>NC_044560.1:28021420-28621420 GCF_007565055.1 Rhinopithecus roxellana
CAGCGCTCGGTTCCCTCAGGGGCCCCCGCGCCGGGTGCTGGGATCCAGGCGGCTCCCCGACGCGAGGGCGGGGGCGTGGAGGGCGCGGGGAGGGTCGCCGCGACGCGGAGTCTCTGGGACGGAGGGAGGGGCCGGCCGGTCGCTCGCGGGCTTCTCCTCATTGAGGTGTGGAGGGCGGGACCCTCCCCGGCGGCGCAGCCCGGGCCTGGGGACGCCGCGAGGTGCCGGCGCCCGCCTTCTTCTCCACGCCGGCCGTAGTCGCCGCGCGGCCCCTCGGCTGGCCGGGGCCATGCACCCGAGCGCCCGGGACACGTCCCCGCAGCACCGGGACCGCAGGAGCGGACGGGGCTTTGGGAGCGGCGAGCATGAGAGTCCTAGTCCCGCAGCCTGCGCTTGCGGGGTGGCCCGGCGGGGATGAGCGTCTTCGGGGCTAGGGGCTTGTTTTGATTTTTTTTTTTTTTCGTTCTAAAAATCGGGGTTGCGTTGTCTTGTTGACACCGTGTGCCCGTAAATCCTGTCTTGAAAGCTGGGGTTGGGAGGCTCGGTGATTGCTTGCGGTGGCTGGTACCGGTTTCTCTTTGGCGGTCAGCCCCGGTCCCTCTGCCTAATCTCCCAAAGACGATGGTAATGCTGAAATCAGTATTTAAAAATTCGTCTGAGCTGTTCTGAACTCTTCCTTCTCTCCTAGAAACGTGATTCTTTGCTCTGAATGTCTTAAGTGCCGCTTTGAATGGAATGGGACTGCAGAATTAATGTGTTCAAGATGCGAATGCTTATTGGGAATTTATGTATTTATATATATATCATAGCCCTGTACAAATTAGATGACTCCTTAACCGTGAATGGTGCTGTATTGGTGCTTGCTACGTCTTTATTAGGATTTCAATCATTGCTTGAAAGAAACCAGTCTCTTACCTGATAAAAATATGAATAGATTGTTAGTCATAAACTTAAGTCAGAATGGAGGCTGTAGCTTTAAAGAGATGTGTTGGTGACTTGAGGTACACCTGCAACACAGGTAGGGCAAGACTGGTTTCTAGGCAACTGTCAGGGGTGAAGAGAGGTGAGGTTAAAATGCCGTTTTTTTCCCCGTCCAGAACAAATGTTCAACCTTTTATAAATGTGTAAGAATGCAATGGGTACGCATTTGTTGAGACTGAACATCCCAAGTTCACCGTACCTGTTTTTTTAACTGCATTTCTTTTCTTACGTTTCTGTAATTACAATATACAGTTTTAAGTGAAATTTTATTTGAACAGAAACCAAAGACAGGCTAGGTCATTTGCAAATGACCAAATTTTGCAAAGACCAAAATAAAAGAAGCTGGTTTCTTGCTGACATGCTGGCTGTAATTGGTTACCAAAATGTTATCAAGCAAGCTCTTTTCCAGATATTAGCAAGTTTGAAGAAAAATAACAGAGGATTTAGCATGGACCTCAGAAACTATTTGTCATTCCCTTCACTTCAAGCAGAGGTTTATTTTCACCTGTGTGTTCCAGGTGACACTCGATAATAAGTGATAGAGGTCTTGGACTAACGATTTATAACCTGACAGATATATTAGATTGTAAACTCCTTAAGGGTAGGCACTCTGCCTTGTATAGCTTCTATCTTATGCAGCCTTGCACATAGTTGATGTTGATAAATCATTGCATGAAAACATGTTTTACCTTTTAAGGCTCAGCAGGATTGGACTAGTCATTGATAAGGGTTGGAAAGCAAATCTGTTTAATTTTTTTTTGCCTGTTATGAAATGTCTGAATTATTCATGCTTTTCACAGGTAAAACTTGTTTCAGTCATCGGTTTTCCTATTTGCAGTTCACAATAAATCCTGGTCACTCTTTGTAAGATTCAATTATGCTTGAGTTTTTGTATCAAAGTACTCTTGACTGCTGCTTCTCAAATGTTGAGCTAGATAATACTTCCTTTCTGCTGAAACTAATGGTAGCTTTTCAAAGCAATTTGCCTAAATTACAGGCACAATCTAACATGCTTGAAACTGACCTGATTGTCTGCATACCATCAGATTGCTTTAGAAAGGAGCAGAGGAGGGGAAAGGAGGTGCCAAGGGTAATTCCAGGAATTTGAATGGCATAGGCTCCCTCTTACGAGAGAAACAACTCTGCTCTTAATCTAAATAAATTTGAATCGGTACCTCATCATCTGGATACATTTGGATACATTTAGCATCCTTTGCCGGTGTCTGGCTTTATAAAAGCTAATGAAGAACTCCCTTCGTAAACGCAGTCCAGTTGTGGTATTCTGGCATTGTTCACACAGCATAAACACGTGCTTTGTAAAGGTAGATGAGGCGAATGAGTTTGAGGGTCCTAAATGTAAGTTACTAGCTTAACAATTAGTTTTAAGGTAGGGAAAAGTTAGGGATTCAGATTTCAGAAGGTGGCAGGGAGGATTCTGAGAATTGAAGTCTTTGTTGATACTGTAGTCCAATTCCTCACACCATAAAATTGGGCAGTGTTACAAAAAGACCACTCTTCCAGGTCTCAAATCAGTGTGTTTTTAAAATGTGGGGCTTTTGTCTGGGCTCAGTGGCTCACGCCTGTCATCTCAGCACTTTGGGAGGCCAAGGCGGGCAGATGGCTTGAGCCCAGGAGTATGAGACCAACCTGGGCAACATGGTGAAACCCTGTCACTACCAAAAAAAAAAAACACAAAAATTAGCTGGGTATGGTGGCTCATGTCTGTAGTCCCAGCTACTCAGGAGGCTGAGGTGGGAGGATAGCTTGAGCCTGGGAGGCAGAGGTTGCAGTAAGCCAAGGTCACATGACTGCACTACAGCCTGGTGACAGAGTGAGACCCTGTCTTTAAAAGACACAAACAAACAAAAAAATGTGGGCGTGTGGCTACAGAAATGGAGCCCTTTTCAACTTGGAAAGAATAGGAAGGTAAGGATTGTAGGACATTGTCCGAAAGCTCTTATTCAATACCCCAGATGTGAAATGGACTAATTACAGATTGTTTTTTAAACAACTATTTGCTCAGTAGAATTGTCTTCTGACTCTTATCAGGGCTGCCTCTTTTTCAGCCTTTAGATTTCCATTGTAAAAGTCACCTACTCAGAGAGGCCTTCCCAAACCACCTGTGTAAATATATGCTCCTCTGCCTCCTTATCCTATTGCTGTACCCTGCTTGTTTCCTTGGAAGGTGCCTCCATCTAAAATTGTTTGCTTGCTTGTCTGTTCTCTTCCTCCCTCATTAGATGGAAGGCTTCTTCAGGCAGCAACCATCTCTCTTTTTCACCTCACATGGTATTTAATCCAGAATAAGCACTTGATAAGTATTTGTGAAAAGAATTAATCCTTGCCCTCTAAGAATTTTTGAGCTGAATGAGCACTATGAGTTGAGTTTCTGTTCCTGCCTCTGCTATTGACCAGCACTTAAGTCTTGAGCATTTAACTTAACAGCCTTTTGCTTCACTTTCTCCATTTATAAACAGGAATGTTACAAGGACAAATGAGGTTGTTGCCTAAAATGAAGATACTATAGAGCAAAGAGGTAGTGAAAGTGTGGGGAAAATGCTGGAATACAGGACAGAAGAGCCATGATAGCCTTTTTGCTTATAGCAAGATATTTAACCTCACTTTGTTTCCTCATCTGCAAAATGGAGATTATAATCCCTGCCTCTTCTTACAGGGATGTTGTGGGGATCAAGTGAGATAATGTGTAAGAAGGTGCTTTGTAACTTGTAGAGTGCTTTACAAATGTAAGGTATTCTATTATTAAATTCCGGATTTTACAATACAGTGTGATTATAATGCCATCATTGGGATCCATGCTGTGAAAGTGTATTAAAAGGAGGCCCGTTGGGTATATGTAGTAACCCCTTATTACGAGTAAAAACAGACTTGTGTTATATGAAATAACCGTGTCGTAAAGAGTTCTATTATGGTGGGGCATCAGTGTATCATTAAAGATTGAGGGCTTCAAAATAATTGTTTGAAGTGGTAATAGAATGTCAAACTGATGCTTTAACCCACCCATTTTAGAGGATACATAGGCCAGATCTACAATTAATAACTTTTAATAAGAGAATTTGAGGGAGTTGAAGTAAAACAGGAACTTTCATAGGCTACAGGTTACCCAAGAAAAACTATTTATTACCAGTAAATCCAAAAAAAGGGATCTGTGCTACCCTTAAAAGTTAAGCATTATACTCAGTTGGATCCTATTTCGCCAGTTTAAAAAGCTGTAGGGACTGGAAGAGGCAGTGTGGTGTGTTGGTGAAGGGCCTGGACACTGAAGCCGGGCTGTCTGGTTGAAGTCCTGGCCCCATTGCTCACCAGGTTTGACTTGAGCAAGTTCTTTAACTCTGTGCCTCAAGTAAGTGAGAGTAATAATAGTAGCCCACCTTACAGCATTGTAGAGGATTAAATAAGTTAATACACACAAAGCACTTAGAACCATGCTTGCCTGGCAGTTGTATGTCCAGTGAATGTTGTTATTAATGGTTTTATATTAATTGTAACAATCTAGAGTTACCATTGGATAACTTAAATGCTTGTTAAATAAATTTGAAGTTTTAAAGACTTGCGTCCCATCATTAGACCATTGTGCTCGTTGTCTTTAGAATTCGCTTTTATAATAAAAAATAATCTATTGTATATATGTCAAAAAGAAATAATTTTTCTCCCCTCTGTGTGTATATATAGTTACTGATTGTGCTACTCTGTAGGAAAAATACAAAGGATAAAAGAATATATTCCTGCTATTCTACTTTTCTGCTGTCACACTAAAATTGTGTAGGAGGCTTAAGTGGGTCGAAAGACTGGATTATGGTAGTTGAGGGAATGGGCTTTTTGTTAATTTACCTTTTTTTAAACTAGTTAGAAAGCATACTGAATTACTGAATAAATTATGTCATTTATTTTTTATTTGACAGTTTGAAGATAAATTATTTTCTCTGTTGCCTCTATTTCACCACCTACAAATGGTCCATTATGTTCTGGACATGTTTAAGAGCCTCTGAGGAATGGAGCTGCAAACACAGACACAAATGTTCATCTTTGCCACACTGAACTACATTTTAATATTTACTGAAGCCACCAAGCTTTTCTTGAATTCATGCAGGAGTATTTTAATTACATTAAAATACGACCTTATTTTGAAAGGCATCTATGTTTTTAATTTAAAGGCTATTTATGCCTACCATGGTAGAGAGTACAACTAAGGAAGTTTTCTTAACTTGCCTCCCTCTTTCTTTTCCTACCCCTAAATCATAGGCTATTAAAATGAAATCTGGGGCAGGCGCGGTATCTCACACCTGTAATCCCAGCACTTTGGGAGGCCAAGGCAGGCAGATCACCTGAGATCAGGAGTTTGAGACCAGCCTGACCAACATGGAGAAACCCCGTCTCTACTAAAAATACAAAAATTAGCCTGGTGTGTTGGCGCATGCCTGTAATCCCAGCTACTTGGGAGGCTGAAGCAGGAGAATCACTTGAACCCGGGAGGCAGAGATTGTGGTGTGCACCACTGCACTCCAGCCTAGGTGACAAGAGCGAGACTCTGTCTAAAAAAAAAAAAAAAAAAAATTGGTGGGTTTTGTTTTTTTTTTTAATTTCCTCACAGGTGATTATTTTAGACATTTTTAAAAATAAACATGCAGAAATTGGTATATTTGGGGAGGATCTAAAATCATGGAGTTTGTCATATTCCTAAATCAGTTTCTTTTTATATATTTTGCCTCTAAATGTAGTTACCTTATTATCTTCCCTGGTTATGGAAGTACTTAATGTAGGTGATTCTTAAATGGAACTGAAAAGACCATTTATCACCCTGAATAAACAGAAATCAGGTTCTAGAACCAGATTGAAAGGAGGAAATTACATCACACTCTTAAATAAGGAAGCACTGGGCAGAACTGGATGAGTTGTATGATAAAAATGTGCCCCTCCTCCTCCCATGGATGGCTTCTGAGATTTATTCATGAGATCTGGTGGCCAGGTAAGCAGATCTAGGTTACTGCCTTAAGGTAGCCTGCATTTCTTTCTTTTTCTGGTTTTTTTTTTTTAAGCAGTTTCAAAGAGACTATCCTCAAGCTAAAGGCATGTGATTTCACCTTAAGGAAGAAGGTGCAGTGTGCTTTTGGTGTAACTTTTTTAGCAAAATGAAAGTGACCTTAAATTTAGCAGTAAAAACACAGTCTAGAAGGAATAGTGTTTTAAGAGAAGGCAAAACACTGTTTTCAGAAAGTACCCCTCCAGTTGCTTCAAGTAAATATACTGTAACAGAAACCAGTTTAGAAAGCTACATTGTTAACCACTGAAGCTTATAATTTTTACTCAGTCTACAAACTGTCTACTTTGAATTCTGGAAATGAATTTCATGAAAATTCCTTCCTGTTACATATCCTAAGCTTGTTACGTTATTACTGGGCAGTCGCCTCACTCCAGCACGAATTAAGTTTATCCTTTATAAGTCAAGTGCTTCCCTCCTGAGCTCTTCACTGACACACAGTGTATGTGAATCTTTCATGTCATTACTTTCTAAAAATGAGATGGATATTTTCTCAGTATCCATTTAATAAATAATAGGCACGAATGATGCCAAGATTTACCGGGGGAAATCATAAATCGGACATCAGTTCTGTCCTGGATGATTTGAAGAGTGGAATGGGAATTGGGGCCCAGCAGAGAATAACCCAAGAACAGAGCGCCCCTGCTCTGGTGTTTCATGAAGGGAGAGGCTTCATGGAGAAGGTAGGGTAGAGTTGACCTTAAAGGATAAATTGAATTCTGACAGATTTGGGGAAAATAGAAATGAGCTTGAAAATATAAATTAGGTTTATATTGTAGAGGCCTTAAATGCCAGGCTGAGGAGGTTTTATTTAGGAGCCCCTGAAGGTTTTTTGAGCAGCAGCAAATCTTAGTTCGAGCTGTTGTTAAGGAATATTGACCTGCTACTGGTGTGTAGAATAGGTTGCATATTTCCAGACCCCAGGAAGAATGATGCCTGTGAATGGAAGGGTAAGATTTGAGAAGTTGTGTAAAAGTAGTCTGTGGAACTTGGCAATTGAATGTACATGGCCTCAGGTTAAAAATGGTGCCTTGAGAAGTGTGATCCTCTTAGACCCTGAACTGGTTTGAGTGGGGAATGGAGTATGAAGTCAAAGGAGGAGTTTGGTTTGTAGAGTCTGAGATGCCAGAGGGCCATTCAAGTGGAAAGATAATCACCAGACAATAGGAAATGCAAAGCTGAAGCCTGAGCCAGGCTGGAGTCATTGATTCAGGAGCTGTCTATGAGTTGAAGCTATACAAGTGGATTAATAAAAGGATAACCTCAAGAAGCAAATGATTTTAGGGCTTTTTTGTTGAATTTTAAAAAGAATCAAGTTATGTTAACAGGAAAAGGTGGTTCACATCTGAAATTTGGTATTTAACTGCCAAATTTTAGACCCACTAAAAAAGCTAAAAATAGTTGATGAAGTTTGGAGAAGTTGTGCCTGAGGTTATTCGGGTCCTCGTCTAAACCATGCTGCCTGGATTCACATTCGCTTCCTATTTTTGGATTCCATGACACAATCCCATTTTGTACTTTTTAGATATTGTTTTTCCCACATAGGTACATTTTTGCAATTGTTTTCCTCTAATGAGTTGTAAGACAGATAAATGTGAAAAATTGCAGCATTAAACGTCACTTGGGAAGAGTTTGTTTCTTTTTAGCTTGAGGTTGGTAAAATGGATTTATTTACTCCCCCCTCCCCCTTCCATTTGCACTGAATACTAGAAGGTTTTTAGAGAGAGAGAGTTTCAGGTGGTTTCATACTCTCAGTTTACAATCTGAGGAACTTTTTTTTTAAAAGCTTGCTTCCAAACCTGTAGCACATTGCCCTTTTTGAGTCTACAGTTTGAAGTTATTTTCCAAAAGAAGAGAACATGGCAGTTATATTGCCCCCCTCGTCTCCCATGCTAGCAAGTAGGAAGTTCGGACAGTTTCATAACATGGCCCATTCACAATTCCCCATTGAAATTTAGAGGCAGGTCACCTTCTATGAATACACAAAGACACTATTGTGGTCAGAAGTGAGCTGGCTTAGTGAACACAATTCTTTTTATACTAAAAAAATTTTTTTCTTAAGAAAGCTAACAAGTAGGTGATGGAAACAATGAATAAAAAATAACTTTTTCTAGAACGTATAAATAATTTTAAGCGACCATTGAAATGTAAGTTTAGAATTCCAAGGCAATTTCTGCAGAGGCGATAGTTACACAATCATTCTGTTGAAAGCTAAGATGTAGATGGCATTAGGAGGCTGACACACAGTAATTACTAGTAGTACTTGTTGGCTTGCAGACAGGTGGGGGTTGGGCCTCCAGAATCCCCTGCAGCATTTTCCTGTAATCAGGATGAGCGATCTTCAAACGTGTGCTTTCAAACTACTTAAATACCATATTCTTCTTCCTATCTTGCCTTTCATTTTTATATTACCACAGATACTTTCCTCATAGTCTTGCCAGTGCTTGTAGAATGCTTAGAAAAAGCTTGATAAATCACTGGGCTAAGTACACAGAGGGAGAGGTTGGAATATTTTAAAATTGGTTTTTAAATTTTTTATAGCTTGATGGTAGATAACACATTTGCTTCATTTAAGTAATCTGAAAAACCAATCCTCAAAAGACCTCTCAATAATTTAGAATTCTTAAATGACAGAATGTTTTCTTTATCATATATTTGAGAGACTGATTTAAAGAAAAAGAATGCTTGACTATCTGAAATAATATTTTAACCCTATCATAAAATCTCTGCCAGATAGAACAGCTGACTGGAAGGGTAAAATACAGAGAGCCAGTCATTGGATCCCCTTCTCTACTTTATTACTGAGATCTTCAACCTGTAGAGCATTACTCTCACTGTGTTCCTTTCTAATGGGAAAATAATAATAGACACTTGCAGAGTATTTTTTAAAGGTTTTTAGCTTTAAAAAACCCCTGTGCCTTACACAGTGTGTATATTGAGTTGATACTGATTATGATAATTAGATGGTATTACACAATCATTCATTCAACAAACATTCACTTACTGAGCACCTACTAATGTTCCAGGTACTGATTGTTAAAAGGTGATTGAGACACAGCCTCTGTCCTGAGCTTACAGTCTAGTAGGAGGTGACAGATTTGTAAATAATAGATTTGAAGTTGCTGAGCAAAAAAAAACAAAACAAAAAACACCTATGTACCTCTCCCCCACAGCAAATGTGTCACAGTCATCTTCAGTCCTTTGCACAGTGCCCAGCACTCAGCTGTGCAGATGCTGTCTGCACTAATCCCTTACTAATATTTAGTGAGAGAAAGAGATCGTGTTGAAGAGTGTATATGTACATGCCCCAAAAGGGGTCAGTGTTATACAGATAATTGACAAATAATATCCCGGTGCCTAAGGAAAAAACCCTAAACTTACCATAAGTAAACTTGGCTATCTGAAGACAGCAGAGATTGATGCTGACTAACACTTACATAACGAATAATAAAAAGGAAAATGAAAAGGGGGCTGTAGGGACTCCAGACCTGTAGCATCTGACAAGGGGGATTGGGGGTCCTAAAGCTGAGGAACTACTAATTTAAGAAAAATGTACTTAGCCTTTGTTATCCATGCCTTGCAGCTAAGCAAGATAAGAGTTACTGGGTATTTCACAAAGGAGAATGTAAAGAATGTACCTTTAAGTTTGTCTTTAAAAGGGAGGGAGGAAGCTGTCCCAGGCTTTTACTGAAGCTCGTAATCTTGCAGAACTTGATTTTTACAGGATAATGGAAATTAGTATCTTCATATATTACCGTTTGTTCCTTGAGTAAGTAGTAACTGGAGAATTTGTCTTCCCATGGCCAACCCTGAAATACAAAATCCAAATAAATGCTAGACCCTGGGGTAGTCAGGTGCCAATACTGTAGAAACTCTTGCTTAGTTTCAGCATTGGGTTTTAGTGAATATTCGTTCTGTGGCATAAAATACAATTACTTTTTTAGCTTGGGAAAAATAAGCGGGATCCACTGGTGCTTCATGCCCAGTGCAGCCGTAACTTAGAAGGCTGGTTTAATAGGTCAAGGGAGGGTCTGTGTGCATTGCCAAGTGAGTGTGATTTGTTGTGCAACTATGAGGCTCTGCAGTAGGAGGTCTGCTTTTGCTGGCAATAGATTATTTCTCATTTCACTAAAACATTTCATGTCTTTTGGATTAGCATTTACACAAAAAATCATTTTTAGCATTGACATGTAAGTATCCTCATGAGACATAAGAATTAATTCAGTAAGAATTAAGTGAAAGTCCACAACTAATTTTTTCTATTCAGCATCCCCCCCCCCAATTCTGTCATAATATGCTTTGCTGTAATTTATCCTAATGGAGGTATTTCTGAATTGTTTTCTTTATTCTCTCATCTCTTCTGCCCCCTAGGGAATGAAAGCTACTGGTTGATTTTAAAATGCCTGGGCCTCACAGGTTTGGAGATGTCCCAGAATAAGGCACGATGTCAATAGCAGGAGTTGCTGCTCAGGAGATCAGAGTCCCATTAAAAACTGGATTTCTACATAATGGCCGAGCCATGGGGAATATGAGGAAGACCTGCTGGAGCAGTCGCAGTGAGTTTAAAAAGTAAGTAGAGGATATAATGCTGCTGTAATCTGGATAAATAAGCGACACTTAAATGAGAGAGGCTTTGATTGCTCTTTGTTTATGACTAAGGTATCTTCCTCTCCTTTCAGCAACTTTTTAAATATTGACCCGATAACCATGGCCTACAGTCTGAACTCTTCTGCTCAGGAGCGCCTAATACCACTTGGTATGTATTCTGAAAATCTGATCACAGTAAGCATTTGAGAAGATCAGTCTGGATTCGGGTTAGCTTGTCCTCCAGCATTATTTTTTAAATGAGGAAACCTGAACTATTTCCAACAATAGCCTGACCCCTAGTGGCAACAGATTCAGAAGGTAACTGTGTTTTTCTCAAGCTATTGTACTCCACGGCCTTCATTCCGAGTGACTGAGTCCTAAGTAGGACTGTTCGTGGACGTGTGATCTAAAATCAAGAATTAGTTCTCATTCCAGCTCTGATGCATACTTTACCTCATGAAACCTTAGGCAAGATCTCCCACCTTTCTTACAATATCGAATGCATGTTTGACAGTAGATGAAAATAGTATAAATGTTCCTCAAAACTTAGAAAATAGTATTTTTAATGTGAATATTTTGTTCCTTGTATCTTTGTCAAGAGCTGTGTGTGAACTGAACACATTGCAAGCAAGTCCATTCACTCACGATATTATGATGTGCAATAAGGACTTTGTCTTATCTCAGTGGTACCCTGCATGCCTAGTATGGTCGCATGTCTTAAATGGCAAGGCTGGTACAGTATGGTATTCATGTAAATTACATGCTGTTCCTCTTCCGCGAATTTTGCACACGTCACAGAACTTGCCTGTGATGTGTGGGTGTGCACTGTGCACATGTCCAAGAGAGAGAGAGGAGATAGTTTGTTCTTTGAACCACACCATATGCGTTAACAATCTTCTGCTCTCTAATTACACCTGTGGTTGTTGCATGGGTGTTCAGGGTGACAGCAGCCACTCAGGAAGCATAGGTAGCTGGGGTACTCTCTCCCTCACACAGGTGGAGAGAGGATTGTTGATCTTTTATAAATATCTCTTGTTCATTCCAGGGCACACTTCCAAATCTGCTCCGATGAATGGCCATTGCTTTGCAGAAAATGGTCCATCTCAAAAGTCCAGCTTGCCTCCTCCTCTTATTCCCCCAAGTGAGAACTTGGGGCCACATGAAGAGGATCAAGTTGTATGTGGTTTTAAGAAACTCACAGTGAACGGGGTTTGTGCCTCCACTCCTCCACTGACACCCATAAAAAACTCCCCTTCCCTTTTCCCCTGTGCCCCTCTTTGTGAAAGGGGTTCTAGGCCTCTTCCACCGCTGCCAATCTCTGAAGCCCTCTCTCTGGATGACACAGACTGTGAGGTGGAATTCCTAACTAGCTCAGATACAGACTTCCTTTTAGAAGACTCTACACTTTCTGATTTCAAATATGATGTTCCTGGCAGGCGAAGCTTCCGTGGGTGTGGACAAATCAACTATGCATATTTTGATACCCCAGCTGTTTCTGCAGCAGATCTCAGCTATGTGTCTGACCAAAATGGAGGTGTCCCAGATCCAAACCCTCCTCCACCTCAGACCCACCGAAGATTAAGAAGGTCTCATTCGGGACCAGCTGGCTCCTTTAACAAGCCAGCCATAAGGCTATCCAACTGTTGTGTACACAGAGCTTCTCCTAACTCCGATGAAGACAAACCTGAGATTCCCCCCAGAGTTCCCATACCTCCTAGGCCGGTAAAGCCAGATTATAGAAGATGGTCAGCAGAAGTTACTTCGAGCACCTATAGTGATGAAGACAGGCCTCCCAAAGTACCACCAAGAGAACCTTTGTCACCGAGTAACTCGCGCACACCGAGTCCCAAAAGCCTTCCGTCTTACCTCAATGGGGTCATGCCCCCAACACAGAGCTTTGCCCCTGATCCCAAGTATGTCAGCAGCAAAGCACTGCAAAGACAGAACAGTGAAGGATCTGCCAATAAGGTTCCTTGCATTCTGCCCATTATTGAAAATGGGAAGAAGGTTAGTTCAACCCATTATTACCTACTACCTGAACGACCACCATACCTGGACAAATACGAAAAATTTTTTAGGGAAGCAGAAGAAACAACTGCAAGCGCCCAAATCCAGCCATTACCCGCTGACTGCGGCATATCTTCAGCCGCAGAAAAGCCAGACTCAAAAACAAAAGTGGATCTGGGTGGCCACGTGAAGCGTAAACATTTATCCTATGTGGTTTCTCCTTAGACCTTGGGGTCGTGGTTCAGCAGAGATTATGTAGGAGCAAATGGTTCTCAATTTTCCAGTTTGATTGAAGTGCACAGAAAAATCCCTTAGATTGCAAAATAAAATAGTTGAACTCTCTGTCTTCACGCGGAAGGTTTAGAGCAGTTGTGAGATGCTGTTATGCTGAGAACCCCTGATTTTGTTAGTGTTGGAAAAAAGTCTTTCAAGTCTATAATTTAAAGATGTGATGGTGGGAAGGGGAGGATGGGGAAGCTTTTTATATATGCATACATTACATACCTATATATAAACTTGTGGTATAACCATAGACCATAGCTGCAGGTTAACCAATTAGTTACTATCTTAGAGTAATATATATTCAGAATAATAAACTCAAGCTGGAGAAATGAGTCCTGATAGACTGAAAATTGAGCAAATGGAAGAAGATACAGTATTGATTAGATCAGAATCATTAAAAATATTTTTGTTTAGTAAGTTTGAAGATTTCTGGCTTTTAGGCCTTTTCTATTTTGTTTCATTTATTTTTGCAGGCAGTCTTATCCATGGAGGGCAGAGTATCCATTCTTTACCATGGGTGTACCTACTTAGGTTAAAAATCATCCCAAGGCCTCATACTTCCAGGTTTCATGTTGTGTCTTGTTGAGGGAGGGAGAGCAGCTTACTTGGCAACCATATTGTCACCTGTACATGTAACACATCTTGAAAAATAAAACGATAATAGAACTAGTGACTAATTCTCCCTTACAGCTCCTGCTTGGTCCCACCCACTGAAGTAGCTCATCGCAGTGCGGGCCGTATTAGAGGCAGTGGGGTACGTTCGACTCAAATGGGATAGCATACTAGGTGCCAGTGTTAGGATGTCAGTTTTACAAAATAATGAAGCAATTAGCTATGTGATTGAGAGTTATTGTTTGGGGATGTGTGTTGTGGTTTTGCTTTTGTTTTTTTAGACTGTATTAATAAACAAATACAACACAAGCTGGTCTTGTGTTGCTGGTTCCTATTCAGTATTTCCTGGGGATTGTTTGCTTTTTAAGTAAAACACTTCTGACCCATAGCGCAGTATGTCTGAATTCTAGAGGTCACATCAGCATCTTTCTGCTTTGAAAACTCTCACAGCTGGCTGCTTCACTTAGATGCAGTGAGACACATAAGTTTGTGTTCCGATTTTCACATCCTTCCATGTATTTATCTTGAAGAGATAAGCACAGAGGAGAAGGTGCTCACTAACAGAGGTACATTACTGCAATGTTCTCTTAACAGTTAAACAAGCTGTTTACAGTTCAAACTGCTGAATATTATTTGAGCTATTTAAAGCTTATTATATTTTAGTATGAACTAAATGAAGGTTAAAACATGCTTAAGAAAAATGCACTGATTTCTGCATTATGTGTACAGTATTGGACAAAGGATTTTATTCATTTTGTTGCATTATTTTGAATATTGTCTTTTCATTTTAATAAAGTTATAATATTTATGATACCACTAGTCATGTTTCTTGCCTATACTCTATTTATAAAGTGTATGAAGCAATTTGACAGCATTATTATTTTTAAGCACAAGCGAAGATTCTTTGAAGTTTAATGTATTCTTGAAATTCTTATTCTTTAGAATGAAATATAATTTGTGCAATATTTTTCACGTATTATGAAAGTATACAGTGGAAATGAGCTGTTTGTTTTTACCTTTAACAACTGAAAGAGAACTGGATTCTGGGGTTACTATCAAAAATAATTACATTGGGGCGTGGGAGTCCACATCAAGGACAATGTGACAGAAGAAACCAGTTCTGATGTGTAGACTTGGTTTGACTCATTCTGATTTTTAGGACGAGGTCCCAGTCACTCTGGGCCCTTTGGCAGGCTTTGCTTCTTGCTTGCTTCAGGCCACCCAGAGAATCTGCGCCTGCCTTGGCCTGTCACAGAGATGGCAAGTCCACAGTGGACAAAGGGGCTCCTGGCAGCCTTTGGATGGAGGCAGGGGCTTGTGAGGGGGCTTAGTCCCATGTCACCTAGCCCTGTGCCTGGTTCTCTTCATTGTCCTCTGCAGGCTTCTTTATCCCCTGGGAGAGGATGGGAGCCCTCCACGACCTTCATCGGGCACCTGCACTGTCTTGCTACTCTCCAGAGTGAAGAGTGAGGGCTCAAATTATCTGGGTTGAAGTTCCAGCTTCATCTCTTTCTAATTCTGTGTGAGGCAGATTATTTTAAATCCTTGTACCTCAGTTTTCTCATGGGTAAAATGGGCAGAGAGGTGGGAATTATTTTGTGACAACTGCATATAAACCATAGTATCTGGTACATAGTGAAACCCCATATGTGAGAACTGTTTTTGCCATCTAAAAGGCTGGGTGTCATTTACGGCATTTTGCAGATGAAGAAGCAGGCTTGGGACATTCAGTCAACAGACATTTGTTAAATCCCAGCCCCATGCTGGATCCTGCGCAAACAAATCCCCTGACCTTATGGAATTTAAAGCAGATCATGTTAATTATGATTACATCTTATACTAAGTGCTAAATAAAAAGGTAATGAACAATGGGAGCAATGAGGACAAATAACAGGACCTGTGGGGTGTTAAGCTCTGAAGGGTTAGAATGGAAGCTGAGGGAGGGGAGTGAACAGGGAGGTGTGTGACCAGCAGAGGAAGCCGACAGTGTGAGACACCCTGAAGCAGGAACGGCTGAGCAGCTTCCAGAAAGCGGCTGTCAGGAGGAGGAGGGGCCTGGAAAAGCATAGTGGGTGCCACTGAAAGATCCTAAGCACGAGAGAAAGGTGATGTGATTTAAGATGACAGTGGTTATTATCTGGAGGACAGACTGGAGAGAAGCAAAAGGCAACAGGAAGACTTAATGGACAGAGGCTACTGTAGTCCTGAACTGAGACAAGACTGCCTTGGGCAGTGGAAATGGAGAAAAACGATTAAAGATACCTGGGAGTAGTAGAAACAGTTAAGTTCCAGATCATGCAGGCCCATGTGCACTGCACCCTTGCCAAAGAGGGACAGCTCCCCAAGCGCAGGGACTCATCTTCCTGTGCCCTGTCCTGACGCGCTGCCTGACCCAGAGGTGCAGTAAGTCCCTGCTGATTGGATGTCTGAATGCAACACTTGCAGAACTTCATCTACCTCTCAGACTTTTTGCCTCTCCCCTCCCCTCCACTACCTTTTCTTGGTTATATGGTCAAGAATATGTTTCATTAGTTCTGTTTGCTTTCCATCTTACCTTTGTATTTTTACTTGTGTTTGCAAGCATATACCTTTTCCCTGATTCTTCATGGCCCTGGCCGAGGAAATGTGCCTAGCCGCCATGCCAATGCCACACTACCACCAGAACACAGCCCCTAGCACCTTCTGCCTGCCAACTTATTCCTCAACCAGCACACAAAGCAAGTTAATTCTAAAGAGTTCTTGTGGCATAGGTCAAGCCCGGCACTTCTGACACTCTTCTCTGTTGCTAAGTAAGGTACCAATGGGAAATCAGCTGCATGTTAGCTGCCACTTTATGCACTGTTGAGTTCTCAAAGATGGTTATGTCACAGAACAAAGTACTGGCCTAAAATCCAGGTTTCTGTCTTGACTTCTCACTTTTGTGTTTTTGTTTTGTTTTGTTTTGTTTTGTTTTGTTTTGAGAGAGTCTGGCTCTTGTCACCCCAGGCTCCAGGCTAGAGTGCAGTGGCACCAATCTTGGCTCACCGCAGCCTCTGCCTCCCGGGTTCAAGCGATTCTCCTGCCTCAGCCTCCTGGGTAGCTGGGATTATAGACAGGCACCACTACACCCAGCTAATTTTGTACTTTTTTAGTAGAGACGGGGTTTCTCCATGTTGGTCAGGCTTGTCTCGAGCTCCCGACCTCAGGTGATCCTCCTGCCTCGGCCTCTCAAAGTGTTGGGATTACAGGCGTGAGCCACTACGCCTGGTTGACCTCCCACTTTCTATAGGAAGGATTCGCTTCGCTTCCCTGAGCTTCAAGTTCCTTGTCAGTATATGTGAGGCCATGCCAGAGCGCACTGCAGTGCTATGCACACCTAAGAGACTGATTAGTAGGTACCATTTCGTAGCAGCAAACAGAAGTCAAGGATAAGGGGGCTCCTTACAAGTCAATTCAAAATTTGGGTAACAGTAAATATTGTCAGTATTTTGCTTTTTTGTTTTGAGGCAGAGTCTTCCTTGTCACCCAGGCTGGAGTGCAGTGGCACGCTCTCAGCTCACTGCAACCTCCGCCTCCAGGGTTCAAGTGATTCTCCTGCCTCAACCTCCCGAGCAGCTGGGATTACAGGCACCTGCCACCATGCCTGGCTAATTTTTCTATTTTTAGTAGAGAAGGGGTTTCACCATGTTGGCCAGGCTGCTCTCAACTCCTGACCTCAGGTGATCCACCCACCTCGGCCTCCCAAAGTGCTGGGATTACAGGCATGGGGCACTGCGCCCAGCCCATTTTGTCAGTTCTTATGCTGCAACAGTCAAGTATGTGATGCCTATCCTCTTATTTTTAATAAAGTCCAAAAACACACTAATGGAAGTTTAATACTGTTTGTTGCTTATCCATCTCTAGGTCTCAAGAGATGTCTTAACTATGCTGTGAAAAGTAAGAACTCTCTTTAAGAGGATGTTTCTTGGCTGGGCGTGGTGGCTCATGCCTGTAATCCCAGCCACTTGGGAGGCTGAGGCAGGAGAATCACTTAAACCTGGGAGGCGGAAGTTTGCAGTGAGCTGAGATTAAGTCATTGCACTCCAGCCTGGACAACAAGAGTGAAACTCCATCTCAAAAAAAAAAAAAAAAAAAAAAAAAAAAAAGGATGCTTCACTATTAGGGGCCCTGAAGAAAAAAAAAAAAAAGAATTAATGAATTGTTTTTCTCTTAAGGGCCTCAAATATTTACAGCCTTGAGGTTCCATATTTTCAAATTGGAAATGCATAACAAGCCAGGAGGCACAGTGTGAATTTCTTTCTTTTTTTTTTTTTTTTTTTTTGAGATGGAGTCTCGCTCTGTCGCCCAGGCTGGAGTGCAGTGGCCGGATCTCAGCTCACTGCAAGCTCTGCCTCCCGGGTTCACGCCATTCTCCTGCCTCAGCCTCCCGAGCAGCTGGGACTACAGGCGCCCGCCACCTCGCCTGGCTAGTTTTTTGTATTTTTTAGTAGAGACGGGGTTTCACCATGTTAGCCAGGATGGTCTCGATCTCCTGACCTCGTGATCCGCCGGTCTCGGCCTCCCAAAGTGCTGGGATTACAGGCTTGAGCCACCGCGCCCGGCCCACAGTGTGAATTTCTAACCTAGTACTAGAGCTTCGAGGTATTCTTGTCCTTAGGAAAATCAGTTTTGTTCAAACTAAAATACAGTCAAGGACTTGTTTTCTTTAAACTAATCAATTGACAAACAACCTGGCCCTTTTCCTCTCGGCATGTGAATTATACAACTTGTTAAGAGTATTGGGTTTTATTTGGATAAAGGAGGGAAGGAGAGTAGAATTGGGTAGAAGGTTCAATTTGTACAAACTTGGGTGGCCTCACCCTTCACTCCTTGTTAACTACATGAAATCATATGATTTAGCCATGTCTAATGTAATTTGATTGCTGGGAGGATGCAAATTTTCATGTTTGTTTTTCACCTGAATGTATCAAATTTCACTATGCTTTAACCTCAGCCACTAAGAAGCTATTACTAGAGCGTGTTTAAACAAGCTTACCTCTGCCGTCATGTTATCTGTCCAGAATTCAGAGTGGCAAACCATACTTGATGTGTATGTTTTTCTGCACCTGAGGAAATCATTTACATTAAGGCAGCTCTGTGATAGTCACTGTTCCTCAACATCCCCACCACATGGCAGCAGGTGGGGTTTTGGTGTGGGGAAGGGGCTCGGGAATGGACAGAAAGGACTCCTTTCCAGGTACTAGTTTGCACTTGTCTTAGAAAGAGAGCTGTGGGACTGGGCATGGTGGCTCACGCCTGTAATCCCAGCACTTTGGGAAGGCGAGGTGAGCACATCACTTGAAGTCAGGAGTTCGAGACCAGCCTGACCAATATGGTGAAATCCCATCTACTAAAAATACAAAAATTAGCCGAGCATGGTGGCGCACGCCTGTAATCCCAGCTACTCAGGAGGCTGAGGCAGGAGAATGGCTTGAACCTGGGAGGCAGAGGTTGCAGTGAGTGGAGATCACGCCACTGCATTCTAGCCTGGGCAACAGAGCAAGACTCGTCTCAAAAAAGAAAAAAAGACAGAAAGAAAGAAGGCCAGGTGCGGTAGCTCATGCCTGTAATCCCAGCACTTTGGGAGGCTGAGGTGGGTGGATCATGAGGTCAGGAGTTTGAGACCAGCCTGCCCAAGATGGTGAAACCCCGTCTCTACTAAAAATACAAAAATTAGCCGGGCACAGTGGTGGGCACCTCTAATCCCACCTACTCGGAGGCTTAGGCAAAAGAATCACTTGAATCCGTGATGCGGACCTTGCAGTGAGCCAAGATTGTGCCACTGCACTCTAGTCTGGGCGACAGAGCAAGACTCCGTCTCGAAAAAGAAAGAGAGAGAGAGAAAGAGAGAAAGCCATAATCTCAGGCTATCAGTTTAGTGTGCCTCTCTTCGGCCCATCACCTCTCACCCTGGGAATCCTGAAACCCACCAGGAACCACAAGCAAGTAAACCTGTAGCAAGCTCCCTAAAACAGCATCCAGGAAAACACATATATTTGTTCTTTTTTTCCCTGCTAAAAATGTTGTCTCACTCAGGGACCAGTCCTGAGGAATGTACGTGTTATCAGTTAACTTGACATTTTGCTCTGTTGTAGAAAGGCAGCGCCTTCATTCCTTGGAAATAACTCTGGGTCCTCGTCAAATAAACACCCCAGTCATGCTTCATGCCTATTTCTTCATTTTACATTCATGAGGGTTTAGCCCAGTGCCTTCCCCTGAGACTGCATGACTTGTGTACACTCCCCTCTTGTGTAAGTCAGAGTGAATCGTGTCTTTCTGGCCCGAGCCCCAAACCTTCCTTGGGCTGAGCCTCAGGGCTGCCTCGGGTGCAACATGCAGGAAGCTTTGTTTTGTATGTTTTGAATTCCTTGCTGTCCTGATGTTCTTGGATGAACCAGTGTCCTTGTACACAGTGTCTCTACTTAGTGATTGATAAAAGTTCTTGGCTGGGCAGAAGCCAGTTGACAGTTCCTGCAGTTGGGTGAGTCACGGGAACCTCCGCTCACCCGCTCCGGGCTGCAGAGGCAACTCCAGGCACCCACAGCAGCTCAGACGCGTGATAAGACTTGTCTGCACACCACATCATCCCAGCCCAGGAGCCTCTAATTACACGTCTGGTGTTTGCAGGAGCCCAGGTGGCCTGCGCTTCCATGGGCCGAGAACTGTGAAGATAGCAGGGGCTGGGTTCTCACTGCCAGCGCAGAGGCCAGGGTGGGGGAGGCATCTCAAAGCCCCAGTGCGTCACTTCAATACCAATTATAATACCCGCGTTCTAAAGAAAACAAGTCCATTTAATCATGCGCTTCTTGTTTTCTAAAGCACTGCCACAATTTTATCTTCCCATAGACATTTCGAGCCCTTTTTTGTTTGTTTGTTTGTTTGTTTGTTTTTACATCTCACCTTTCCATTCACCCTTCTTAGTACAGGCAGAAACCTACCTGGCACTGCGGGAGATTGAGTGTAGGAGAAAGCAGGATGGCGATGGGCCTGAATGGTGGTGTGTTTTCCTCCACACAATGTGGCTTTGTCCTCCAACGTGTCCCACGTGATGGAATCTGGCTGATCTGACTTGCTTGCAGATGTCTGTAACAGCATTAGCAGCTTCCAATTGTCAGGAGTTCGCTGCTTGCCAGGCACGCTGTCGGGCACACTGAAATGTTGTGGGATGGCCTTGGGATCAGCCCTAGAACCATGAGACCTACTTTCACAGAATGGACACTCGTTCAGAGCAGAGCAAGGAAGTCACTGTCACCGAAACCAAAACTGCGCCTGGCCCAGGCCAGTCAGTGGCTGACGGCCGGAGCTGCTCTGTGGGACAGTAAAATGCAACATTTGTTGATCCTGTCAGGAACATCATCTGTGTGGGAGGTTTTTGAGGACAGCAGCCAAAAATCTGTTTTTGTTTTTGTTTTCACAGCCATATACATATATATATATATATATATATATATATTTCTTCCATGCTTAGTTGATGCTGAATCAATTTGACGGTTCCTTTTGCAAGAGTCCACAAACTTTAACAATAATAGACAGTCATTTGTCATCTGGCAAGATGAGATTGAGAAGATTCTCATTGAGAAACTGATTTACCCAACTGAAATGTTCATTTAAATTTTTTTCCTCTAAAACCTGGAGTACTCATCTGTGGATGGATGACTTCTACTCGTGTAATTTTTTTTCTCAAATTGGATAGTTAAATGATTCTATGCATTTAGTAATCACAAAAAGTCAGTTTTATGGATACGGTTTTCTCTGAACAGTTTTGGTACAGACAAAAACAGGTGTTACCATCCACCCGGCATGCATTATAATTCTGTCCTTGCCTAATCCCCACCCAAATGCCCATTTCCATCTACACAAACTCATTCTTTCTGAATCATAAATGCCACACCCTCAGTTGCACATAAAACTTTGCCGTATTATGTATACATCAGTGTGTACGAAGACAAGTTGTGGCTTAGAAGAGGTCCATTTACAGTTTCTGGAACTGTTTATCATCTCACTTCTCCATAACTGATTCTAGGTCTGAAACGTTTTCTTCTAAAATTTGATAGCCTGATTTTGAGGATATGTTTTCAACACCTTTTCTGGTTACAAATCCTGATGTTGGCAGGTATTTTTCCTGTAAGCATGAAGACCAACCAAGACAAGGTACACTGTGCTATTAATCAAAGTGGCACAGAACAACTATGTGGCAGGTCATAGCCAGGAGTGTAGTGTAACATGGATATGGAGGGCCATGAAGATTCCCATAGCCCTCCTGCTACACATCTGAAAATCTCCTGAAATTCAGAATAAACCCATTACTGAAAAACAAAAGTATTTATTGGCATACCAGACTGTTTCAGGAATTCATGAAAGATAGAAGGCAGATGGGTCTTGTTTGATGGAGAAATAAGACCAAAGGAAAGACCAAAGGCTAAAAGATCTACAGGAGGGGCCGGGTGCAGTGGCTCACGCCTGTAATCCCAGCACTTTGGGAGGCCAAGGCAAGTGGATCACTTGGGGCCAGGAGTTTGAGACCAACCTAGTCAACATGGTAAAATCCCATCTCTATTAAAAATACAAAAATTAGCCAGGCATGGTGGCTCGCACCTGTAGTCCCAGCTACTCAGGAGGCTGAGGCAGGAAAATTGCTGAACCTAGGAAGTGGAGGTTTCAGTGAGCCAAAATCATGCCACTGCACTCCAGCCTAGAGGCAGAGTGAGACTCCGTCTCAAAAAACAAACAAAAAGTTCTACAGGAGGTGACTTCTGAGAAGGTGGCTGTGAGTTTTGAGAAAGTTCTGCCCTTTATAGAAATAGGGAACAGGAAGGAGCCCTGAGGCAGGGGTCAGGGTGATTATCTGGGGGATTTTGAAGGATCAGCCAGCTACCTTCGCCCCCTTCCCCACCTCTCTCATGCTAAACTGTGTCACAGTGAGTGTGTGCCCACAGGCCACAGCATTGGTGACAAGAGGCACAGCAAGACCCTGGGTAGCAAGAAATCTGCACTATTTCTAGGTGGGCTGGAAAAGCCCTCCTGACTGAGAGGACTCAGCCTTCCTCACACTGCCCTGTGTTTCCTCTGCTGTGGTTATCAGAGGCAAACTCATGTCATCAGAACCTGGTTCAACAGACAGAAGAATAGGAATTTTGAAATATGAGCCCAAAATTTAAATTGCCAAGCATTTGAGGAAAATTAGTATCAAGAAAAAGTACGAAACTCAATAAACAAAGACTAATCCCCATGCAAACATTTCACAAAGCAAACAGATGTTAAAACAATCCTCGGAGATTAGACAGAATATTATATTCGTGAAATAACAGGCTGTTAGGCTGGGCTCAGTGGCCCCAACCTGTAATTGCAACATTTTGGGAAGCCAAGGCGGGCGGATCACGAGGTCAGGAGTTCAAGACCAGCCAGGCCAACATAGTGAAACCCCATCTCTACTAAAAATACAGAAATTAGCCGGGCATGGTGGTGCGTGCCTATAGTCCCAGCTACTCGGGAGGCTGAGGCAGAATTGCTTGAACCCAGGAGGCAGAGGTTGCAGTAAGCCGAGATGGTGCCGCTGCACTCCAGTCTAACAACACAGCAAGACTCCGTCTCAAACAAAATAAAATAAAAAAGAACAGGCTGTTGTGTTTTTTGTTTTTTTTTTGCGACAGAGTCTCACTCTGTTGCCCAGGCTGGAGTACAGTGGCCCAATGTCTGTTAGCTGCAACCTCCGCCTCCTGGGTTCAAGCGATTCTCCTCCTGCCTCAGCCTCCCAAATAGCTGGGACTACAGGCGCGTGCCACCAAGCCTGACAATTTTTTGTATTTTTAGTAGAGATGAGGTTTCACCATGTTAGCCAAGATGGTCTCGATCTCCTGACCTCGTGATCCGTCCACCTCGGCCTCCCAAAGTGCTGGGATTACAGGCATGAGCCACCGCGCCCGGCCGAGAACAGGTTGTTTTGTAAAAATGCAAAGGGATAGAAAGTGTGAGGAAAGGTTAAGAGACATTTAGAATCTGAGAAGAGTAGAGGGTGGCATAGATGAAATAATTAAAACATAACATGAAAAATTTTTAGATCTGAAGAAAAATACAAGTCTTCATGTGGAAAGGGCCCTCTGAATGCCAAATGATTTGCTTGAAGATAAGACTACACCTAGACACGTTTCCCAAAATTTCAGAAAACCAAGGATAACAAGAATAAACCTTCCAAAGAGAAAAACAAAAAGCAAAAATGTCACCTACAGAGGAGTAAGAATTATACCAGTCCCAGCAACACAGAATGCTAGAATAAAATGCAATCATATTAGTATCATCAAAGTTCTAAGAAAAAAAGTTACGTCGGACACAGTGGCTCACGCCTATCATCCCAGCACTTGGGGAGGCCAAGGTGGGTGGATCACCTGAGGTCAGGAGTTAGAGACCAGCCTGGCCAACATGGCGAAATCCCATCTCTACTAATAACACACACACAAATTAGCTGGGCATGGTGGCACACACCTGTAATCCCACCTATTCGGGAGGCTGAGGCAGGAGAATTGCTTGAACCCGGGAGGCAAAGGTTGCAGTGAGCCAAGATCGCACCATTGTACTGCAGCCTGGGCAATAAGAGTGAAACTCTGTCTCAAAAAAAAAAAAAGTTATTTTAAACCCAAAGTCCTGTACTCTGTACTCAGCCAAATTACTATTCAAATGAAGGGTCAAAATAAAATACACGGGGGTATAAAAAACCTCAGGAATTTTGTCACATTCAGATTTGCTCTCTGAAAGAAATTCTCAAAGATTGCAACCTAATAAGACTAAAAGAATCTGGCTCTGTTGCCCAGGTTGGAGTGCGGTAATGTGATCTTGGCTCACTGCAACTTCAACCTTCCAGGCTCAAGCAATCCTCCCTCCTCAGCCTCCCAAGTAGCTGGAACTACAGGTATGAGCCACCATGTCTAGCTAATTTTTGTATTTTTTTTAGAGACAAGGTCTTACCATGTGGCCCAGGCTGGTCTCAAACTCCTGGGCTCAAGCCATCCTCCTTGCCTTGACCTTGGGATTACAGGTGCGACTCACCACACCCAGCCTCTAAATTTTTCAATACCCAGAATTAATCAATTCTATCCTCTTCTCCAAAAGGATAAAAACCTTAGTCTGTTCTCACTTCAGTCCTCATTCTTCTTCTCCTTGAATTAAGGATCCTTGAACTTCCCCTTGAACTAAGATCTGGGATCTTAGTTCTCTATTATTATTTTTAGTTATACATAAAAATTACTTAAACTTCTCTGACTCAAAAAAAAAACTTCTCTATAATGTGATTACTATGCACTGCATGCCTATATCAAAATATTCCATGTATCCCATAAATATATACACCTACTATGTACCCACAAAAATTAAAAATTAAAACAATTTTTAAAATTACTGGCTGGGCACGGTGGCTCAAGCCTGTAATCCCAGCACTTTGGGAGGCCGAGACGGGCGGATCACGAGGTCAGGAGATCGAGACCATTCTGGCTAACACGGTGAAACCCTGTCTCTACTAAAAAAAAAAAATACAAAAACTAGCCGGGCGAGGTGGCGGGCGCCTGTAGTCCCAGCTACTCGGGAGGCTGAGGCAGGAGAACGGCGTAAACCCAGGAGGCGGAGCTTACAGTGAGCTGAGATCCGGCCACTGCACTCCAGTCCGGGCGACAGAGTGAGACTCCGCCTCAAAAAAAAAAAAAAAAAAATTACTTAAACTTAACTATAACTTATAATGGCTACTTTGCTTACAATTGCCCACTGGATACCACATCTTCCTATTTTGGGGATTTTTTTTTTTTTTTTTTTTTGAGACAGAGTCTTACTCTGTTGCCCAGGCTGGAGTGCAGTGGCATGATCTCAGCTCACTGAAATCTCTGCCTCCCCGGTTCAAGTGATTCTCCTTCCTCAGCCTCCCAAGTAGCTAGGATTACAGGTATGTGCCACCACACCGCTAATTTTTGTATTTTTAGTAGAGACAGAGTTTCATCACATTGACCAGGCTGGTCTTGAACACCTGACCTCAGGTGATCCCCCTGCCTTGGCCTCACAAGGTGCTGGGATTCCAGACGTGAGCCACCACACGCAGCCACATTCCCTGCATGGCTTGGTGCAGTTTTCTTGGTAGTGAGTTCTCCCGAGATGTGGTTGTTGTCAAGTGTGTGTGGCATCTACTCCCCCACCCCCATCTCTTGCTCCTGCTCCCACCATGTGAGACTCCTGCTCCCACTTCACCTTCCACCATGAGCAAAAGCTCCCTGAGGCCTCCCCAGAAGCAAGCACATACCAGCGCCATGCTTCCTATACAGCCTGCAGAACCATGAGCCAAATCAACCTCTTTCTTTACCAATTACCCAATCTTGGGTATTTCTTTATAGCAATGCAAGAACAGCCTAGCATGTTCCCCAACTCAAGATATGACTGATGCCAAAACTGTACAAAGACTGCAAGAAAGGAAAATTTCAGTTCAACTGTACCCATGAGATGTAAAAACCCTCAATTACATACTTATCAAATAGAACCTGGTAATATATAAAAACATAATGACCACATTGGGTTTATTTCAGGCATGCAAGACTAGTTCATTAGAAAATCTACTGATATAATTCGCCATGGTAATAGATTAAAGGAGAAAAGCCAGAAGATGTCACTGATGATGGAAAACCATTCAATAAATTTCAACATCTACTCAAGACAAAAACTCTTAGCAAACGAAGAATGGAAAGTGTACTTTATTTATTTATTTATTTATTTATTGTTGTTATTATTATTATTATTTGAGACAGAGTCTATCTCTGTCACCCAGGCTGGAGGTTAGAAGAAAGGTCAGAGAGACTTGAAGGGGATCTGGACAGGCCACCACAGAATATGCCACTTTGACATAAAGATTATTTTGAGCTGAAGGCAATTGAGAATCAACAGATCCAGAACGAGTTCTCTGCCCTCCCCCTTTTTGCCTAAAAGCAGGTCATAAATTTGATCACACCAGTGTACTCCAGCCTGGGTGACAGAGCGGGAACCTGCCTCTTAAAAAGTAAATAAGTAAATAAAAGGATCTGCATTTCTATATACCAACAACAATCAGAAAACAATTTTTTTTTTTTTTTTTTTTTTTTTTTGAGACAGAGTCTCGCTCTGTGGCCCAGGCTGGAGTGCAGTGGCCGGATCTCAGCTCACTACAAGCTCCGCCTCCCGGGTTTATGCCATTCTCCTGCCTCAGCCTCCCGAGTAGCTGGGACTACAGGCGCCCGCCACCTCGCCCGTCTAATTTTTTGTATTTTTTTGGTAGAGACGGGGTTTCACCGTGTTAGCGAGGATGGTCTCGATCTCCTGACCTCGTGATCCGCCCGTCTTGGCCTCCCAAAGTGCTGGGATTACAGGCTTGAGCCACCGCGCCCGGCCCAGAAAACAATTTTTAAAAGGAATTAACAAAGGAAGGAAGGAAGGAAGGAAGGAAGGAAGGAAGGAAGGAAGGAAGGAAGGAAGGAAGGAAGGAGGGAGGGAGGGAGGGAGGGAGGGAGGGAGGGAGGGAGGGAGGGAGGGAAGGAAAGAGAGAGAAAGAGAAAAGAAAGAAAGGAAAGAAAGGAAGGAAGGAAGGAAGGAAGGAAGGAAGGAAAGGGAGAGAGAGAGAGAGAGAGAAAGAAAGAAAGGAAAGAAAAAAGGAAAGAGAAAGAAAGAAAGAAAAAAGAAACGAGGAAAAAAAAAAGAGAGAAAGGAAAAAAGAAAGCGAAAAAAAAAAAGACAGACCTAATAATACCTAACAATAAATCCAAAAGATGTGTAAACCCTTAATGGGGAAATTACAAAACTTTATTGAAAAACATTAAAGTTGACTTATGTGTGGGTCAACCATAGTGGCTCACATCTGTAATCCCAGAACTTTGGGCAGCTGAGGCAAGCAATCACTTGAGGCCAGGAATTTGAGACCAGCCTGGCCAACATGATGAAACCCCATCTCTACTAAAAATACCAAAGAATTAGCCAGGTATGGTGGCACATGCCTGTAATCCCAGTTACATGGGAGACTGAGGCAGGATAATCGCTTGAACTCAGGAGGTGGAGGTTACAGCGAGCTGAGATTGTACCATTGCACTCCAGTCTGGGAGACAGAGTGAGACCCTGTTCAAAAAAAAAAAAAAAAAAAATCATGTCAGCAACAACAACAGAAACCTGATTCAAAACTGGGCAAAGTGCATGCTTCAGCAGCACATATACTACAAATGGAACAATACAGATTATTAGCATAGTCCCTGAAAAAAATTTTTAATGGGCAAAGCACTTGAATAGACATTTCTAAGATGTACAAATGGCCAATAAGTAGATGAAAAGATGCTCCACATCATTAGTCATTAGGAAAATGTAAATCAAAACCACAATGAGAATGACCACATGATTCAGCAATTCCACTTCTGCATGTGTGCCCCAAAGAATAGAAAGCAGGGTCTGGAAGAGCTGTGGACACCATGTTAACAGCAGCATTATTCACAATAGCTAAGAGGTGGAAGTAATCCAAGAATCTATAAAGGGATGAAAGATAAGCAAAATGTGGAACATACATACACTTAAATTTGATTCAGCCTTTAAAAGGAAGGAAATTATGGGCCAGGGGCAGTGGCTCACGCCTGTAATCCCAGCACTTTCAGAAGCCAAGGTGGGCAGATCATTTGAGGTCAGGAGTTTGAGGCCAGCCTGACCAACATGGCAAAACCCTGTCTGTACAAAAAAATACAAAAATCAGCCGGGTGTGGTGGCGTGTGCCTGTAATCTCAGCTACTCGGGAGGCTGAGGCAGGAGAATCACTTGAACCTGGGAGTTGGAAGTTGCGGTGAGCCAAGATCACACCACTGTACTGTAGCCTGGGCAACAGAGCAAGACTTGGTCTCAAAAAAAAAAAAAGGAAATTCTAACACATGCCACAACGTGGACATTGAGGATGATTTGCTAAGTAAAATAAGCCAGTCACAGAAAGACAAATACTATGTGATTCCATGGATAGGAGGTACTGAGGGTAGTCTCATTCATAGAGAGAAAGTGGTTGCCAGGGGCTGGGGGTAGGGGGAAAGGAAAGTTAGTGTTTACTGGATACAGAGTCTCAGTTTTACAAGACGAGAAAGAGTTTGGGAGACGGATGGTGCTGATGGTTGCACAACAGGATGAATGTATCTAATACCACCAAATCGTACAACGGTTAGGATGGTACATTTCGTGTTACATGTACTTTACTGCAATAAAAAAAATTTAATGGGGGAAATCCATTAACAGAAGAATGCCCAGGAGTTCGAGTTCAGCCTGGACAACATAGTGAGATCTCATCTCTACAAAAAAATACAAAAAATTAGTCGGGTGTACTGGCATGCGCCTGCAGTGCCAGGTACCTGTAGTTCCAGCTACTGTGAGTGGAGGGGCAGGTGGCTGAGGTAAAAGGATGGCCTGAGCCCAGGAAATGGAGGCTGCAGTGAGCCTTGATCACGCCACTATACTCCAGCCTGGGTGACAGAGCAAGACTCAAAAAAAAAAAAAGGTTAAATAAGTTACAGTATGGTTATACTATAACATTCTGTTCAACGCTTATATAAACAAAGTGGACTTGAACATGAGCAGATTTTTAAGGCATACTGTTTCAAAAAATTCAATTTGCAAAACAATGTACCCAATAGGATCCTATGTATTTTATTTATTTATTTAGAGATGGAGTTTTGCCCTTTCGCCCAGGCTGGAGTACAATGGTGTGATCTCGGCTCACCACAAACTCAGGCGCCAGACACCAGGCCCAGCTAATTTTTGTATTTTTTTTTTGGTAGAGATGGGGTTTCACCGTGTTGGCCAGGCTGGTCTTTAATTCCCGACCTCAGGTGATCCGCCCACCTCGGCTTCCCAAAGTGCTGGGATTACAGGCATGAGCCACTGCGCCCAGCCTTATTTTATTTTTAAAAAACTGACAATAATGTACAGCTCTGTGTATGTACAAAACATAATGTGTGTGGATGTGGATGTGTACAGTTACACATTTGTAAATTCCTAGAAAACAGACTGGAAGCGAGACCCCAAAGTGGGACTTTGGGGAAAGGAAGAGGAGGGAGAGGAGGGAGAGAAGGGAGGGGAGGGAGGGGAGGGAGGGCGGAACAGAGAACTTTCAAGTCTTGCTTTATGTATTCATGTATCATTTGAGTCTTTCCCAATGAACAGGTATTGATGTATTTGTTGTATAATTACATTTTTTAAGTGCTTTAAGACCCAGGTGGCGCTGAGCTAGATGCCTCCTGGACTAATGACATGGTATTATGGTATTATCCACCATCCGGAGATAATTTACTCTTTCATAAGCATGCTGAGTGGCTGGTATTCCTGAATAAGGGATGTAGAAGCATAAGCAAGTATTAGAAAAGGGGATGATCTCACTCTTGCCTGTGACCTTTGTAAGTTTTATTCTTGCACTGATTTACTGCTGAAGCCCAAATGTGAGGCCTGACCATCCTTTTATTACCATCATCCTTTAACTCACCCCTGGCTGTCAAGTTATCTGTAACAAAGTTTACTCCCAGTCACCCTACCTGCCTCAGCTAGTCACTCAGCAATGCAAATAAAGAGAATTCTGCATTTTGTAAGACTGTGACCACATACCACAGTAGGGCCCCAGGCGCCAGGCAGGCAGGGCCTGAGACCGCCACACAACAGATACAGAGGGCTGGAGGGAGGAATCTTCAGGATCAGGTGAATACAGGACTGTCGCCAGGCCACATTCCATCTGGGTCTAAAAAACAGGGAAACAGCCTGGAGCAGCGGCTCATGCCTGTAATCCCAGCACTTTGGGAGGCCGAGGTGGGTGGATTACCTAAGGTCAGGAGTTCAAGACCAGCCTGGTCAACATAGTGAAACCCCGTCTCTACTAAAACTACAAAAATTAGTGGTGCGTGCCTGTAATCCCAGCTACTTGAGAGACGGAGGCAGAAGAATCCTTTGAACCCAGGAGGCGGAGGCTGCAGTGAGCCGAGACTGCACCATTGCACTCCAGCCTGGGCAACAAGAGTGAAACTCCATCTCAAAAAAAAAAGGAAACAGAACTTTCTCTTCAGTATACTTTGTGAAATCTTTTTCTCTTCTGGAAAGAAGAAATCTGAACCAAGCACAGTTGTTATGGGTTAATTACCTTTGCTTGGCTTTAAAGAAAAACACTGAAGCAAAGACGTGGAATCTGAAGAGGCCAACATCTCACTCCTGTTTGCTGTCTTCCAACACAGGCTCTCAGATTTTGCCGTCACCAACCCAAGGTTTGTGTCTGGGGATTGCGCCTCCATTAGCCACAGTGTTGTCTTTTTTTCTTTATTTTTTACGACAATGAACTTTCAAGTCTAATGTTATTTTTAAGCCAAGTAGAAACCTCCAGGAGCAGGCTGAATTTAAAAACAAAATACTTGCCGGGCGCGATGGCTCATGCCTGTAATCCCGGAACTTTGGGAGGCTGAGGTGGGTGGATCACGAGATCAGGAATTTGAGGCCAGCCTGGCCCCGTCTCCAGTAAAAATATAAAAATTAGCCAAATGTGGTGGCGCGTGCCTCTAATCCCAGATACTCACGAGGCTGAGGCAGGGGAATCGCTTGAACCCGGGAGGCGGAGGTTGCAGTGAGCCGAGATTGTGCCACTGCACTCCAGCCTGGGCGACAAGAGCAAGACTCCATCTCGAAAAAAAAAAAAGAAAAGAAAAAAGAAAACCTGAGAATGTAGTCACATGCTGAATTGAAACAGCAAAGCAAAATAAAGCAGCTCTGTGAAGTAGCTGAGTTTCTGAGGCCCAGCAGGTATGCAGCCCTGTGGGAAGATCCCATCTGATCAGCTCATCCAGGACTTGTTTGGGAACCTGCAAGCTGCAGGAAGTGAAAAAGATGATGATGATGGTGATGATGATGGTGATGGTGGTGGTGAGGGTGATGATGGTGGTGGTGGTGAGGGTGGTGGTGGGGGAGCGGTGATGGTGGTGACGATGGTGGTGGTGGTGGTGGTGGTGAGGGTGATGGTGGTCCTGGTGATGGTGGTGGTGATGACGGTGGTGGTGGTGGTGGTGGTGGTGAGGGTAATGGTGGTCTTGGTGATGGTGGTGGTGATGACGGTGGTGGTGGTGGTGGTGAGGGTGATGGTGGTGGTAAGGGTGATGGTGGTGAGGGTGATGATAGTGGTGGTGGTGATGGTAGTGGCAAGGGTGATGGTGGTGGTGGTGATGGTGATGGTGATTTGATGGTGATGGTGGTGGTGAGGGTGGTGATGGTGATAGTGATTGTGGTGATGGTGATGGTAATGATGGTGATAGTGATGGTGATGGTGGTGGTGAGGGTGGTGATGGTGATAGTGATTGTGGTGAAGGTGATGGTAATGATGGTGATGGTGATGGTGGTGGTGGTGATGGTGATGATGGTGATTTGATGGTGATGGTGGTGGTGAGGGTGGTGATGGTGATAGTGATGGTGATGGTGGTGGTGGTGATGGTGATGATGGTGATTTGATGGTGATGGTGGTGGTGAGGGTGGTGATGGTGATAGTGATTGCGGTGAAGGTGATGGTAATGATGGTGATCGTGATGGTAGTGGTGGTGGTGGTGGTGACAACGGTGGGGATGTTGATGATGATGGAGATGGTGATGTTGCTGGTGATGGTGACAATGGTGATGGTGATGGTGATGAATCCATCATTCACATTCTTCCCAGTGCTAAAGACCTTCCTTAGCACTCAGCCCCACAAGAGCCCATGGCCTCAGCCTGGATGCCTTGGGACTCAAGCTAGGGTTCTGGGGAAAGAGCCAACTCCTGAAGGGCCTCATGCTGGAACCGTGAAGAGTGTGTCCAGCACAGACGTGAAAAGGAACAACCCCTTCCTCTGCAGCGTGCTGACAGACCCCTTGTGTGCATAGGGAAGATGCTGTAGTGAATAAACAGGGAAGAGTCTGAGAGCAACCCAGACCCACCCAGCGCTCCTTGAATGCCCAGGTCCCTGCTGCTGCTTCCCCTTACTAAGGGCAAAGGGAGAGTGTTTTTTTTAAAAAAAAAAACAGCCAGATGATTCTGCAGGAGAATATAATGTCCTCCTCATTTCTTAGGAAACCAACACCCTAGAATAGAGTAAGTAAGCAGACTCAGATGATACAGTTGGCTACACTAAAATCATACTTTACATTTAATGTTGCAGTTATAGAAATGAATCCTATGGCATAGGCTCTTGACCTCTAAAAAGACTTTCTTCTCTGTAATGGATGATACCAATGACTACTTTCTAGGGTTACTAGTTGGACAGAGTTGGAGATGTAGCACATAAATGTCCACATACTGGTACAGAGAAACTCTCGAAGATATGGTAACTGAAAAAGCAGGGGCAGAAGAATGCGACCCCTCTTGGGATTTTGGATCGAATTTGATCCTTTTGTATAAAGTGTGAAAGAAAATTGGCCGGGCGCGGTGGCTCACGCCTGTATTCCCAGCACTTTGGGAGGCGGAGGCGGGCAGATCACGAGGTCAGGAGATTGAGACCATCCTGGCTAACACGGTGAAACCCCGTCTCTACTAAAAATACAAAAAAATTAGCTGGGCATGGTGGCGGGCGCCTGTAATCCCAACTAATAGGGAAGCTGAGGCAGGAGAATGACATGAACCCGGGAGGCGGAGCTTGCAGTGAGCCAAGATCGCACCACTGCACTCCAGCCTGGGTGACAGAGCTAGACTGGCTCAAAAAACAAAAACAAAAACAAAAAAACATGTCTTCAAATGATGAGCTCCAACCCCCAAAGTTAACCTCCTAGCTCAGTGCAGGCCACACAGCAGGTGGTCAGTAAGCCCGGCCCCTTCCTTGCTAAACCAGTTGGCACCTGGGATGCAAACCTCCCTTCAGAAGTGCAGGGCAGGGCCATGACAGGCCTTGAGCAACATTCTGTCTTTGGCCTCAGGAATTCAGTTAATGGGCACCTGGCTGCCCCTTGCTCAGTGGGGCAAGCTGTGGCCTGGAGCTAGTTGGAGGCTCCAGTGCTCCTCCTGCAAGAGGAAGTTTTAGGTCTTCTTCCTAACTCTCCCGGTGTCTTGGGCAGGCCACTTGGGCTCTCAAAACAGCTTAGAGACAGTAAGTCTAAGATGGCAGAGACCCCCTACCCTCACCCCCAACTCAGTTGGAGCACAGTCAAGCCAACTGCCACACATCTGAATTCTGACTCCAGGTCACTTTTCAACTGTAGATAGCGCCCCTCCCACTTAAGTTCCCAATTTTTGTTTGTCCCCTCCCCATTAACTTACTAGAAGTTAGGAAGCAATTTTGTTCAGCCTGGGAAAGAAGCAGGCAGATAAGAGAGGGTAGAGGTTTTAAAAATGTTATCAACATGCCAAAAGCTAGTCATTCAATAAGGACCAGAAAAAGCCCAAGGTTTAGATAAAGCTGGTTCCGGGAGCCCCCCCATCCCAAACACTGTCAGGGAAAGGGAAGTAAATCTTCACTGCAATGCCTGGGCTCTGATAACAGTGATTTCTCTTAGAGATGCTCTTTGAGAAATGCTCATCTAGAAACACCTTTTCCTGCTTCCCTGAGGGCACAAAAACTCAAAGAGCCAATTCCTTTCAATATCTCCCTTCCTGTAGATATCTCTAAATTTCAGAGGTAAGGGATGCTGGCAAAACACCTAGCAAACTTGAGAGAGTTTACGGATGTTCACTATTAGTAATAAATGGTTTTCAGATCATCAATTTGACTTTTTCTTTTTTTTTGAGACGGTGTCTTACTCTGTTACCCAGGCTGGAGTGCGGTGGCGTGATCTTGGCTCACTGCAACCTCTGCTGCCCGGGTTCAAGCGATTCTCCCGCCTCGGCCTCCCAAGTAGCTGGAATTACAGGCGTCTGCCACCATGCCCGGCTAATTTTTGTAGTTTTTAGTAGAGACAGGGTTTCACCATCTTAGTCAGGCTGGTCTTGAACTCCTGACCTTGTGATCCACCTGCCTTGGCCTCCCAAAGTGTTGGGATTACAGGCGTTAGCCACTGCGCCCAGCCTGTGACTTTCAAATAGCAGGTATCTGCCAAGCGCGGTGGCTCATGCCTGTAATCCCAGCACTTTGGAAGGCTGAGGCGGACAGATTACCTGAGGTCAGTAGTTCAAGACCAGCCTGGCCAATGTAGTGAAACCCAGTCTCTACTAAATATGCAAAAATTAGCTGGGCATGGTGGCGGGCACCTGTAATCCCAGCTACTTGGGAGCCTGAGGCAGGAGAATTGCTTGAACTTGAAAGGTGGAGGTTGCGGTGAGCTGAGATAGGGCCATTCATTGGACTTCAGCCTGGGAGACAAAGAGAGACTCCGTCTCAAACAAACAAACAAAACAAATAGCAGGTATCCACTAAACAAACAGCAGGTATCCAGTTTTCTTTCCTTATTAAAAGTGGGCTGGGCACAGTGGCTCGTGCTGTAATCCTAGCACTTGGGAGGCTGAGTTAGAAGGATCACTTGAGCCCAGGAGTTTGAGACCAGCCTGGGCAACATAGTGGGACTCTATCTCTACAAAAAAATAACTAGCTGGACATGGTGGTGTGTGCCTGTAGTCACAGCTACTTGGGTGGCTAAGGCACGAGGATCACTTGAGCTGGGGAGGTCCAGGCTGCAGTGAGCCATAGTTGCACCACCACACTCCAGTCTGGGCAACAGAGAGAGACCCTGTCTCAAAAAAAACAAGGCCAGGCACGGTGGCTCATGCCTGTAATCCCAGCACTTTGGGAGACCGAGGCAGGCGGATCACTTGAGGCTATGAGTTTGAGACCAGCCTGGGCAACATAGTGAAACCCCATCTCTACAAAAAATACTAAAAATTAGCTGGGCACAGTGGCGCGTGCCTGTAGTCCCAGCTACTCAGGAGGCTGAGGCAGGAGAATTGCTTGAAGCCAGGAGGCAGAGGTTGCAGTGAGCCGAGACCGAGACACTGCACTCCAGCCCGAGCGACAGAGTGAGACCCTGTCTCTGAAGAAAAAAACAACAAAAGTGTACTTTACCTCATATTCACCAATCTGAACTCTAAATTCATCCCAGCCCCTACCCCAAGGACTCCTTCACAAATTCAGGACATTGAAATCTCCACATGATCTGTGTTCAAGTCAGGAAATGTGGGGGCTGTGGCTGGGCGCAGTGGCTCATGCCTGTAATCCCAGCACTTTGGGAGGCTGAGGCAGGTGGATCACTTGAGGCCAGGAGTTTGAGACCAGCCTGACCAACACGGCAAAACCCCATTGCTACCAAAAATACAAAAATTAGCTAGGCATGGTGATGCACATCTGTAATCCCAGCTACTCGGGAGGCTGAGGCAAGAAAACCCCTTCAACTTGGGAGGTGGAGGTTGCAGTGAGCCAAGAGCATCACACCACCGCACTCCAGCCTGGGCAACAGAGCAAGCCTCTGTCTCAAAAAAAAAAAAAAAGTGGGGGTTGTCCCGGACACCCTCTCACAGCAAGTGGGTGCCCAACGCTGCCACCTGACTGGCCTCGGCATCCCGCCGCCTGCACGCCTGCTCCAGAAGGGTCTCTTCTCAGCGGGGCCGGTCTTTGAACTAGGTGGGTCAGGTCTCTCTCTGGTGGCTGTCTCTCTCTTGACCCCTCGCCATGGCCCTGGCTACCTCTCCAACTTCACTTCCTACTGTATACCTCCAGTAACCCACCCCTCCCTGCTCCTGCTGCCTGGTACGCTCTGAACAGATACCTACTTATCTCTTTCACACCCAAAAGTCCTCAGATTCTCACTAAGATGTCTTTTTGGAGAGGCCTTTGCTTCCTATCATACAATTCCCCTGTCACTGCCTCCTTACCCTTCTTCATTTTCTTCATAGAATGTGGGTATTTGAGTATGTGCTTTCCTCTCTCTCCGGTGCCCACAATATAAGCTCCCCAAGGACAAAGGCTGTGTTTCTCCCTGGCATATTCCCAATACCAGGAACAGCAGTTGGCACACAGTAGGTACTGAGCACACAGCTGGGGAAGGAATGAAAACCTAAGCTCTGCTCCTACTCCACACCTGAAATGTCACTTCCTCAGAAGCCTCCCTCCCCACTCCCCACCATGTAACTCTTCTCTCCCTTAGCATTATCATCTGTTAAAGCGCTTACTAAAATAGACAATTACATGTGTGTTTGCATCGTAAAAGTTAACATCTGCCCAGCATTCTGGACCAGGGTCAGCCACCCACAACCTGAGGGCCCTCCCAAGCAGCCAGTGACGAGAAAGCTGCCAGTGCTCCGGGTTACCAGCATATCCCCTCGGCCACTCCAGCAGAGAGAGTACAGCAGCTATGAGACCCTCAGATGGAGTCTTGTGGACTGACTGAGCTCACCTGGGTCACACGGCCGGTGGTAAACAGGGCTCTGACTGGCTGGGTCTAGGTCATGTGCCCACCCAGGAGGAACTCAGTGGTTCACAAGGAATGCTGGGTGCTATTACCTGGGGAAGGGAAAAGAGATGTTGGGCTAACCTTGAAAAGTTTTTATCCAAGGACTCTTTCCATAATGGAAAAAGGAACTAGTGTATAAAAATTCACCAGTACAACCAATTTTTTTTTCTTTTTTCTTTTTGTTTTTTTGGAGACAGGGTCTTGCTGTGTCACCCAGGCTGGAGTTCAGTGGTGTGATCATAGCTCATTGCAGCCTTGATCTCCTGGGTTCAAGTGATCCTCTCACCTCAGGCTCTTAAGTAGCTGGGACTGACGGAGACTTGCTATGTTGCCTAGGCTGGTCTTGAACTCCTAGCCTCAAGCACTCCTCCTGGCTCGGCTTCCCAAAGTGCTGGGATTACAGACATGAGCCACCACACCCAGCCCTCATAGGTATTTTTAAATAGCACATTAAAAACACACAGCTAATAAGCAGAGAAAATCATAAGCCTCTTATAATTCTGCTTGTATGCCTTTCCTCCTTGCTGTGTAAAATGTGTTCACTGTTCTTCTATTTCAGTGCTATATGGAGAGTTAAGAGCTGCAAATGAAGGTGATACGGAATTTAATTTCACAAAAGAAATGAGGGACAAAACAAGGAATGATCAGTAGTTTGCTAAATGCCCTGTTTATTCTACAAACAAGGCTTAGAAACGTATAGACACAATTTGTAGGCTGAGAAATCTCTGTGTAGTTGTGACTTCACAACTATACTTCCACAAAAGCAGTAGTAACAGCCGCTTCTGAACACATTAACCTACCATTGTTTTGTTTGTTTAGAGCGAACACAGTGAGAATGGATTCCTAATGGCCTGTTTCTCTAAGTGATCGTCACAGTTCACTGCTCTAGTCTTTAAGAACAAGTGGAGCCTTCACTTGAGCCGCCACCTCCTTGCCGTTCAGGGCTTCAACAATTGCAAGTGCAAACTCGAAGCTGGTCCCAGGCCCCCGGCTTGTAAGAATCAGGCCGTCCTTTTCCACACGATTCTCAGAGTAGGTGTAATGACCTGCAAAGTAGAAACAGAAAAGGTGACATCCTAATGGGCTATGTGATGAAAAAGACGATTACTTACCAATTCACTATGACAGCATATAAACCCAACCTGTAGGCTAGCCATTCAAAAACATTTACTTGGCACTCCAAGCTCTCAGAAGCCCCCTACAAGAGTATTTTTAAAACTGCAGAGCAAAGGGTGAGAGAAACCACTGTTAGAATGAAACAAATATGTGTAAGTTAAATGCAGCTGCTAAGACTTTAAGTGTTGGGGGAGATGTCAGTGAATGACAGTTACTCACATCACTATTCTACAACAAAGCTCCAGTGTCAATTCTGAAGTGCCGGCGGAAGGGTGAGGGGATGCGGCAATGCTGAAGGCAGAAGCCACCCTGATCAACATGTGGCGGCACGCACACCCTCTGATGCCTCAAAAACAACCACAGCACAACACAATGGAGGCGGGTATGCATGCGTGTGTGCGTGTGCAGGTAGAAAGCACATTCACTCTCAAGGACTACTTTCCTTCTGCATCCCCCCACCCCTGTGCCAACCAGTTGGCTATTTCTTGGCAAATATAACATCAAAACTGGGATTCTTAAGCATGGATGCCCTGAGCTCTGCCCCTCCACAGCAGGTAGTCACCAGCTTCTCCACTGCACACAGAGCCTAACCTCTCCTGCTACACCCATCCCTACCACTCTCCCACCTGGAGCTTCCCTTACTGAATACAATAGGTTCTCTCCTGCTCCAGGATGAGCTCAAGGGCTGCTCCCTTCACCCACAGACCAGTTCTTCCCAGTTTCTTGCCCCTTTGGTTTCAGCATCAACAAAAATCCCTCAGAGAGGGTATCTGTGACCACCCCCATCTCCCCAAATTACGTTCCTCTGTTGACTCTATCACCGCATCCTATTTACTGCCCTCCCAGCATTGATACAATCTATCACAATCTATAAACATTTCATTTCCTTGTTTATTGCTTACTCTTTAAAAGGGCTGGGCCTTCATCAGTCCCTGTCTGGCCAATGATATCCATGGCACACAAGAGGCACCCCTGAAGTGTGAGGTCAAAGGCACCAAACACCATTCTCAACTGATCTCCTTTCTCCACCTGTCCCCTGCTTTAAAGAGGAAGGATCTCTGCATGATTACAGCTCTCCCTTCTGGCTGTGCACTCCTTCAACCCATGCTCAGCACCCAAAGCTCTCTCTCCAGAGTGCGAAGCAGGGCACAGCCAGTTCCCCAGGGAAAGCCCTTGCCAACTCTCTCCAGCACCTGAAGGTCACGCTGAACTCCATGTCATGGGGCATGGAGCCCTCTACGATCCGGCCTTTGCACAGAGACTGGCCTGGGACCAGAAGGGAGATGGAAAGGAACCTGCTGTCTGGGTAGAAGCTGGTGGTGCCTACACGAAGCTGGTGACAGTGATCCAGAGGAAATGGAGGTTTGAAATGAAGGCCTAGGTGAGGAGGCTCCAAGGATGACTCCCAGCTGCCTATCCCAGGTGACTGGATGATGGCGACGCCACTTAGTGATGTGGGAACACAGAACAGATTTAGCAGAGGGGGAGCGACAAAGCTCCTCTGTGAACTCCTGCTCTATCCTGATGCACCAGCCACACAGGCAAGCGGGCGCCTCTGGCCACTAGAGCTCAGTGCAGACCTGAGAACACCCCAAAACACAGCTTTCTCTTCTTCCTTCTTCTGTTCCCAGTGCCAGGTACTAAGAAGGAGCTTAGGAAACGTCTGTTCAATGAACACACATAAAAATTCATCTGAAAACCTCCCTTCAAACAGAAGCAGAGTGCTTCTGCTGTATTAATGAGCTTTTGAAACCACACAATGTTCCTTTCTTTTCCAAGGAGATTAACAACGGCTACAGGAACTTGTCTTACTGTCATTAGAAACCAAGCCACTGCCGGTCGAAGGCAGTGAGTTATCTCAATTGATCGTTCACAGGCAGTTACTCCTTGTTCTCTTTCTCCTCTTCTCACTACTGTGCTTGACTAATCTAAAAAATTTTAAAAATCAGGTCACCCACCAAAATAAATGAATAGAGTACATTTAAAAATTCCAATTTAACTATTGTAGAGAAAAAGAGGATCCCTAGCTTGAGGGGAAAAGGTTTATCATAATCTGGCCTCATTTACTGATGGTTAAACCAGGCCAAGACCATTTCAAATGCTAACCTAGAAACTGGCTGGGCTAGGTCTTCCAGAGCAACGGTGAGATGCACAGCTGAGCGTGGGACAACACAAGGCACAACTGTAAATGGTTCACTGAACAGTATCTTTGTGGCTAAAACAGTGCAAATAGGGTTTAAACTGGTTAAATATGCTTAAAGGTTCTACGGTTCTTGTCAGACTTTTTACCAGGAAAAGCAAAAGGTTTAAGGTTGCCACCTGCATCCACCTAGTGGCGAAGACAGAACACGCACCCCGTCAGCGCCAGGAAGGCACTGTGCAAACTTTAGGGTGGAACTGTGACCCTATAGTGAATTCAGATTTTACACTTCCCATTCCAACCAGCAGAAGGCATTGATTTTTATTTCTTTATTTAAACCAGACTCCAAGTCTTAAAGACTCTTCAGAGAAAAAGCAATGGGAAGCCAGGAGCGGTGGCTCATGCCTGTAATTCCAACACTCTGGGAGGCCAAGGCAGGTGGATCACCTGAGGTCAGGATTTGGAGACCAGCCTGACCAACATGGTGAAACCCTGTCTCTACTAAAAAATACAAAAAAAAAAAAATTAGCTGGACCTGGTGGCCGGTGCCTGTAATTACAGCTACTCAGGAGGCTGAGACAGGAGAATCACTTGAACCCGGGAGGCAGAGGTTGCAGTGTGCTGAGATACGCCACTACACTTCACCTGGGTGAGAGAGCAAGACTCCGTCTCAAAAAAAAAAAAAAAAAAAAATTGGGGGGCTGGGCGCGGTGGCTCACGCCTGTAATCCCAGGGAGGCCGAGGCAGGCGGATCACAAGGTCAGGATATGGAGACCATCCTGGCTAACACGGTGAAACCCCATCTCTACTTAAAATACAAAAATACGCCAGGCGTGGTGGCGGGAGCCTGTAGTCACAGCTACTTGGGAGGCTGAGGCAGGAGAATGGCGTGAACCTGGGAGGCGGAGCTGGCAGTGAGCGCAGTGAGCGCCTGGATAACACAGCGAGACTCCACCTCAAAAAAAAAGACAATGGGAGGGCACAGGACACAGGTCAGCAACTACGAGTCAGGGCCAAGGCCAGGTTACTGCCTGTTTTTGCAAATGCAGCTTCACTGGCACAAAGCCACCCTGCGTTTTTAGTACTGTCTGTAGCTATTGTGGAGCTGCAACAGTGGAGTAGCTGCCAGAGAGCTGAAGTCCCAGAAAGCCTGCAATATTTACCACCTGGCCTTTGGGGAAACATTCGGTTGACCCCTGAGCAGAGTTCTGGGTTCAAATCCCAGGTCTGCCATTTGGTGGCTGTCTGACCTCTCAGAGCTTCACTTTTTGGTAAAATGAGAATGACATCAACCTAGAAAACAAACAGTACTCAGCAGTGGTGGCATGCAGTGGCGTTACAGAGGCTAGGTGAGGGCAGTTTTTTTCACCAACAATCTGGAAGCAGGTTTATCCTCAGGCAACGGATGAGGAAACAGGCTCGGAGAAACTAAGGAAACCTCCCACAGTGAGTAGGGAAGCTGAGGGCCACCCCAAGATGCCAGGCTCCAGAAACCCTGCTCTTCAGTGCTCAGGTATGGGACCAGGCATGCGGATGCCATCAAACAGTGGACAAATGAGAAACAGAATCACACATTACACTTATAACCAACTTATTCTAAAATCAGAGGAATTAAAAGATTATGGGGACTGCGGCTGGTAGCACACACCTGTAATTACAGCACTTTGGGAGAGCAAAGTGGGAGGGTCATTTGAGCCCAGGAGTTTAAGTACCGCCTGGGCAACACAGTAAGACCCTGAATCTACCAAAAACAAGAAAAAAGACAAAAGACTATGGCCTTCAGATGGGATTGCTTATCTGAGGAGAAACTGTCACACTGATCTTTCAAGTTCACAATGAGGACAAGGGCCTCACCCAGAGCAGACTCCCAGGTGATGCCTGCAGCCCTACCTCTCAAAGTGTCCTGAAGGGGTAGACATTTCAAGTATCCACTTCTTATAATAGAGGTTACTGACTAAATCCAACACCTGGTAACTTAAATGTGTGTGGGAGCCTTTTGCTACCACAGAGCAGGGCAGGGGCAGGAAGGCAAAACTGGATGCAAGGCAGAGGGCTGGGCTTGAGATCTGGCCTCAGTCTCTCCTCTCCTTGTTTGTGAAGCCAGGACGATGCCACCTGCCTTGCTGGGCACTGGGGACCAGGAAGCTCCACCAAGATAACGTAGGGGAACGTGCTTTGTCAACTCCGAGTGTGAGCATCAACAATCTGATGTTTTTCTATGCCTGACCAAACTCAATGTTTTTGAGGCACTAAAGGAAAACAGATGCAACAGGTGCCCCTTCAGGTAGTGCAGGAGGGTGCTCTGCTTGAGTCTTCTCTCTGAAGACATCACAAAGGGAGCCCAGTTCTGTTCTTTCTACTTCTTTCAACCCTCTAAAATCCTTCCATGAGCTTAAAGTAAAGTAAATTCCTACATTTAAAATGCCCAGAAACCAGAGCCTTTTTAAAAAAGTACTAATTATTATTATTTTTTTTTTGGGACGGAGTCTTGCTCTGTTGCCCAGGCTGGAGTGCAGTGGAGCGATCTCCGTTCACTACAAGCTCCACCTCCCCGGCTCATGACATTCTCCTGCCTCAGCCTCCCAAGTAGCTGGGACTACAGGCGCCAGCCACCACGCCTGGCTATTTTTTTTAGTATATTTAGTAGAGATGAGGTTTCACCGTGTTAGCCAGGATGGTCTCGATCTCCTGACCTCGTGATCCACCCGCCTTGGCCTCCCCAAGTGCTGGGATTACAGGCGTGAGCCACTGCGCCCGGCAAAAAGTACCAATTTTCAGATAGTTATAATGATAACACAGTATCTTTCTAGCAACTAAAATGAAACCATGAGCAGGGCACAGTGGCTCACATCTATAATCCTAGTACTTCGAGAGGCCAAGCCAGAAGGATTGCTTGAGGCCAGGAGTTCAAGACCAGACTGTGCAATATAGTTAGACCCTGTCTCTACAAAAAATTTAAAAATTAGCCAAGTGTGGTGGTTCATGCCCATAGTTCCAGCTACTTGGGAGGCTGAGGTGAGAGGATTGCCTGATCCCAAGAGATGGAGGTTATGTTACAATGAACTGAGATCACACCACTGCACTCCAGCCTGGGTGACAGAGCAAGCCTCTGTCTCAAATAAATTAAATAAATTAACAAACCATGGATTTTCAGGAAAACACTGCTCTGGATCAAATGTAAGTGTATGTAGAATGTACAACAGCAAGACAGAACCCTCACGTAAACTATGGACTCTGGATGATGATGTGTCAACGTGGGTGCAGATTCTGGTGCAGGATGTTGATAGTAGGGGACACTATGCATGGCCAGGGGCGGGTGGCTGGGGAGTGGATAGTGGGTGAAGGTAGACAGGAATTTGGCTGTGAACCTAAAACTGCTCTAAAAAAATAAAGTTTAGTAATTAAAAAACATGCAGTATAATGAAAAGTGCATCACTTTTAAAAAGGAGCTGAGATATGCTCACAACGGCATTCAAGGATGTTCATTACGGCATGGTTTACAAGGGCAAAAGCAGAAAACCACCTCCACGCCCACCCCCAGGAGAAGGTTACACACAGCACGGCACATTCTAACAGTGGACTAGCAGCTGCACTTAACGAGGACGAAGCAAATCTAAATCTACATGTGCTGTTAAAAGATAACATAAGATATAATGTTAAGTTAAAAAAAAGCAAGCTGCAGAACAATACATTTAGTAGATCTCATTTTAGTTAAAATAAAAAGGATAGTATGTATATAGATAAACTTCTATAGTTATACAAGAAACTTTTTTATTTTTTTGAGATAGGGTCTTGCTTTGTTCCCCAGGCTGGAGTGCAGTGGTGAGATCACAGCTCACCACAGCTTTGACTTCCCAGGCTTAAGCTATCATTCCACCTTAGCCTCCTGAGCAGTTCCAACTACCAGTGTGCATCACTACGCCTGGCTAATGTTTTTTGTATTTTTAGTAGAGATGGCGTTTCACCACATTGCCCAGGCTGGTCTCAAACCCCTGGGCTCAAGTGATCCACCCGCCTCAGTCTTCCAAAGTATTGGAATTACAGGCGGGAGCCACTGTGCCCAGTCAACAAAAAACTTGTGGTGGCGGATGCCTGTAATCCCAGCTACTTGGGAGGCTGAGGCAGGAGAATCCCTTGAACCTGGGAGGCGGAGGTTGCAATAAGCCGAGATCGTGCCCCTGCACTCCAGCCTGGGCAACAGAGCGAGACTCCATTTCAAAAAAAACAAACAAACAAAAAAAAAACAAGCATATGGGCCGGGCGTGGTGGCTCACGCCTGTAATCCCAGCACTTTGGGAGGCTGAGGCAGGCAGATCACGAGGTCAAGAGTTCAAGGACGGGCGTGGTGGCTCACACCTGTAATCCCAGCACTTTGAGAGGCTGAGGCGGTGGATCACGAGATCAGGAGTTCAAGACCAGCATGATCAACATGGAGAAATCCCATCTCTGCTAAAAAACACAAAAATTAGCCAGGCGTGGTGGGGCGCACCTGTAATCCCAGCTACTCAGGAAGCTGAGGCAGAAGAATCGCTTGAACCCAGGAGGCGGAGGTTGCAGTGAGCGGAGAATGCGCCATTGCACTCCAGCCTGGGTGACAGAGCGAGACTCTGTCTCAAAAAAAAGTTCGAGACCAGCCTGACCAACATGGTGAAACCCCATCTCTACTAAAAACACAAAAATTAGCTGGGCGTGATGGCATGCGCCTGTAATCCCAGCTACTCAGGAGGCTGAGATAGGAGAATCGCTTGAACCGGGGAGGTGGAGGTTGCAGTGAGTCAAGATCACACCACTGCACTCCAGCCTGGGCGACAGAGCAAGACTCTGTCTCAAAAAACAAACAAACAAACAAAAACAAGCATATACTTACCACCATTCATCATTTTGTCTTTAGCAAGAGGGTGTGTGGTAACTTTACTTCCAAAACCTATTTCATGAGCCAACAGAGCAGTAGGACCTAAAAATAAAAATAAAAAGATCTAAGTGCGGATATAGAAAAACCCCACAAAATCGCAATAGTGCCTGGCACAGTAGCTCATGCCTGTAATCCCAGCAATTGGGGAGGCCTAGGTAGAAAAACTGCTTGAGCCCAGGAATTCAGCATCAGCCTGGGCAACACAGACCCCTTCTCTAACAACAAAAACTGCAACAGCAAAGTATTCTTCAAAATCCAGAGGCTCTTACCAAACATACAGCTACGATTCTGAAATGAAACACTTCCTAGTACGAGAGATAAAGTATGTTTATAACAAACAATTTGCTGAGCACATCTGGCAAAAGCACAGAAACTCAAAATACCTCAATAACCATTTATTCAAGAAGATTGACCTTGATACCCGCAGAGCATACACAGATAAACAATGTGCTCACCTCTCTCACCTCCTCCACCCCCAGAACAGGGACCACATATACCAGGAGTCCAAAGGAAAGGGAGGATTACTGTGGGGCAGGCTGAACGTCTTACCTCACTCTTAGTAAAAGGAAAGACTTAGTTACATCCTAAAGGCAACTGGTACTCTCTGAACTTCCGGATTTTATTGCTCTTTTATAGTTTTATTTTCTACGTGAAAATGGGAAATTAGGCCGGGCGCGGTGGCTCATGCCTGTAATCCCAGCACTTTGGGAGGCCGAGGCATGCAGATCACGAGGTCAGGAGATCAAGACCGCTGGCTAACATGGTGAAACCCCGTCTCTACTAAAAATACAAAAAATTAGCTGGGCGTGGTGTTGGGCACCTGTAGTCCCACCTGCTCTGGAGGCTGAGGCAGGAGGATGGCATGAACCCAGGAGACGGAGCTTGCAGTGAGCCGAGATCGCACCCCTGCACTCCAGCCTGGGTGACAGAGCGAGACTCCGTCTCAAAAAAAAAAAAAAAAGAAAAGAAAAAGAAAATGGGAAATTAACACTCATTCATCCACCTATCCATCCAGGTATACCAGGTGGTAGGATTAAAAGCAACAGCACACTGTCCCTGAAGGAGATAGCCTGTGAAGTGCCTGGAAGTGTGAGATATAAAGGCACTAGCATCACTTTATGAAAGCTACTTAAGCAAAGAACCACATGGAAGTGTCAGTTAATGAAGTCTTTCCAAATTGACAGGTCCTAACTTGAGATTTTTATTTAAATGTTTTCACTGAAAATGGCCAACTTCAGGGAGGGTCACAAGCATATTGCGTATGTAATGGTCCTCAAATAAGGATTAAAAACAAAGATTTTATATACCTTTAATTGTTATTTCATCTTAAAGCTTTTTACAAAGTATTCATTCTACCTTTTTTCTCTAAGCCACACATATAAACATTCTAAAGCCTCACACGACACTCAGAAGGATGTTTCAGAACAGCACCTTGACTTTGGAAACACTTAGGGTGCCCTGGATGGCTAAGATCCTATGGCACAGTCTGTACCCTCTTAGTGTCAGCAAACTTGAGAGATCTTGGTCTTACTGACCTTTCATTTTTCAACAAGACTCCAAGGAAGGAGCTATATAATATATTCACAGGCTACTCAGACTGTAACTGTTACAAACAGGAAGATCACACAAGTACTACCTAATTACATAAGCTTCCTGCCTAATACCAGGTGTCAGTTTCAGACCAAGTACTGATTTATAGCTCTTAAATCAAAAGCCTCAAATGTCTCTTTTCCACGTTACTTTTTACACACAAGACAGCTATGTATGGTAGCAAATTTTTAAAGTCTGTAAGAATTGAATAATAATTTTTATTTGAATGGATTTATAAATGGCTTTTAATTTTTATTTGGTAAGAGTTTAAGAAGAAATTCCTACATCATCTTGTATTTTAAAGTAAACTTTAATAGATGATTGTACAGTGAGGAAAGGGATCAGTGAGAATTTTTAGGCTGCTCCCTTCAATGTGATAATAAAATCACTGCTACAATGATGTGCATAAATTTACGTTACAGTTGAATGCAGGAATTTACTGATGTCTTTCTTACTCATCATGGTAAGCTCATAATTACTGCTTTCTGGGGCTTCAGAACCCTATTTGGAATACTGGAGAAGAGACGTTTCACTCTCCTAGGACCTGGGATTCTGATGGATGAAAACGCTCTGCACTCTGCACTCTGCACTACAGTGCAGAAGGCGCTGCAGACCACGTCCCCTTCTGCAGCCAAGAGCGCCACCCTGTGGTGACTTGCAAAATGACCACCTCTGCCAACTCCCCAGCTCCTCCAGGTGGCCAAGACCTTGTTTCCAGAGGCCTTATTCCTAGACCTGGGCATCTCAGCTGACAATTGTCCACTCCTCCAACTCCACATTTCCTCCCCCTCCCCCACTCAAAGTAAATCTCATTTAATTTTCTTCTCAACATAGACTCCCTTCCAATTTGCCTTCCTCATTCACTCAATATTAAGGACTAGGATAATATTCTGTGTTCAAAATGTTTCCAATTCCTAACTGCAACACTTCAGAATAATCCTGGCTGGGCATGGTGGCTCACACCTGTAATCCCAGCACGTTGGGAGGCCAAGGTGGGTAGATCACGAAATCACGAGTTCGAGATTCCCACGAATCCCAGCCTGGCCAACATGGTGAAACCCCGTCTCTACTAAAAACACAAAAATTAGCCAGGCATGGTGGCAGGCGCCTGTAATTCTAGCTACTCGGGAGGCTGAGGCAGTAGAATCACTTAAACCTGGGAGGTGGAGGTTGCAGTGAGCCGAAATTGTACCACTGCACTCCAGCTTGGGCAACAAGAGCAAAACTCCGTCTCAAAAAAAAAAAAAAAATCTTATTTTTCTGTTTGCCAATTTAAAAGATCCAAATCTTTAAGAAATCTGTAAGAATCTGTAAGAATCTGTAAGACCAGTCTGGGCAACATAGTGAGACCCTCATCTCTACAAAAAAATATTTTTAAAAATCAGCCTGGAGTGGTGGTGCACACCTGTATTCCCTCTTTTCCATTCCCACTCCTCTTTTCCATTCCATCATTCCTCTTTTCCATTCCCAAAACCCTCATCTCAATTCTTTCAGCTCATCATCACATTTTTTCCTATTTTTTGTGTAGTGCCCACAACAGTGGTGCAGGATATTCAATGGTATAAACACACTGCTAGTGTGTTTTCCATTTTTACTTTATATACATTTTTTTTGTTGTTTTTTTTTTTTTTTGAGACGGAGTCTCGCTCTGTCGCCCAGGCTGGAGTGCAGTGGCATGATATCGGCTCACTGCAAGCTCCGCCTCCCGGGTTCATGTGATTCTCCTGCCTCAGCCTCCTGAGTAGCTAGGACTACAGGTGACCACCACAACGCCCGGCTAATTTTTTGTATTTTTAGTAGAGACGAGGTTTCACGTTAGCCAGGATGGTCTCGATCTCCTGACCTCGTGATCTGCATGCCTCGGCCTCCCAAAGTGCTGGGATTACAGGGGTAAGCCACCGTCCCTGGCCTATTTTTACTTTTTTTCTTAAGAGACAGAATCTTGCTCTGTCATTTAGGCTCAAGTGCAGTGGTGTGATCATCACAGCTCACTGTAACCTCAAATTCCTGGGCTCAAAGTGATCCTCCCAGCTCAGTCTCCTGAGTAGCTGGGAATACAGGTGTGCACCACCACGCCAGGCTGATTTTTAAAAATATTTTTTTGTAGAGATGGGGGTCTCACTATGTTGCCCAGACTGGTCTTGAACGCCTGGGCTCAAGTGATCCTCCTGCCTCAGTCTCCCAAAGTACTAAGATTACAGCTATGAGCCACCACAGCCAGCCTGTTTATTTTTTAATGTTGATTTTAATTATTATAAGGCCCATGCTTCTTGGCATGGCATTCGATCTAGCCTCAGCACAAAACAGTAAGCCAGATGTGGTTGATCTTTTTTGTTGTTGTTGAAATGAAGTCTCACTCTGTCGCTCAGGCTGGAGTGCAGTGGCACGATCTTGGCTCACTGCAACCTCCGCCTCCCAGGTTCAAGCGATTCTCCTGCCTCAGCCTCCTAAGTAGCTAGGATGACAGGCATGTACCACCATGTCCTGCTAATTGTTGTTATTTTTATTATTTTATTTATTTTTTTTTTTATTTTTTTTTTTGAGACGGAGTCTCGCTGTGTCGCCCAGGCTGGAGTGCAGTGGCACGATCTCGGCTCACTGCAAGCTCCGCCTCCTGGGTTCAAGCCATTCTCCCGCCTCAGCCTCCTTGTAGCTGGGACTACAGCCGCCCGCCATCACGCCCGGCTAATTTTTTGTATTTTTAGTAGAGATGGGGTTTCACCGTGTTAGCCAGGATGGTCTCGATCTCCTGACCTCGTGATCCGCCCACTTCGGCCTCCCAAAGTGCTGGGATTACAGGCTTGAGCCACCACGCCCGGCCTTATTTATTTATTTATTTAGACGGAGTTTCGCTCTTGTTGTCCAGGCTGGAGTGCAATGGCGCAATCTTGGCTTACCGCAACCTCCACTTCCCAGGTTCAAGCAATTCTCCTGCCTCAGCTTCCCAAGTAGCTGGGATTACAGGCATGCACCACCATGCCCAGCTAATTTTGTATTTTCAGTAGAGACAGGGTTTCGACATGTTGGTCAGGCTTGTCTCGAACTCCTGACCTCAGGTGATCCACCCGCCTCAGTCTTCCAAAGTGCTGGGATTACAGGCGTGAGCCACCGCGCCCGGCCGTGGCTGATCATTTTGCTACTTTTGTGGCACAGGACAAACTGACTTGTGGTTTTTACATTCAGCAGAATCACAAGGAAACAAACTCAGGCCAAACTCTTACTTTCTTCCTTTGGTCAAAGCATCTAAGACTGAGGCTTGCTTCACAGCAGCAGAGCCAAAGAAAACCAAACTCAAGGATCTGTGACTTTCTCTCCAAAGAGGCGTACACCTGCTTGGGCTGCAGTGACTGCAGTGACTGCAGTGCCCTTTGGCAGACATAATTACCTGAGCCTCAGGGCAGGTCAAAAGGCTAGTGATGACTCTTGTAGCAAGCCCACGTACAAGACCTGCCAGGGTGGTCGACCTCTGTGGTTCTTCCCAGCCCCTAATGCCAAGGTTCTCAAACATTTAGGTCTCAGAATCCCTTTAGCTTTTATGTGGGTTATATCTATGAACATCTGCCATATTAAAAATTATTACTTTTTTTTTTTTTAGATAATCTTGCTCTGTCACCCAGGCTGGAGTGCAGTGGCGCCATCTTGGCTCACTGCAACCTCCGCCACCTGGGTTCAATAGATTCTTCTGCCTCAGCCTCCTGAGTAGCTGGGATTACAGACATGCACCACCATGCCCAGCTAACCGCCCAGCTAACTTTTGTATTTTTAGTAGAGACGGAGTTTCACCATGTTGGCCAGCCAGGCTGGTTTTGATACTACACTTGATCTTAGCCAAAAGGCCGAGAAGCGATCAGGCTGGTTTTGAACTCCTGACCTCAAGTGATCCTCCTACCTCAGCCTCCAGAGTAGCTGGGATTACAGGTGCACACCACCATGCCCAACTAACTTTTGTATTTTTAATAGAAATGGGACTTCACCATGTTTGCCAGACTGGTTTTGAACTCCTGACCTCAAATGATCCGCTCACCTCGGCTTCTCAAAGTGCTGAGATTACAGGCATGCGCCACCATGCCCAGCCAATTATTACAAAAACCACAATTACTTTTATACCAACCTAATAAAACTGGGAAATTTTTAAAACACAGTAATAGATGCTCAAACGATGGTATCATCCCACTCTGATGTCACTCCTGAAAGACTGAGAAGAAAAAAAGCAAACATTTTGTTTGAAAGACATGGTCTCAATCTGTTGCCCAGGCTGGAGTGCAATCATAGCTCACTGCAGCCTCTAACTCTTACCCTCAAGCAATCCTCCCATCTCAGCCTCCTGAGTAGCTGGGACTACAGGTATGCAGCACTGTGCTCGGCTAATTGTTTGTCTGTTTGTTTGTTGAGATGGGGTCTGGCTATGTTGCCAAGGTTAGTCTCAAACTCCTGGCTTTCAAGAGATCCTTCTGCCTTGGCCTCCCAAAGTGCTGGGATTACAGGCATGAGCCACCACACCTGGCCCCTCAGTAGTATCTGTTTTGACCTTGCAAGTGCACCAAAAGAACATTGAGAACCACTGATTGAATGTATCAAGTCCCTAGGACCTCTGGCCCAAAACTTCTTTTAAAAAGCCTACTGTATTGAACAACATAGCAACATGTTTTGATGTTGATGTTTACCAAACCATCCATTCATTCATTTATTCATTCACTCTTCTGACAAATGTTTATTTTTTTATTTTATTTTATTTATTTATTTTGAGACGAAGTCTCGCTCGTGTACCCCAGGCTGGAGTGCAACGGCGCAATCTCGGCTCACTGCAATCTCCGCCTCCTGGGTTCAAGCGATTCTTCTGCCTCAGCCTCCCAAGTAGCTGGGCTTACAGGCGCCTGCCACCATGCCTGGCTAATTTTGTATTTTTGGTAGAGATGGGGTTTCACCATGTTGGCCAGGCTGGTCTCGAACTCCTGACCTCAGGTGTTCCACCGACTTCGGCCTCCTAAAGTGCTGGGATTACAGGCGTGAGCCACCGCGCCCGGCCCTGACAAATATTTAATGAAGACCTACACAACAAGGAAGGTGCTGGCAAAAATTATAGCATGGGAAAAAACCAAGATGGCAGAACATCATCTGATATGAAAGCAACAAGAATGGATTTAAAATGGCTATGAGAAAATAAATTATTACTAGGATATAAAGATGAGGGACACCTGTGAAGCACCAAACGTCCTTATTCTAAATTGTGTGGCAGACAATGCGGTGCTCAAGATCACTCGGCAGTGAGAGAATCAGAAACGCCCGGAAGCCAGCGGAAAGCACCACGGCGCTTCTGAATCTGCAGGGCAAGCACAGGGCAGAGCTGCTGTGTTGATGTTTGACAGATTCTTGCTGACTGTGTGCTGGCACAAAGACTTTCTGGCACAGAGACTTGCTGTAACAAGCTGTTTACTGAATTCCAGAGGGCCTTATTTTCCTCCGAGGTCAACCAAACACGGAAAACACTAAGTTTCACAGCACGTAGACCAAAGGCATGGAGAGGCAGAAAACGGAACAATTGTCCTCATTTCTGAAATAACACCAACTTCATGCCACCCAAACTAAATACACCAACACAGATGCCCTGCATGCTTTATGAAGGGCAAGAGCTATTTGAAATCAAACCACCGAATGAAAGGCTACCCCACCCACCAATGACGCTGCAACACAGGCTGCCCCTGCACGTCACCTGCACAGATGGCGGCTATCAGGCCCTTCCGGTTTTCCTGCTCCTTCAGTATCTCCTTCACGGCAGCAGACTAGTGAAAAGAAAACCAAAAATACATCAAGTTATCATTAAGCCACTAACCAATCACTCACTAGGAAACTTTGGAAGAATTTGATTTTAGCTTAAACCACAAGCTCTCTGACCTATTTTCCAATAATATTTCTAAATCATTGGTATAAAAATGATCAAAATGTGTCTATATTATATTATTAAACCCAAGCAAGGCATTTCTCATAAGAGAAATGCATTCCTCCACATTTAAAGATCAGAAGAAAGAAGGAATTTGACCCTCGCCATTTTGTACTCCATGGAGAAAGAAACAGAAGGGAGGGAATGTGGCATTTTGTGTGTTTTCAGACGGCAGAGAGAGGAAGAGAATCTAGCAGGAAATGATCCCTCATGTCTGACTCAACCCACTTCTTGAGTGCTTCTGGCAGCCCCAACTCTGCCTGCTGGTGTGCCCCTCACCCTGGCCTCTGACTCCTCGCATACAACTTAAAATGAGGAAGAGTGGTCTCTGCTGATGGCATTTGTCATTCCTGCTGGCAGCCCTAGCCCCACGGCCTCCCCCAGTTCAGACTCTGAGCAGACAATTTGCCCTTCCCAAAACACAAAATCTGATCATACTTCTGCTGGTGGAAAAAAACTAAATCATCTTACTTTGGACTGTATTCACCGAAATCTGTTCATAACGGTTCCACCAATTCAGCTTACTTCCATGGCAATTTTTTTTTTTTTTTTTGGGATAAGACAGGTTCTTGCTTTGCTGCCCAGGCTAGAATGCAGTGGTGCATTCACAGCTCACCGCAGCCTCAAACTTCTGGGTTCAAGCCGTCCTCTCACCATAGCCTCCCGAGTAGCTGGGACTACAAGTGTGCACCACTGTGCCCAGCTAATTAAAACAAAAATTTTTGTAGAGATGGGGTCTCGATGTGTTACTTAGGCTGGTCTCAAACTCTTGGCCTCCAGCAATCCTCCTGCCTCACCCTCCCAAAGCACTGGGATTACAGGCATGAGTCACTGCGCCTGACCTCCAGAGAAAATATTAAAAACGTTTTTTTGAGGCTGGGTGTGCTGGCTCATGCCTATAATTCCAGCACTTTTGGAGGCCAAGGTGGGTGGATCACAAGATCAGGAGTTTGAGACCAGACTGGCCAACGTGGTAAAACCCCGTCTCTAATAAAAATACAAAAATTAGTGGGGCATGGTGGTGCGTGCCTGTAATCCCAGCTACTCAGAGGTTGAGACAGGAGAATTGCCTGAACCCAGGAGGCGGAGGTTGCGGCGAGACAAGATTGGGCCACTGCACTCCAGTCTGGATGACAGAGCAAGACTCTTGTCTCAAAAAGAAAAGAAAAAAAAAAAAAAGAAATAAAGAAATTTTTGAGTTAATGCTACAACACCATTTTGTTAATTTTAGTTGTTTCTATTTTTTTTCACAGCCTCCTCCCTGAAACATCTGAATAATAACAAAATCAACAGAACACAAGCAGATGCTGAAATTCTTTAGTTTTTTTCCCCCCAGCTTTCTTGAGGTATAATTGAGTAGAATTTTTACCTCAGATAAATTCTGTGCACCCAGATTACCTCCTGGTAGAACCACCACATCATACGGTCCCTGTAACAGTTTAAAACATAAAGAAAACAAAAACATTTCATTTCAACTGTGCATTAAAGTGACAGTCCAGTAACACTTTCCTATTTTAAATGTGGGAAGTACAGGAGATAGCCTAAATATCTGCCAATAGAACAGCTAATAAATTAAGGTGTATCCATATGATGGAATGTTGTTTTAACTAGCAAAAAATGCAAAAAACCTGTATATAGTGACATGCAAGGATGTCCACGCTGCAGAGTAGCAGGGGTAATATAATCTCCTTCCTGTAAAAGACAACGACATATGTATTTCTGTGTAGATGTATGAGTGTATGAGTACAATTATCACAAGCACCCCCACCTGACATATTATGTATACAGGTAGTCACGGACCAAGGAAGGCACTCTAGTTGCTAACAGGAGTAGTGTGGGAGGGGGCAGAGGTAGAATGAGAATAGGACACTTAACATTTTGACTTTATATGTGTCTATATTGTTTCAATTATTGTTCAATAAGAATGTATATGAGCAACTTAAAAAATTAATAGAAAAACAGGCCAGGCACGATGACTCACATCTGTAATCCCAGCACTTTGGGAGGCCGAGGCAGGCAGATTACCTGAGTTCAGGAGTTCAAGACCAGCCTAGCCAAAATGGCGAAACCCCCATCTCTACTAAAAATATAAAAATTAGCCGGGCGTGGTGGTGCATACTTGTAGTCCCATCTACTTGGGGGGCTGAGGCAGGATAATCGCTTGAACCTAGGAGGCAGAGGCTGCAGTGAGCTGAGGCTGCGCCACTGCACTCTAGCCTGGGCAACAGAGTAAGACTCTAAAAAAAAAAAAAAATTAATAGAGAAACAAATTTTAAGTAAAAGGCACAAAAATTTTTTTTTTAACTTTATGAAAAATGTAACAGGGGAGAATTTGAGTATCCCCCCCAAAAAAAATCCTAGAAATCTAATTAATTTCAAACTTCCTGAAATTACAAAATGGAAATTGTTTTAACAATACTTTAGGACTTTTTATTTATTTATTTATTTTTATTTTATGTTATTATTTATTTATTTATTTATTTATTTATTTATTTATTTTTGAGACAGAGTCTTGCTCTGTCGCCCAGGCTAGAGAGCAGTGATCTCAGCTCACTGCAACCTCCATCTCCCAGATTCAAGTAATTTTCCTGCCTCAGCCTCCCAAGCAACTGGGATTACAGGCACCCACCACCACACCCGGCTAATTTTTGTATTTTTACTAAAGATGGGGTTTCACCATCTTGGCCAGGCTGGTCTCGAACTCCTGACCTCGTGATCCACCCGCTTCGGCCTCCCAAAGTGCTGGGATTACAGGCGTGAACCACTGTGCCCGGCCAACAATACTTTAGGACTTTAAAAAGAGGTTAAAAAAAAATCTAGTTATTAAACAAATTACAAAATAAAAATGTATTATGTATTTAGTGCAACCTATAAAATTTTTTGAGAGACAGGGCCTCATTCTGTCACCTAGGCTAGAGTGCAGTGGTGCAATCATAGCTCACTATAGCCTTGAACTCCTGGACTCAAGCAATTCTCCCATTTCAACTTCCCCTGCAGCTAGGACTACAGGCATGCACCACCAGAGCCAGCTAATTTTTTTTATTTTTGTAGAGACAGAGTCTCACTACATTGCCCAGGCTAGTCTCGAAACTCCTGGGCTCAAGTAATCCTCCTGCCTCAGCCTCACAAAGTGCTAGGATTTCAGGTGTGAACCACTGTGGCTGGCTTAGAATCACTTTTAAGACCATAAACATCCTACTGTTGATTCAAAACCAAGCAAAGCTCAAAACTCAAACGAAAATGTGTAAAGTATAGAATTCATTTTACTCCTTTTAGAATCTGCACTGAAAAACAAAAACACACAAAAGGTAACACCACTTTCTCAAAAAACTACAGTAAACAGAACTACCATATGGTCCAGAATCCCACTACTGGGCATGTAGCCAACGGAAAGGAAATCAGTATACTGAAGAGGCACCTGCACCCCCTTGTTTACTGCACCAATACTTACACTAGCCAAGATATGAAATCAACCTAGGTCCAACAACAGATGAATGCATAAAGAAAATGTGAATATGGCATTTATACACAATGCAATACTATCCAGCCATAAAAAAGAATGAAATCTTGTCATTTGTGACTACAAGAATGGAACTAGAGGACATTATATTAAGTGAAAGAAGCCAGGAACAGCAAATTAAACACTCCATGTTCTCACTCATATGTGAAAGCTAAAAAAAAATTGATCACATAGAAGTATAATGTAGGACAGAGTATATTAGAGACTGAGGAGGATAGAAGAAAGTGGGGATAGGGAGAGATCTGTTAAAAGATACAAAATTATAGCTAGATAGGAGGAATAGGTTCTGGTGTTCTATATCCCTATAGGATGACTGTAGTTAACAATCATAGCTTCAAATAGCTAGGAGGATACTGAACATTCTCAACGCAAAGAAATGTTTGAGATGATGAATATGCTAATTACTCTGATCCAATCACTATATATTATGCATGGAAACATCACGTATCCCATGAATATGTACACTTATTATCTGTCGATTGAAAATAAAGGTAACCACTGTTTTAAAATGGCCAGACACTGTATGACACAAACACAAACAGAAATGAAAAAAAAAATTATTATTATTTTTGAGACAGGGTCTCACTCTGTCACCCAGGCTGAGGGCAATGGCACAATCACAGTTTGCTGCAGTCTCAAATTCCTGGGCTCAAGCAATCGTCTGAGCCCAACTGATCCTCTTGCCTCAGCCTCTTGAGTAGCTAGAACTACAGGCATGCACCACCATGCCTGGCTTTTAAAATTTTTAATTTGCAGAGAAAGGGTCTCGCTGTCTTGCCCAGGCTGGTCTCAAACTCCTGGCCCCAAGTGATCCTCCCACTTTGGCCTCCTAAAGTGCTGGGATTACAGGTGAGCCACTACACTTGGCCTGGAATATTTACTTCTGCTTGTCATTTTTAATTTGTTTCAACAAATCATATGTAAATACCAACAGTCTAATTTTCTACAATCCAGTAATGAAAAATCTGAACTTATTAGAAAGGATTAAACTTCTTCGTATGTATCTGAGGACAGCACAGGGAATCGCACTCCAGGTTCCTCAGCAGTGCACAACCAGCCATTCGTGAGCGAACTCTGCCTCCTTTCCCGCCATGACTCTGCTGTCAGAGGGTACAGTCCACATGCCTATCACCCTGCCAGACGACGGAGTCTGCAAAAGCGCCTGTGGGGGAGCATGTTTCTGAGGAAAGGGATGCTAGCTTCCAAAAGTGTCCATCGTCCTTAAAGGTAAGAGTCATAATTCTAAAGATACTGAAAAAGGAACACAACTAAAGTGGAACTCTGAAAGTATCTTTAGAAAAAAGAATAATGGCCGGGCATGGCACATGCCTGTAGTCCCAGCTACTTGGGGGGTTGAGGTGGGAGGATTGCTTGAACCTGGGAGGTTGAGGCTGCAGTGAGCTGTGACTGCACCCCTGGACTCCAGCCTAGGGGACAGAGCGGGATCATGCCTCTAAAAAAGAAAAAAAAGAATGGAAAATGTGGCAGTTGATTTATAGCAGGTAAAAATGTATAATAGGAGGCAAAGATGCCTGTGTAAGCCAGAAGAATACTGATGGGAGAACAATGCAGCCATCCATCCAAGCACCAACCCAACCATCTCGCCACACATCCTACCGGCCACCTATCTACCCAGCCACACACTTACTGAGCACATTCAGTATCAAGCAATTGCCACATTCTACAGATACAGAATAGAAAGACAAAATCCTCACCCTCTTAATCTGTCAGGGGAAGACATTCAAGCAAAATCATTTTCTAAAATGAGTCTGTGCTAACAACAGTCTTAGACATTTCAAGAAACAAAGAAGCCGTATGAAGGAATAACTCCATGTATGGATTACAAACCTCTTTTTTTGCATCTTCAAGACTGGCATCAGGACAAATGACCACATCACGGCTACACTGTACTGGGTCTTTTCCAGCCAGACCTGCAACGGTGACCTTAATCTACAAGAAAGATGTTATCATAGTTAAGAACACTGACACATAAATTCAGAGTAACACTGTCTTTAAAAAAAAAAGAGATGGGGTCTCACCCTGTCACCTGGGCTAGAGGGCAGTAACACAATCATAGCTCACTGCAGCCTCCAGCTCCTGCGCTCAAATGATCCTCCTGCTTCAGCCTCCCAAGTAGCTGTGATTACAGACATGAGCCACCACACCCAGCTAGAGTAACATTTACACAGCTGCCCTGTGTTTGAAAGTAACATGGCAGGAAATACTGCACCACAACTATACCAAATTTGAACTAATACATTGGCTAAATATATTTAATAACTAGATCTGCCCTGGTTTGCCTGGACAGACTCTACTTATAGCTGCTGCCCTGTACTCTGTGTGACTGGACATCCTTTCTCCCACAAACGTTCTGGTTTGGGTGACCAGTTATATGATCATCCTATTAATAACTCACCTTGCAAGTTTACTGTTGCCATTTAAACCTCATGGTATTTTTGTAAAATAGAAATGCAAGTCAAAACAATGAAATACTGCTTTATCTTTCAAAAATTTTTAAAGTCAACCATACCAAGAGCTGGCACTGGGAAAGTGGGAAAGTGGGAATTTTCCTACATTGCTGGTGGGACTACAAACCGGGACACTGGAGAGCAACTTGGCAAAACCTAGTCATGCTGACTACGGGCTGTCCTTCAGCCTAGTAATTCTACTTTTAGATATATAACCTCAAAAATTTTCTACATATTTGCACAAGGAAACCGACACAAGAATACTTATTACAGAATTGTAACGCTGTAATTAGAGGAATGGGTAGATTGTGGCATTCAGTGCAACACCAAGCAGCAATTTTAAATGAATAACTAAATCGACATAATAGCTTCATTTCTGAGAACCAGAGGAGTATAGGGTTAACAGACTCTGGGGCCAGGCTGCCTTGGTCTGAGTTCTGGCTTTTGGACTTACTCTGTGACATGGGTACATTATTTAATGTCTCTGTACCTCAGTTTCTTCAACCATAAAATGAGGATGGCGATATTTAGCTCACAGGGTAGTTGTGAGGTACGTCAGCACTTAGAGTGATACCTGGCACAGACTTAGTTCTACTTCAGTGTTCACTATTGTTAGAGAGAGAGAATATATAAACACACAAAATGAGAACCACGGTCAAACTCTACCTTAAAGACATGCGTGGGGGCAGATGTGGTGGCTCACACCTGTAATCACAGCATATTGGGAGGCCAAGGCGGATGGATCATGAGGTCAAGAGTTCAAGACCAGCCTGGGCCAAGATGGTGAAACCCCGTCTACTAAAAATACAAAAAATTAGCCAGGCATGGTGCTGCGCGCCTGTAATTCCAGTTACTTGGGAGGCTGAGGCAGAGAACTGCTTGAACCCAGGAGGCAGAGGTTGCAGTGAGCCGAGGTCGCACCACTGCATTCCAGCCTGGGCGACAGAGAGAGACTCTGTCTCAAAAAAAAAAAAAAAAAAAAAAAAAAAAGACATGCATGCATGGATACACAAGATTGCGAGGACAGTAGTTATCTTTAAGAAAGGAAGAAGGGGCATAGGACTGGAGAAATTTACAAAGGAGGCTTCAACTGTATTTCTTCGAAGCATTTGTTCTTTAAGAAATGAGTCTGAGGGGCCGGGCATGGTGGCTCGCGCCTATAATCACAGCACTGTGAAAGGCTGAGGCAGGCGGGTCACTTGAAGCCAGGAGTTCGAGACCAACATGGCCAACATGGTGAAACCCCATCTGTACTAAAAATACAAAAATTAGCTGGGTGTGGTGGAGGACACCTGTAATTCCAGCTACTCAAGAGGCTGAGGCAGGAGAATCTGTTGAACCTGGGAGGTAGAGGTTGCAGTGAGCAGAGATCACACCACTGTAGTCCAGGCTGGGTGACACAGTGAGAAACCATCTCAAAAAAAAAAAAAAAAAAAAAGGAAAGAAATGGGTCTAAGGACAGTGCAGTGGCTCACGCCTGTAGTCCTAACACTTTGGGAGGCCTGAGGTAGGTGGACAACTTGAGCTCAGGAGTTGGAGAGCAGCCTGGGCAACATGGCAAAACCCTGTCTCTACAAAGCATACAAAAATTAACCAGGTGTGGTGCCATGCATCTGTAGTTCCAGCTACTTGGAAGGCTGAGGTGGGAAGATGGTTTGAGCCCAGGAGGCAGAGGCTGAAATGAGCCGAGATCCTGCCATTGCACTCCAGCCTGGACGGCAGAGCGCAAAACAAAAAAGAAATGGTTCTGAAGGAAACATGGCAAGACATCAACAAGCACTAAATGGGGGCAGTGGATCAACAAGTATTTATTCTTATGTAATCTCTGAAATTTTGTGTACATTTGAAATCTTTCATAAAGCACTTTTAATACTATTTTATTCAAAATGATTTAAAAATCCAAAAACATTTAAAACAGGAATGGCTAAAAATCGATGTGGGACTTACCCCAGCTCGCCTCATGACATCTACAGGGATGACCGTCTCCATTTCCTCTGCTCCTTTAGCCAGGATGACCAGAGCTCTTTTGGAAGCCATTTTTATGTTATATGTTTAAAAGGCTTAAAAAAAAAAAAAAAAAAAAAGATTTCAAAAAACTTCCACTGCAACCCTGAGATACCCCAAAATTTAAAGTTTAGGAACATATTCAAGCAGAGTAAGTACTTCCTAGGGAAATGGTTCTCACAGACAACTGAATACGAAAAAAGCAGCAGTTTAGTTATCTTAACGTTGATTTGTATAGTTTCAATTGCTCTGAGATGAAAACACAGTGAGGCTGCTCAAAGGTGTAGTATTGCTTAGATTTTCTTCTACCATGTTCTCTTAATTCCAACTTTAATAATATGTTGCAAATGAGATTTTCTAAAATACGTGGGTCTCTTGCATTTCACACAACGTACGTGGGATTTTCTAAAGTACGTGGGTCTCTTGCATTTCACACAATGCGGGGAGACAGTCTTTTTTGAAGTACTGTTTCAGAGAAACGACTAAACTGACTTTCATGGGCAAAAATTTAAATAGGGTCCTTCGCAATTAACCTGTAATTTTTTGGAGGGGATTTTTGTTTTCTCAGTTCCAATAACTACTAAAAAATTGTGTGTGGGGGTCAACAGTGTTAAATGTCGGAGCACTTTATGACTGAGAAAGATGGAAATCCCCTCACTGAAGTCAAGCCAACTACATTCTGTCTCTCCGTGCAGAGTTCTCCCTGCAAACGACAGCTACTCAACGAGGTTCCCAATCTTGTCTTTGTCTATTTAGAGATTATCTGGAGGATTCACCGTCCAGGCAAAACAGAGTTTAATAAAACGATTAGCCAGTTCCATGCCGGCGAGAGATTAGGCAGAAGATTCTGGACGCTTCAGCGTTGCCACCACGCTGGCGGTCAGTCAAGTCCAACACCAGCGACTGGGCCCAACTGGGAGGCTGGAGGCGAGGGCGGCCCGGACCCAGGCCCCGCGCCGGTTCTGAGCCAGCGAGACACCGTCCAGCGCCCCCACGCCGCCCAGCGCCACGGCCCACACACGCGCCGCGCCCCCGCTGGCCCTGACCTCACCCCGCCCTTCTTCCTGCAGACGCAGCGCCCCGGCCCGGAGGGGACCACTCACCCCACACCAGGCTGAAGGTGAACGCACGCCACCACGCACGCGCGCCGCCCGGACTCCCTCAGCCCCACACTGCGCAGACTCAAGCCGCTTTGACATCACCTGCGTCACGTCCGGCCGAGCCTACCTCCGACTGAGGCGGGGGTGGCGCCGGGGCGTTTCTAGTTGGACAGCCCTGGGTGAGGCGGCTCGCTCCCGCATGGAATCCCCCACGAATGGCACAGTCCGGCCTGCCGCGTCGCCCGCGGGGCTTAACTGTCTCGGCAGCCACTTTCCCTGAGGAGCCGGTCCGTGGAGCTGTCGAGGGACTGGTGTTGTTGTCAGAGGGGTTCCTTAGTTCGCGCTCCGTGCACGCCTGCTCCCTTTGCGTTGTTTCTTTTCTGGAGCGCCTTCCTGTTTCGCCCCTGGTCTGTGAGGGCTCTGGTCCAGCCTCCCTGGGCCTCTCCCCCACGCCTGGTCTCCCGAGACTCTTGCGCATTTATTCACACCCGGATGTCTCAGGGGTGTGAATTTTTTTCCTCAGCATTGTTTTTTTTTTTTAACGATCCTGATGCTGCCGCATCCACAGGATTAGAGCAATGCTGAGCACATAAGTCTAATAAGTACCAAGTTGGTCAGATGTATTTACATCATAATCTCAAGTTGTATTTATTGATATGTAAGAGATGTATGTGTTTTCTAAGTACATGTGCTATTTTGATACTTTAATACAAAGTGTAATGATTAAATCAGGGTAAATGAGATACCACCTTAAACATTTGTCTTTATACCGGGAACATTCCAGTTACTCTCTTCTATAATAACATTTTTAAATATACAACAGATTACTGTTAACTATAGTCACCCTACAGAACTATCCAACACTAGGTCTTACTCCCTCTTGAGACCACAGATCACCTGGTGACCATCAAGCAGGCCCCTTATCTGAGGAATTTAGAATTAGATATCCCTGTTATCTAAAGTTGGCACCTGGTAACAGGTTAAATCAAAGGAAATAGAGCCCAAAATTCTTTTCTTTTTTTTTTTTTTTTTTTTTTTTTGAGACGGAGTCTCGCTCTGTCTCCCGGGCTGGAGTGCAGTGGCCGGATCTCAGCTCACTGCAAGCTCCGCCTCCCGGGTTCACGCCATTCTCCTGCCTCAGCCTCCCGAGTAGCTGGGACTCACAGGCGCCCACCACCTCGCCCGGCTAGTTTTTTGTATTTTTTTAGTAGAGACGGGGTTTCACCGTGTTAGCCAGGATGGTCTCGATCTCCTGACCTCGTGATCCGCCCGTCTCGGCCTCCCAAAGTGCTGGGATTACAGGCTTGAGCCACCGCGCCCGGCCGAGCCCAAAATTCTTAAATGAACTTAGAAGGATCCTGGCTAAAATGAACCCAACTTGGATTGAATTTGCAAAAGATAAGACGTTGGAAAAGGGACATGAAAAATCCACCACGGCGTGCTCAGTCCTCTCTTGCTGAGGCTGCAGTCTTCTGCAGCGTTCTTTCTAATAAAAATTACCTTTTTCAAACCTATATTGCTATCGATAAATTATTCTTACCAACCAGCAAGTCGACCACTTTCTGATGCTGGGACTCTTGACACCTCGCCCAGCACTTCTACCTATTTTTGTACCTATTAATCAGCCTGTTCATCCCCTTCTCCTGGCTACCTTTCCTGGCCTCTGGTAACCACCAACCTATCTTCATGAGATCCGCTTTTCAAGTTCCCATTTATGAGTGCAATCATGTGATACTTTTATTTGCCTGACTTATTTCACTTAACATAATGACCTCCAGTTCCATCAGTGTTGTTGCAAATAGGATTTTATTATTTTTTATGGCTGAATAGTATTCCATTGTGTATATTTACATTTTGTTTATCCAGTCATCCATTGAACACTTTGGTTGATTCCATATTTTGGCTATTGGGAACAGTGCTAATAAGCATGGGAATGCAAATATCTCTTTGATATATTGATTTCCTTTTTTTTTTGAGACTCCATCTTGCTCTGTCACCCAATCTGAAGTGCAGTGGCACCATCTTGGCTCACTGCAACCTCCGCCTCTGTGTTGAAATAATTCTCGTGCCTCAGTCTCCCGAGTAGCTGAGACTACAGGTGTGTGCCACCATGCCTAATTTTTGTATTTTTAGCAGAGACGGTTTTACCATGTTGGCCAGGCTGGTCTTGAACTCCTGACCTCAAGTGATCCACCTGCCTCAGCCTCCCAAAGTGCCGGGATTATAGGCGTGAGCTACTGCACCTGGCCCTTCCTTTTTGATATATACCCAGTACTGGGATTGCTGGATCATATGGTAGTTCTGGTTTTAATATTTTGAGGATTCCATACTGTTTTCCTTAGTGGCTGCACTAATTGAGATGCTCACCAGCAGTGTATGAGGTTCCTTCTTCACATCCATCTCAGCATGTTATTCCCTTTTTGATAAAAGCCATTTTAACTGGGATGAGATGATATCTTACTGTCTTTCTTTGCATTTCTCTGGTTAGTGATATTGAGCCCTTTTTCATATCTCTTGCCATTTGTATCTCTTCAGAAATGTCTATTCAGATCTTTTGCCCACTTTTAAATCGGATTGTTTTCTTGCTGTTGAGCTCCTACTAGTCATTAGTCCCTCATCAAATGGATAGTTTGCAAATATTTTCTCCCATTCTGTATGTTGTCTCTTTGCTTTGTTGTTTCCTTTGCTGTGCATACGCTTTTTAATTTGATGTAATCCCATTTGTCTGTTTTTGCTTTTGTTGTCTGTGCTTTGAGGTCTTTGCCCAGATCAATACCCTGGAATGTTTCCCCAGTGTTTTATCTCTTTTTCTTTTTTCTGAGATGGAGTCTCGCTCAGCTGCCCAGGCTGGAGTGCAGTGGCGCAATCTTGGCTCACTGCAACCACCATCTCCTGGGTTCAAGCGATTCTCTGTCTCAGACTCCCGAGTATCTGGGATTACAGGCACCCTCCATCATGCCTGTCTAATTTTTGTATTTTAGTAGAGACAGGGATTCACCATGTTGACCACGCTGGTCTTGAACTCCTGACCTCAGGTGATCTGCCCGCCTTGGCCTCCCAAAGCGCTGGGATTACAGGTGTGAGCCACATGCTTTAAACCTATACGGTCACATGCTTTTAAAATAGTAGCAAGTTAAACTTCACTCGAATTCTTTACAATCTAAGTCAAACTAAGTTATAATTTAGGATTGTCTTTAAACAGCCATTCAGAAACATAAAACTGTAGAACTGTGTATTTGGGATTGGGAATGGTGCTTTTGCCGACTTAAAAGGATTAAAGTAGCGGAGATATACACAAATTTTAAAATTATGTGTGATCACAGACTAAAGATAATTAAAAAGAAAACCACAGATCATAAAGAAATATATAGATATATATAAATTAGCTGGGCATGGTGGTGCATGCCTGTAGTCCCAGCTACTCAGGAGGCTGAAGCAGAGGAATTGCTTCAACCTGGGAGGCAGAGGTTGAAGTGAACTGAGATAGCACCACTATGCTCCAGCCTGGGCGACAGAGTGAGACTCTGTCTCAAAAAAAAAAAAATTGCATTTCTTTTCTTCATTTTGTTTTTGTTTTTGAGACAGAGTCTCGCTCTGTCGCCCAGGCTGGAGCGTAGTGGCACCATCTCGGCTCACTGCAACCTCCATCTCCAGGTTCAAGTGATTCTCGTACCTCAGCCTCCTGAGTAGCTGGGACTACAGGCGTGCACCACCATGCCTAACTGCCTAACTAATTTTTGTATTTTTATTAGAGACAGGGTTTCACCATGTTGGCCAAACTGGTCTCGAACTCCTGACCTCAAGTGATCTGCCCACCTCAGCCTCCCAAAGTGCTGGGATTACAGTTGTGAGCCTACTGCACCTGGCCATATTTCTTTTTTTTTTTTTTTTTTTTTTTTTTTGAGACGGAGTCTCGCTCTGTTGCCCAGGCTGGAGTGCAGTGCAGTGGCACAATCTTGGCTCACTGCAAGCTTCGCCTCCCAGGTTCAGGCCATTCTCCTGCCTCAGCCTCTTGAGTAGCTGGGACTACAGGGGCCCACCGCCATGCCTGACTAATTTTTGTATTTTTAGTAGAGATGGGGTTTCACCTTGTTAACCAGGATGGTCTCGATCTCCCCACCTTGTGATCTGCCCGCTTTGGCCTCCCAAAGTGCTGGGATTACAGGTGTGAGCCACCACGCCCGGCCACATTTATTTCAAGAAATAAATTTTTTGTTAGTTTACAAAGCACTTTGGTATATTTCATGTGATTCTTACAATGGCGGTGAGTGTGTTGTTTGTTTAATTTTAAAAATTGGAGCTGAGCGGGGCAGCTCATCCCAACACTCTGGGAGGCCGAGGCAGGAGGATTATTTGAGCCCAGGAGTTGGGGACCAGCCTGGGCAACATGGCAAGGCCCTGTCTCTACAAAAAACTTAAAAAATTACATGCCTATGGTTCCAGCTACTTGAGAGGCTGACGGGGGACTGGGGGGGAATCGCTTGAGCTGAGGAGGTCAAGGCTGCAGTGGGTCATGATCTCATGCCACTGCACTCCAGGCTGGACGACAGAGTGAGACTGTGTCTCAAAAAAAAAAAAAAAATTGTGAATAACTGATGAACACTGAACTTGTGCAAAAGTTTGAAATGTCTTTAATCATATGACATTTAAGAAGAAACTTTTAGGAGTTCTGGAATGACTTCACTTTTGGCTATTTGCAAAGGAAGCAGCTGTGAAGGAGTGTGGAAATTGGAATGACAGAGGAGAGACAAGTGGTCAGATGTGCGCTTCTTGAACCAAGGAGGGATACAGTGAGATGGAAGGAAAACCAAAAGAAGACAGGCTTTTTGGATCCAGTCCGCGTGGTAAACTCTTTTCTTTCTTTTTTTTTTTTTTTGAAGCGGAGTCTCTCTGTCACCCAGGCTGGAGTGTGGGGGCATGATCTCAGCTCATTGCAACCTGTGCCTCCGGGGTTCAAGTGATTCTCCTGCCTCAGACTCCTGAGTAGCTGAGGTTACAGGCAAGCGCCACCACGCCCAGCTAAATTTTTTGTGTTTTTAGTAGAGAAAGGGTTTCACCATGTTGGCCAGGCTGGTCTCAAACTCCTGATCTCAAGTGATCCACCAGCCTCAGCCTCCCAAAGTGCTGGGATTACAGGCGTGAGCCACCGCGCCTGGGCCCGTGGTAAACTCCTAAAAGGAGTCAACAATGCTCCACCTCCTGGTCTGCTACAGCATGAAACAGCCACAATAGTGTAAAGATGACAGATGTTTCAGCAGGGAGAGCCAGAGAGAATGAACTGGAGTTAACATTCCTGAGACATACGCATCACCATCAAGACCTGAAATGGACCACAGTCAGCATTAATTCTTACCAAGTGAATACACAGCACGGTTTGAAAAAGTCAAGTATTACTTGTGGCAGATTGGATTATTTTTTAGAATTAGTCACTCCCCTTCCCCCTGCATGGGTAGAGTCTACGTCCTGTCCCTTGATTTTGGGTTTGGCCTTGTTTTGGTCCGTGGAATGTGAACAGACACCTGAACAAAGCCTTGAAAAGTCTGCCCTGATGATTAGGTTGTGCTTATACTGTTGAATTGCTGTAGGAAGAGCTTTTCCCCCAGGCAAGTTGTTGCTGTTCCCTCAACCTGGGTTTCAGAATGAACATGTGGAATAGAGGGGCCCCAGCCAACCTGCACAGCTAACAACCTGAAGCAGAATTCCTACAACCCAGTGGTGAACTGTAGCAGCCAGGTTTTGCTACGGAGCAGTAGTGAACCCATGCAGCAGCAGCCCTCTAACTCAGTCCTTCCCCTTAGCCCTGCTCCCCAGAAGCAAGTATTTTCAACTCTTTCAATTATTTCTTCTGGTAGTATATCAGTCTTTTGAAACAGTATGCTAATATTTTATTTCTCATTTATCATCTTTAGACCTTATATATTGACTTCCTGGCAGGTCTTATAATTTTCCTTCCACGGATGTGAAGGTTGAGGTCCAGAAGGGTGAAATGACTGTGTAAGGTCCTGCAGTCTTGGTCACATTCAGATTTCTGATGCTAAATTTCACACTCTACCCACCATATACTGTCAGTATTAAAAGTCAGTTACACTCAAGACACTCTACAGTTCATGCATATTTCCCATCACACATTTAGAGGATAAAACCGAAAAAAATTTTACCAAAAAATACTGCTGTAGTACTGACAACGAAGACGCTTCCTAGTTCGGTCTCCAATTTCCAGGCAGAACCGCCCCCATCCTATCCACTACCTTTTTAACTCAACATTTGACAACTCTTTATGCATCGCGGGAGGTACAAAGGAAGAAACTGCCGGTTTTATTTCTTTTTTAGAGACCGGGCCTGGCTATGTTGCCCAGGTTGGCCTCCACCTCCTGGGCTTCAGGGATCCTCCTGCCTCAGCCTCCCAAGTAGCTGGAACTACAGGCATAAGCAACTACGCCTGGCCAAAAACTCCGTCTTCAAGGAACGTAGCTTCTCCTAGCAGTTGCAACTTTTAATGATGAAATATTGCTCTGCCTGTGAAGGTCACAAGGCAATAACAGAGAAATGGCGTTGACAGTGTTAGTAACAGCCACCCACGGCCATCTGGTCATCGTTCCAAAAAAACAACTCCCCTCAGAATTATCCTGATCTTAGCGGCAAAAAAAAACAAAAAAACAAAAAAAAAAACGGCTGCCACGTTATTATTTTTCCATGGGTCGCTCTTAAATTTGGCATCTCATTAAGTAAACACTCTAAATCATTCTCAGCCGGGGCAGTGGCTCTCACCTGTCATCCCAGCACTTTGGGAGGCTGAGGCGGGTGGATCACCTGAGGTCAGGAGTTCCAGACCAGCCTCACCAACATGGCGAAACCCTGTCTCTACTAAAACTACAAAAAAATTAGCCAGACGTGGTGGTGCACACCTGTAGTACTGGCTACTTGCGAGGCTGAGACAGAATTGTTTGAACCCGGAAAGTGGACGTAGCAGTGAGCCGAGATCGCGCCATCGCACCCCAGCGTGGGCAACAAGAGCAAAACTCCATCTCAAAATAAAATAAAATAAAAATAAAAAATAAATCATTTTCTATATTTCATCTAGAGAGCGCATCATTCTAGCATTTTGCCTTTAGTTATTTATTGCGTCTTCCCCAGTCCTGTGAACACCGGGAGAACCTTCTTGTCTTGGTGGTTGCTGCATCCCCAGCATCTGTCACAGCCCCTGGCACACAGCAGATGCTGACCAAGTATTATCCTGCTTTTACCCTCTATTATTTGACAGCCTTCTTTATTGCTATAAATTAATATTTTACATTTGCAGAACTCTACAGTTTACAATGTGATTTCAACTAATTTCTTATTCCTATTTTAATCTTATTTCTCACGTCAAATTCATCTCACCGAACTACAAAATGAAGCAGAGGAGGAATTTGAACTATAGTTACTGGGCATAAAGAAGCCCTCTGGGGCACTGAATAAAGGTAGTTGACAACATCCCATAAAGGCCAGGTTCAGGCACGCTCTACAGAGGTCCGGCAGAAACGGCGAATTTCCCCTTTGGAGCCCCCGAAAGGTTAGGTCGGCGAGATTGGAGAAGAGTGGGCGAGCCCTGACATTTGAGGCGGCGCTGGCGCAAGGGGGAAATTCTGACACCGAAGTCTGTGAGGGGCCCCGGGAACGGCTTTGCCTCTGCGCCCACCAGTGTGAAAAGCACCCCCGACGTGGCCTACCAGACACAACTCCCACGGGACGCCGGAAACCGAGCGGCTGACCTGCATGTCGTAGGTCTACTTCCGGCAGCCGCAGCACGCGGCACCCGGGATTGGCCGAGCCAGGTGGCAGTGGGCGGGACTGTCGCGTGTTCCCAGCCGCTATCGCGGTCGCGTCGGAGCTTGCAGGTCAGATCCGTCGTAAATGCGCCGGGTGCTGCTGGGCCTGGCCTGAGAGTAACAGCCCCTAAAGGTCACTTCCTTTAGAGCGTCGCGTGTGGGTCTCTGCGCCCTGGAGTCGCTTTGCCTCTACTACCTCGCCGACTTCCGAGGGGTGGGTACGGCCTGCCGGATGCAAGGCGGGAGGTCGAGCCCTTTGGCACCTGCTGGGGCCAGATTCGTCCTGGTGACTGCAGCCCACAGGCCCAGCAAAGAACGACGATGATTTGCATGTTCCCATCCCGAGAGCCTTGGTGTCTTGGGGAATCAGATGCAGTCTCTGATGGTTTAACCACCTCGTCGGTGGCTCTTGGGAAAATCTGCAAAGCCCAGTGTGGGAGCAAGGCTGTTTGTTTCTCTCCGGTTGTTTATGGAAAACACTTATTGCCATCCTTCCATGGCATCTTATTTCTTTTCTTTTCTTTCTGAGAAGTAGAGACGGGGTCTTGTTATGTTGCCGAGGCTGATATTGAACCCCTGGACTCATGCGATCCTCCCGCCTTGGCCTCCCAAAGTTTTGGGATCACAGGCATGAGCCAGCGCCCCCAGCGAGCATCTTATTTCTTGAAGTGAGAGTAAGATCCCATTACTTAGGGTTTCAGTCAGGGGTTATCAAAAAGCCTTTTAAGATAACTTACTTGCAAATGTGAATAGCAATGCCTGCCCAGAGGTGAGTGAGGACCTAGTGAGATCTTACATAAAACACCAAACTCAAAAGAGTTGACATGTTGAGTCCCTTAATATTTCCTGTTATAATTCTCTAATTCTGTTTCCATAATGCTTTCAAAGTCCAATACTTTGGAAACATACAGTGATCAAGGAGTTACGCCAGTATTTCTCTCAACGGGCAAGGCAAAATCCATATTCCACCCAGCGGTAGACACTTGAATGTAGCAAAACTTTTCTGGCCGACTCCCTATCCTTTACTGTATCCTGGAGATCCCTTCCTTATCTTGAGGCCCACCTACTCTGGAGGTTGGTAAGCAGTGCCTACACCCAGGATGAGAACTATATTCTGGTGACTTTTCATATGTCTGTAGTTCTGTGAATCTGCTGAATTTGGCAGTGACTCCTATGTAGGGGATTAAAAGTTTGAATCCTGCTACAATGTGCTTCAACAAATCCCTTCTTTCTTATCTACCACATTCGTACCTCTTAACACTCCCTCACTCAGTTTCTCTGCTTCGGGAACTTCCTGGAACTTCACTTCCTTCGTGCTTTGGCAAAAGCATTTCCTTCTGCTGGGAATACCTCCTCTACTTCCATATTAGCTTTTTTTTTTTTTTTTTTTTTTTTTGAGACGAAGACTCGCTCTGTTGCCCAGGCTGGAATTCAGTGGCTCGATCTCAGCTCACTGCAACCACTGCCTCTTGGGTTCAAGCAATTCTTTGCCTCAGACTCCCGAGTAGCTGGGATTACAGGCCCCCAACACCATGCCCGGCTAATTTTTGTAATTTTAGTAGAGACGGGGTTTCACCATGTTGGCCAGGCTGGTCTTGAACTCCTGACCTCATGATCCACCTGCCTCAGCCTCCCAAAGTGCTGGGATTACAGGCGTGAGCCACCACGCCCGGCCTTTATCAGCCTTTTATCAGGATGGGTAATATTACCCATCCTGGAAAACCCAGTTAGAGTGCCAATCCCTCCAGGAAAGTTTCTCTATTCCTGTAGCACTTTGCGCTCCTATTATAGAATCTGTAGGGCTGTGTGGCCTTATCTTAGTTCCTTCCACTCAAGGCTGGGAAGATTGTTGGGATGGCACTTTATCTATATATGCCTCACAAGACAGTAAAACTCATTCCAGAAGTATTTATGGAGCGCTTGTCATGTGTTCTCAGGAGTGCTCTGGGTGCCAGGGATGCAGCAGTGAACAGCGTCCCCTCTCATGGAGTTTATGTTCCATGAGGAAAGACAGGCAATAAACAAAAGCACAAATAAATAGCATGCCAGGTGGTGGTATGTACTATGAAGGAAAACAAAGGAGGGAGAGAAAATGGAGAATAATGATGGGGGGAGGGTGCTCGTGTAGACACTGGTCAAATAATGCTGTTTTCTGAGGAGAAAACCCAAATAAGATGGAGTGGCCAGGTGCAGTGGCTCCCGCCTGTGGAAGCACAGAAGAACAGGAGACGATCTTGTGGAGAACGACTTTTGCGTGGAATTATTTGGTAGAAAATGCTGATCACCATTAAAAAGCTCAGAAGGAAACAAAATCCATCTCCTGGTGTTGCCTTGCTTTTGATTTGTTGAATAAGAACACTTGAATGCTAATTGACGGTAGTTGGGATGAATTTGTGTATTCCTTAATTTTAATAGTACTTTCCTTCCCAAGGGCTAAGGTGAGTGCTGGGGATGGGGAGCTAGTACCCCACAGCCAGAAGCTGGCCTTCAGTACAAAGGCATGTTACTTCAGGATAATGTTGCCTTTTGGGGTGATACTGCTTTGATCACAGTTGTCACTTGCACCCCAAAGAATAGTTTTCCCCTTAATGGCATGTAGCAACTCTCTCTCTCCATCCGAATTTAAAAATAAAGAGCACGTGTTTACTTAATGGTTTTTGATTATGTGCTCTTATTTTAAGCGAGTCTAACTTCCTCCAAAAAGTGACTACTATGAGGCTATCCATTCTGCTCTTCATCACATTTCTCAAAGTTTAAATTGATCGTCAGTTTCTTGATAGTCATTCATGTAGATGAGCTCTGATGTGGTTTCCAACTCAGCTCTTAAACCACTGAATTGACAGTCTTACCCTTGGTTGCTGAGTCAACAAATCTTGTTACTAATTCACAGGAATGCACCATTACAGTTAGCTCCTATGTTAGTCATACCTCTTGGCCAGATGTTAAGGTAGCTTTGGAATGAGACAACATCCATTTCCATCCCTGTTGTCTCCATTCCTTAAATGTGGCAGTATGGTGTGGTGGCAGAGCCTGTTCTCGCTCTCTGAGTCCAGCCTGTCTGGATTTAAGCCCAGCTCTGTCCCATGCTAGCTAAGTAATCTTGAACAAATGAGTTATCCCTCATGCCTCAGGTTCCCCATCTATAAAACGGGGATCACAGAGCCTGTGTACTTCACAGGGTCACTATGAGGATTAAATGAATTAATATAGGTAAAGCTGGAACACTGGCCTGGAGTAAACCCTCAAATGCTGCCCTTAATCCTTACCTCAGGAATATAACTCCCTTGGCTTCTGTTTCTTCACATTAGAATAGTAACAATAATTCTTACCTCATGGAGTTCCTGCATTGCAGATGTTATGCTCAACATTTTTTTGTGTGCATCTGTGAGACGGAGTCTCAGTCTGTTGCCCAGGCTAGAGTGCAGTGGTGTGATCTCAGCTCACTGTAACCTCTGCTTCCCAGGTTCAAGTGATTCTCCCACCTCAGCCTCCCAAGTAGCTGGGACTACAGGCGCCCACCACCATGCCCAGCTAATTTTTGTATTTTTAGTAGAGATGAGATTTCACCATGTTGGTCAGGCTGGTCTCAAACTCCTGACCTCAGGTGATCCGCCCACCTCAGCCTCCTAAAGTGCTGGGATTACAGGGATGAGCCACCACACCCGGCCTATGCTAAACACTTCAAATATTTTATTTAGCCTCTTCAGAAGGAAACAAAATCTGTCTTCTGAGGCTAAATAAAACATTGAAAGTGTTTCGCATAACATCTGCAATGCAGGAAGCCACCCGTAATTATCAGCTATCATTATTAGAAAACATTTATTGGCCGGGCGCGGTGGCTCAAGCCTGTAATCCCAGCACTTTGGGAGGCCGAGACGGGCGGATCACGAGGTCAGGAGATCGAGACCATCCTGGCTAACACGGTGAAACCCCGTCTCTACTAAAAATACAAAAAAACTAGCCGGGCGAAGTGGCGGGCGCCTGTAGTCCCAGCTACTCGGGAGGCTGAGGCAGGAGAATGGCGTAAACCCGGGAGGCGGAGCTTGCAGTGAGCTGAGATCCGGCCACTGCACTCCAGCCCCGGCGACAGAGTGAGACTCTGCCTCAAAAAAAAAAAGAAAAAGAAAACATTTATTTATCAGTAGTCACAATCTGTTTACATTCAGTGACGAAAGGACCAGAGGAATGGACCACAGAAAGTGATACACCATAAACACGTGCCATCTTGGTGAGGATGGCGAGGGACAGAAATGACATAGAGTTTTTGCCTTAAGATACAATGACAGCATCTGGAGAAATAATCAAAGTGAAGCTTGCTCTTAGAGTAAGAGCAAGTTCCCAGAGCTCAAACTGTTTAAGCGCATGAGCGACAGCAAAGAGACTTCATGCAGGGGTTGTGACCCTAAGGTCCACAGACACCCAAGAGTGCACAGATAAAAATCAGGGAGTCTGTGAACTTAGGTGTAAAATTCCATCTTTATTTTCACTAACCTCTCATGGAAATCTAACATTTCCTCCCATTTTGAATATAGTAATTCAAAAAGCATAGCTGAAGGAACAGTACTCATGGCTTGGGACCAATAGTACTGAAAGTCACATTCATATCACATTACAGTTCTTGCAGATATCCCAGAATACCATGTCAACTCATGATTAAGTTGAAATTATGCCAGATATATGTTAAGTCCATACATTAGCGCATCACAAATTGGCTTTTAAGATATTTGGCAGGTACATTTCAATTCAGTTGGTTTCTTTTGTAATCTTTTGTAGTATCTTTTATGAATTACAAATCCTATTCTGAGGGCTCCACAAGCATAGGACCCACAAGTGAACGGGGCCTTGGGCACAGGCAGGTTAAGACCATGGGTTCTGCAGCCAGACAGCCAAGTTTCTAACCCTTTCTCATCTCCTTACCAGTCAGGTGACACCGGGCAGGCCACCTGGCTTCTCTGTGCCCTTGTTTCCTCACCTGTGAAATAGGGACAAAGGCTGTCCTAGGGTATAATTGTGGGAACTCATGTAGACACATAGACCAGTGCCGTGCACGTAGTAAGCCCTCAGCCAGTGTTAGCCGTGATCGGAAAAGCATTTTACATGAGACCTGAGAAAGGACAATGGCAGCTCAGGTTGGGGTCTGCATGCCAGAATGACTTCCCCAGGAAGAGAGTGAAAATGAAATGTTAGGTCATGAAGAGATAGGCAGACTGCAGAGTGAAAATGAAATGTTAGGTCATGAAGAGATAAGCAGACTGCAGGACTGGAGTGAACACATTCGTGTATTTATTTGTTCATTTGATAAAGGTTTATTGACTACCAACTGCGTGTCTCTCAGCACTGGCTCTAACACTTTTGGGTCCTGCAGCAAATATAGAAATGGAACCCACACACCATGTCTGAATATTTAATAGTGGCAAATCAAACACAAGGAGAATATTCTACTTCACAGAGAAGTCTTCAAAGTAACTAAATAACCAATTATATTTATGTGACAAAGTTGGCAAAGATGACCAAGTTTAATATTACAGATGTATAGATGTTTTCTGATGACCTGAAAATGTTTAACTTAGTGGTAAATAAAGGCATACAGGACCAGGCATGGTGACTCACGCCTGTAATCCCAGCACTTTGGGAGGCCGAGGCGGGCAGATCACCTCAGCTCAGGAGTTTGAGACCATCCTGGCAAATGCGGTGAAACCCCGTCTCTACTAAAAATACAAAAATTAGCCGGGTGTGGTGGCGCACACCTGTAGTCCCAGCTACTCGGAAGGCTGAGTGGGGAGAATCACTTGAACCCAGGAGGCAGAGGTTGCAGTGAGCCAGGATCACATCACTGCACTCCATCCTGGGCGACAGAGCGAGACTTTGTCGCAAAAAAAAAAAAAAAAAAAAAAAAAAGACACACATAGTTCATAAATTACCGTATTTTTACCCATAAAATTTATTTTTCTTGCTTTCATTTGTTACAATAGATAATTTTGCATAATTTGTGTTTGGACAGTAATGACCTAAAGGATTAAGAAATAAAATATAGTTATACTTAACATATACAGCATTTGTATGTATTTAATATAAAATGTGAATTTGAGTATGTAAAATTTTAAATTTGTTTTTATGTTCGTTTTTTCATTTTTCTAAAAGTTTCAAAATTATTAGAATTAAAAACAAATTATAGTGGATAAATATCAAGTATTTAAAACTTATTTTTATTAAAGAACTGAGATTTTTAACCTTTTGAAATTTACATTGTTTTAAATATTTTTATAAAAATTGAAATCGTCATTCCGAGGCTCAGTCCTAGGTGATTCTAGTAAAGAATTAATGCTGCAGTTCTTATTCTACATATTACATATGTGCATATTCAAGAATAATATGAATTGTTTAACATTACAAAGACTTCCTCAGACTTTGTGCATAGCTGCTGTGAATTCCATGGCAATATACAAGAACTTCCAAAACCGCCAAGTGGACCATAAATAGGATCAAGCAAGTGGATAACCAGCCTGAGCAACATGGCAAAACCCCTTGCTACAAAAAAATACAAAGCTTAGCTGGTGCACACCTGTAGTCCCAGCTACTCGGGAGGCTGAGGCAGAAGAATCCCTTGAACCCTGGAGGCGGAAGCTGCAGTAAGCCAAGATTGCACCACTGCACTCCAGCCTGGGTGAGGTCTCCAGAGTGAGAACCTGTCTCAAAAAAAAAAAAAAAAGGTGGATGCTTGGAACTGCTGGGAAATACCACAGTGATATTCTTGCATTATGATAGATTATACAAGAATCTGTTACACCCTTAGTATCTGAGATGGATTTGACAAATCCACTTGCCATTTGTCTGCCTGGTACTCCTATGGCTCACACCTTTCCTGTTGTTCTTGCAGGCAACAGCACAGCCCACAACCCTCACAGCACTTGCCTTTTGTCTGCCTGGTACTCCTACGGCTCACACACTCCCTGCCGTCCTTGGAGGCAACAGCACAGCCCACAACCCTCACAGCACGGAGTCACCCTCAAGTGGAGTTTCAAGGACATGGATCTAGTGATGTGGGGGAGTCTTCACCCAGGCCTGGCAGTGTGGGTCCAGAGAGCAGATGGAGCCAAGTTATGCGTCCCTATGCCAGCACCACGCACCAGACACCCAGTCACAGACGCACCTCTGTGTTCATTGTGTGTGTGTTTGTGTCTCTTCTCTGGACAGAACATACTTAACAGCGTATTTGGATTGATGAACAATTTCTAAATATTTGGACACATGGTAAGCAGGCCTCTGTTTGTACTCTTGTCCTGGGGATTGCACAGTGTTGGAGGTGGTCTGAAGTTGGAGACAACTGTTGATGAGCCTTATTATATGAGTGGATGCCACCTGGAGAAAGGGCAGAACAAGGAGGAAAGGTGAGCAAAGTCGACGACCGCTGACACCTGCCTCTCCTTATGATTCGTACTTCCTTCTCCGTACTCTGCCTCCTCTTTGATTTCCTACTCATTTTCTTTGTTCCAGGTTTAAAAACAATGTACTCCTTCCCAGGCCTCAGAACACCTACTGACATCACAAGCACCAGATATGTCTTAATAGTGACTACTAGTTTGGGTGTTTGGGCTAGGGGTGGTGACATTGAATCTTGAAAGAATAGCTCTTTTGGGCAGATAACAAGTGTAAATAGTGAATATCCCACAGATGAGATTCGCTCTAAGATGCGCCCTGGAAGGACGGAAGAATATTTTATAGGAAGCTTATTTTGAGGGCTTTCTCTTTCTAAATGTCTTCTTTATCTTGTTGAGAATTGTTGGGTCTTCATGCTATTTAGCCTCAAAGTATTTAGCTACTTGAGATATTCAAGATTAGACCTATAGTCAATCAAAATGAAATAAAATCTATTTCTTGGTTTATTTATTTATTTATTTATTTATTTTTATTTTTTTTTGAGACGGAGTCTCACTCTGTAGCCCAGGCTGGAGTGCAGTGGCACGATCTCGGCTCACTGCAAGCTCCGCCTCCTGGGTTCACGCCATTCTCCTGCCTCAGCCTCCCGAGTAGCTGGGACTACAGGCGCCCGCCACAGCGCCCAGTTAAAGTTTTTTTTGTTTGTTTGTTGCATTTTTAGTAGAGACGGGGTTTCACTGTGTTAGCCAGGGTGATCTCTATCTCCTGACCTTGTGATCCATCCGCCTTGGCCTCCCAAAGTGCTGGGATTACAGGCATGAGCCACCATGCCCGGCCTATTTCTTGGTTTAGAATGAGATGTTTAGGATGTAATGAAATGTATTATTAATACGGCTAACGTGTTGCTGTCTTGTTGGGGTCATCTCTGATTTAGTTTGAAATGGTTTTATGGAATAGAAAAATGTCATTGCATTTGAAAGATTACAGGGCTACAATGGATAAAGCAATATGATATATATTATAAAGCAAATGAAAATCATACCAAAAGAGTATTACACCTTTGGCTAGCTTAGATAATATGTATATCTGGTTAACTATATAATTTGCCTTAGCTTACTATGATGATTTTATACCACACAAAAATGCATGCAGTAAGATGAATTCTTTCTTTCTTCCTTTTTTTTTTTTTTTTTTTTTTTGAGACAGTCTAGTTTTGTTGCCCAGGCTGGAGTGCACGGGTGCAAACATGGCTGACTGCAGCCTCGACCTCCCAGGCTCAAGCAATCCTCTCATCCCAGCCTCCCGAGTAGTTGGAACCACAGATGCATGCCACCACATCCAGCTGATTCTTGGATTTTTTGTAGAGACGGGGCTGGGCATCTTGCCCAGATGGTCTTGAAATCTTGGGCTCAAGCGATCCTCCCACCTCAGCCTCCCTAAGTGCTGAGATTACAGGTGTGAGCCACTGTTCCCGGCCATGAATTTTTTAAACGCCTGAATAAAGTTGAGCATAGCCTTCAGTAGCATAATTCTGAAGTGGTTGATTTTGTTTAACTGTGGGCTGGCAAAACTAATGTTGAGACTCTTTTAGCTCAGTAAAGACTCTTATGTTACTGGCATGGAAGCCTGAGAAAGTGAGCTAATTACTGTGCTGGGAAACTATGTCATTTTCAGAGGAAGTAATGTCTCTGCCTACAGAATGTCCAAAACGTAGATTAGTGATTGGCATTTAGTTAAATGAAATACGGCCCAGTTAAATGTCACACTGCAATGTTAAACAGAGTACCACATGTAAAGGAGGGGGTTACTTGGTTGATGGTGACTTTCAAAGTGTTAGGAGGGGATCAGCAGTCTGATTTTTATGGTGTGACACTCTCACATTCAGCCAATTTCTGCCAAAGTGGGGCAAGGAGGGATCCCACAGATGTCACAGGTAAGATGACTCTCAGATGACCGTCAGTATTTGGGAACACATTTGGTAGGCAGCTCATGCATTTTTCTCCTTTCTGTCATGACCTGCCCTGTGGTCGCTCTGCTGATGATCAGTGTGGGAGGTAGGGAAGGAACATTTCAAACCAGTAAGTCTGATCATTAACAATTCCTACTTTCTTGAGAACTATGTGCCAGCCATTGAGCTACCTACTTCATGCTCATTGTCTCATTTAATCCTCACTCAACGAGGAAGACGTATGGTGTTACTGTACCTATAAGATGTACTTGGAAAAACGGAGTTAGGGAGGTTGAGAAATTTGCTCAAGGTCACACAACTGAGGCAGGAGAATGGGGAACAGGAGGCGGGAGAGAGCAAAGTGAATAAAAATCACTGGGAACAGGTAACCCCCTCACCCGCGGGAGTGGCCAGGGGGAGACAGGCTGCCTGAGGGGAGGAAGCTCCGCAGGACCCGCTGCAGACCCAGGGCCAAGGGTCCCGCAGGAGGAAATGCCGGCGCGGTGGGGCTGGCTCCAGGCACGCGGGCCAAGGGCAGGAGGGTGGGACACGAAGCCACGAGGCTCCTTGGGTTCCTCCTCCTTCCTGTCTGCCTTCTGCTTCTGCGGCCTGATCTCCGAGTCCCTCTGCCTGCAGGCGGCGGCACAAAGGTCGCATCTCCGCGCTGTCCCCGAACCGAGTCGCTCCGCGTTTTCCTGTTCTGACCGGAGAGCTGGTGCTGGGTACCGCGGGGCAGGGCGACGGCCCCAACTACTCTCGATGTCATTCCCCAGCCCACGCCTGCTCCAGCCACAGTTCCCCTGGTGTTCCTGAGGTTCTCCAGCGCTCAATGATGGGCAGGTTCATCCACAGCCTGGAGCCTCCTCCTCCTCCTCCTCCTCCTCCACCTCTTTTTCCTTCTCATTCTGCCTTCTCATTCTTCCTCCTCCTCTTTCTCCTCCCCTTCTCTTTTTGTTCTTTTCTTCTTCCTTCTCTTCCTTTTCTCTTTATTTTCCTCCTCCTCTCCCTCTTCTTTCTCCTTATCCTCCTCCTCTCCTCTTATTGTTCTTTTTTTTCCTTCTGTTTTCTGCACTTCTGCCCTCCGCTTCCTCTTCTTTTTTTTTTTTTTTTTTTTTTTTTTTTTTTTTTTTTTTTGAGGTGGAGTCTTGATCTGTGGCCCAGACTGGAGTGCAGTGGCGCGATCTCGGCTCACTGCAACCTCTACTTCCCAGGTTCAAGCGATTCTCCTGCCTCAGCCTCAGTAGCTGGGATTACAGGGATCCACCGCCACCACCCCCGGGGCTAACTTTTAGTAGAGACAGGTTTTTGCCATGTTGGCCAGGCTGGTCTAAACCTCCTGACCTCAGGTGATCCACCTACCTCAGCCTCCCAAGTGTTGGGATTATAGGCATGAGTCACCACGCCTGATCTCTTTCGCCTTTATTTATTTATTTATTTATTTATTTATTTATTTATTTTTTTTTTTTTTTTTGAGGCAGAGTCTCGCTCTGTCGCCCAGGCTGGAGTGCAGTGGCCAGATCTCAGCTCACTGCAAGCTCCACCTCCTGGGTTCATGCCATTCTCCTGCCTCAGCCTCCCAAGTAGCTGGGACTACAGGCGCCCGCCACCTCGCCCGGCTAGTTTTTTGTATTTTTTAGTAGAGACGGGGTTTCACCGTATTGGCCAGGATGGTCTCGATCTCCTGACCTCGTGATCCACCCGTCTCGGCCTCCCAAAGTGCTGGGATTACAGGCTTGAGCCACCGCGCCCGGCCTATTTATTTATTTTTTAAGAAAAATTGAAATCATGGTTTTCTAAAAATCCCTTCTAGCTCTCAGCTTCACCAAATCAAGTCCTGGTCATTCACTTGCCCTGCCACTGCTGTGCTTCCCCTTTTTCCATTTCCCTCCATTTCTCCCTCCTTCCTCCCTCTGTCATCCATGCAGCGAGGAGCACGGTAAGGGACCAGGCAGACATGGGTTCCAACCCCGCAGGCTCCCTGTCCTGTTGACGCTCTGACTCCACTTGCGGCCCCAATTTCCTCATTTGCATAGTGTTCCCCCAGTAACAACAGCAGTCATACAAAGTTCTAGGGTTCTTTCGAGGACAGTGTGTATTCACCACAGTGCACCTCTGACGCCTGGCACATCGGCTGTGCTCAAGCAATGACAGCTATTGCTTTACAGTGACGTGGAGTTAAGGGACCGCATATGGCAAAATGCTGATCATTATTTTGAAGTTGGTTTCATCCCTCTAATCCCAAATCCAGTATTTTAGGGACATGCTAAATTGTTTGTCCTGGAGAGCTATGTTAAGGGACAAAATCCTTTTCCCTACATCAACTATGACACATCCTGACAGTAGAGAGCTGCTTCCAAGAAGCAATTTAAAGTGCCATTATCAGGCAGGCACAGGGGCTCTAGGGGATTTTGGGGCCAGCAGATATGAAATGAAAAATTTCACAGAGCTGTCACAGAGTTGTGATGGGAATTTCCCAAGAGACCCCGCCCCCGGCTGAGTCACTGCACTCCTCCTATGTTTGACCTGAAGTCCTCCAGAGCTGCAGAAGCCTGAAGACCAAGGAGTGGAAAGTTCTCCAGCAGCCCTGAGATCTCAAGGTCTGTCCATTTGGGGGAGTGGGTGGGGGCACTGAGAGGGGGTGAGGATAGAACTTTTGCTCCCTTTGCCCATTTCTAGACTTTTTCTCCTTCTAATTTATAATAACTTCTCTTCAATAGCCCATTAAATAAACATCAATAACTTGGCCTGAAGAGAGTTTTGCACTCCTGAGTTTTGTTACCATACAAGCACCACATCTCAAAACATGTCTCTGTTGAAGAAAATGTGTTAGTGAGTTGAACAGGGAGGTCTTTCCACATATTAGTAGTTAGGTGTTCAGCTAAAGGGGGGAAGAGTGATTTTGTGATAGCTTCTTCTTGAACGGAATTGTCTGATGCCCCTGACAGATTCTGTTTGTAAGGAGTTTTTTTTCAGGGGCAGTAAGTAATTGGCATTATTGCTGGATGGTACTGCAAAGTACCCATGAAAGTCCCCAAAAGTTCTGGCTGTTGTTATTTCCACATTTCGGCAGAACATGATGGAAAACGCACTCTCAGACTTTGGCAAACCTGCACAAAGCAGTGTGTTTAATCATGCCTGCCTTGTTGTAGTGGTTTCTATGAATTTGCTACTTTTCCATAATATTGCATCATTAATTGTTCCTGAAAAGCCCTGAGTTTTCCTCTTGTAGAATTGTATAGGTAATGATTACAAATAGATAATTTTGAAAGGAGAAACCACCTTTCCTTGGAAATGTTTACCTTTTGCAGAGTGACATTTGTGAGACCAGCTAATTTGATTGAAATTCTCTTGGAATCAGCTTTGCTAGTATTATACCTGTACCAGATTTCATCATGGGAAACAGCTATTACAACATAGTAGCCACTCTGTTGCTGGTTCTGAACTTTGAGAGGACAAGATCATTGCAGGATCTGTGTATTAACTGCCCAGCTGGTGAGTACTCAGTTATCATGTGCATTTGATCTGTTCTGTTGGAAGTATGGTTCAGTTAGTCTAGTAGTTAGGGCCAATGAGCTCCCTTTTAAGGAAAGGAAAATGAAAATTCATTCATTTACAAATATTTATTGGATGCTACAACCTAGCTGTGTGAACACAGCAGTCATTCAACCTCTTGTGCCTTGACTTTCTCATCTGGGGATAATAAGGGAACCTGTTTTATAGGATGGCTGGGAGGATCAAATGAAGGGCTTAGAACAGTGCATGGCACATGGCAAGACTGGTATTTATTTGTGGCAATTATTTGTGGACTGAGCTTTCTAAATATTAGAGGAAACATTCATTTGACAAGACAGAAGTTTTACTTACCAAAATGTAAATAAATGTTAGTTTTGTGTGTAGGATTTTGTGCTCAGACTGGGGACACAGCAGCGAGTAAGTGGGTGTTAAAGGGCTTAACAGAGTGGGGAAAGTCAGGGGCATTTAAATTTTAGTGTAGGACATTGATGTCCTCCTGGATCCAGTCATACTGATCTCCTAGATCAATCAAGATAATAATTTTGTTTTATTCAATAGATAAAGTATTTTCTTTCTGCTGATTTATTTGTTACAATATCTGGTTTTTGGTTTTTGTTTTTGTTTTTGTTTTTTTGAGACAGAGTATCACTCTGTCACCCAGGCTGGAGTGCAGTGGCATGATCTCAGCTCATTGCAACCTTGACCTCCCAGGTTCAAGCAATTCTCCTGCCTCAGCCTCCCAAGTAGCTGGGATTACAGACATGCACCACTGCGCCTGGCTAATTTTTGTATTTTTAGTAGAGACAGGGTTTCACCATGTTGGCCAAGCTGGTCTTGAACTCCTGACCTCAGGTGATCTGCCTGCCTTGGCCTCCCAAAGCACTGGGATTACAGGTGTGAGCCACTGCACCTGGCCTGTATTTTGTTATTTCTAATTCTGTGATTACACAAAGAATAATCTTGCAAATGTGTTCTTTTAGGAAGTCAATCAAACTAATGCCTATCACTGTGGCAGCTAGAAAACTCATCCTTCTTTTTTTTTTTTTTTTTGAGACAGAGTCTCGCTCTGTTGCCCAGGCTGGAGTGCAGTGGCTGGATCTTAGCTCACTGCAAGCTCCGTCTCCCGGGTTTATGCCATTCTCCTGCCTCAGCCTCCCGAGTAGCCGGGACTACAGGCGCCCGCCACCTCACCTGGCTAGTTTTTTTTTTTTTTTGTATTTTTTAGTAGAGACGGGGTTTCACCGTGTTAGCCAGGATGGTCTCGATCTCCTGACCTCGTGATCTGCCCATCTCGGCCTCCCAAAGTGCTGGGATTACAGGCTTGAGCCACCGCGCCCGGCCTTCATCATTCTTTTATAATCCTGTTTTCTTGTAAACTTCAGAATGCCTTGGGTGACGATTGCCCATTGTCAAATGTGTACCACTATTGTCTGCCTTTCTTAGGTACATTCTGTGATAATAACAGGAATCAGATTTGCAGTCCCTGTCCTCCAAATAGTTTCTCCAGCGCAGGTGGACAAAGGACCTGTGACATATGCAGGCAGTGTAAAGGTATGAGTTCAAAGATATTTTCTTCTTCTAGAAGATAATTGGGAAGATAAGCTTTTCTTTCCTGTTTATTAACTGCTCTCTTTTGAAAATCTCAAGTGTCAAAGACTCTGATTCTTCTGACAACCAGCAGGTCCAGTAAAATAATATCGGGTGACAGCAATTATTTGTGGATTGAGATTTCTAAATATTAGAGGAAACATTCTTTTGACAAGAGAGAAGTTTTTACTTACCAAAATGTAAAAATGTCGTTATGGAGATTTAAAAGTAAACTTTCAAATCACTGGGAACACTATAAGTAGAGTGAACATGATTGTTACTGCAGAGTGTAAATTCGCTTCCTGGATTTGGAGGTCAAGTGTAATAAAACAGGGGCTGGGGGGAACTTTGTAGGTGTTTTCAAGACCAGGAAGGAGTGTTCCTCCACCAGCAATGCAGAGTGTGACTGCATTTCAGGATATCACTGCCTGGGGGCAGAATGCAGCATGTGTGAACCGGATTGTAAACAAGGTCAAGAATTGACAAAAAAAGGTACGTTTGCGCTTCTTTGATCTAGGGTAGTTTTGTGATGTAGACAAACTTAGCTTAGGTCTTGATCCTTTGAAAATAAACAGATTTGTAGAACCTTAAAGTAACAAGTGAGTATATGATATGTCATATTTTAATTAATAAAATATTTCCATTATTTCTTCATAAATGGAAATAATTTGAAATCAGAATGTTTGTTAATTGCCAGAACCATTCATCTTCACCCATTTCAGACATAGACAATACTTTATGTACAGTTAGAATAAAAACTAGCCATCTTAGGGTGTTGTTTCAAGAATTATAGAATAATTTGTGCAGATTGCATTACGGTAATGACTTTATTAAGTTCATCACAGGGAAAGTTACCAAATGATGAAAATGCTTCCTTTTTGTTATTGCTTTCGTTTTTAACGCAAGGTTGTAAGGACTGTTGCTTTGGGACATTTAATGATCAGAAACGTGGCGTCTGTCGACCCTGGACAAAGTAGGTATCATTTCTTTTAGTTTATGGCATAAAGGATCTGGGTTAAAGTTTTTGGAAGATGAGGAATGCTGTCATTGAAGCTTTTTTTGCACCCATCAAGTATAGACAGAATGTAACATACTAAGAGGCAGCGTGGGAGCACTGTGAGGTTGTAGCAACTCAGTAGGCAAAGTGGGCATCTTCTCCAGAAACAGTGCCTGGAACATTTAGATCAGAATTGCCAGTGGAGGGTGGGCACGTGCAGTGGCTCACGCCTGTAATCTCAGCACTTTGGAGGCTGAGGCAGGAGGACTGCTTGAGCCCAGGAGTTCGAAACCAGCCTGAGTGAGACCCCGTCTCTACAAAAAAAATAAAAAAATTTGCCAGGCATAATGGCACATGTCTATAGCCTTCCCAGCTATAGAGAAGGCTGATGAGGCAGGAGGATCACCTGAGTCTGGGAGGTTACGGCTGCAATGAGGTATGATCGCACCATTGCACTCCAGAACAGAGACCCTGTCTCAAAAGAAAGGAAAAGAATTGCCAGTGGAACTTTGCCACTGTCTGCCTCTTCTCTGTTTCCTTCTCATTCCTTTGCTGCCTGTTATCTTCTCTCGTTGATCAGCCCATCTCCATGTGCTCAATGCCAGCCCCTAGAATGATACAGAAGTAACTAATTGCTCGTTACCCTCCAAAATGTGGCACACACTTGGGCACACAAGGCCATCACAGGTGGTAAAAAGCCAGTAGTATACGAGAGAATGTGACTGTTGTTTTGTGGAACCAGAAATCACACTGTGGTCTGTGGATAGGTGCTGGTCCACAAATGGCTTGTCTTGTGCCCCCATCAACAGCGGTGTAGGGTTAGAGAATAAGCATTTAGAAACTTTTAAGGCAAATTGGCAGAGTAATGTGGTCTGTTGACTAAGAATAAAAATTTGGGCGTTGCATTTTATATGTATTTGCTTCTTTTTCCATTTGACTTTCTTACTAGAAAATCATTTTTATTATTTTACTTTTACATTTTTATTGTATTTCAAAAGTGTATTGGTCTGTAACAGACTGGAAAGTGACTCTTTTGGAGAGAAATAAAGTGTTTTAAAACAGGAATCATAGTATCCCTCTGCTTTTGTCATTTACAATTTATCAGCATCAGAGTGGCTGACAAATGGAATCGTGATTCACAAGAAAAGTATTAACTGTTTTCTTGGACTTAGCTGAATTCTCTCTTTGGAAAGTGGCTTTTTAAAAAAGATCTGTTTTGTTTGCTTGTTTGTTTGTTTTGAGATGGAGTTTCACTCTTCTTGCCCAGGCTGGAGGGCAATGGCGCAGTCTCACCTGACTGCAACCTCCACCTTCCAGGTTCAAGCAATTCTCCTGCCTTGGCCTCCTGAGTAGCTGGGATTACAGGTGCACACCACCACGCCTGGCATTTTTAGTAGAGATGGGGTTTCACCATGTTAGCCAGGCTGGTCTCGCACTCCTGACCTCAAGTGATCCACCCGCCTTGGCTTCCCAAAGTGCTGGGATTCCAGGCATGAGCCACCGTGACCGACTGGAAAGTGGCTTTTTAAAAAAAGTCTTTCAATACAAATTTTTCAGAGTTGTTAAGTGAGTCTGCATGGAAGAGTGGGTTTAATCTGGCTCTGGAGGATGGGTGGATGTGGGGTAGGTAAAGGGACGAGGGAAAGGCGTAACAAGAAAAGCAACAATGATAGCGATAATGGTGATGATGATGATGATGGCTACCATTTACTCAGCGTGTCAGACGTGCAAGAGTGTGTCACTGACTCTCACTCGTTTGTTCTTTGAAATAGTTCTGGCAGCACATACAATCCTAATTTTGCAGATGAGAAAACTGAGGCTTAGGGAGGTTTCATTTTTCTTTTCTTTTCTTTCTGAGACAGCATCAAACTCCTGGGTTCAAGTGATCAGCCTGGAACTCCTGGGTTCAAGTGATCCTCCCACCTCAGTCTCCTGAGTAGCTGGGACCATAGGCATGCACCACCAGCTAATTTTTTTGGTTTGTTTTTTAATTTTTGTAGAGATGGGGTCTTGCTATGTGACTCAGGCTGGTCTCCAACGCCTGGTCTCAAGTGATCCTCTGGCCTCGGCCTACCAAAGTGTTGGGATTGCAGGCGTGAGCCACCGTGCCTGGGCTACAGAGATTTCTTAACTTGCCCAAGGTCATTCTGGGAAGCAGCAGACCCAGGGCTCAAACCCCGGTTTGCCTGATGCCAGTGCTGGACCTCTTAACCCTATGCTAGCCTTCATCTGTGCCAGAGATGGTCAAGTCTGATTAAGAAACTGGGGGTGAGAGACTAACCAGGCAAAACAGCCTGAACTAAGCTGTCACCGAACAGAAGGAAGCCATGGAAAGCTGCAGGGAGCCAGACAGTCAAGTGGAAGTTTCTCAAAATATCTTTGCATCGCCTTCAAACGCAGACTCATATATCCTTTTCACTAGGCTACTTCATTGGATAAAAACTGACAAAGTTTTAAATCAGAATCCTCTGGACCTAAGTTAATTATTTAAACTCTTTTCATTGAACTGTCTAAGCTGTTCTTTGGATGGAAAGTCTGTGCTTGTGAATGGGACGAAGGAGAGGGACGTGGTCTGCGGACCATCTCCAGCCGACCTCTCTCCAGGAGCATCCTCTGCGACCCCGCCTGCCCCTGCGAGAGAGCCAGGTAGCTGGGCTATGCCATTCAATCAAAGTGCATATCTTGTGGTGATTCCAGATGGTATCTAAATCTCCTCAATATCATGATGTCTCACACCTCCACCTACAACAGGCACTGCCCACGTGCATTCCTTCCTGAATCCTGCCCTCAGGGACCCAGCAGGTTCCTTCCCAGGCATTTGTTATTCAGTCTGAGATACACATTTGTAAGCAGTGCCGGAGGACACTTCACCCAGACAGAGTCTATATCTTTATCAATGCCAAGGAAAGGTGATTATAGGGTCCCATCTTTTCTTTTCTTTTCTTTTCTTTTCTTTTTTTTTTTTTTTTTAAGAGCGTTCCTTGCTCTGTGCCAGGCTGGAGTGCCGTGGCGTGATCTTGGCTCACTGCAACCTCCACCTCCTGTGCTCAACCAATCCTCCCACCTCAGCCTCCCCAGTAGCTGGGACTGTAGGCACGCACCACCACACCTGGCTAATTTTTGTATTTTTTTTTTTTGGTAGAGTTGGGGTCTTGCTCTGTTGCCCAGGCTGCTCTCAAACTCCTGGGCTCAAGCAATCATCCTGCCTTGGCCTCCAAAAGTGTTGGGATTACAGGCGTGAGCTGCCGCGTCCGGCCCCTGGGTCCCCTATTTTCTGTGCTAGAAAGGATAAACTGCTTAATTTGTGTGTCCTCTAGGAAAACTATTAAGTTTCTTTCTTTCTTTCTTTTTTTTTTTTTTTTTTGAGACAGAGTCTCTGTCACCCAGGCTGGAGTGCAATGGCACGATCTTGGCTCACCACAACCTCCGCTTCCCAGGTTCAAGCGATTCTTCTGCCTCAGCCTCCTGAGTAGCTGGGATTACAGGCACTCACCCACCATGGTGCCCGCCTAAGTTTTGTATTTTTGGTAGAGATGGAGTTTCTCCATGTTGGCCAGGCTGGTTTCAAACTCTTGACCTCAGTTGATCTGCTCACCTCGGCTTCCCAAAGTGCTGGGATTGCAGGCATGAGCCACCGCGCAGCCATTACGTTTCTTTTTTTCTTTTCTTTTCTTTTCTTTTTTTTTTTTTTTTTTTGAGATGGAGTCTTGCTCTGTTGCCCAGGTTGGAGTGCAGTGGAACCATCTCAGCTCACCGCAAGCTCCGCCTCCCGGGTTCACGCGGTTTTCCTGCCTCCGCCTCCCGAGTAGCTGGGACTACAGGCGCCCGCCACAGCTCTGTTGTTCAGGCTGGTCTTGAACTCCTGACTCTAAGTGATCCTCCTGCCTCGGCCTTCCAAAGTATCGGGATTACAGGCATGAGCCACCATGTCTTGCCTTTTTAAAAGTTTTCCAAGTTTACTCCATTAGCAGGTTGGAGATGCCCAAGGCTCTGATTCTTCTCATGCTTAGGAGTTTACCAATGTAAATATACACATGTGTGTATGAGTGTCAATACATTTCTGCATGCGTTTCTCCTTTTGCTGTGTTTTGCAGGACACTCTCCGCAGATCATCTTCTTTCTTGCGCTGACTTCGACTGCAGTACTCTTCCTGCTGTTCTTCCTCGTGCTCCGTTTCTCTGTTGTTAAACGGGGCAGAAAGAAACTCCTGTATATATTCAAACAACGTAAGATTAACATAATCATATTAGAGCTCTGGCAAGGCAAGGCTTTTTATAATAGAAAGGAAAAGATGATTTTTTTAAAAATTCTAGAAATGAGGTTCATATAGCCCAGTGGTTATCAAGCAGGGGCAATTTCATCCCTGGGAGTATTTGGTGGCGGTGGTGGTGGTGATTTGGGTGATTAGGTGGTGATTGACATCTAGTGAGTAGAGACCAGTGATGCTGCTAAACTCCTACCATGCACAGGACAGCCTCCCAGCAAAGAATGATGCTGCCCCAAATGTCAACAGTGCTGAGGATGGAGAAAGCTTGCATATAGAATAGCACATCTTGGTTCTAGAAAAATGTCAGATTTAAATATGCTGCAGCCTTGGATTATTGCGTGTGTGTGTATGTGTGTGTGTGCGCGCGTGTGTGTGTATGTGTGTGTGCCTGTGTGTGCGTGTGCGTGCATGTGTGTGCGTGTGCGTGCCTTGTGTGCGTGCGTGTGTGTGTGTATGCGTGTGTGTGTATGTGTATGTATGTGCGTGTAGAGGACACTGGCAAATAAGAATCAGAAAACCATGTTCCCCCCATGTCCCCATGTCCCTCTGGTTGATAAACTGGTTTAAAATGAGTTTAGACCTGTATTCGAGGAAGGCAGAGAGAACAAAGAGGGAGTTTGAAGGGAGTTTAACAAATGGATTATTACAGCACCAGTATGGATTACATGAAAAATTTCAATAATGAATTTCATTCATTCATTTGTTCAACAAGGTATTATTTCTATAAGGTACTCAGCAAGTGCCTGGCACAGAGTCAGCACCCACTAAACAAAAGCCATTGATATTTATTTGAAAAAGTATATAGATGGAAGGCAACCTGTTTTTTGTCTTTGTGAAGGACAGAACGAGACAGAACAGGCTTAATAAGACTTAATAAGAGGGATATAATAGAAGGAGCTTTTTGAGAGCAAAATTTTAACCCAAAACACCATGTAAGACCAGAATGTGTCTATTTGTAGGTTGTTAAAAACATATGTGCAGGAACGCATTAGTAAAGTTTTTTTTTCTTTTTCTTTTTTTTTTGGAGACGGAGTTTCGCCTTTGTTGCCCAGGCTGGAGTGCAATGGCGCAATCTCGGCTCACCGCAACCTCCATTCACTGCAACCTCCTCCTCCCGGGTTCAAGCAATTCTCCTGCCTCAGCCTCCCTAGTAGCTGGGATTACAGGCATGCACCACCATGCCCAGCTAATTTTGTATTTTTAGTAGAGACAGAGTTTCTCCATGTTGGTCAGGCTGGTCTTGAACTCCCGACCTCAGGTGATCCGCCTGCCTCGGCCTCCCAAAGTGCTGGGATTACAGGCGAGAGCCACTGCGCTCGGCCAGTAAAGTCTTATCTAATAAATTATGCTAATTTATTTAAAACCTCTTTTTAAAGCGATATAGAACTTTTTTACATTGTGACCTATATAAAAAAATGCATAAATGCAAAGTTTAACAAATTGTTGTAAACGAACATCCAAATAACTCTACCAGAATCAAGAACTGGACCATAACCTATTCCCGAAGCCCTGGGCTGCCCTTTCTGGATCACAGCCTTCCTTGCCCACTAGTGCTAACCACATCTGGACTTGTATGATATTAACTTCCTTTTGCTATAGTTTTGCTACCCAACAACACCGTTTTATCAGGCTGCTGTGAACTTCATACAACAGAATCACACTGTGTTTCCTGTATCTTGCTCCTTCTTTCTTTTTCTTTTTTTTTTTTTTTTTGAGACGGAGTCTTGCTCTGTTGCCCAGGCTGGAGTGCAGTGGCGCAATATTGGCTCACTGCAAGCTCCGCCTCCCGGGTTCACGCCGTTCTCCTGCCTCAGCCTCCAGTGTAGCTGGGACTACAGGCGCCCGCCACTGCACCCGGCTAATTTTTTGTATTTTTAGTAGAGACGGGGTTTCACCGTGTTAGCCAGGATGGTCTCGATCTCCTGACCTCGTGATCCTCCCGTCTCGGCCTCTCAAAGTGCTGGGATTACAGGCGTGAGCCACTGCGTCCGGCCTTGGTCCTTCTTTCAACGTTGTGTCATGAAGATTCATCCACGTTGAGTTCATCTTTAGTTGATTTCCATTGTTGCGCACTCTTTTACTGAATGATGACATTGTTGTTTACCTATTCTAATATTGATGGACACTGGGATCACTTCCAGCTTGGGGTTATTACACGTAATGACATTTGAATATTTTTGTCCGTGTATCTCAGCACACGTAAACACGTGTTTCTGGTTTGGTTGTGTTTTTAAACCTAGGAATAACATTGCTGAGCTACAAGGAACATGTATCTTGGTCTTGAATATGCCAAACTGTTTTCCAGAATGATTGGACCCCATTTACACTCCCCTGGTGGCAATGATGTTCTTTCTACTCCACATCCCCTGATAACTCTTGGCAGCGTCGGACTATTTTTATCAATATGGTGGGCGGATAGTCGTATCTCATTGTGGTTTTAACTTACACTTCCTCTTTGCTAGTGAGGTTAGATGCCTTTTCATGTTATTTTGGCTATTTCCTCTTTAGTGAAGGGCCTGATCAAGTCTTTTGAGTATTTTCTCATAGGATTGTCTGTCCTCTTCTTACGTATAGGAAGTTTTTAGTCTGCTGTTCATGAGCTGCAAATATCTTTTCCTATTCTGTGGTTTGCTCTTTCATTCTCTTTTTGAGGTCTACACCTCCAATTTAAACCTCTACGCTCTCACTTAAGCCTGATTTCGGTTTTGTCTTTTGTTTTTTTGAGACAGGGTCTACTGTGTCACCCAGGCTGAAGTGCAGTGGTGCGATCACAGCTCACTGCAGCCTTGAACTCCAGAGCTCAGGCAATCTCCTGCCTCGGCCTATTAAATAGCTGGGACTATAGGTGCATACTACCACACAGAGCTAATTTTTAATTGATTTTTAATTTTTTTGTGGAGATGGGGTCTCACTATGTTGTCCAGGCCAGTCTTAAACTCCTGGGCTCAAGTGGTCCTACCACCTCGGTTTCCCAAAGTGCTGGACTTAATCCTGATTTAAAGGACTACCTCTGCAACAAAGTTCCATCCACACCCCAGACTGCAACAAAGTTCTTTCGAAAATGCTTTTCAAACGTATTTATGAGTAATTAGTGAGTTTCAGTGGAACCATAATTCATTTTTTAAAAGTTTTTAGGACACTCCCTGGTGGTCTAGTGGTTAGGATTCGGCGTTCACCGTCGCAATCTGGGTTCGATTCCTGGTCAGGGAAGTCTTCCTTCTGGCTGGGTGCTGTGGCTCACACCTGTAATCCCAGCACTCTGGGGGGCCAAGGCAGGCGGATCACCTGAGGTCAGGAGTTCAATACCAGCCTGGCCATGGTGATACCCCGTCTCTACTAAAAATACAAAAAATTAGCCAGGCGTGGTGGCGGGCGCCTGTAATCCCAGCTACTCAGGAGGCTGAGGCAGGAGAATCGCTTGAACCTGGGAGGCGGAGGTTGCAGTGAATGGAGATCACGCCATTGCACTCCAGCCTGGGCAACAAGAGTGAAACTCTGTCTCAAAAAAAAATTTTTTTTAGGTCATTTAAAAGAAATTTTGATTTTGACATAATTATAGATTCACAGGAATTTGTCAAGACAGGTACATCTCTCATGCCATTTCTGGGTTCCATCCTCCAGTGCAATGGCAAAGCAGGAAATTGACATTGGCATGGTGTGTGTGTGTGTACTTTGTCTCTTTGTCACACATGTGAAGTCGTATAACAACCAGCACAATAAAATCAGAACTTTCCATCACCGCTGAGATCTTCTCCCACTACTCCTTTCTAGTCAGGTGCTCTCCCTCTCCCCACCATCCCCTGGCAACCACTTATCTGTCTTCCATCTCTATACTTTTGCTATTTAAGAAATATTGTATAAATAGAATCATACAGCGTGTGTCAAGCTAAATCACAGACAGAGAAAGAGGCTCTCTAAAAGATTATGGTATTTTTTCCAGGAGTGGCATTGCAGTGGGAATATGATGGGTTTATTCAGGGAGGTAAAGGTGACAAGAGTTTTTAAAAGAAAAAATGAGGGGCTGGGCGCAGTGGCTCATGCCTGTAATCCCAGCACTTTGGGAAGCCGAGGTGGGTGGATCACCTGAGGTCAGGAGTTCGAGACCAGCCTGGCCAACATGGTGATACCCCATCTCTACTAAAAATACAAAAAGTTAGCCCAGTGTGGTGACACATGCCTGTAATCCCAGGTACTCGAGAGGCTGAGGCACGAGAATTGCTTGAACCTGGGAGGCAGAGGTTTTAGTGAGCCGATATCACGTCCTGTACCCAGCCTGGGTGACAGAGCAAGACTCTGTCTCAAAAAAAGAAAAAGGAAAAACTGAGGAGGATTATGTAAGTTATTTTGAAACAATGATCCTTTGCTACGAAGATCAATACCCGCAGAAGTATTTTTTTGTGTAAGACACGGTAGCCTCTGTGCAAGGTTGTGGTTTCTGCAGTCTTGTGATAGTTGTTTTTATTAGGCATGCATGCATAAGAAACTCTCTTCATGGCCTTCCCTGGCTCCATTTGTCAGGGTTTTTAAAATAAATTTTGAGACGGAATCTCCGTGTGTCATTCAGGCTGGAGTGCAGTGGCATGATCTCCGCTCGCTGCAAACTCCGCCTCCTGGGTTCAAGCGATTTTCGTGCCTCAGCCTCCTGAGTAGCTGGGATCACAGGCAGCTGCCACCATGCCCAGCTATAGTAGAGACGAGGTTTTGCCATGTTAGCCAGGCTGGTCTTGAACTCCTGGCCTCACGTGATCTGCCTGCCTCGGCCTCCCAAAGTGCTGGGATTACAGGCATGAGCCACCGCGCCCGGCCCATTTGTCGGGGTTTTGACACAAGTTACTCCATTTTGATTCTGACAACTTTCACAAACATGAACTTTTTTAAGATTTTGCTTTTTCACTCAGCAGAATGCCCTTGATATTCATCCAAGTTGCTGTGTGTTTCAATGATTCATTCTTTTTCCTTGCTGAATAGTATTCCATGATACGCTTGTGCCACAGTTTGTTTTACCATGCACCCATTAAAAGATATTTTGTTTGCTTTCTGTTTTGACTATTACATATAAAGCTGCGAGGAATAATCATGTACAGTTTTTGTGTGGGCATGTATTTTTGTATCTCTATGAGAAATGCTCAGGAGTGCAATTCCTGGGCTATATGTTTGGTGCTTGTTTAGTTTTTAAGAAGTTGCCAAACTATTTTCCAGAGGAAGTGTATCATTTCACATTCTCATCGGAGTTTCTCTGCATCCTTGCTTGCATTTTGCATTGCCTTAATTTTTATCTCAGCTGTTCTAATAGGTGTGTAGTGACATCTCATTGGGGCTTTAATTTGCATTTCCCTTATGGGTGGACATCTTTTCATACGCTTATTTTCCATTTTTACGTCTTCTTCAGTGAAGTGTTGTTCAGGTCTTTCGCCTATTTTCTAGTTAGATTATTTGTTTTACTGTTGAGATCCAAGAGTTCTTCATATTTCCCAGATAGGAGTCCTTTGGCATATATATGATTTATAAATATTTTCTCCCAGTCAGTAGCTTGCCTTTTCATCCTCTTCACGGGGCTCTTCCACAGAGAAAAGCTATTTAATTTTGATGAAGTCCAATTTATGGATTTTTTTTTTTTTTTTTTTTTTTTTTTTTTTTTTTTTTTTTTTTGAGACGGAGTCTGGCTCTGTCGCCCAGGCTGGAGTGCGGTGGCCGGATCTCAGCTCACTGCAAGCTCCGCCTCCCAGGTTCACGCCATTCTCCTGCCTCCGCCTCCCAAGTAGCTGGGACTACAGGCGCCCGCCTCGTCGCCCGGCTAGTTTTTTGTATTCTTTAGTAGAGACGGGGTTTCACCGTATTAGCTAGGATGGTCTCGATCTCCTGACCTTGTGATCCGCCCGTCTCGGCCTCCCAAAGTGCTGGGATTACAGGCTTGAGCCACCGCGCCCGGCCCAATTTATGGATTTTTTCATTGATGGAGTCATGTCTAAGAATTCTTCACTGAGTCCTGAGTCTCAAAGATTTAGATATTTTTCCCCTCTGTCTCCTATAACTTTTACAATTTTTTTATTTCGTATTTATATCTTGATTTTTTTTTTTTTTTTTTTTTTCCTGAGACAGGGTCTCTGGTTTGTCACCCAGGCTGGAGTGCACTGGTGTGATCATGGGTTACTGCAGCCTCCACCTCCTGGGCTCAAGTGATCCTCCCTCCTTGGCCTCCCAAGTAGCTGGGACTACAGGAGTGTGCCACCACTTGCCACAGACCTATTGGACTGAACAAAGTGGGGAGAACGCAGGAATAAAAGACAGGAGATAAAAGAATATATTTGGAAGAAGGAGTCAGGGGTAACCTTGCCTCTAGTGGACAAAGGCCCTGAACTTTATTAGGCAAAAGAGATGGTGAGAAAGCAGGGGTGATTGTCCTGTCGGTAATTGTCAGTTGGCCATTTGGTGTTTGGTTCACAGCAGACTTGGGAGACTGCATCCTTTGAACAATAGGTGCTAGATTTCTCAATAGATAACTTCAAGGAGCCAGGGAGTGATGTCCCTCAGCAAACCTTTTGGTGGCAGAGCAGTGTGAGTTTGCTCACATCTTGCATTTAAACACTTTACTGTTTGATCATATAGCCTCCAGCGGAATGTTGAGTCGGTGATGTCTCACGGCTTCGGCTCCCTGCATGCCTGGGTCATTTTTTATTTATTTATTTATTTTGAGACAGAGTCTCACTATGTTGCCCAGGCTGGTCTTGAACTCCTGGTCTCAAACAATCCTCCTGCCTTGACCTCCCAAAGTGCTGGGATTACAGGTGTGAGCCACTGTGCCAAGCCTTGATTCATTTTAAATTTTTCGTATAAGGTGTGAGAGGTTTTAGCCAAGTCTTTTGTTGTTGTTGTTGTTTTTGGCCTAGGGATGTCCAATTGCTCTAGCATCACTAGTGGAAAACATTAGTCTTCTTTCATTGTACCGTTGTCAGAAGTAAGGTGGCCGCAATTACGTGGGGCTGTCTGGTTTCCCTCTTCTGTTCTACTGATCCATGTGTTTCTTCTTCTGCCGATACCACACAGCCTTGATCACTGTGGTTATACATAAACACTGACATTGGGTAGAGGGTGGTAGTCTCTCCTGCTTTTTTATTTCATTTCAAAATTGTTTTGTGTATTCTAGTTCCTTTGCATTTCCACATACATTTTAGGATAATATCTATAGCTACAAAAAGCCGGTCGGGATTCTGATAACAATTGTGTTAAATCTGCATATCAGTTTGGGGCGAATTGACATCTTTACTATGTGAAGTACAGTCACGTATCACTTAACGACAGGGGTACGTTCTGAGAAATGTGTTGTTAGGTGATTTCGTTGTTATGTGAACATCATAGAGGGCACTTAGGCAAACCTAGACGGTACAGCCTACCATACACCTAGGCTGGATGGTATAGCCTGTCGCTCCTATGTTACAAATCTGTAGGGCGTGTGACTGTACCGAATACCATAGGCAACTGTAACATAATGGTATTTGTGTGGCTAAACATACCTAAACACAGAAGAGGTACCATGAAAATAATATGATTTTTGCCAGGCATGGTGGCTCACGTCTGTAATCCCAACACTTTGGGAGACCAAGGTGGGCTGATCACCTGCGGTCAGGAGTTCGAGACCAGCCTGGCCAACATGGTGAAACCCCGTTTCTACTATAAATACAAAAATTAGCTGGGTGTGGTGGCATGCGCCTGTAATTCCAGCTACTCAGGAGGCTGAGGTGGGAGAACCCCTTGAACCTGGGAGGCAGAGGTTGCAGTGAGCTGTGATCACACCACTGCACTCCAGGCTGGGCAACAAAGTGAGACTCCATTAGGAACGGGGCCACACAGCAGGAGGAGAGTGGTGGGCGAAAGCATGAAGCTTCCTCTGTATTTATAGCCGCTCCCCATCACTTGCATTACCACCTGATCTCCACCTCCCGTCACGTCAGCAGCAGCATTAGAGTCTCATAGGAGCACGAATCCTATTGTGAACTGCGCACGTGAGGGATCTGGGTTGCGGCTCCTTATGAGAATCTAATGTCTGATGATCTGTCACTGTCTCCCGTCACCCTTAGATGGGACTGTCTAGTTGCAGGAAAACAAACTCAGGCTCCCACTGATTCTACATTACGGGGAGTTGTATAATTACTTCTTTATATATTACAATGTAATAATAATAGAAATAAAGTGCACAATAAATGTAATGCGCTTGAATCATCCCGAAACCATCCCCCCACCCAGTCCATGGAAAAACTGTCTTCCACAAAACTGATCCCTCTTGCCAAAAAGGTTGAGGACCTCTGCTGTATATGACTGTAGTCTTATAAACACTGTACACTGAAGCTAAACTAAATTTATTTAAAATGTTTTCTTTCTTCAATAATAAATTAACCTGAGCTTACTGTAACTTTTTGCTTCATAAACTTTAATTTATTTATTTATTTATTTATTTTTTGAGGCACAGTCTGCTGCCCAGGCTGGAATGCAGTGGCAAGATCTTGGCTCACTGCAGCCTCCACCTCCCAGGTTCAAGTGATTCTCCTGCCTCAGCCCCCCAAGTAGCTGGGACTACAGGCAGCTGCCACCACGCCTGGCTAATTTTTGTATTAGAGATGGGGTTTCACCATGTTGGCCAGGCTGGTCTCGAACTCCTGAGCTCCAGTAATCTGCCCACCTTGGCCTCCCAAAGTGCTGAGATTACAGGCATGAGCCATCACACCCAGCCTATAAACTTAAAAACAATTTTTTAAACTTTTTGACTCTTTTGTAATAACTCTTAGCTTAAAACACAAGCACATTGTACAGCTATACAAAAATATTTTCTCTTTATTTCCTTATTCTATAAACTTATCTATTTAAAAGTTTTTAAATTGTTTTTTACTTTTTAAACTTTTTTGTGAAAAACTAAGACACAAACACACATATTAACCTAGACCCACACAGAGTTGGTGTCTGCCACCTCCACATCTTGTCCCACTGGAAGATCTTCGGGGCAAAAACATGCATGTAGCTGTCATCTCCTATGAGAACAATGTCTTCTTCTGGAATATCTGGAATACCTCCCAAAGGACCTGCCTGAGGCTGTTTTACAATTAACTGGTTTTTTTTGATTGTTTGTTTGTTTTTTTTTGAGACAGAGTCTTGCTCTGTTGCCCAGGCTGGAGTGCAATGGGGTGGTCTCGGCTCACTACAACCTCTGCCTCCCGAGTTCAAGGGATTCTCCTGTCTCAGCCTCCTAAGTAGCTGGGATTACAGGTGCATGGTGCTATGCCCGGCTAATGTACTTTAGTAGAGACGGGGTTTCACTGTGTTGCCCAGGCTAATCTCGAACTCCTGAGCTCAGTCAATCCACCGCCTCGGCCTCCTAAAGTGCTGGGATTACAGGTATGAGCCACCACGCCTGGCCTTAACTGGTTGTGTGTGTGTGGGTGGGTGTATATATAATATATAATATATATATATATATATATGGAATATACTCTAACTATAAAAAGTATGGCATAGTAAGTCCATAAACTACTAACATACTCATTTATTGTTATTATCAAGTATTATGTGCCATACATAATTGCATATGCTACACTTTACACAACTGGCAGCTCAGTAGGTTTTTCACATCAGTATCACCACAAACGTGAGCAATGAGCAGTGCTGCAGTGTTATGATGGTTGGATATCACAAGGCAACAGGAACTTTTCAGCTCCACTATAATCTTATGGGACCACGATCATATATGCGGTCTGTTTTTGACCAAAACATCGTTTTATGCAGTATGACTGTATTCCAATGCACAAACATGGTATGTCTCTCCATTTATTTATATATTTTAAAATTTCTTTCACAGCATTTTGCAGTTTTCACTATACAAGTTCTGTATGTGTTTTGTTAGATTTAGGCCTAAGGAAAAAAAATTTTTTTGAAGACAGGGTCTTGCTTGCTGTATTACCCAGGTTGGAGTGCAGTGGCATGATCACGGCTCACTGCAGCCTCAACCTCCTGGGCTCAAGTGATCCTCCCACCTCAGCCTCCAGAGTAGCTGAGACCACTGGCATGTACCACCACCCCTGGCTAATTTTTAAATGTTTTGTAGAGACAGGGCCTTGCTGTGTTACCAAAGATGGTCTAGAACTCCTGGACTCAAGCAGTCCTCCTGCTTTGGCCCCCATAATACTGGGATTACAGGCGTGAGCCCCCACACCAAGTTTCTGGATCTAATTTAGATCATGTATTTTCTCAGGGTTCCTCTGACATCACTCTAGGGAAGGAAGGAGGATGGGCAGCTTGTTACAGCCAGGCAGGGGTGGAGGAAGTTTGGGTTCTGCACTATGCCTCCTGGAGGGTGAGCGTCTCCTTTTTATTACTAGACATGTGGGAGTTCCGGCTCCCACTAGGCCTCCTCTGACACCACCCCAGGAAGGAGGGGGAGATGAGCCTTAATCCATGGTGAGGGAGGAAGTTCAGGTTCTCTACGCAGTCTTTCCTGGTGGGTTCGCAGGTGGAGCCACTGTGTTTTTTGTGGTGTTTTGTTAGAATTGAGTGGTTATTGTCTAGAAGTTTTTGGGCCAGGCGCAGTGGCTCATACCTGTAATCTCAGCACTTTGGGAGGCCGAGGCGGGCGGATCATAAGGTCAGGAGTTCGAGACCAGCCTGGCCAATATGGTGAAACCCTGTCTCTACTAAAAATACAAAAATTAGCCGGGCGTGGTGGTGGGTGCCTGTAGTCCTAGCTACTCGGGAAACTGAGGCAAGAGAATCACTTGAACCCGAGAGGCGGAGGTTGCAGTGAGCCAAGATCGCACCACTGCACTCCAGTCTGGGCAACAGAGAGAGACTCCGTCTCAAAAAAAAGAAAAAAGAAAAAAAAAAGAAGCTTTTAGTCTTGCTATGCTGCCCCTTTCCTAGTCTCACAACTAGGGAGTACAAACTCTTCTTAGTTTTTTGTGTGTGTTTTTTGAGATGGAGTCTTGCTCTGTTACTCAGGCTGGAGTGCAGTGGTGCAATCTCAGCTCACTGCAACCTTCGCCTCCCAGGTTCAAGCAATTCTCCTGCCTCAGCCTCTTGAGTAGCTAAGGTTACAGGTGTGCGCCACTATGCCCAGCTAATTTTTGTGTTTTTAGTAGAGACAGGGTTTCGCCATGTTGGCCAGGCTGGTCTTGAACTTCTGACCTCAGATGTTCTGCCTGCTTTGGCTTCCCAAAATGCTTGGATTACAGATGTGAGGCACCACACCTGGCCTATTCTTGGTTTTTGTTTTGCTTTGTCCATACTATTGGCATTTTTAGGTTGCTGCTTCTCTAGTTCCCAGTCAGAGGGAAATGAGGCAGAAAGAAACCCATTACCTTGTTGTTTCTCGGATCCGGAGATCATGACCCAATTGGCCTTCCTCTCTCTGCCTTTTGGAGAGGTTTTCAGCAGTACTCAGCAGGAAAATACGGAAAGCATGACATCTCAATCTTTTTTTTTTTTTTTGAGATGGAGTCTTGCTCTGTCGCCCGGGCTGGAGTGCAGTGGCCGGATCTCGGCTCACTGCAAGCTCCACCTCCCGGGTTCACGCCATTCTCCTGCCTCAGCCTCCCAAGTAGCTGGGACTACAGGCGCCCGCCACCTCACCCGGCTAGTTTTTGTATTTTTTAGTAGAGACGGGGTTTCACCGTGTTAGCCGGGATGGTCTCGATCTCCTGACCTCGTGATCCGCCCGTCTCGGCCTCCCAAAGTGCTGGGATTACAGGCTTGAGCCACCGCGCCCGGCCAGACATCTCAATCTTTCCAGAAGAGATCTCCATTTTGAAATTCATCTTTGAATCAATTTCAAAAGACATCCCGTTGGTATTTCTGAACATCTTGACAGTTTTTCATAAGTTCTAGGAGATGGTGTGGTTATTTGGGTTGGGTTTTTTTTTTTTTTATAGCAACAAGCATATGAACTTCGGGTAGGACTTTTTGACTTGCTTGTCTGTAAATAAATATCTGCTTAGGATTGAAAAACTGCTGAGCAGTAACATAAATACTTCACTAACATGTAAAAGAAAGCCTGGCAACTCATGCGCAGATCAGTTCTTGGTTCCTAACAATGGAAGTCGTGGGGATACCTCCACACTCTTGCAGTCATAGCATTGTGTTCCAAAGAAACCATCGGATCTCGAATCTATGTAACCCTCAAGACGAAAATATGTGCTGCTGAATTGAAACTAGAGCTATGATTGGGATATGGCTAATATTTTATGCTTTAGTGATTCATGCTTATGACTTCTTTTTAGCTAATGTAGAAAATAAATAAAATAGTTCTTAAAGACCAGTAAAAATATTTGGTAAACGGAAACAAATGTCAAATAATCTCTAGAGGAAGTTCATCCTTGCTGTTACCTCTCTTGTGGATGAGTTTGTTAAAAGTATTATTATTATTATTATTATTATTTTTGAGACAGAGTTTTGCTGTTGTCGCCCAGGCTGGAGTGCAGTGGCGCGATCTCGGCTCACTGCAACCTCCGTCTCCCGGGGTCAAGCGATTCTCCTGCCTCAGCCTCCCCAGTAGCTGGGATTACAGGCACCCGCTACCACGCCCGGCTAATTTTTGTATTTTTAGTGGAGATGGGGTTTTGCTATGTTGGCCAGGCTGGTCTCGAACTCCTGACCTCAAGTGATCTGCCCGCCTCCGTCTTCCAAAGTGCTAGGATTACAGGCGTCAGCCACCGCGCCTGGCTGAGTTTGTTAAAATTAAAGGTGAGAATGTTTGCTGCTTAGAGATGTTCTGCAGCTGTAATTTATGGAAAATAAGTGTTAAATGATTCGAATAGACAACAAAATATATGTATCTTTAAAATTTTTTTTTAGCATTTATGAGACCAGTACAAACCACTCAAGAGGAAGATGGATGCAGCTGCCGATTTCCAGAAGAAGAAGAAGGAGGATGTGAACTGTGAAATGGAAGTGGATAGGGCTGTTGGGACTTCCTTGAAAAGAAGCGAGGAGATACGAGTCATCCCGCTATCACAGCTTTCAAAATCAAGAACACCATCCTACAAATACCCAGGATTCCCCCAACACATGTTCTTTCCTCAATGCCAATAAGTCGTCCTTTAAAAACACACCACTTCTCTTTTTTTTTGGACAGGGTCTCACTCTGTCACCCAGGCTGGAGTGCAGTGGCACCATCATAGCTCTCTGCAGCCTTGACCTCCGGGAGCTCACATGATCCTCCTGCCTCAGTCTCCTGAGTAGCTGGAACTATAAGGAAGAACCACCACACCTGACTAACTTCTGTTTTTCATTTTGGTAGAGATGGCATTTCATCATGTTGTCCAGGCTAGTCTGATACTCCTAGGCTCACTTTGGCCTCCCAAAGTGCTGGGATTACGGACATGAGCCGCCATGCCTGGGCAAAATAATGCACCACTTTTTTTTTTTTTTTTTTTTTTTTTGAGACGGAGTCTCACTCTGTCGCCCAGGCTGGAGTGCAGTGGCCGGATCTCAGCTCACTGCAAGCTCCGCCTTCCGGGTTCACGCCATTCTCCTGCCTCAGCCTCCCGAGTAGCTGGGACTACAGGCGCCCGCCACCTCGCCCAGCTAGTTTTTTGTATTTTTTAGTAGAGATGGGGTTTCACCATGTTAGCCAGGATGGTCTCGATCTCCTGACCTCATGATCCACCCGTCTCGGCCTCCCAAAGTGCTGGGATTACAGGCTTGAGCCACCGCGCCCGGCCTAATGCACCACTTTTAACAGAACAGACAGATGGGGCCAGAGCTGGTGATAAAAAAGCATTTTCTAGATACCACTTAACAGGCTTGAGCTAGTTTTTTTGAAATCCAAAGAAAATTATAGTTTAAATTCAATTATGTAGGCCAGTGGTCCAACTACAATGATAATCAAAATCAGTGCAGGTCTGTGTTTTGGTGCTAATATGACATACGACAGTAAGCCACAAGGTGCAGTAAGTACCCCAGCGAAACTTTCCATTGGTTCTGTCATGTAACATGACATGCTTCACTGTCAGGGGAGTTTGAGGAGACTGCCTGAATTTGGGGTCAAGGGCAAAAAACCTCAGGCCTGGAGGAAGTTTTGGAAAGAGTTCAAGGGTCTGCATATCCTGTACACCTTTTGCCTTTGTCCTGCTCCCTTTTAAGCCAGGTTATATTCTAAAAATTCTTAACTTTTAACAAAATATTTTATATAAAAGCAAATAAATGAACCACATACAATAGGTGTGAAGTACAGTGAGAAAATGAGCACCTGTGGACTCATCGTCCTACCACAGCACTAGAGTGGGGGCCGCCAAACTCCCATGGCCAAACCTGGTGCACCATTTGCCTTTGTTTGTTTGCTTGCTTGAGACAGAGTCTTGCTATGTTGCCCAGGCTGGAATGGAGTGGCTACTCACAGGCACAATCATAGCACACTTTAGCCTTAAACTCCTGGGCTCACATGATCCACCCGCCTCAGTCTCCCAAGTAACTGGGATTACATGTGCAAACCTGGCATGGCTGCCATTGTTTGGCTTATGATCTAAGGATAGCTTTTTAAATTTTATTTATTTTATTTTTTTTTTTTTGAGACAGGGTCTCGCTCTGTCGCCCAGGCTGGAGTGCAGTGGTGCGATCTTGGCTCATTGCAACCTCTGCCACCTGGTTCAAGCAATTCTCATGCCTCAGCTTCCAGAGTAGCTGGGATTACAGGTGCGCACCACTGCACCTGGCTAATTTTTATATTTTTAGTAGAGATGGGGTTTTACCATGTTGGCCAGGCTGATCTTGATCTCCTGGTCTCAAGTGATCCACCCGCCTCGGCCTCCCACAGTGCTGGGTTTACAGGCATGACCCACTGGGCCCAGCCAGCTTTTTCATTTTTAAATGGTTTAAAAGTAATCCAAGGAAGAATAATAGCTTATGGCACATAAAATTATATAAAACTGAAATTTCAGAGTCAATAGGTAAAGTTCTACTGGAACACAGCCACACACATTTATTTATATACTAAGACTGGCTTTGCACTACGAGAGCAGTGTTGAATAGGTGTGACAGAGACTCCATACACCACAAATCCTAGAATGTTTAATATCTCAACACTTACAGGGTCAAAGTCAAGGTCAGAGCCGCCATCCATGTGCTGCTTTCTCCCCTCACCTTCTGCCCATCCCCAGGCAGCCTCTCTTAGGAATTTTGAGTCTATCTTTCCCTTGCTTAAAAAAATCATTTCTCATGTAATTATGTATCCTAAAACTATGTTATTTAGTTTGGTTTGTTTTTGAGCTTTATGAAAATTGTATTGGGCTATATGGAGACTTCTGTGACTTGCCTGAATCGCTCAAAATTATATTTATAAGACTCATTGTGGCAAGGCATGGTGGTTCACGCCTGTAATCCCAGCACTTTGGGAGGCCGAGCCGGGTGGATCACCTGAGGTCGGGAGTTCGAGACAAGACTGGCCAACATGGTGAAACCCCGTCTCTACAAAAAATACAAAAGTTAGCCAGGCATTGTGGTGGGTGCCTGTAATACCAGCTACTCAGGAGGTTGAGGCAGGAGAATCGCTTGAACCAGGGAGGCGAAGGTTGCAGTGAGCCGAGATTGCACCACTGCACTCCAGCCTGGGCGACAAGAGCAAGACTCTGTCTTAAAAAAAAAAAAAAAAAAGACTCACTGTGTTGTCATGTGTAGCTTTAGTGCATTCGTCTTGACTCTGCTGGAAATATGCCATTATTTATAGATCCATCCTCTACCAAGAGATGCTGGGTTTTTGCCAGGTGTTTCGAAATCATGGCCAATGTTGTCATGGATGTTATTTTACGCATCTCCTCTGCAGAAGTGTCTCCAGGGAAAGTTTCTAAAAATGGAAGGCTGGGTCTTAGGGCATGTGATGCCCAACTTTACAAGCTAGTGCCTATATCAGTTAGGACATGCTAAGTTATGCAGAAATAACAAATAATTCCCCAATTCTTAATAGATTACAACAAAACAACAAAGGTGCATTTCTTTTTCTTTCTTTCTTTTTTTTTTTTTTTTTTGAGACAGTGTCTCACTCTGTCTCCCAGGCTGGAGTGCAGTGGTGCGATCTTGGCTCACTGCAACCTCTGCCTCCCGGGTTCAAGTGATCTCCCTGCCTCAGCTTCCTGAGTAGCTGGGACTACAGGCCCACGCCACTGTACCTGGCTAATTTTTGTATTTTTAGTAGAGACGGGGTTTCACCATGTTGGCCAGGCTGGTCTCAAACTCCTGACCTTAGGTGATCTGCCCACCTTGGCCTCCCAAAGTGCTGGATTACAGGCGTGAGCCACCATGCCCGGCCATTTCTTACACTTTTGTATGACATGCCTATTGCAAGCTTGCCATGCCTCTGTCCCATGTTATTTCACTCTGGGATTTAGGTGGAGGGAGCAGCTTCTATTTGGAACATTGGCCATCATATGGCAAATGGATATCTGTCACTTCTGCTCCTATTTAGTTGGTTCTACTGTAACCTCTTTTTTTTTTTTTGAGACGGAGTCTCGCTCTGTCGCCCAGGCTGGAGTGCAGTGGCGCGATCTTAGCTCACTGCAAGCTCCGCCTCCCGGGTTTACGCCATTCTCCTGCCTCAGCCTCCCGAGTAGCTGGGACTACAGGCGCCCGCCATCTCGCTCAGCTAGTTTTTTGTATTTTTTAGTAGAGACGGGGTTTCACCGTGTAGGCCAGGATGGTCTCGATCTCCTGACCTCATGATCCACCCGTCTCGGCCTCCCAAAGTGCTGGGATTACAGGCTTGAGCCACCGCGCCCGGCTACTGCAACCTTTAGAGCAAATCACGCAGCCTAGCCAGGCATCAATAGGGCAGAAAAGTATAATCTTTAAATAGGGGGGAGGAGAAAATATTTCTGAACAATAGTCTACTGCAGTAACAAATTGCTTTTCCAAGTGGCTGTCCTAATGTACCCCCGTCAGTCATATAAGTGTCATGTAAGTATCCCATCGATCCACATCCTTGCCACCCTCTGGTACTATCAGGTGCCCTTAATTTTGCCAAGCCAGTGGGTACAAAATGAGATCTCACTGTGGTCTTAGTTTGCATTTGCTTGGTTACTGATGAGTACCTTGTCACATATTTATATACCATTTGTGTTTATTTTTTAAATAAAATGCTTGCTCATGCTTTTTTGCCCATTTGAAAAAAAAAACTTGGGGCCGGGTGCAGTGGCTCATGCCTGTAGTCCCAGCTATTTGGAAGGCCGAGGTAGGCAGACCGCTTGAGCCCAGGAGTTCGAGACCAGCCTTGGCGGGTGGATCACATGAGGCCAAGAGTTCGAGACCAGCCTGGCAAACATGGTGAAACCTCATGTTTGAATGAAACCCTGTCTCTACAAAAAATACAAAAATTAGCCGGGTGCAGTGGTGTGAACCTGTAGTCCCAGCTATTCAGGAGGCTTGCTTGAGTCTGGGAGGCAGAGGTTGCAGTGAGCCGGGGCTGCATCACTACACTTCAGCCTAGGCAACAGAGAAAGACCTTTTCTCAGAAAACAAACAAACAAACAAACCCAAACGTGGTTGTTTGTCCTGATTCCTAAAAGGTCTTTTTGTATTCTAGATAATAATCTTTGGTCAGTTATATGTGTTAAAAAATATCTCTTTTGTGGCTGGGCATGATGGCTCACGCCTGTAATCCCAGCACTTTGGTGGGCCGAGGTGAGTGGATCATCTAGGTCAGGAGTTCAAAACCAGCCTGGCCAACACGGTGAAACCCTGTCTCTACTAAACAAATACAAAAATTAGCTGGATATGGTGGCAGGCGGCTGTAACCCCACCTGCTCCGGAGGCTGAGGCAGGAGAATCGCTTGAATCCAGGAGGCAGAGGTTGCAGCGAGCCAAGATTGTGCCATTGCACTCCAGCCTGGGTGACAAGAGTGAAATTCTGTCTCAAAAAAAAAAAAAAAAAAAAAAAAAAAAAAATATATATATATATATATATATATATATATATATATATATATCCTTTGTAATTTATTTTTCCCTTTTTAAAAATTTTTATAAAATTCTTTTTTATTTTTATTTTTAGTAGAGGTGAGGTTTCACTATGTTGCCCAGGCTGGTCTTGAACTCCTGAGCTCAAGTGATCCTCCCCGCTCAGCCTTCCAAAGTGCTGGAATTGCAGACATGAGCCACCACACCCCTCCTGTTTTTCTCTAATTAATGGTGTCTTTCTTTGTCTTTCTGGTAATAAGCAAAAAGTTCTTCATTTGATATGGTTAAATTTATAACTGTTTTCTCATAAGGTTAATAATTTTTCCGGCCTGGCTAAAGAAATCCTTTTCTGCCCCAATACTATAAAGATGTTTGCTCACATTTTATTCCAAAAGTTTTGAGTTTTGTCTTTCATCTTTAAATCTAACATATCAGGAATTGGCTTTTGTGCCTGTTGGGAGGTAGTGATCTGATTCCGTGTCTTGCATATAGGTAACCACTAGTCCCTGCGCCATATGTTCAATGCTTCATCCTTTTCCTACGGGTCTGCAATCTCATCTACCATCCATCAAGTTTCCATATGGCCACAGGTCTGCTTCTGGGCTCCCCGTTCTGTTCCATTGTCAATTTGTCTATCCTGTGCCAATATCACACTGTGTTTATTACAATAACTTTGTAACAGCTCTTGATATCTGGTAGGACATCTCCCTCCACCTTTTTTTTCTACTTCAGAAATGTCTTAGCTAGGCCAGGCATGATAGCTCACGCCTGTAATCCCAGCACTTTGGGAGGCCGATGTGGGTGGATCACCTGAGGTCAGGAGCTTGCGACCAATCTGGCCAACATGGTGAAATCCCGTCTCTACTAAAAAATACAAAAATTAGCCAAGTGTGGTGGCACGTACCTGTAATCCCAGCTATTTGGGAGGCTGAGGCAGGACAATTGCTTGAACCCGGGGGATGGAGGTTCAGTGAGCTGAGATTGTGCCACTGCACTTCAGCCTGGGTGACAGAGTGAGACTCTGTCTCAGAAAAAAAAAAAAAAAAGAAATGTCTTGGTTATTCTTGATTCTTTGTTCTTCAATATGAATTTTAGAAGCTGAATTTGAAAAGATTTGGATTGGAATTTCATTAAATCTACAGGTCAATTTAGGGAGAATTGACAGTTTCACAGAATTAAGTCATCTGGTGTTCCAATAAGAATAAGAGAACAATTACTGGCCGTACAATTATTTCCAAATAGTAGGCAAAGCAAAGCTTAGGAAGTATACTGGCGCCATTTCAGGAACAAAGCTAGGTGTGAATTTTTTTGTCTTTCCAAATCATGATGCTATAAGTTCTAAAGTGCTTTCTCCTCTTGGCTCTGGACACATGGTGTTTAATTACCTGCTGTTCACGATCCTCAAACAGAAAGAGACTGGTCATGCCCCCACAGAATTAGGGCATCCAAGATAACTGAGCGAGCCTCTCATGTGTCCTAGATTACAAACCAAAAATCCACAGTTTATTCTGTGGATAAAGGAGGCTGTGTTTATGATACAGACTGCGATATTTTTATCATAGCCTATTCTGGTATCATGTGCAAAAGCTATAAATGAAAAACACAGGAACTTGGCATGTGAGCCACTGCTCCCCCGAAATGATAATAAATAAGGAAGGAACATTGAAACGGAATAAAATGATCCCCTTCTGGGTTTAATTTAGGAAGTTCCATAGTTAGGTTTCATAGAAATAAATGTAAATTTCTATGATTAAAAATAAATTAGCATATTTAGGGATATACAAATTATAAATCATTTTCTAAATGCTAAGAACAAGCTCAGGTTTTTTTCAGAAGAAAGTTTTGATTTTTTTCTTGAGTGGAAGATATCACTCTGATGGAAAGTTTTGATGCGAGGGGCGGATGACTACTAAAGTGGGTGTCTTCCCCCACAGGAAGATGTTTCCATCTGTGGGTGAGAGGTGCCCACTGCAGCTAGGGCAGGTTACGTATGCCCTGTGTGTGGTAGGACTTGGAGAGTGATCTTTATCAGCGTTTTTATTTAAAGGACTCTCTAATAAGACACGAATCTATGATGTTCACAGAAAAAAAAAAAGAATAAGAAAAAAAGACTTTATTATTTATTTATTTATTTATTTTTTGAGACAGAGTCTCGCTCTGTCGCCCAGGCTGGAGTGCAGTGGCCGGATCTTAGCTCACTGCAAGCTCCGTCTCCCGGGTTTATGCCATTCTCCTGCCTCAGCCTCCCGAGTAGCCGGGACTACAGGCGCCCGCCACCTCACCCGGCTAGTTTTTTTTTTTTTTTTGTATTTTTTAGTAGAGATGGGGTTTCACCGTGTTAGCCAGGATGGTCTCTATCTCCTGACCTTGTGATCCGCCCGTCTCGGCCTCACAAAGTGCTGGGATTACAGGCTTGAGCCACTGCGTCCAGCCAAAATACTTTATTTTAAAAAGCTTTGTATAACTATTGCAACATCAAATCATAAAGGCTAATCATGAAATAAGGTGCCATGCTTTGTAAACGATGGAATCTTAGGCTTTAGTGCCGAAGAATGCTAAAGATTTCCAGCATGAGATTCCTTTTCCTTCCAATAATTGACTTATTAGTCATGTAAAAATGAGTGCTGTTGATCGGGTGTGGTGGCTCACACCTGTAATCCCAGCACTTTGGGAGGCCAAGGGGGATGGATCACCAGAGGTCAGGAGTTCAAGACCAGCCTGACCAATATGGTGAAACCCTGTCTGTACTAAACAATACAAAAATTAGCCAGGTGTGGTGGCACGCACCTGTAATCCCAGCTACTTGGGAGGCTGAGGCAGGAAAATCGCTTGAACTTGGGAGGCGGAGGTTGCAGTAAGCCGAGATCGCACCACTGTACTCCAGTGTGACAGAGCGAGACTCTGTCTCAAAAAAAAAAAAAGAATGCTGTTTTTGGCCGGTTGCAGTGGCTCACATCTGTAATCCCAGCACTTTGGGAGGCTGAGGCAGGTGGATCACGTGAGACCAAGAGCTCGAGACCAGCCTGCCAAACATGGTGAAACCTCATCTCTACTAAAAATACAAAAATTAGCCAGGCATGGTGGCACACACCGGTAATACCAGCTACTCGGGAGACTGAAGCACGAGAATCACTTGAGTCTAGGAGGTGGAGGTGGCAGTGAGCCAAGATCATGCCACTGCACTTCAGCCTGAGAGACAGAGTGAGACTCTGTCTCAAGAAAGAAAAAAAAAAGAATGCTGTTTTCCCGGCTTGGGCAACATGGTGAAACCCCATCTCTACCAAAAATACAAAAAATTAACTAGGCATGATGGCCCATGCCTGTAGTTCCAGCTACTTGGGAGGCTGAGGTGGGAGGATCACTTGAGCACAGGAGGTTGAGGCTGCAGTAAGCCATGAATGTACCACTGCCCTCCAGCCTGGATGACAACGTGAGACCTTGTTTCAAAAAAAACCAAAAAAACAAAAAAACCCTGTTTTTACATCAATATTGATTCAGATAGCTGTATTTAAAATTCACTAAGCCGTTGAAGCCTTTCAAACACCTTTTCTAAATTCATTGAAGAGGCAGATTCTGAGACATTCATTGAAGACGCTGACTATGGGATCCAAATGACTCCTTCACTGAACTAGCAGCCACCCAGGTGTCTAGTCTGCACCAGGAACCACATCAGGACACAAGCACAAGGATAAAACACACTTCCCAGCTGGAAACTTTCATTCAAGGGGAATGGCACGTCCAACCTGATAAGATCCACACGTCCACATGATAAGGTAAAACTCACTTCCCAGCTGGGAACTTGCATTCGAGGGGAATGGCATGTCCAACCTGATAAGATCCATATTAGGGTCCAAGATGCTTTATCTAAGAGGACTCTTCATTCAACACAATGCCACCAGGCACCAAGCACCGTGGATGGACTGTAAAAGGGGAATGAGAGCAGCTGCCCTCCTGGAGCTCACGGGGGCGGGAGGTGGGGCGAAGCAGGGGAAGGGGCAGCTGTACACCAGGGAGCTCCCCTGGGAGGGTTGGGAGGGAGGGAGGGCGGGATGCAGAGGAGGCAATGCCTGTCCAGGCAGTGTGCTTCTCAGAAGGAACCACGGGCCGGGGCACATGGGAGGGAGGGTTGGGGCTGGGATTGAGAAGAGGGGAAGGAAGCCACAGAGTGAGCACGGACCAGAGAGGAGCCAGATTTTATAAGTTATATTAAGAAACTCGGATTTTAGTCAGAAGCAGTAGCTCACACCTGTAATCCCAGCATTTTGGAAGGCCAAAGTAGCAGGATCCCTTGAGGCCTGGAGTTCAAAACCAGCCTGGGCAACATAGTGAGATTCTGTCTCTTAAAAAAAAAAAAAAAAAAAAAAAAAAAAAAAAAAAAAAAAAAAAAAAAAGGAAGCAGCAGTAGCAGCTTCGATCTTAACGTGTGGTCCCTGGGAAGCGAGTGAAGAGGTGTGATTGGGTTTGCCTTTTAGAAAGTGCTCCCTGACTGCAGGGAGGGTGCAGCTGAAACGCGGGTTAGTTACTCACTTGCAGACTCCAGTGAACAAGAGCGAGGTCTGGTATAAAGAGAGTGATTTATCCCAAAGCCAGCTTAGGGGAAGAAATACAGGTGTCCTGCCTTAAGTGTCCCGCTTCACTTTTGGAGCAGAAAGACGGCACTTTTAAAAGGCAAGGGAGGAAGTGAGCAGGGCGGGGCGTGGTCCACGGGCTAGATCTAGTGCTTTATCTACTAGGCGGTTGAGCTAGTGACTGCCGGTGCCTTCATGGGCAGGACTAGGTCAAAAAACTTCCCAGGTAGGAGAGAGTCCCATATCTCTCACATCTCTTAGTGGGAGGGAGTTCCGAGGCAACCTCCTAGATGGTGAGAGTTCGTAGCAGGCATGCTTTGGTTTGTAAACCGACTATTAACTCTTGAGGAGTCTTGGAGCACAGAGGTAGAGGAACTTGCCCTCTATTAAAAAAAAAAAAAAAAAAAAAAAACACAAAAAAAAGCTATACTTGCATTTTAAAGGGCTAAGTAGGAAGTGGGGAACCAGAGGAATGAGAAAAGGAGAGAGAGAGAGAAAATAAACTATTTCTTAGAAAAATAGGGGTACGTGGTTACAAGAGAATAGAGACAGGAATGCTGCAGAGGGGACTGCTGGCTCCAGGCAGGGCTGCTGGCAGGGCAGTGAGAAGCCCTGGGATGGAGCTCGGGGAGGGAGGAGAGCTGTCAGGGACAGCTCTGGACTCTGTGGGGGCCCCAGTGGAGGGCACATGAGGTCACAGGTGGAGCCAGAGGGATCACCGGAGGTTGGGAGTTCGAGACTAGCTTGACCAACATGGTGAAACACCGTCTGTGCTAAAAATATAAAAAAATTAGCCAGGCATGGTGACACACACCTGTAGTCCCTGCTACTCAGGAGGTTGAGGCAAAAGAATCACTTGAACCTAGGAGGTGGAGGTTGCAGTGAGCTGAGATCATGACACTGCACTCCAGCCTGGGCAACAGAGTGAGATTTCATCTCAAAAAAAAACAACAACAAAAAAAGGGGGATTTGGGTGTTATAAAGTTCCTGCCCAGGTTCCCAATCAGGTCTGTTTATGCAAATAAAAGACTGAAACTTGCTTAGTTTTGATTGGTTTATGCAGCTGCGTCCTCATTGGTTGATACAGCTGAGCTCTGGTTGGTGGAGGCAGGTGAGCTCCGAAAGTCCCAACATTAAGAAGGTGCTGGTTTTCAGGAATCTCCGAGTACCTGTGTGACTTCTAGTTAGCAAATGGCCACTTGGCTCTATGTTAAATTTAGGCTCAGTTCGCCACTAGGGATCTATGTTGAAGAGTTGCCTCTTTCAGGTTATCTTTCTTCACAGAAATGAAACAGTGTGACCACAGTGAGAAAGAGATGAGCCTGTCAAACCCCGATCAGTGAGTTAAGATGGCATTTGACCAGCACATGCTGGCATACCAAAGAAATCCCTGGATAATAGTTCTTAGAGATTTCTTTTCACTACTGTTGTTTATTTAAGGTATACAACAAGCCAGAATCCACAGAAAACTCCTTCATCTGATTTTTTTTTTTTTTTTTTTTTTTGAGACAGAGTCTTGCTCTGTTGCCCAGGCTAGAGTGCAGTGGCGCGATCTCAGCTCACTGCAAGCTCTGCCTTCCTGGTTCAAGCAGTTCTCCTGCTGCAGCCTCCCAAGTAGCTGGGCCTACAGGCACCCACCACCACTCCCAGCTAATTTTTGTATTTTTAATAGAGACAGGGTTTCGCCATTTTGGCCAGGCTGGTCTCGAACTCTTGACCTCAGGTCATCTACCCATCTCAGCCTCCCAAAGTGCTGGGATTACAGGGGTGAGCCACCGTGCCTGGCCTGATATACTTAAACAATTTTGAGGCCATATAGTGTCAGGGTTAACTTCACGGGCTTTGGACCCAGTCAGATTGAGGTTGGATTGCAGCCCCCACCTTTTTGTAGCAGAGGGTCCTTAGGCAGTTTACATAATCCTGTAAACCCTGGTTTCTTCGTCTGTAAAATTACATGGGGCTGTTTCAAAGAATAAATGAATAAGGTATTTAGTCCAGTGCCTCGTTCAAATCAAGTACCCAATAAATGCTCTTCTTGGATTCTCATTTAATAAACATGAGTAATGTATTTAGCCATGCTCGGTACAATAGCACTCACTTCTACTAACTAATTTAAAATTTCTGATGCAAGAAATGCTTATAATTCAGTGCAATTATGATCGCACATCCTGCAATTGTGCTGTTTCCAAATATAGACCCTGGTTCTAAGAGGCCCCAAGAAGGCAATCCAAGCAAACTGTCTAATGTGGGGGACACCTGCTGTGCACCTTTGCAGTCTGATAGCGGTCGGTCGTTAGGCCCCAATTCCTCCTCATTCACTACAAAAGCACTGGGAAGTTGAAATTAGCCTGAGCTTCCCTTTGATGTAAAACATTCTGTAGAGTCAGGCATGGTGGCTCACACCTGTAACCTCAGCACTTTGGGAAGTGGGTGGATCGCTTGAGCCCAGGAGTTCACGACCAGCCTGGGCAAGTTAATGAGAGTTAATGAGACCTATGTCTCCACAGAATATAATTTTTTTTTTTTTTGAGACGGAGTCACACTCTGTCACCCAGGCTGAAGTGCAGTGGCACCATCTCGGCTCACTGCAAGCTCTGCCTCCCGGGTTCACGCCATTCTCCTGCCTCAGCCTCCGAGTAGCTGGGACTACAGGCACGCACTACCATGCCCGGCTAATTTTTTGTATTTTTAGTAGAGACGGGGTTTCACCGTGTTAGTCAGGATGGTCTTGATCTCCTGACCTCGTGATCCACCCGCCTCGGCCTCCCAAAGTGCTGGGATTACAGGCGTGAGCCACCGCGCCCGGCCACAGAATATAATTTTTAAAAACTAGCTTGGCGTAGTGGCTCACGCCTGTAATCCCAGCATTGTGGGAGGCCAAGGCGGGCAGATCACTTGAGGTCAGGAGTTTGAGACCAGCCTGGTCAACATGTTGAAACCCCGTCTCTACCAAAAAATACAAAAATTAGTTCGGCGTGGTGGCAGGCGCTGTAGTCCCAGCTATTTGGGAGGCGTAAGCCCAGTCCTAAAAATTATTTTTTAATTGCCTTTCAAAAAGGTACACGGATACGCTTTGGCTGTGTCCCCACCCAAATCTCATCTTGAATTGTAACTGCCCTAATCCCCCCGTCTCCTGGGAGAGACCTGGTGGGAGGTAACTGAATCATGGAGGAAGGTCTTTCCTGTGCTGTTCTTGTAATAGGGAATACGTCTCATACGATATGATGGTTTTGTAAAGGGCAATTCCCCTGCCGCCCTGTAAGATGTGCCTTTAAGGCTGGCTGTGGTGGCTCATGCCTGCAATCCCAGCACTTTGGGAGGCCGAGATGGGTGGATCACAAGGTCAGGAGTTCAAGACCAGCCCAGCCAATATGGTAAAACCCAGTCTCTACTAAAAATACAAAAATTAGCCAGGCATGGTGGCACACACCTGTAGTCCCAGCTACTAGGGAGCCTGAGGCAGAAGAATTGTTTGAACCCGGGAGGCAGAGGTTGCAATGAGCTGAGATCGTGCCACTGCACTCCAGCCTGGGCAACAGAGCAAGACTCCATCTCAAAAAAAAAAAAAAAAAAAAGATGTGCCTTTGCTCCTCTTTCACCTTCCACCATGATTGTGAGGCCTCCCCAGTCATGTGGAACTGTGAGTCCATTAAACCTCTTTTTCCCTTATAAATTACACAGTCTCAGTTATGTCTTTAGTAGCAGCATGAGAACAGAGTAATATATATGCCAATTTACATACCAATCAACGACACAGAGCCACAGAATTTCTAAATCAGAGAGGAATAGAAGACCCAGGGAGAGAAGTGGCCTCTCAAGCTTGTGTAGCTGGTGTCTGATCTGACCAGTACCAGGTTCTGCTGGCTTCTAGGGGTGGTCTTAGTTTACTAGTCATGATCCCCCCCTTTTTTTTTTTGAGACAGAGTCTCACTCTGTTGCCCAGGTCAGAGCAATCAGAGCAGTGCAATCTCAGCTCACTGCAACCTCCCACTCCCAGGTTCAGGCAATTCTCCTGCCTCAGCTTCCCAAGTAGCTGGGATTACAGGTGTAAGCCACCATACCTGGCTAATTTTTTTATTTTTTGAGATGAAGTCTCACTGTGTCACCCAGGCTGAAGTGCAGTGGTGCAATCGTGGCTCACTGCAAACTCTGCCTCTGGGTTCAAGCGATTCTACTGCCCCAGGCTCTGGAGTAGCTGGGATTACAGGCGCCCACCACCATGTCCAACTAATTTTTGTATTTTTAGTAGAGAAGGGGTTTTGTCAGGTTGGTCAGGCTGGTCTCAAACTCCTGACCTCAGATGATCCACTGCCTTGGCCTCCCAAAGTGCTGGGATTACAGGCATGAGCCACCACGCCTGGCGTAATTTTTGTATTTTTAGTAGAGACAGGGTTTCACCGTGTTGGTCAGGCTGATCTCAAACTCCTTGTCTTCAGAAATCCTCTGCCTCAGCCTCCCAGAGCGCTGGGATTGCAGGCACAAGCCACTGTACCTGGCATAACCTGATTTCTTGACACCCAAGGCCAGTCAGAACTTTGCTTCCATTTGCACTCTTTCACTTTTTTAATCTACTAGTTCATAAGATCAGCCACTCACACTTTTTTGTTTTTGTTTTGAGACAGAGTCTCTCTGTCACCGAGGCTGGAGTGCAGTGGCACGATCTCAGCTCATTGTAGCCTCTACCTCCCAGGTTCAAGCAATTCTCTTGCCTCAACCTCTGAAGTAGCGGGGATTACAAGCGGGTGCCACCACACCCAGCTAATTTTTTTGTATTTCTAGCAGAGTTGTGGTCTTGCTGTGTTGCCCAGGCTCCCAACCTCAAAATCCCAACCTCAGGTGATGCTCCCACCTCGGTCTCCCAAAGTGCTGGGTTACAGGTGTGAGCCACTGCGTGCAGTCCATACTCTTTCAATAATTATTTTAGCTTCATTGGCAAAGGCTGATAATGATCGTATGTGTCTTTCTGATTGTAATTATGGGAAGTTTATAGATATTAGGCACATACTCTCCTTGATCAGGGCTTCACTAGAGACTCTTTGGCTCTCTAAGTCAACTGGTGTTCAACAGTTTGAATTCTCACCCTGGACCTTCCTCCTGCTGACCGTGTTTGTGGGATTGATGTTGGTTTGGTATGGGTGACTGGCGTCCATATTGGTGTTCTCACTCCTGGTGTTGGGTTAGCATTAGTGTTGATATTGGTATTCATGGTGCTGATGTCTCTCTACAGTTTTCTGTCCAGCCTGTACTCAAGACAGGAAGTTCGAAGAGTTTCTGTGTGCAAGTATGAACTTCAAGGGGGCAGTAGGAAGGAAAGTCAAGAAAAAAATTCTGGAATGATCTTAGAAGTTTCTTTTCTATCTTTCTTTTTTTTTTTTTTTTCAGCTGTATCATAAAGAGAGATAAACAATTAAGACATTCACCAGTTCCTGTTGCAGAGACCTCTGGCTGTATGGATGAAGGAAAGGTGTGTGCCTCAATTCTAATGCAAGTGAAACCAGCATCTTTGCAGGAACATGGAAAAGAATGTTTAGAAAAATTGATTCCCATTTCAATATTTAGTATAATTTACTCCACTTATCATGAAATGCTTCTTCACAAATTTTATGAAAGCAGGAACTGCCCCTACTGGATAGGAACTCCATGCACCTCATGCAATTCTATGGGTGTTGAAAGAAGTACTTGCTGGCTAAGTGAAAGCCTCAAGACTGAAAGGCAACATTCTATTATAGCAGCAGCTGGTTACTCAAAACAAGATGCTCACCTGGAAAGAACTCCGTGTGTCCCTGACCCCCACCCCCACCCACTGGCTGTGAAGGAGCCCTACAGGCCCCGCTCTGTGCCCAGCAAGACAAACTCCCCAGACATACCTCACTCCAACAAGACACTGCCCCACCTCATCACTATGAAATGTCCAAGAAGAGAGCTAAATGTAAAACCAATCACCCACCTACCCCTAGGAAACTGTCAGCCCAACCTCAACAAGCCCTACATCCCTGCTGACCTTGGAACCACCAGAAAATAAGAAACAATTCACCAAGGAAGAAATACAACTTGTCCTTAAATACTGAAGAAAGATGTTCACTTCATCCAGGGAAGAGCTGATGTTGCAGTCTTGAGCCTGGAGGCCATCTAGAAGCAGAATTCCCTTCTTCCTTGGAACACTGCAGTCTTTTTCTCTTGAGGCCTTCAACATGTTGGAAGAGGCCCATCCACATTGTGGAGGACCATCTGCTTTATTCCAAGTTTACTGATTTATTAGGTCGGTGCAAAAGTAATTGCAGTTTTTGCCACAGTTTTAATGGCAAAAACCACAATTACTTTTGGAATGACTTAGTTCATTACGGCCTGGCACAGTGGCTCACACCTATAATCCCAGCACCACGGGTGGCCAAGGCGGGTGCATCACCTGAGGTCAGGAGTTCGAGACCAGTCATACCAACATGGAGAAACCCCATCTCTACTAAAAATACAAATTAGCCGGGCGTGACGGCCTATGCCTGTAATCCCAGCTACTCGTGGGAGGCTGAGGCAGGAGAATTGCTTGAACCTGGGAGGCGGAGGTTGTGGTGAGTTGAGATTGCGCCATTGTACTCTAGCCTGGGCAACAAGAGCGAAATTCTGTCTCAAAAAAAAAAAAAAAATGTTAATCACATATAAAAAAAGATACTCTCACAGCAACGTCTAGATTGATGTTTGACCAAAAACTGTTTACTGTAACCTAGCCAAGGTGACACATGAAATTAACCATCATAGAGGTAGTTAGCTGTGTTGGCAATGTTTATTTTCTAAGCTGGGCGGTGGAGATGCATGTATTCATTAAATTATCCTTTAAGTCCCCTTTCTATGTGTTTTTTGTTTGTTTGTTTTTGTTTTATTTTTGTTTTTGAGACAGAGTCTCACTCTATCACCCAGGCTGGAGTGCAGCGGCACGATCTTGGCTCACTGTAACCTCTGCCTCCTGGGTTCAAGCGATTCTCCTACCTCAACCTCCCAAGTAGCTGGGTTTACAGGTGCCCGCCACCACACCCAGCTAATTTTTATATTTTTAGTAGAGACAGGGTTTCAGCATGTTGGCCAGGCTGGTCTCGAACTCATGACCTCAGGTGATCTGCCCGCCTCAGCCTCCCAAAGTGCTGGGATTACAGGCATGAGCCACCATGCCCAGCCCCTTTTCCATGTCTTAATAACACATAAATACTGCATAACATGTAAATATTTAATAAACAGCAACAATCAGAATATATTCTGAAATAAAAGTAAAAACAAATTGACTACACATGTCTACTTTCTTTTGTTTTTTAGGAGATAGAGTCTTGCTTTGTCATCCAGGTTGGAGTGCAGTGGCACAATGATAGCTTATTGCAGCCTCAACCTCCCAGGCTCAAGAAATTCTCCCACCTCAGCCTCTCAAATAGCTGAGACTACAGACATGCGCCAACAGGCCCGGCTAATTTTCTTTTTTCTTTTTTGTAGAGACATGGTCCCATTGTGTTACCCAGGCTGGTCTCAAACTCCCGGGCTCAAGTCATCCTTCCGCCTTGGCCTCCCAAAGTGCTAATGTGCCCGGCCATCTTTGCTTTTCATTAGATACATTCCTTAAAAGCCAGGTATAAGATAAAAATTGATATTAGAACTCCCCAAAAATTAGGTTATAATTAAATCAATGAAAAAAAGATTGTAATATAAATTTATTTTTAAAATGTATTCTAAGATCTAAATTTCTAAAATCACAAAACCCTAAAATTCTAACTTTAGCTGTTATGAGCAACAAACCTCTTTCACCTAACCCTTGTGTGAAAGGTACATCAGATGAGTAATAAAACACAGGAAGTTCGTTTTTGAAATCAAAATTTGAAGTACTGGTTAAGTAAAAACAAAGTCTCAGTTTATTTTCATGGGAAAGATGAAAGCTCCCAGGTTCTAAAGGGGTTGTGGCTCTTCATTTCTTCCCTCCCTCCCTTCTCTTGCTATTGCTAAGCCTGACACTTAAATGTAGTTATGTGACACTCCTGTGCAAGTGACTACTCCTGCAACCCCCAATCTTTTGGATTTCCTTGGTATTTAAAAATCAGACAATAGGCCGGACGTGGTGGCTCATGCCTGTAATCCCAGCACTTTGGGAGACCGATGTGGGAGGATTGCTTGAGTCCAGGAGTTCGAGACCAGCCTGGCCAACATGGTGAAACCCCGTTTCTACCAAAAATACAAAAATTTGCCAGGGGTGTTAGCGGGAACTTGTAATCCCAGCTACTACTCTGGAAGTTGGGACAGGAAAATGGCTTGAACACGGGAAGGGGAGGTTGCAGTGAGCTGAGATTGCGCCATTGTACTCCAGCCTGGGCAAAAGAGTGAGACTGTCTCAAAAAAAAAAAAAAGAGAGAGAAAGAAAAAAGAATAAAAGGAAAGAGGGGAGGGAGGGGAGGAGGGAGGGAGGGAGGGAGGGGAGGGGGGAGGAGGGAGGGAGGGAGGGAGGGAGGGAGGGAGGGAGAAAAGTCATACAGTAAACTGGAGAACAAAAAATGCTCTACCACGAGAGGGCAGTAGATACCACCAGCGCGCAGGCCCCCTTTGAGATCAAAGGGAAGGCTCTGGATGCTGAAGGAACCCTGGGATTCTCTAACTTAGGCCCGTTCTTCAGGGATAGGAAGGAGATGGCTAAGAGGGTCAGCGACTTATCTGAAACCACGCCGCCATTGGCCCGCGTGTATTATCCTTAAAGGCTAACGTGTCACCTAATTAAAGGGAAGGAAATAGGAGGCGCTGGCCGGGGACCCTGGCTCACTTCTTCAGCACTTTGGGAGTCCGAGGTAGTACCATCACGTGAGGTCAGAAGTTCAAGACCAGCCTGGCCAACATAGCGAGACCCCTGTCTCTATAAAAAATTAGATTAACAACAACAACGAAAAGAAATGGGAGGCTCCTTAGTAGGGACGCCCTTCCCCCATAACTTAATAGTCCAACAATGATGTGCAAGTCACCTAAAGAAAGAAAATGTATGGGGAGTGAAAGTATGGAAAAAGCCACACTGACGACCCAGGCCGTCTTTAGGCCCCTACGATGTGAATGGGAATGATTTTTCAGAGTCTTTACCAAAATGACTACATTGTCAGAACTTCCACGACTTCCTGTTTTCCCCCAGAGAATCACCCGTCCCTGTTGAAGAGACAGGCACTCTGCCCAGAGCCCAGAGAGACCAGAGATAATTTCTAACTTCCATACAAAAAAGCGGGGTGGTACTAATCAGGACAAAACTCTCCCTGAAGGAGTCAGGCCTGTATAACCCTCACCTGGAGGGAGCAGAGACAGCCTGGAGCCTAAAGGCTGTGTCTGATCCCAGACCCTGTTGCAGGAGCTGGTGGGGAATTGCCGCCCTCCGCAGTCCTCCCTACCCAGAGTCACAGAGCCCCCAAGCTTCCCTCCCAGCCTGGTGTTACCAGCGCTGAGTCCAGCCCTGCTCTCAGTCACCCCTGGCCATTCTCTCCCACCTCATCCATCACGCTCTCCCTTGCACCCACTCCCTCTAGGGTCACTGGATTTCCTTCTGCTCCTTGAATCCACTAAACTTTTCTCTGACTTAGGACATTGGAGTTTGCTGTCCCTTCTTTCTAAAATGCTTTTCCCCACAGACCTCACACATTCAGTGATCTGCTGGGCCAGTCTGCATGGATCCTCATAGGCATCTCAAAGCCAGGGTGTTCCAAACTGACCAAGGGGTTTTGTTTTGGTGGCAATGAATTGAACCAGCTCCTCCACGAAGTCCATTTCCTCATTTGTAAAATGAAGACAATAGCACCTACCTTACAGGCTTTTTGTGAGGATTAAATGAGAATACACACACACACACACACACACACACACAGATGAATATATATACACACCTACCTTACAGGCTTTTTGTGAGGATTAAATAAGAACACACACACACACACACACAGATGAATACATATACACACAAGTATATAGCAGCTGTATGTATATTTGTGTATATATACATATGTATAGAGCATATACAAATATACATATAAAGCATGTAGCACAGTGCCTAATCCATAGAACTCCTCAATGAATGATAACCTTTACAGTAAATGCTAACATTTTCCTCCATAAAGCAGCCCCTTCCACCTCCTCTCCAAGGGAGAGATCAGATTAGCACCTTTTGACTTTTTCCTCTCTTTCACCACCCACCTTTAACAAAACAACAAATCCCAGTGTGTATTTCTAGAATCCAATGCATTCTTCACATCCTACTCCCACTGTCCTAATTCATGCCTGCGTTATTTCTGGCCTGGATTATTGCAGTAGCCTTCCAATAGCCTGCTTCAAATCCAAGCTCCATTATTTAATCTATGTAGGATGAAAGCTTACCATGCGATGACAGACTACTATGAACAGCTTTTTGCCAGTACATTTGGAAACTCAGACAAAATGACCAATTCCCTAGAAAAAACATAACTTACCAAAACTGACTTAAGAAGAAAGAAAATGTATGGATAGTCATAAAATGATTAGGGAAATTGAAACAGGAGTGAAAACCTTTGTCAAATTAAACTTAGACCTGGATGACTTTCCAGGTAAGTTCTCCTAAACTTTCATGGAGTGGATCATTCCTAACTTATAAAAACTCTTCCAGAGAATAGAAGAGTGGTTATCTTCTCCTAGGTATTCTATGAGGCCAGTGTAACCTTGAAACCAAAACCAGGCAAGGACAGGAAAAGAAAGAGAAATAAAAGGCCAATCTCAATCAGGGACATAGAGGCAAAAATATGAAACAATTTTTTTTTTTTTTTTTGGAGATGGAGTCTCGCTGTGTTGCCCAGGCTGGAGTGCAGTGGCATGATCTGAGCTCACTGCAACCTCCTCCTGGGTTCAAGCAGTTCTCCTGCTTCAGCCTCCCGAGTAGCTGGGAATACAGGCGCCGGCAACCACTGTGCCTGGCTAATTTTTGTATTTTTAGTACAGATGGGGTTTTTGCCATGTTGGCCAGGCCAGTCTTGAACTCCTGACCTCGCGTAATCTGCCTGGCTGGGCCTCCCAAAGTGTTGAGATTACAGGCGTGAGCCACCGCACCTGGCCAAACAAAATATTAGTGTGGTGTTTCATGCCCACACAGTTATTTAACCTACCTTGCTCCCTCCTGTCACACTCAGCAGTGGGAAGAGACCTTACCAAACAGGCTTTGTATGAGCAACAAGGCTGTTCATTTCACCTGGATGCGGGCGGCTGAGTCCGATAAGAGTCAGCGAAGGGAGATGGGGTGGGGCCGTTTTATAGGGTTTGGGTGGGTAGTGGAAAATTACAGTCAAAGGGGGTTTTTCTCTTACAGACGGGGCAGGGTTCACAAGGTGCTCAGTGGGGGAGCTTCTGAGCCAGGAGAAGGAATTTCACAAGATTAATCGCTCAGTTATGGTGGGGCAGGAACAAATCACAATGCTGGAATGTCACCAGTTAAGGCAGGAACCAGCCATTTTCACTTTTTTTGTGATGCTTCACCTGCTTCAGGCCATTTGGATGTATACGTGCCGGTCATGGGCATATGATGGCTTGGCTTGGGCTCAGAGGCCTGACACCTCCCTCCCTCCCTCTCTCCTTTCCTTCCTTCCTTCCTTCCTTCCTTCCTTCCTTCCTTCCTTCCTTCCTTCCTTCCTTCCTTCCTTCCTTCCTTTTTTCCTTCCTTCCTTCCCTCCTTCTTTCCTTCTTTCCTTCTTTCTTTTTTTGGAGACAGGGTCTGGCTCTGTCTCCAGGCTGAGTGTGGTAGTACAATCTTGGCTCACTGCAGCTTTGACCTCCCAGGCCCAGGTGATCCTCCCACCTCAATCTCCTGAGTAGCTGGGGCTACAGGCATGCACCACTATGCCTGGCTAATTTTTAAATTATTTGTAGAGAAGAGGTTTCGCTATGTTGCCCAGGCTGGTCTTGAACTCCTGAGCTCAAGTGATCCTCCTGCCTTGGCCTCCCAAAGTGCTGGAATTACAGGCGTGAGCCACTGTGCCTGACTATTTATTTGCTATTTCTACATTCAGGTGGTAGAGCTAAGCTTTCCTCCACTTGAGCATGGAGTGACTCATCTGATGATTCCAGGTTATAAAAAGTCTGTGGCTTCCCTGCTGGGTACACTCTCGCTCTCTCTGCGATTGCTGGCGCTGGAGGAAGCCAGCTGCTATATCTGAGAGCCTACATGTTGACAGTCACACAGTAAACCTGGAAGCAGATCTTTCCCTGGTGGAGCCTCCAGATGACTTCAGCTCTGACCAACACATTGACTGCAGCTTCATAAGTGACCCTGAGCCAGAACTCCATAGCTCAGCCCCTCCTGGACTCCTGAGAAAACATGATATAACAAATGCTTGCTGTTTCAAGCCACTAAATTGTGGGATAACTTCTTACGTTAATATAGTTCACAAACAAAATCTAACGTTTAAAAAACATCATAAGGACAGGTGCAGTGGTTCATGCCTGTAGTCCCAGCTACTCAGGAGGCTGAGGTGTGAGGATCACCTGAGCCTGGGAAGGTCGAGGCTGCAGTGAGTCATGATCATGCCACTGCACTCCAGCCTGGGCAACAGAGTGAGACCTTGTCTCAAAAAATAAAAAGGACTAGACAGGAAATTCCTTAACTTGAGGGAAGAGAGACACTCTCTCATATTGTTTTATATTGTTTTATACTCAGTACCTGTTTTAAGAAGAAACAAGGAAGTAAAACCAAAGGCAGGCAGCCCAGTGCCAGGCACCAGACCCAAAACCAGACCCAAAACCAGGCCTGGGCCTGCCTGGCCTGAACCTAGTAGTTAAAAATCAACCATGACTTAGCAACCGATGTTATCCATAGATTCCAGACATTGTATGGAAAAACACTGTGAAACTCCCTGCTCTGCTCTGTTTCACTCTGACTACCAGTGCATGAAGCCCCTGTCACGTATCCCTTAGATTGCTCAATGAATCGTGACCCTTTTATGTGAAATCTTTAGCGTTGTGAGCCCTTGAAAGGGACAGAAATTGTGCACTCGGGGAGCTCAGATTTTAAGACGGTAGCTTGCCGATGCTCCCAGCTGAATAAAGCCCTTTCTTCTACAACTTGGTGTCAGGGGTTTTGCCTGCGGCTCGTCCTGCTACAAACTGATAAAGGATATCTAAAGAAAAAAATTAGTAAACATTATTATTTTATTTTTTTAAAAATACCTAACTACATCGACTCAAAGTAAACATTACTCTTAATGAGAAAATGTTGAAAGTGTTTTACTTACTTATGAGCTGAAACAGGATAAAGATGGTCACAATCACATGGGATCCCTCAGGCCTCTCTGTTTTCTTTCTATGTCCTTTCTGAAAATCAGATTGTCTTGACTGCTCTCTGGTACGGTTTGAATCAGACCGTATTTGTGTCGTCAGCAAATCTCATGTCTAATTGTAATCCCCAATGTTGGAGGTGAGGCCTGGTGGGAGGTGATTGGTCATAGGGCGATGCTGTTCTTATGATAATGAATGAGGTCTCACGAGATCTGAGATCTGGTTGTTGAAAAGTGTGTGGCACCTCCCTCCTCTCTCACTTCCTCCTGTTGTGGCCACATAAGATGTGCCTGTTTCCCTGTCACCTTCTGCCATGATTGTAAGTTTCCTGAGGCCTCCCCAGTCATGTTTCCTGTACAGCCTGTGGAACCTCGAGCCAATTCAACGTCTTTTCTTTATAAATTACCCAGTCTCAGGCATTTCTTTATAGCAGTGTGAGAATGGACTAATACAGTAACCCAGTCAACTGTATAGGTTTTGTCCAGTTGAACCCAAATCAGGGCCTTGAACATTCCCAGGCACTGATGAAAGTACCTAGGTTTACTAGAAAAAAACTGTCTCTAGCTCTGGACCAAACCTTCATATAACGCTATATTCTGAGCCCCCTTGCTGTGAGATGCCTAGTCAGAGCACCCCTTCTCTCTCTGTTCATCTTGAGGGTACTCTGCAGTTCTTGGTATGTAAGTTCCCCTGATACACGCTTTTTTCCAGACTGGCGTTTAGTGCTTATTTTCTTTGTAAATTTAACTGGCCTGATCTCAGGACACTTTGGGGTACTCCTTTTTGGAAATTCCCCTGCCTCCACTTTTGGGGGTAACTCCAGCCACAGGTTTGATGGGACAAAACAATTGCCACTTATATTTTACATGTATCGGGGGTTCTAGACAGTAACTTAGGACAAGAAAAAAGAAATTTAAAGTTTGAAGATCCCAAAGGAAGAAACACAACCATTCTTATTTGCAGATGGCACGGTTGTGTACATGGACAACCCCAATCCATAGAATACTAGAAATAACAAGAGAAGTTCATCAAGACGATTGGCCATAATATTCATGTACATAAATCAGTTGACTTGTAACCTATCAGCAACAATGCATAGTAACAACAAAACCAGAAGGTTCCTAGGAATGCTTTACCAAAAGAAGGATATGACATATATACAGATTATGAAACATGATCAGGCATGGTGGTTCATGCCTGTAATCCCAGCACTTTGGGAGACCTGAGGCGGGAGCATCACTTGAGGTCAGGAGTTTGAGACCAGCCTGGCCAAACATGGTGAAACCCCGTCTCTACTAAAAATACAATTAGCCGGGTGTGGTGGCAGGTGCCTGTAATCCCAGCTACTCGGGAGATTGAAGCAGGAGAATTACTTGAACCTGGGAGGTGGAGGTTGTAGTGAGCCAAGATCGCGCCATTGCACTCCAGCCTGGGCAACAGACTGAGGGAAACTCTGTCTCAAAAAATATTATGAAACATTAATGAAAGACATTAAAGAAGACCTAAATAATGGAGAGACATAATATGTTCATGGATAGAAAGTCTCCATATTGTAAAGATATCTTTCTCTCCAAATTGATGTATAGAGTCAGTACAGTTTCAATAAATGTCTCAGGGATTTCCAAGGAACTTGACAATGTGACTCTAAAATCTTTAAAATTTATATAAACAAGCAAAGGGTGAAGAATAGTGAAGTCATTCCTAAACAAGAATAGGATAGAGGGACTTTCCCTACCAGATAAACAAGCATTAAAAGATGTAGTAATTTACAAAGCATGGTATCGGCAGAAGGAAAAAGAAGGTGACCAATGGAATGGGAATGGAGATCCCAGAAACAGATTTACTACATGTACAATGATTTTCAAACAGGAATATCCCCAAGAACTCATTATTTACGTAGTAAAAAGTAAACAGATTCTTAGAAGCTATATAATGACTTAATGCACATCATCAAATATGCCAAGACAATGTAGAAACAGAAATCTGATGTAATTTGGAAGTGAAAATTACTCAAATATAATTTTATACATAATTTATAAAGTTTTTTTTTTTTTTTTTTTTTTTTTTTGATCAGGTACAGTGGCTCATGCCTGTAATCCCAGCACTTTAGGAGGCCAAGATGGGTGGATCCCCTGAGGTCAGAAGTTCAGGACCAGCCTGGGCAACATGGTGAAACCCCATCTCTACTAAAAGAATACAAAAATTAGCCACTCATCTGTAGTTCCAGCTACCTGGGAGGCTGAGGAAGGAGAATCACTTGAACCTGGGAGGTGCAGTTTGCAGGAAGCTGAAATCATACCACTACACTCCAGCCTGGGTGACAGAGCAAGACTCTGTCTTAAAAAAAAAAAAAAAAAAACCTTCTTTTTCAATATACAGGTTCTGATTAACCTAATTCTCTAAGAAAAATTAGAAAAAAGTCTAGCATCTGGCACAGAAAATCTTATCAGATATTTCAGTGACTATATCATAAAAATTTTTATGTAATAGAATAATTTATTTTTCTTTTCTTTTTTTTTTTTTTTTTTTGAGACGGAGTCTCGCTCTGTCACCCAGGCTGGAGTGCAGTGGCCGGATCTCAGCTCACTGCAAGCTCCGCCTCCCGGGTTTACGCCATTCTCCCGCCTCAGCCTCCTGAGTAGCTGGGACTACAGGCACCCGCCACCTCGCCCGGCTAGTTTTTTGTATTTTTTTTTAGTAGAGACGGGGTTTCACCGTGTTAGCCAGGATGGTCTCGATCTCCTGACCTCGTGATCTGCCCGTCTCGGCCTCCCAAAGTGCTGGGATTACAGGCTTGAGCCACCGCGCCCGGCCAATAATTTATTTTTCTAAACCAATATGGGATAACATTTTAAAACTTCTTAAAGGCTTCCTCAGGAACATTTTCCACTAAGAACAACACATACATACACACACACATATTAAAATTGTATTCAAAGGCTATAATTTATACTATAATATTATAAGATTAATATTCAGTTCCATGAACGTTTGGTAGAAATCATCTGTAAAGCCATCTGGGATTAGGTTTAATTTGATGAAGTTTTAACCTGTGTCTTAATTAATCCATCTAGAACTGATTTTTATGTTTGGTGTGAGGTAGGGACACTCTTTCTTTCTTTCTTTTTTTTACATGGATAAACATCCCTTCCCCACTTATCTGCAATACCACTTTTGAGAACTCAAGTATCTAATTACAGAAAAAAAGAAAACACAGTTTTTGAGCTTAACTAAGACATTAAAGTTCAAATAACACCTAGAAAACAATTCTACTCTACACTGATAATATTTTCCTTGGGAAGCATTTTCAGGAGCATTTTCATTCGAAAGGAAAACATGACATTTGCTCCCTCCACTTCTGTTATCTTGTCTGATGACATAAATACAGACAGTCATTTATCTCAAGTACTGATACAAAAATGCATGTTGCATCTAGGGGTTAACATATCCAGCACTGGCTTGGAAAATGGAGAGAACACATCCTTTGTACCATAATGACTTGATGCATATCCTCAAATATGCCAGGACTAAGAAAATGTAGAAACAGAAACCTCATGTAATTTGGAAGTGAAAATCACTCAAATAGAATTTTATAAATAATTCATAAAGCTGCTTTTTCAATATACACAGATCCCGTGAAGCATATCCAACTCTTTATTTCAGTTACAAAATGAAATTCCTGAATGAAACTTGGCAATTTTTGAGTAAGAAATTGAGATTGGGCAATTCAAGCTCTTGTTTAGCTTTTATTATGAAGGAGGATTTTTCAGTTTCCATCACATCAGATGGTAGTTATCTGTCAATTAATAATTGACAATTTACTGATTTTAAAACAAGTCTGCACTCCTCATCTTCCTTTTACTGAGATTCTCAGTCCTGAAGATTTTCTCCTGCACTGAGCACACCAGCTTTGAATCACTCTGTTCCCTAAGAGCTAAAGGGAATAGGATTAAGAGGGGGAAAAAAAAGATCACTGCAGACATTTTCAGTTTAGGCCTAATTTTTTTTTTTTTTTTTTTTTTTTTTTGAGATGGAGTCTTGCTCTTATCACCCATGCTGGAGTGAAGTGGTTCGATCTCAGCTCACTGCAACTTCTGCCTCCCGGGTTCAAGGGATTCGCCTGCCTCAGCCTCCCAAGTAGCTGGAATTACAGACGCCCACCACCATGCCCAGCTAATTTTTGTATTTTTAGTAGAGAAAGGGTTTCCCCATGTTGGCCAAGCTAGTCTCAAACTCCTGGTCTCAAGTGATCCACCCACTTCAGCCTTCCAAAGTGCTGGGATTGCAGATGTGAGCCACTGTGCCAGGCCTAGGCTTAATTTTAACCGATAAACTGAGTGGTGTGCTCTCCTTATGCACAAAGCCGATGAAGAAGATACAAGTTAAACATCTGGACAGTTAAAATGATATAAAAAATAATAGAGGCAAAAAAATAAATAAAAGATTATAAACAATTTCCAGGTTTGGTTTTGTTTGAGCCAGGGTCTTGCTCTGTTGCCCAGGTTGGAATGCAGTGGTGTGATCAGAGCTCATTGCAGACTTGAACTCCTGGGCTTGTTCCACTGCACCTGGCTAATTTTTGTATTTTTGGTAGAGATGGGGTTTCACCATGTTGCCAGGCTGGTTTCGATCTCCTGACCTCGTGATCTGCCCACCTCAGCCTCCCAAAGTGCTGGGATTACAGGCATGAGCCATTGTGCCCGGTCATATTTTTTATTGCAAAAATGTTATTCTGTTTATTCAAGGTAGAGTCCATGGGTCTCTAGCCCTAGAATCACACGGGAATTCATTAGCAATGCAGAGTCTCAAGGCGGGGCCGGGGATGGGGTGAGCAGTGGCTCACATGTGATACGTGATTTGACCTTAGTGCACTGGCCAGGGGTCGGCAGGCATGGTTCTGTTTTATTCACCACAGCCCTTGTGCTAAGAAATCAAAGAGGTTGGGCACGATGGCTCATGCTTGTAATTCCAGCACTTTGGGAGGCCGAGGAGGGTGGATCACTTGAGCCCAGGAGTTTGAGACCAGCCTGGGCAACACGGTGCGACCCCGTCTCTACAGAAAATACAAAAACTAGCTGGATGGGGTGGTGTGGGCCTGCTACTTGGGAGGATGAGGTAGGAGGATTGCTTGAGCCTGGGAGGTTGAGGCTGCAGTGAGCTATGATCATGCCACTGCACTCCCGCCTGGGAGACAGAGCAAGACCCCATCTTAAAAAAGAGAGAGAGAGAGAGAGAGAGAGAGAGAGATAAAGAAAGAAAAAGAAAAAAAAAAGGAAAGAAATCAGAGAAGTGGTGCAAACCCAGAGAGAACAGTGGATGGGGTAGAGTTCAAACATCTCCATCAAACATCTCCATTTACTTTGGCGAGACACAGAGTGACTAAGCAACAGTTAAGGGGGCCAAGCACCCCCATCATTGGGCAGAGAGAGCTTGGCATGGCAGCCAGACCCAAATTCTCTCTCTAGCTATGCCTCTGACTCACTCTACAGTTTTTAGACAAAGAAGAATCTATCATTTCCCAACTGTGGCATAAAAGTGAATGATGGCGTAGGTTTTTTCCTTCTGTTCAAGGTGAGGGAGAGAAGGACGGTCATATTTTAGTGCATTGTAAGTTAATATTAAAAAGTGCAACAAAATATACAGATGAGTGTATGGAGGGAGCCTTGAGGGCAATACAGCATTAGGTGCACCTGCTCCCAGCCCTGCGCCTGTGCCCTCCAGGAGCAGCATCAAACCAGGCACAGAGGTGACCAGGCCAGTAAATACTCAGCTCATGATCTTAGAGTCCTCACAAGATGTTTGTCTTTCACATGGCAGCACTGTTGGGGGTCTGTGATGTGTCACCACCTATTTTTGCAAAATTGGTATTTCTGGAAGCATTTAAATCCCTAGGTTTGGTTTGTTTTACTTATTTATTTTTTTGAGACAGGGTCTGGCTCTGTCGTCCAGGCTGCAGTGCAATAGCACAATCTCAGTTCACCGCAACGTGGGATCAAGTCATCCTCCCACCTCAGCCTCCTGAGGAGCTGGTGCTCCAAGCAGGTGCCAGCACACCAGCTAATTTTTGTGTTTTTAGCAGAGATGGGGTTTCACCCCATTGTCCAGCCTGATCTCAAACTTCTGGCTCAAGTGATCTGCCTGCTTTGGCCTCCCAAAGTGCTGGGATTACAGGCATGAGCCATTGTGTCCGGCCTAAATCCCCTTAATATTTTGTTCCTACTATGAGCCAGTGCTCTGTGTTCAAGGATTGTAAAATCTTGACAAACTGTCCAAAAAAGAGAAAGTAAATAAGCATAGTATAGACATTTAATAACACTCATTATCACTTTATTCAGTCAACAAACACTTACCAAGCTCCTTTTGCTAGGAGCTAGGAGCATGAAGGTAAGGAAAGCATAGCCTCTGCTCTGAGATTTCACAAGACAAGTATTAATACTAAACCAAACAACGCAGGCAGAATAACAACCTCTAAAGATATCTGCGTCCTATGCCCCAAAACTTATGAATGTTTTACCTTACATGGCAAAAAGGACTTTTCAGATGTGATTAAGGATCTTGAGGTGGGAGAGTTCCCTGGATTATCTGGGTGGGCCCAGTGTAATCACAAGGGTGCCTTTAGGTGAAAGACAAATGTCGGGCTGGGTGAGGTGGCTCACGCCTGTAATCCCAGCACTTTGGGAGACCGAGGCAGGTGAATTGCTTGAGTTCAGGAGTTTGAGACCAGTCTGGGCAACATGGCAATACCCCGCCTCCCTGCCTCTACTGAAAATCCCAGCAACTCAGGAGGCTGAGGCAGGAGAATCACTTGAACCTTGGAGGTGGAGGTTCCAGTGAGCCGAGATTGAGCCACTGCACTCCAGCCTGGATGACAGAGTGAGACTCCGTCTCAAAAAGCAAAAACAAAAGCAAGATGCATGAGGGAGAACCAGTGTCAGAGTCAGAGAAAGACTTGAAGATGCTGTATCGCGAGCTTTGCGGATGGAGGCAAGGCCAGGAGCCCACGAATGCAGGCAGCCCCTAGGAACTGGAAAAGGCAAGAACACGGATGCTCCCCTGGAGCCTCCAAAGGGAAGGAAGCCCAGGTGACCAGCTTGATCTTAGCTCAGTGAGGCCCATTCAGACTCCTGATCTCCAGGATGGTAAGAGAATAAGATTGTGTTGTTTGAAGCCACCAGGTCTGTAGTACAGTAACTTATGACAGCAGCAACAGGAAACTCGTGCAGCGACCCTGACCATGCAGTGACAAGCGTCCTGCAGTGCTGCTCTCAGGCACGATGGAGCTACAGCTACTGGAGGGCAAGGTGGGGGCCCAGGGAGGCCACTGGCTGGTTCTCCCAGCCCTGCATCTTGAGGGATGGGTGGAACTTCACCAGACAGAGAGCCGGCACGTGTGTATACATGTGTTAAACTGTCACCACCGTCAAGACCACAGGCAGAGCCATCCCCCAAAGCCTCATGACCCTTTATCTCCTTGAATCCCCCATCACCAAGCAACCACTCACCTGTCTGCTGTCACTATAGATGAGCTTGAATGTTCTAGAGTTTACATAAATGAAACAATAGCATATTTTCTCCTTTTTTGATCTGGTTTCTTTCTTTATAACATTTTAATAATTATTTTTTAATTGACAAATAAAAATTGTACATATTTGTGGTACACAGCATGGTGCTTTAGGATATCTATACATTGCGGAATGGCTGAATCAAGCTAATGAACATACGTATTGCCTCATATACTTACCAATTTTTTTTTGCGATAAGGATTCTCAAAATCTACTCTCACAATTTCCTTCCTCCCTCCCTCCCTCCCTCTCTTCTTTCTTTCCTTCTTTCTCTCTTTCTTTCTTTCCTTCTTTCTCTCTTTCTTTCTTTCCTTCTTTCTTTCTTCTTTTCTTCTTTCTTCCTTCCTTCCTTTCTTTCTTTCTTTCTTTCTTTCTTTCTTTCTTTCTTTCTTTCTTTCTTTCTTTCTTTCTTTCTTCTCTCTCTCTCTCTCTCTCTCTCTCTCTCTCTCTCTCTCTTTCTTTCTTTCTTTCTTTCTTAGATGGAGTCTGGCTTTGTCACCCAGGCTGAAGTTCAGAGGTGTGATCTCAGCTCTCTGTAGCCTCAGCCTCCCCGGATCAAGTGATTCTCCTGCCTCAGCCTCCCAAGTAGCTGGGATTACAGGCACCCACTACCACGCCCGACTACTTTTTGTATTTTTAGTAGAGACGAGGTTTCACCATGTTGGCCAGGCTGGTCTCGAACTCCTGACCTCAGGTGATCTGGCCCTCTCAGCAATTTTCAAGTGTATAATGCATTGTTAATGATAATCACCATGTTGCAAAACAGACTTTAACTTGTTCCTCCTCTCTCACCTACACTTTGTATCCTTTGCTCTGCATCACCTATTAACCACCATTCTACTCTCTACTTCTATGAGTTCTTTTTCTGGTTTCTTTCACTCATCAAAATGATCTGGAGATTCATCCATGCATGTATTGATAGCTCATTCCTTTTCAGGGCTGAATAATATTCCACTGCATGGCTATAAGACCATTTGTTTGCCCATTCACTTGTTAGCAGGCATTTGGGTTGTTTCCAGTTTTGGGGGGTGTTACAAATAAAGCTTGAAAGAACACGTGTACGTGAGTCTTTGTGGGGAAGTGTTTTCTTTTCTCTCAGGTAAATACCCAGGAACAGAGTGGTTAGGTCTTTTTCTTTTTCAGATGGTCTCAGTCACTCAGATTGCGGTGCTGTGATCCTCCCACCTCAGCCTCTCAAGTAGCTGGGACCACAGGTGCACGCCACCATGCTTGGTTCTTTTTTTTTTGTAGAGATGGGGTCTCACTCTGTTGTTCAGGCTGGTCTTGAACTCCTGAGCTCAAGGGATCCTCCTGCCTTGGCCACCCAATATCCTTTACTCTTAATAGGTTGTGAGCATCTTTCTATGTCAATGTCTAATTTACCTCATCATTTTAATGCTGCTATTAACGTCTTTGTAAATGCATCTGTAAACCTTCTGGTTATCTCCCTAGGATGTGTTCCTTGAACTGGAATTGCCAGATCAAAGATGATCTACATTTAAAGATTTTTGACTCACATTTCCTATTTTAGGGCTTCCTAAATTTTCACCATGAAGACAGAAGAGCCACCTGGGCTGGTATTTGCTTCTCTCTGTCCATGGCCCTTAGGGAGAGGGTAAGTACTTCTCAGGTCACTTGCAAGGGCAGGGGAAAACCTGACTCTTCGCCCATGGCAGTTAAGTCAAGAGAAAGGCTTAGAATGTGAAGAAGTTGAGGAGACTTTTTAGGGCACTTAAGAAAGTAATCCTTGTGGTTGATTTTGTTTTTATTATTTTAATTCCACTCTTAATGGAGGGGCGAGGGGCTCTATTTTTAAAGAGAGCTTAAAGGAGGATTTTTTTTTGTTTTTGAGATGGAGGCTCACTCTGTTGCCCAGGCTGGAGTGCAATGGTACAATCTTGGCTTACTGCAACCTCCACCTCCCAGGTTCAAGCGATTCTCCTGTCTCAGCCTCCTGAGTAGCTTAGACTACAGGCACCCACCACTCCTGGCTAAATTTTGTATTTTTAGCTAATTTTTGTATCTTTAGTAGAGACTGTTAGTTAGTAGAGACTGTTTAGTTTTGCCATGTTGACCAAGCTGGTCTCAAACTCCTGACCTCAAGTGATCCACCTGCCTTGGCCTCCCAAAGTGCTGGGATTACAGGCATGAGCCACTGCACCTAGCCGGATCTTTCTTATATTGAGTTCTTTATTTTCCTTCCTTCTTTCCTTCCTTCTTTCCTTCCTTCTTTCCTTCTTTCTTTCCTTCTTTCCTTCTTTCCTTCTTTCCTTCTTTCCTTCTTTCTTTCTTTCTTTCTTTCTTTTCTTTCTTTCTTTCTCACTTTTTCGAAACAAGATCTTGCCCTGTTGCTCACGCTAGAGTTCAGTGGCGCAACCTCGGCTCACTGCAGCCTCAACCTTCCAGGCTCAGGCAATCCTTTCACTTCAGCTTCCTGCTTAGCGGGAACCACTGGCTCACACCACCACGCCTGGCTAGGTTTTGTAATTTTTTTTTTTTTTTTTTTTTTTTTTATAGAAATGAGGTCTTCCTATGTTGCCCAGGCTGGTTTTGAACTCCTGGGCTCAAGTCATTTGTCCACCTCAGCCTCCCAAAGTGCTGGGATTGCAGGCATGAGCCACCACACCTGGCCACATTCTACTTTGTTACACTTTCTCATTTGTCCTCTCTGGGGCTTTTTTTTTTTTTTCATCAAAAAGTTCACCACCATTATTATCACAGCTAATATGTGTTGAGCGTTTCCCTTTATGAGCACCCTAACCCCGCACCAGCCCTCGAGGAGTTATGAGCATACTCTTATTGTCCACAATCTGCTGGTGAAGAAATCAAGAAGCAGAAGGAAGTAACTTGGCCAAGGTCCCATAGTTGGTCGGAGGCAGGGCAGGATTCTCACCCAGAAAGTCTGTCCAGAGCCCCATGGATCTACTCATGTCCACAGGACAACTCTCAAAATGTTCACAGTCAGCCCCCGTGTTCCTCCGACCATCCTACAGCTAATTGTTCTTGGTTGACTTAAGTATTTCTTAATCTAAGTGACGGTTTCCAGAACATCATCTGGACACAGTTGGGTTTGTCAAAAGTTCTGGTGAAATCTCACACTTGTCATGTGGTCTGATGAAGCAGGAGCACAGACTTTTAACCTCCTTTGTCTTAGACATCGTGTCTTTGAGGAGATGGCCAGAGGATTTTCAGCAGCCAGGGCTTCAAGTTGGCTCCAGCAGACAACGGACACCTTGGAGTAGAGACAGCACTGAAAAGGAAAAGGAATGAAAAAGAAAGGTACAGACGTTTTCCGGAAAAAGCTATACTACTGACCTTATTAGTGAATGAGCGCTGGCAGTGACTCACAGATGACGCATCAGAGGTTGAGCCTGGCCTCTGGGAGAACAGAGGTCCTGCTGGGTTGGGGTGGGAGTGGGGACATGCAGGCAGAGCCAGTCTGAGGGATGGGGAGGAGGAAGGAAGAAAATGCTTAGTGCTCTTTCGGAATTGTTACATTTCAGGAGAAAGTGTCATTTATGTGAAAATGAATGTGTGGCTGGAACCACAGCCTAGGTGGAAAAGGGGATTAGAGAGAGAGATGTGTAAATCATAAACCGAGAAGTAAAAGTTAGAGATAAACTTTAAGTGTGGCCCAACCACGAAGTGAATCAATTGGGGATTTGGGTGGTTTTGGTTCACTTGATGGAGAGAAGCAAGTGTTTAACACGCGAAGCTGTTTAATGTGCTCAGTTCCTAGTCTGGTCCTCTAAAATCTTAGACCACTTAGGCAACGGCCAGGCCAAGACTGGTAGCATCTTTCACAGCTGCCCTTTAGTCTTTGGAAAGAGCCCCTTGTGCTGCTGCAGGGGATCACGTTTGCCTTTGAGCCCCACTGAAATTCAATCCTATTAAACACCAGTCTATGTGGCTTCGTTTTAAAAACTGTTCACTGACGAATATCGCAAGTTCACTTATCATCTGCTTTAAATTCCAGATACATTTATTGCTGCAGATAAAGATTTAATCTTTTTTTTTCCTTCTGGAGACAGGGTCTCGCTCTGTTGCCCAGGCTGCAGTGCAGTGGCACGACGTAGGGTCACCGCAACCTCTGCCTCCTCTTGGACTCAAGCAGTCCTCCCACTTCAGCCTCCCGAGTAGCTGGGACTATAGTCATGCACTACCATGTCCAGCTCATTTTTTCTTTTTTTTGTAGAGACAGGGTATCACTATGTTGTCCAGGCTGGTCTCAAACTCCTGGGCTCAAGTAAATCACCTGCCTCAGCCTCTGAAAGGCTGGGATTATAGGCATGAGCCACAAAGATTTAATCTCGGTGTTATGTGTGATTACATTCATTATTGGGAAGAATAATTTCATCCTTTTGCTTCCTACTTTCCTACTTTTAGTCTCTGCTTTGCCCTCCAGATGGCAAACATGTGCCCAAGTCCAGTGGCAATGGAGAAGCTCCTCTGGCTGCTCACACCTTGCTGTGGAGGGAGACACACTGCAGGGTGTTGCCTGCAAGGAGGGCCACTTGCAGGGCTCCCACAATGGAAAAGGCTGCTCCAGCAACCTAATGCCATAATGGAACCTCTCGAGTAACAGTGCAAACAGCCTGGCAGTTTTCATGATACTGTCATGGTCCAAGTCCTCCACATGCAGAGAGAAAGAAAAAACAGCCTGGCCACAAGAATGGCCAGATTGCGCTTTTCTTTTCTTTCTTTCTTTTTCTTTTTTTTTTTTTTTTTTTTTTTTTTGAGACGGAGTCTTGCCCTGTTGCCCAGGCTGTAGTGCAATGGCGCAATCTCAGCTCCCTGCAAGCTCCGCCTCTCAGGTTCAAGCGATTCTCCTGCCTCAGCCTTCCAAGTAGCTGGGATTACAAGTGCCCGCCACCATGCCCAGCTAATTTTTGTATTTTTATTAGAGACAGGTTTCACCATGTTGGTCAGAACCAGAACATGCTGGTCTCGAACTCCTGACCTCCTGATACTCCTGCCTCGGCCTCCCAAAGTGCTGGGATTACAGGCGTGAGCCACCATGCCTGGCTGAGCTTTTTTCCCCTCTGATTGTCTTCCAATCAAAAACAAGCAGTAGGAGAGTAGTTGTGTAATATAATGGCGGTGCCAATTAGAAAACTGAAGCAGAAAGTGAGAGCAAGATTGAAAGGCAAGGAAAATTATGCTCTGGGGTAATGCCAAGGTTTTGACAACTTAATTCATTCTTTGGCAACTGCTAATAGCTCCTTTGTGAGCCTTCAGTTTCACTTCCACCTGGCAGAACCCGCTCCCGTAAGCTCATCTGTGAGCTGCCTTTTAATGAAAAATGTACTCTAGCATGGAGACTGATTGCTCTACATCGTTCAGAAAGCAAGTACTACTCATTCAAAATAATGTGTTATAGTTACAGATGAGGGTTAAAAACACTAGCTTGAACAATTATATTAAGCATTCCTGTCTGAGATGGATAAAGCTATTTAGAAATGACAAATATTTTTCTCTGTTCCAATTTGATAAATATTAATAATTTATATCACTTGGAATAAAGCTATCATCTGTTCTCTCAGCCTGGGCCGAGATGGGTTTGGAGCCAGCAGTTCTGATAGCAGGAGAGAGCCAGGGGTTTTGAGGCCCCTCCCGGGGAGACTCGGAGTGGGCAGGGACCTCTTTGCGTCAGACCTTCCCGACGTCAAAGTCCTACTACCGGGTAGGGCACAGATCCACATAGAGGTTTACTCCTGGGTACCTGGGATACCTTACACCTTGGAACAGGTGCGGTGCGGCTGACTTCCGATGGGTCCGAGAGACAAGATCCTTTGATTCCGGGGATGGAGCAAGAAACTGGGGCCCCACAAGGGCCACACCGGCCCAGGGTTCCGACCCCCACCTCCCCCATCCCCTCACCACCACCTGGGCCTCCGGCCCGATAAGCCCCTCCTTGCCTCTCCTGGCCTCGCCTTTCCTGATTTCCCCACCTCACCTTTCCTGGCTCTGCCCCACATTGTCCTAGCCCCGCCCAGCCTTGACCACGCCATCTAGCTCTGCTTACCACTCCAGGCCACGCCCATTCTTCCCTTGCCACGCCCACCCCATTGGCCCCGCCCCTCTGGCCCATGCCACGCCCTCTCAAGTCACGCCCCGCTTCACCCGCCTCACCTTGCCAAACCCCGCCCAACCGTAGCCTGTCCTCACCTCGCTCCCCTCCCCGGCCCCGCCTCTATCCAGGCTCAGTAGAATTCTAGGCAGGAGGAGTGGAGGCTGGGTGGGTTGTGCTGGAGGCAACTGTAAGGATCCCTAGTCGCCGTTCCCTGCCCTGTCCTGTCCTTAAGGCCAGCCTACACCGAGGCCATCTCCTGTCCTTCCTGGGAGGAAGTATCCCATACTCCCTGAGGCTGGCACGAAACCCGCGTTTGGGCCGCCATTGTCCACCTCCCAGACCAATGGACTCGACCCAGATGTTGGTTAGCAAAGCACCTACAAAGGCTGCCCTGTGGTTACATGTTGACTACCAAGGACGCAGACATATGGACAAGGAAGAAACAAGAAAGGAAAATTCACCTTTGGAAAACTTTCCAAAGATGTTCCCTTTCCAAATGAGAATTATATACAATACTATAAAAGTTGTGGAGAGATGGATGGATGGATAGATGATAGGTGGGTGGATGGAAGAATGGATGCATGGATGATGGGCGGATGGATGAATGAGTGGCTGAATGGGTGGGCGGATGGATGGGTGGGTGAGTGGATGGATCAGTGGGTGGATGGATGGATGGATGAATGTTCGATGAGTAGATGGATGAATGGATGCATGGATGATGGATGGGTGGGTGGCTGGCTGGCTGGCTGGGTGAGTAGGTGGATGAATGGTGGATAAAATGGGTGGATGGATGGCGAAAGATCGACTGGATAAATGGATGGATGGGTTGTAGATAATGAGTGAGTGTGTGGTTGGATGGATGAAGCTACATACACTTAATTATCTTTTGGAAAAGTGGTCCTGAGAATCAAGACATTGAAATATTCTACTAGAAAAGATCACAGGTTGGCTGGGTGCGATGGCTCATGCCTGTAATCCCGGCACTTTTGGAGACCAAGATGGGAGGATCGCTTGAGCCCAGGAATTTGAGACCAGCCTGGGCAACATAGTGAGACCTGCAGTAAAAAAAAATACAAAAATTAGCTGGGTGTGGTGGTGCACCTGTGGTCCCAGCTACTCAGGAGGCTGAGGCAGGAGGATTATTTGAGTCTGGAAGGTCAAGGCAGCAGTGAGTCATGATCACACTACTGCACTCCAGCCTAGGCAACAGAGTGAGACTTTGTCTCAAAAAAACAAAACAAAAAAAATCAGATGTTATTTGGCCAGGTACATATGTATCACACAGATAACATGTTCTTTAATTAATGCTCAGCATTGCCAGCAAATATTTATTGAGCACACACTGTGTTCCAGGTGATAAGGATACACCACTGAAAAAATACAGGCATACTACAGAAACATTACAGATTCAGTTTCAGACCACTGCAATAAGTGAATATTGCAATAAAGTGAGTCACACAAATTGTTCGATTTCCCTTTGGGAGGCCGAGGCAGGTAGATCACCTGAGGCCGGGAGTTCGAGACCAGCTTGACCAACATGGAGAAACCCCGTCTCTACTAAAAATACAAAATTAGCCAGGCGTGGTGGCACATGCCTGTAATCCCAGCTACTCAGGAGGCTGAGGCAGGAGAATCGCTTGAACCTGGGAGGCGGAGGTTGCAGTGAGCTGAGACACTCCAGCCTGAGCAACAAGAGCAAAACTCCATCTAAAAAAAAAAAGAATATTTTATTGCTAAAAAAGGCTAATGAGCATCTAAGCCTTTGACAAGTCATAATCTTTTTCCTGGTAGAAGATCTTACCTTGGTGTTGATGGCTGCTGACTATCAGGATGGTAGTTGCTAAAGTTTGGGGTAGTTGCAGCAATTCCTTAAAAATTTTTTAAAAATTGATACATGATAATTGAACATATTTATTAGTACATGTGATATTTTGAAACATGCATATAATATGTAATGACCAAGGCATTTAGGATATCCATCATTTTGAAAAGTTACCATTTCTTTGTGTTGAGAGCATTTTAAGTCTTCTAGTTGTGAAATATGAAATATATTGTTGTTAACATGTAATGCAACCATAGTTACATTACTGTGCTGTCAAACACTGGAACTTATTCCATTAACCAGCCTCTCTTCAACCCCTCCCCATCCTTCCCAGACTCTGGTAACTATCATTCTACTCTCTACATCCATGAGATAAACATTTTTAGCTCTCACATATGAGTGAGAACATGTAGTATTTGTCATTCTGCGCCTGGCTTGTTTCTTCTAACATAATGAATTCAAGTTCAATCTATGTTGCTGCAAATGACAGGATTTTATTCTTTTTAATGGCTGAATAGTATTCTATTGTGTATAGTACCACGTTTTCTTTATCCGTTCATCCCTTGATGGACACAGGTTGATTCTACATTTTGGTTATTGTGAGTAGTGCTGCAATAAACATGAGAGTGCAGATATACCTTTGATGTACTGATCTTCTTCCCTTTGGATAAATATCCAGTTTTTTCGTTTTTTTTGGGAAACCTCCACACTGTTTTCCATAATGGCTGCACTAATTTACATTCCCACCAACAGTGTATAAGAATTATCTTTTCTCCACATTCTCGCCTGCATTTTTTTTTTTTTTTTTTTGTCTTTTTGATAATAGTCATTCGAATTGGGATATGTATCTCATGGTGACTTTGATTTTCTTTTTCTTTTTCTTTTTTTTTTCTTTTTTTTGAGACAGAGTCTTGCTCTGTCACCCAGGCTGGAGTGCAGTGGCCGGATCTCGGCTCACTGCAAGCTCCGCCTTCCAGGTTCATGCCATTCTCCTGCCTCAGTCTCCTGAGTAGCTGAGACTACAGGCACCCGCTACCACGCCCAGCTAATTTTTTTTGTATTTTTAGTAGAGACGGGATTTCACCATATTAGCCAGGATGGTCTCCATCTCCTGACCTCGTGATCCACCTGTCTCGGCCTCCCAAAGTGCTGGGATTACAGGCCTGAGCCACCACGCCCGGCTGATTTTGATTTTCATTTCCCTGATGATTAGCAATGTTGAACATGTTTTCATATATCTGTTGGCCATTTGTATGTCTTCTTTTGAGAAAGGTCTATTCAAATCACTTGCCCACTGTTTAATCGAATGATTTGTTGTTGTTTTCTGTTGAGTTGTTTGATTTCCATGTATAGTCTGGATATTAGTCCTTTGCTGGATGAATAGCTTGCAAATGTTTTCTCCCATTCCATAGGGTGTCTCTTCACGCTGTTGATTGTTTTCTTTGCTGTGCAGCAGAGTTTTAGTTTAATATAGTGCCATTTGTTTGTTTTTGTTTTTGTTGCCTATGCTTTTGAGGTCTTAGCCGTAAAATCTGCCAAGACTGATGTCCTGAAGCATTTCCCCTATGTTTTCTTCTAAGGTCTTAACATTTAAGTCTTTAATCCATTTTGAGTTGATTTTTGTATATGGGGGAGAGATAGGCATGTAGTTTAATTATTCTGCATATAGATACTCAGTTTCTCCAGCACTATTTATTTATTTATTTATTTATTTATTTATTTATTTATTCAGAGTCAGGAACTCACTCTGTTGCCCAGGCTGGAGTGCAGCGGCACTATCATAGTTCACTGTAGCTTGACTTCCTGGGCTCAAGCAGTACTTCCACCAGAGCCTCCCAAGTAGCTGGAACTATGGGCACTATCCACTACACTCGGCTAATTTTTAAAGTTTTTATAGAGATGGGGATCTCCCTTTGTTGCCCAGGCTGGTCTTGATCTCCAGGGCCCAAGCAATCCTCCCACCTTGGCCTCCCAAAGTATTGGGGTTACACACATATGCTACCACACTTGGCCACCATTTATTGAAGAGGATGTCTTCTACCCAATGTATGTTCTTGGTGCTTTTGTTGAAAATCCATTTGCTGTGAATATATGGATTTATTTCTGGGTTTTCTGTGCTTTTCCATTGGTCTATGTGCCTATTTTTATACCAATACCATGCTATTTTGGTTACTAACTTTATAGGACATTTTGAAGTCAGGTAATATGATGCCTTTAACTTTGTTCTTTTTGCTCAGCATTGCTTTGGCTATTCAGGGTCTTTGTGGTCCCATACGAATTTTAGGGCTGTTTTTTCTATTTCTGTGAAGAATGTCATTGTATTTTGATAGGGATTGCACTGAATGTGTCGATTGCTTTGGGGAGTATGGTCGTTTTAACAATATTAATTCTTCTGATCCATGAACATGAGACATCTTTCAGTTTCTTTGTGTCCTCTTTAATTTCTTTCATCAGTGTTTTGTAGTTTTCCTTGTAGAGGTATTTTACATCATTGGTTAAATTAATTCCTAGGTTTTTTATTTATTTTATAGCCCTTGTAAATGGAATTTATTTCTTGATTTCTTTCTCAGTTCATTATTGGTGTATGGGAACACCACTGCTTCTTGTGTGTTGGTTTTATATACTGCAACTTTACTTAATTCACTTATCAGTTCTAACAGTTTTTTGGTGAAGGTCTTTAGATTTTCTCTATGTACAATTATGTTATCTGCAAAGAGGGACCATTTCACTTCCTCTTTTTCAATTTGGATGCCTTTTATTCCTTTCTCTTGCTGATTGCTCTGGCAAGGACTTCCAGTAATATGTCGAATCAGAGTGGTGAAAGTGAGCATCCTTGTCTTGTTTCAGTTATTAGAGGAAAGGTTTTCAGCATTTCCCCATTCAGCATGATGTCAGCTGAAGGCTTGTTATATATGGCCTTTATTACGTTAAAGTATGTTCCTTCTATGCGTAATGCATTGAGAATTTTTATCATTAAGGGATGTTGAATTTTATCAAATACTTTCTGTGTCTATTGGGATGATCATATAGCTTTTTGTCCTTCACTGTGTTGATGTGATGTATCACATTTATATGTTGAGCTATCTTTGCAGAATCCCTGGGCTAAATCCCACTTGTTCATGATGTATTATCTTTTTCAGGTGCTGTGGGATTGAGTTTGCTAGTATATTGTTGAGGATTTTCATGTCTATGTCCATCAGGAATATTGGCCTGTAGTTTTCTTTTTCTGTTGTGTCCTTGTCTGGGTTTGGAATCAGGGTAATAGTGGACTTGTAGAATGAGTTTGGAAGAATTCCTTCTCTTTTAGAAGAGTTTGAGAAGAATTGATGTTAGTTCTTTGTAAGTTTGGTAGCATTCAGCAGTAAAATCTTTCAGTCCTGGACTTTCTTCGGAGACTTTTTATTAGTGATTCAATCTCATTATTTGTTATTGGTCTGTTCAAGTTTTCTGTTTCTTCCTGGTCCAATCTTGATGGTTGTATGTATCCAATAATTTATGCATTTTCTCTAAGTGCTCCAAATTGTTAGTGTATAGCTTTTCATAAAAGTCTCCAGTGATCCTTTGTATTTCTGTGGTATCAGTTGTAATTTCTCCTTTATATTTTTGATTTTCTTTATTGTAGTGTTCTTTCCCTCCTCCGCCCACTCCCCGCCCTGTTAGTCTAGCTAGCAGTTTTATTGACTTTGTTTATCTTTTCCAAAAGTCACATTTTGGCTTTTCTGATCCTTTGTGATTTTTAAAGCCTCTATTTGATTTACTTCTGCTTTGGCTCTGATCTTTTAAATTTTTATTTTATTTTAAAAATTTGAGACAGGGTCTTACTCTGTCACCCAGGCTGGAGTGCAGTGGCACGATCACAGCTCACTGCAGCCTTGACCTCCTGGGCTCAAATGATCCTCCTATCTCAGCCTCCTGAGTAGCTGGGACTATAGGTGTATGCCACCATGCCTGCCTATTTAAAACAATTTTTTATATTGATGGAGTCTCACTATGCTGCCCAGGTTGGTCTAAAACTCCCAGGTTCAATCAATGCTCCCCCCTTAGCCTCCCAAATTGTTGGGATTACAGGTGTTAGCCACTGCACCTGGCTTTGATCTTTATTATTTCTTTCCTTCACTAATTTTGGGTTTGGCTTGTTCTTGTTTTTCTAGTTCCTTGAGGTACATCATTAGGTTTTTTATTTGAAATATTTCTTCTTTTTTGATATAGGCATTTATTGCTATAAACTTCCCTTTTAGCACTTCTTTTACTGTATCCCATAGGTTTTGATATGTTCTGTTTTCATTTGTTTCAAAAATTTTGTTGTTGCTGCTGTTGTTGTTAGACAGAGTCTTGCTCTGTCATCCAGGCTGGAGTGCAGTGGCACAATCTTGGCTCACTGAAACCTCTGCTTCCTAAGTTCAGGCAATTCTCACGCCTAAGTCACCCGAGCAGCTGGAACTACAAGCATGTGCCACCACATCAGGCTAATTTTTGTATTTTTAGTAGAGATGGGGTTTCTCCATGTTGGCTAGCCTGGTCTTAAACTCCTGGCCTCAAGTGATCCGCCTGCCTCAGCCTCCCAAAGTGCTGGGATTACAGGCGTAAGCCATCATGCCTGGCTTATTTCAAGACTTTTTAAATTTCCTTTTTAAATTCTGCATTATCCTGGTGGTCACTCAGGAGCATGTCATTTATTTCCGTGTATTTGTATAGTTTCCAAAGTTTCTCTTGATATTGATTTCTAGTTTTATTCCGCTGTGGTTTGAGAAGATACTTGATGTGATTTTGATTTTAAAAAATTTGTCGAGATGTTTTGTGGCCTAACATGTGGTCTATCCTGGAAAATGTTAATGTGCTGATGAAATGAATGTGTATTCTGCAACTGTTGGATAAAATGTCCTGTAAATGTCTGTTAGATTCATTTGGTCTAAAGTGAAGTTTAAATCCAATGTTTCTTTGTTGATTTTCTGTCTAGATGATCTGTCCAGTGCTGAGAGTGGGGTGTTAAAGTCTCCAACTATTATTGTATTGGAGTCTATCTCTCCCATTAGCCTAATAATATTTGCTTTATGTATCTGGGTACTGTGGTATTGGGTGCTCATATATTTAGAATTATATCTTCTTGCTGAATTGATCCCTTTATCATTATGTAATGACCTTATTTGTCTCTTTTAACACTTTTTGACTCAAAGTCTGTTTTATCTAAGTATATTTACTCCTGGCTCTTTTGGTTTCCATTTGCAGGGAATATCTTTTTCTGTACTTTCACTTTTAGTCCATATGTGTCTTTACAGGTGAAGTAAATTTCCTGTATGCATCATGTAGTTGGGTCATTTTTTCATACACTCAGCCAATCTATTTATCTCTTTCATTTTTTTTTCAAAGGTGGGGTCTTGCTGTGTTGCCCAGGCTGGACACAAACTCCTGGGCTCAAGCGATCCTTTCATCTTAGCCTCATGAATAGCTGTGACTACAGGCACATGGCTCCATACCTGGCTCTAAATATTTTAAGTAAGCAACTTAATTTAATCAATTTAAACTCAAGGTTATTATTAATAGGCAACAACTTATTTTTGTCATTTTAAAACTTGTTAAAAAAATAAAAATTGTTTCTGGTTGTTTTGTATATTATCCTTTGTTCCTTTCTTTCTCTCTTACTGTTTATCATTGCAGTTTGGTTGTTTTCTGCAGTGGTAACTTTTGAGCTCTTTCTTTTTCTCATTTGTGTGTTTGCTCTACCAGTGAGTTTTATACTTTTGTGTGTTTTCATAATGGTATCTACCATCCTTTCACTTCCAGATGTAGGAATCCCATGAGCACCTCTTGTAGGGCTGGTCTAGTGATGATAAATTTCCTCAGTTTTTGCTTATCTGGGAAAGACGTTATTTCTCCTTTGTTTTTCAAGGATAGCTTTGCTGGGTATAGTATCCTGGCTGGCAGTTTTATTATCTTTCAGCACTGTAAACATATTGTCTCATTCTCTCCTGGCCTGTAAGGTTTCTGCTGAGAAATCTGCTGGATTCTTTTATGTGTGACTTGACACTTTTCTCTTGCTGTTTTTAGAATTCTATTTGTCTTTGACTTTTGACAGTTTGAATATAATGTGCCTTGGAGAAGACCTTTTTGGGTTGAATCTATTTGGGAATCTTTGAGCTTCCTGTATCTGGATGTCTATATGTCTTGCAAGACTTGAGAAATTTTCAACCAAAAAAAATTTTTTTTTGAGACAAGGTCTTGCTCTGTTGCCCAGGCTGGAGTACAGTGGTGTAACCTCAGCTTACTGCAACCTCTGCCTCCTGGGTTCAAACGATTCTCTTGCCTCGGCCTCCTGAGTAGCTGGGATTACAGACGCATGGCACCACACCCAGCTAATTTTTGTATTTTTAGTACAGATGGGGTTTCACCATGTTGGTCAGGCTGGTCTCGAACTCCTGACCTTGTGATCTGCCCACCTCGGCCTCCCAAAGTGCTGGGATTACAGGTGTGAGCCACTGCACTCAGCCTTTTCAATGAAAATTTTATTAAGTATATTTTCTATACCTTTGCCCATCTCTTCTTCTGTAGTACCCAAAATTTAAATATTTGATCTAGAGTGCTTGCTCTAGTCAGTTGTTGAAGCTGTAAATTGTATTTTTTATTTTATTCATTTAATTCTTCAATCTGAGGATTTATGTTTCGTTCTTTTTTATGATATCTATTTTGTTGTTGTTGAATTTCACATTCAGATCACAAATTGCTTCTCTGATTTCTTTGCATTGTGTATCTGTGTTCTATTGTGTTTCACTAGGCTTCTTTAATATCATACTTTTGAATTCTTTTTCAGGCATTTGGTATATCACTCTTTCATTGGAGTCTGTTGCTGGAGAATTATTTTGTTCTTTTGGAAGTGGAAGTGTCATGTTTCCTTGCTTTTTTATGTTTTTTTTTTTTTTATTTTTATTTTTTCATTGCTGTTGTTGTTATTTTGATGGAGTCTCCTCTCTGTTGCCCAGGCTGGAGTGCAGTGATGCGATCTCAGCTCACTGCAACCTCTGCCTCTCAGGTTCAAGTGATTCTCCTGCCTCAGCCTCCTGAGTAGCTGGGACTACAGGTGTGCACCAGCACGCCTGGCTGATTTTTGTATTTTTAGTAGAGATGGGGTTTCACCATGTTGGCCAGGATGGTCTTGATCTCCTGACCTCATGATCTGCCTGCCCCAGCCTCCGAAAGTGCTGGGATTACAGGCATGAGCCACTGCGCCCGGCCGCTTGTGTTCTTATATTGATATCTACACATTCAGTGCAACAGTTGCTTCTTCTAATATTGTGGAGTGACTTTCACAGAAAAAGACTTTTTTTCTGTATATGTGTCTGTAGTATTGGTTGGGTAGGGCACTTTGGCTTTGATTCTAAGTGGGCACAGAAGTATAGTCTTTATGAGATTTTTTTTCAGTACCACTGGTGGTGGTGGCAAGCCAGGTGTGCCAGTCCTTGTGCCCCTGGGTGGTATATAAGGGTACTAGTGGTAGTGGGTATAGGCAGGACAATCTTTGGGTCTCCAGGTGACTTTCTCAGGTGCCAGCATTAGCAGTAGTGGGCTGGGTGGGTGAGTGGGTCTCATGGTTGCATAGCATTGATGATACCAATACTGGTGGTGAACGAATCCATGCCCTCCCCCCTCTGCAGCACATGCTGGCACCAGCATTGGTGGCGACAGGCTGGGTGGACCCATCCTCAGGCTCCCAAAAGGTGTGTACAAGTGCTGGTGGTAGCAAGTGGGATGGGTCAATTCCCAGGCCCCTGATGTGTGTGGGTGCTGGTGATAGTTAGCAAGGTGTTCCTGTCCTCAGTACCCCCCCGGTGTAAGCACATGCTGGTGGCAGCAGGTAGGCAGGTTGATCTCCAGGCCCCAGACAATGTTCATGGGCACCAGGAGGCTAGGCAACTCATCCTCTGGCTCTGGGGATGTTTGTGTGGGTGCTGGTGGCAGCAGGAGGGCCAGATCAATCCCCTGACCTCTGAACAATGTGCATGGGCACTGATGGCTGTGCCAGGCAAAGGGACCAAATGGTATGCACAGGCACAGTCTATGGTGGGTGAGGTGGATGGATGCCTAGGCCCCTGGAGAGTATGCTTGGGTACCAGCAGTGGTGCTAGTGAATGGGGCAGACCTGTCCTTAGGTTCCCTCCTGGCATGCATGGGTGCTGGTGATGGGTGGGGTGAGCCAAGCCTGTCATCAGGCTCCCCAATAGTTTGCATGGGTGCCAGAGGCCATGGGCAAGGTGGGTTCATCCCTAGGTTCAGGGACTGGTGGGTAGTGATGGTGGGCGGGGTGGGCCTGTTCTCAAGTTCCTGAATGATGGCTGGTGCTGGTGATGGGAAAAGTGGATCACCCTCAGTGCCCCCACCTTGATGGTGTACACAGGCAGTAGCAGCCGTGGGTGGGCTGGATCAGTCCCTTGGCCCTCAGATGATGTGCACAGTCACTGATGGTTGTGGTCAGTGGGTGAGCCTGTCCTCAGGACCCCCGATGGTGTGCACGAACACAGCTGTGATGGGTGGTCAATCTCCCAGCCCCTGGATGACATGTGGAGGTGGTGGTGGCAGTGGTGGGTAGAGTGGTCTTGTCCTCAGGCCCTGGGAAGGTGCCCAGGCAAGCCAGTCCCCAGGCCTCCTGAAGGTCCTTGCAGGTTATATTAGTCCATTTCCACACTACTATAAAGAAATACCTCAAACTGGCCGGCCATAGTGGCTCACGCCTGTAATCCCAGCACTTTGGGAGGCTGAGGCGGGCGGATCACGAGGTCAGGAGATCGAGACCATCCTGGCTAACATGGTGAAACCCCGTCTCTACTAAAAATACAAAAATTAGCCGGGCGAGGTGGCGGCGCCTGTAGTCCCAGCTACTCGGGAGGCTGAGGCAGGAGAATGGCGGGAACCCGGGAGGCGGAGCTTGCAGTGAGCCGAGATCGCGCCCCTGAACTCTAGCCTGGGTGACAGAGAGAGACTGCGTCCAAACAAACAAACAAAAAAAGAAATACCCAAGACTGCGTAATTTATAAAAGAAAGAAGTTTAATTAACTCACAGTTCTGCATGGCTGTGGAGGCCTCAGGAAACTCACAATCATGGCGGAAGGCAAACGGGAAGCAAGGACCTTTTTCACATGGCGCCAGGAGAGAGTGTGTGTGAAGAAGGAACTATCAAACACTTACAAAACCATCAGATCTCATGAAAACTCACTCACTATCATGAGAACAACATGGGGGAAACCAGCCCCATAATCCAATCACGTCCCACCAGGGTCCTCCCCAGACACGTGGGGATTACAATTCGGATTACAACTGGAGATGAGATTTGGGTGGGGACACAGCCAAACCATATACCAAGTGCACAGTGACCCGACTGTTGGGGGGATGGTGGGGTTTCTGTCAATGGCAGTGGTCCCAGGCGGGCAGCTCTGCGGCTCTGGGGAACATGGGCTTTGTCTCCCTTTGTCCCGGGGCAGCCTCCCTGGTGTGCTGCACCACCCATTCCCAGGTTATAGGACATGCATAGACTAGATTGCTGGGAACCCAGTCACCCGCATTGTGAGGCTGCAGCCTCTGGGTGGGGACATGGCAGAATGTCAGCAGGACGCCATGGATGTGGAGATGCAGGGGCTGTTGAGCCCCAGAGCGGGATGGGGTCTGGTCGGGGGTGGGCTCTCAAAACGGTGCTGTGCTGCAGCTGCTTGGGTCTCAGGGGGTGTGTAGGACCCATCATAAAATCCCTTTTTGGAACAATGCAGGCATCTCCCTATACTAGTCTCAAAGCCCACGAGGGCCAAGGGGCTTTCTGTGGCTAGGACTGTAGGAGTCTGTGGTGGGAATGTGACCTTGTGGCGATCTCTCATTTACCTTTTCCCTAAGCTGGGGAGTTTCTCCTGGATCTGAGCTGATCTTGGCCGGGCCGGCTACTTCACACCCCTCTCTTTCCATGTTTCAGAAGTTCCTTATCCTTATCTCTCTGAATTCCGGTGTTCTCTCTTAGCTGCTCTACTTGACATGTGATTATTCATTTGCTGTCTGAGTCCTTTGTGAAGGAAGTGAGTGCTGGGTGCCTCTGGTCACCATCCTGAGCTGAAGAATATTTCTTACCATTCACAATTAAAAAAAATAAGACAATGATGAGGTTTGCTGCATCAAATGACTCTTTCACAAAACATTCCTCTGTAGCATATGATGCTATTTAATAACCTTTTACTCACAGCAGAACTTCTTTCAAAATTGGAGTCATTTCTTTCAAACCCTGCCAATGCTTTGTCAAGTAAGTTTATGGAATATTCTAAGTCCTTTGCTGTCATTTCAACAATATTCACAGCATCTTCACCAAGAGCAGATCCCATCCCAAGAAACCATCTACAAGATGGTCTTTGCTCATCCATAGGAAGCAACTCCTCATCAGTTCAAGTTTTATGAAATTTAAGCAACTCAGTCACATCTTCAGATCCCACTTCTAATTCTAGTTCTCTTGTTATTTCCACCACATCTGCAGTTCTTTCTTCCACTGAAGTATTGAACTCCTCAAAGTCATCCATGAGGGTGGAAATCAACTTCTTCCAAACTCTTGTTTATGTTGATTTTTTTACCTCATCCTATGAATCACAAGTGTTCTTAATGGCATCTAGAGTGTTGACTCATTTCCAGAAGATTTTCAATTGACTTTGCCCGGGTCCATCAGAGGAATCACTATCTATGGCAGTGATAGCCTCATGAAATACATTTCTTATACAATTAGACTTGAAAGTCAAAGTTACTTCTTGATCCATGAGCATCAGAATGGATGTTGTGTTAATACACATGGAAACAATAGTCATCTCCTTGTATATCCTAATCAGAGCTCTTGAGTGACCGTGTGTACTGTTTGTGAGCAATAATATTTTGAAGAAATTTTTTTTAGAGCAGCAGGTCTCAAATGTGGGCTTAAAATATTAAAATATTTAGTAAACCATGCTGTAAACAGATGTGCTGTCATTTAGGCTTCATTATTCTCTTGGTAGAGCACAGGGAGAGTAGATTTAGCATGATTCTTAAGGGCCCTAGGATTTTTGGAATGGTAAATGAGTGCTGACTTCAACTTAAAGTCATCATCTGCATTAGCCCCTAACAATGGAGTCGGCCTGTCCTTTGAAGTCAGGGATTGACTTCTCCTCTCTAGCTAGGAAAGTCTTAGATGGCATCTTCTTCCAATAGAAGGCTGGCTCGTCTACACTGAAAGTCGGTTGTTTAGAGTAGCCACCTTCATCAATGATTTTAGCTAGATCATCTGGATAATCTACTTCTGCTTCTCCCTCAGCACTGACTGCTTCACTTTGCACTTTTACGTTATAGAGATGGTTTCTTTCCTTAAACCTCATGAACCAACCTCTACCAGCTTTCAATTCTTCTGTAGCTTCCTCACCTCTCTCAGCCTTCACAGAGTTGAAGAGAGTCAGGGCCCTGCTCTGGATTAGGCTTTAGCTTAAGAGAATGTTGTGGCTGGTTTGATCTTCTATCCAGACCACTAGAAATTTCTCCATATCAGCAAGAAGGCTGTTTTGCTTTCTTATCATTCATGTGTTCACTGGAGTAGCACTTGGAATTTCCTTAAAGAGCTTTTCCTTGGCCAGTTGTAAAACTTGGCTAACTGGTACAAGAGGCCTAGCTTTCAACATGTCTTCTTCATTAAGCTTAATCATTTCTTTTTCTTTTTCTTTTTTTTTTTTTTTGAGATGGAGTCTCACTCTGTTGCCTAGGCTGGAGTGCAGTGGCACAATCTTGACTCACTGCAACCTTTGCTTCCTGGGTTCAAGCAATTCTTCTGCCTCAGCATCCCGAGTAGCTGGCACTACAGGTGCCCGCCACCACACCCGGCTAATTTTTTTGTATTTTTAGTAGAGACAGGGTTTCACCATGTTAGCCAGGATAGTCTCGATCTCCTGACCTCATGATCCACCTGCCTCAGCCTCCCAAAGTGCTGGGATTACAGGTGTGAGCCACTGCGCCTGGCCAAGCTTAATCATTTCTAACTTTCTATTTAAAGTGAGAGATGTGTGACTCTGCCTTTCAGTTGAACACTTAAAGGCTATTGTAGGGTTATTAATTGGCCTAATTTCAATATTGTTGTGTCTCAGGGAATGAGGAGGCCCAAGGAGAGGGAGAGATGGGGAAATGGCCAGTTGATGGAGCAGTCAGAACACATATTTTTATCAGCTAAATTTGCTGTCTTATATGGGCACTGTTTGTGGTGCCCCCCAAAAATTTGAATAGTAACATGAAAGATTGGCTGGGCATGGTGGCACACGCCTGTAATCCCAGCATTTTGGGAGGCCGAGGTGGGTGGATCACTATGTCAGGAGATTGAGACCATCCTGGCTAACACGGTGAAACCCTGTCTCTACTAAAAATACAAAAAATTGGCAGGCGTGGTGGCAGGCGCCTGTAGTCCCAGCTACTTGGGAGGCTGAGGCAGGAAAATGACGTGAACCCGGGAGGCAGAGGTTGCAGTGAGCCCAGATTGCATCACTGCACTCCAGCCTGGGTGACAGAGTGAGACTCAGGCTCAAAAAAAAAAAAAAAAAACCACTGAGCACAGGTCACCTTAGTAGATATAATAATAAGAAAGAGTTTGAAGTACTGTGAGAATTATGAAAATGTGGCACAGAGACTCAAAGTGAGCACACACTGCTGGAAAAATGGTGCTGATAGACTTGCTCGATGCACAGTTGCCATAAACCTTCCATTTAAAAAAAATGCAATATCTGAAGTACAACTGAGTGAAGATCAATAAAACAAGGTGCGCCTGCTGACATGGCCCTGCCCTCATGGACCTGCCAATGCCAACAAACCACACGTCAACAAACTCACAGCACATTGTGGGGTGCAGGGCTGTGGAGTGAAGCCAGGCTGGGTCGGGGCCTGGGAAGTGAGGAAGGATGCTGGGGCTGCCCCTGTAAAGGACTCCATGCTTCTATACCATAGAGAGAGCACGTTGTGTTACGTAACTGATAAGTATACAAAGGAGCGGGAAGAGAGCAGGGCTGACCCTCACAGCTGCCCTTGTGTCCCACTCAACAGCGAGGATTTCACGAACATCAACTCAGACAAGAGCACACATGATGGCACCAGATCAAGACAAAGACAAGACCACTCTGCCTGCAATTTTGTCTGCTCAGATCAAAGCAAGAACATTGAAACAAAAAAATGATCCCTCATCACCTATCCTGGCTGATGTCAGTGATAGCTGGTTTTCTGCCAACAGTGGCCTTAGCCTCACACGGCTCTTTTAGCCTTTTAGGTGAGAATTATTAAGAGAGCCAAGCATAGAATCACCCCCTTCTTCCTGACGGCGTCCTGGATCCTCCCCCGAATCACCCAACTCAAGCCCAGACACTATAAGTCCTTTTGGATATTACTGAGAACTCCTCATGGTTACCTGTGGTTTTTGGTTTCATGAAACGAGTAAAAAAAACTCAATTTTGTTTGGCTATAAGTGTGCTCCTGGTGATCTTTGGCTAGAGAACGTTGACAATGGAAAAGTAATAAAGATCAAATGATTTGAGCAGAAACAATCGTTCAATATCCTTTGTTTTTAGGAACTTGAGGAGAGATTCTCTCCCTCTATCTCTACACTGGAGGACTCTGGTCAGCAAAAGGCCTTGAATGACCGTAAGGAGAACTTTGGAAATCAAAGCTTAGCTACTGTTTCAGTGGACAAGAAAGTTTTCTCACCTGAAAAATCGGATTCCTCTGTGAATTGTTAGGTCCTCGGATGCGCTACGCAGAATTACTCAGTTTGGTGATCAGATTGGAAATGGAATAGAGGTGTCAAGGGTACTGTCTTAGTTTGCTGGGGCTACCATAACAAACGAACCGACTGAGAGGCTTCAGCAACAGAAATGACATTTTTTGCAGTCCTGGAGGCTGGAAGTCCAAGATCAAGGTGTTGACAGGGCTGGTTCCCCCCAACAAGGCCTCTCTTGAGCTTGGCTTGTAGACGCCTTCTTCTCCCTGTGTCCTCACACGGTCGTCCCTCTGTGTGTCTGTGTCCTCATCTCCTCCCTATAAGGACACCAATCCTAATGGACCAGGGCCTCCCTTAATTTACTTGCCTATTTAAAGAGCTCGTCTCCAAATACAGCCACCTTCGAAAGAGCCGGGGGTTAGACCTTCAACATGTGAGTTTTGGGGGGACACAACTCAGCATGTAACAGTGATGTTCCATTATTTATGAGTTAAAGAGAAGAAATAGAAATGAAAACTGTCAAGTAAAATGAGCCAGCTGGCCCCGTTCAGCTCAGCATCCACTCTCCCTGCCGAGCCATCACACGGAGCACAGCTGTTGGGGCTTTCATTTCCATTTAACTTCACACCCGGCTCTCAGCAGCATTTAATATTCTCGGTAACTAAAAGTCTCTGGTAACAGTGATATGAGGAAAATGCTGGCTGAAGCCTTTCAGGCATCATTCAGGTGACATTTGAGTCATTTCCTTGGACCTCTCTCAATCGAACATCCTAGGTAATTGGATGAATCAGATCAATAAACAGAGCGGATATTTATTTCCACGTCAGCCTTCCTCTCCGCTGGCCATCACTCAGGTGCATGACACAGCCCCCGCTGGACTAGATCCAGACCCGGAACGTCGCTCCTTGGCAGCCCATTCTTCTTTGTGCAGCAGCCTTTTAGGTCACCAGGATGGTGACGGACATTTCTGCAAGAAAAATGATGCCTGGAAGTTAAGCCTCAGCCCGTCCTGTGGCTGCCCACAAGGTCCCCGAGAAAGGCGGCATTTTCAAGTCCCGTTTTTCAAAGTATGTTATAAAGACCTCGGCCTGTGGAACAGCACTCTTATCCCTAGGAATGCAGCCATTTCCGCACGTGCTCACCCCTATTTTGGGGAGTCATGGGCAGAGCCATGTGGTCCAACCTCACACAATTGTTTCTCTTGGGCACCTCCACAGTGGCGGTACCCCAGCCACCGGGGGCTGCCCGTGAAAGGGCTCAGTCACACACCTCCCACCTTCCCAGATGGTCAAGGTCATTTGAGGGGACGTCAAATACAGTGAAAGGAACCTACAGTCCTGCCAGACCTGGGTTCCCACTGCAGGCCCATCAAGGTCACCTGCAGGACCTTGGCAGACCTCTCTACCTTGGGCAGCCTCTGTCATCTGGAAAGCGGTGTTGCTGCAGTTCCGTGCCTCTTTCCTAGAGACACTGGGCATGTGCTGCCTGCCTTAGTCTGTCGGGGCTGGTGTTACAGAATACCATAGAGTGGGAGCTTAAACAACGGACATTCATTTTTCACAGTTTTGGAGGCTGCAAAGTCTAAAGATCCGTCAGATTTGGTGTCTGTTTTTCAGATGGTGGCCTTCTTTCTTCCTGTGTCCTCACAAGGCAGGGAGAGCTCTCTTGTCTCTTCCTGTTTTTATAAGGGCACTAATTCCATCATGGGGGCCCCACCCTTATGATCTGATCTACCTCCAATCACCTCCCAACAGTCCCATCTGCAAATACCATCTCACTGGGAACTAGGGCTTCAATGTATGAATTTGGAGGACATATTTAGACCATGGCACTGCCCCTAGAATGCACAGAGCCCTGGGACACCTGCATAAATGTTGATACCATCATCATTATCCCACTGATAGAGAACATGCCAAGGCCACCTAGGTTGTTTGCTCACTGCCACACAGGGCGACAGGGATGTGGGCCTTCTGGCCCTCACGGGTGAAGACAGGCTTGTGGACTGTGGTGGGTGTGTCTGTTGGGCTGGCTGGGCCCTCACTGCCCCCACAGACCCCTGGGGGTACCCTTGACAAGTCAGTTCCCTGATGTCCACACTCCCTGTTACCCCACAGGGCCGAGTGCTTGCGGTTGCCTCAATAGATGTTGGTAGAAAGATTATAAAATTCCTCCTGTGAGTCTGAAGCAAAAATTAGGATTCTAAAACCCAAGCTCATCCTCCTGCAACTGGATGAGGCCTTATCTCTGGGTTGGATGAACATGTGCCCACAAGAAAGCCGTCACCCTATTTGCAATAAATCAGTACAGGCATTATCGTAGAGACTCTGCAGTGAAAGTGGAAAGGAACATGCATTAGGAGAAGGCTAACCCGGCAAGACACCCTCATTAACAAAATTGTCAGAGCACAGAAAAGCAGAAGACAGCCTTTTTTTGTGGATGTGCTGGCAGAACTATGCATTCTTGTTCAGGATGTAGAAGCTATTGTGCAGGGAGAGAAGCAACATTTTGAAAGTGTGAGCTATTTTGTGCTAATCCTCTTCTAATTTTTTTTTTCTTGGTCTGATTTAACACATCTTCATTGCAACCAGCTGTATGAGTATGCTTGGGCTACTGTAACAAAATACCACAGACTTGGGGAGCTTAAACAACAGAGACTTACTTTCTTAGGTTTATTTATTTATTTATTTATTTTCGAGATGAAGTCTTGCTCTGTCGCCCAGGCTGGAGGGCAGTGGCGCGATCTCACCTCACTGCAGCCTCCACCTCCCGGGTTTAAGCGATTCTCCTGCCTCAGCCTCCCAAGTAGCTGGGACTACAGGTTCCCGCCACCAGGCCTGGATAATTTTTCTATTTTTATTAGAGATAGAATGTCACCATGTTGGCCAGGCTGGTCTCGAACTCCTGACCTCAAGGGATCCACTCGCCTAAGCCTCCCAAAGTGCTGGGATTACAGGCGTGAGCCACTGCGCCTGGCCTTCAGATTTGTGTTTTCGAGATCAGCGTGTCAGCAGGAGTGGCTTCCCTGAGGCCTCTTCTTGGCTTGTAAATGTTTGTCGTTTCCCTGTGTCTTCACATGGCCCTTTCTCCGTGTGCACGTGTGTCTGATGTGACTCTGTGTGACCAAATCTCCTTTTCCTATGAGGACACCAGGCCTATTGGATGAAGGGTCCCCTGATTGACTCCATTTTTATCTTTTTTTTTTTTTTTTTTTTGAGACAGAGTCTCGCTGTCGCCCAGGCTGGAGTGCAGTGGCGCGATCTCAGCTCACTGCAAGCTCCGCCTCCCGGGTTGACGCCATTCTCCCGCCTCAGTCTCCCGAGTAGCTGGGACTACAGGCGCCGCCACCTCGCCCGGCTAGTTTTTTTGTATTTTTTTTTTTAGTAAGGACAGGGTTTCAGCATGTTCACCAGGATGGTCCCGATCTCCTGACCTCGTGATCTGCCCACCTCGGCCTCCCAAAGTGCAGGGATTACAGGCGTGAGCCGCCGCGCCCGGCCGGCCCCATTTTTATATTAATGATGTCCTTATAGGCCCTCTCTCCAAATACAGTCACGTTCTGAAATACTGCAGCTTAGGACTTTGACATATAAATTTTGGGCCAACACAATTCAGTGCATGACACCAGGCAATATCTAATTGTGTTAAGTTCTTCCTATCTTGGGGATCCCCCTTTTTTTGCAAACAGAATCAATAATGTGTTTTAAACTTACTTAATTTCGGCCATACGCAGTGGCTTATGCCCGTAATCCCAGCACTTTGGGAGGCCAAAGCGGGCAGATCACCTGAGGTCAGGAGTTCAAGACCAGCCTGACCAACATGGTGAATCCCCGTCTCTACTAAAAATACAAACATTGGCTGGGTGTGGTGGTGCATGCCTGAAATCCAAGCTACTTGGGAGGCTGAGGCAGGAGAATCGCTAGAACCCAGGAGGCAGAGGTTGCAGTGAGCCAAGGTCGCACCACTCTTCTCCAGCCTGGGCAACAAGAGCAAAACTCTGTCTCAAAACACAAAAACAAAAACAAAAACAAAAACACTTACTTAATTTGATCATCAGTGATAGAGCCCTTTACAGGCCTGGTACCGTGGTCAGCCCTGGGGATGAAATGATGGTGGGGTTCAATGGGGTGACATGTCACAGCCCTAGCGTGGCACTGGCACTGGCATCACACGCTAGCCCTGAACTTCTATCCTGGGTGGAGGAGGCGGGCCAGCCTGCAGCGGTAGTAATCGCCTTCCCTCCTTTAGGCTCCCTGGGAGGGAGGAGGGGGAAAGCTCAGTGGAGCCCTTGGCTGCGTCTCGTCTCGGAGATAAGGTTGCGTTCTGTATGTCTCAAAAGCACCATGAGCAGAGGAGAAAGTGCAGGGCCTAGGATGGGTGTGGGTGGTGCCAAGGGACATGACTCTGAAGCTGGCGTGAAGTCCAGAGCTGAGCTGTCTGTGGTACTTTGTGATGGCAGCCTACACAAACACACACACCAGCCCTTGAATCCAGGCTGGCCTGGGGCCTCGATGTGACCTGGAGAACGCGGTGGAAGCGCCTCGAGACACGTGACACTTCCACTCTTGCCCTCCTGCTGCCCTGAGATGCCTTGTGAATTCTCCCAGGCAGACCCCCTGGGGGATGAGGCCATGTGGAGAGAGAGGCCCCACTGCCAGCCGGCACCAGCCTCCAGATAGGCGACCCAGGTCGTCTTAGACAACTGGGGCCACATGAGTGACCCCGGGCCACAGCAGCCCCAACTGCTCACACACAGATAGAATCATGAACCAATTAAATGGTTGTTGTCTTAAGTCAATATATTTTGGTGGGGATGGGGGGTTCTTACGCAGCAATGGATAACTAGACATTAAATTTGGGCTGGAAACTAAATAAAATAAATAAAAATAAGATAAAAATAAATACAGAGCCCATGCACCAGGCTAAAAGGATTTCCCAAAATGCATTCATTCAGTAAATGCCATTTGAGTGCCCACCAAGGTCAGGCACTGTTCTAGGCACTTGGGATACATCAGTTAGCAAAACAGACAGAGCTCTCTGCTTTCATGATAACCCCGATACACACAGTAAAAAATAAAACGTGGTAAGTGAGATGGGAGAACATTCTAAATAGACAGGGTGAGAGGAAATATAGGGGTAAAAGATGGCAGACTGCAATTTTAAATAATGGCTGTCAGACGGGCTTGGTGGCTCACGCCTGTAATCCCAGCGCTTTGGGAGTCCAAGGTGGGCAGATCACCTGAGGTCGGGAGTTTGAGACCAGTCTGACCAACATGGAGAAACCCAGTCTCTACTAAAAATACAAAATTAGCCAGGCGCGGTGGTGCATGCCTGTAATCCCAGCTACTCGGGAGGCTGAGGCAGGAGAATCACTTGAACCCAGGAGGCGGAGGTTGCAGTGAGCTGAGATTGAACCATTGCACTCCAGCCTGGGTGACAAGAGCAAAACTTCATCTAAAATAAAATAAAATAAAACAAAATAAATAACGGCTGTCAGGGTAGGCCTTACTGGGAATGTTATCGCCTACTTACCTGAGGAGAGACTAAAAGGAGGTGAACGCAGTACCCACACAGCTATTGGAGGGAGAGCATTGCAAGCAGAGGGAACAGCCAGTGCAAAGGTCCTGCTGTAGTTTGGAAATTGAAAATTGATCCTCAGTGTTGGAGGTGGCTCTAATGGGAGGTGTTTGGGTCATGGGGGTGGACCCTGATGAATAGATGAATGCCCTCCCTGGGGTGCAGGGCAGGTCAGTGAATTCTTGCTCTGTTAGTTCCTGAGAGAACTGGTTGTTAAGAGAGCCTGGCCCCTCCCCTCTCTCTGTTGCTTCCTGTCCTGCTATGTGGTCTCTGCACACACCAGCTCCCCCTTGCCTTCTGCCATCAGTGCCCTCACCAGAAGCAGATGCCAGCGCCATGCTTCCTGTACAAGCTGCAGAACTGTGAGCCAAATAAGCCTCCTTTCTTAATATTAAGGTTGGTGCAAAATTAATTGCAGATTTTTGCCGTTGAAAGTAATGGCAAAAATCGCAATTAATTTTGCATCAACCTAATAATTTAAGCCTCAGGTATTCTTTACAGCAACAGTAAATGGACTTAGGCCCAAATATAGGAGCATGCAGGAGACGTGGTGGGAGAACTGCAGGAGGAGAGGCCTGGCCCAGTAGGCTCATGGTGAGGGCTTTGCTTTTCTCAGAAGAAAGGGGTCTTTTAGGCCGGGCGCGGTGGCTCACACCTGTAATCCCAGCACTTTGGGAGGCCGAGGTGGGTGGATCACCTGAGGTCAGGAGTTCAAGAATTAGCCGGGCGTGATGGCAGGCACCTGCCATCCCAGCTACTCAGGAGGCTGAGGCAGGAGAATCGCTTGAACCTGGGGCACGGAGATTCCAGTGAACCGAGATTACGCCATTGTACTCCAGCCTGGTAACAGAGTGAGACTCCATCTCAGAAAAAAAAAAAAAAAAAAAAAAAGAGGTCTTTGATTAGAAACCAGTATTCTGACCATCGGCACCTGGGGGAATCCTGAAGTCCAAAAGCTACTTGTCACCAAAGTAGAAATATGAACAGAGTTTGCCCTCACATGTTCTTCACGCTCCACGCCACCTGCCAGATGCTGTGCTAATCCACCTCTGGGGACCTGCTTGCTTCCACCTTTTGTCCCAGGGAAAGGGGACTGTTTTCTGAGGGACGGGGCAGTGGTAGGCACCAAGCCTGGCTGCCTGGGGCCAGGCTCAGCTCTACCACTCACTAGCATTGGCCTGGGGCCTGCTGCGGAGGCTGCTGTGAGGACACTGTATGCAGAAGGCAAATCAGGTCAAGCCCACCCCAAGAAGACCCAGCTACGTGATCGCCTTTATTGAACCATCTCTCTCGTGACACCAGAGCGTCTTCCAGCTGCCGGCCCTCTTCTCTGCCCCCTTTCCAGCAAGACTCTGCCAAAGACTTGGTGCTCATGGTTTCCACCTTTCTCCTCCTTTTGTTTCTTGAACCCACCCCAACCAGACTTTCAACCCCCTAGGCCACAAAAACAACTCTTGTCAAAGTTGCCAGCATTCAGCTGCCTTCCTGACCTCTCTCCCAGGGGTTTAAAACAGGCAGCCCAAACCAACACTTCCAAACCAAGTCACTGACGATCCCCTCCACCCTTTTCCAAACTCATTGCACAGTTTGGTTACAGGTAACATCACCTTGCCAGGTTCTCCCAGCACTCCTGCAAGTACTGGCGCCTCTTCCTTCAAAACAGATGCAGGGATCTGACCCCTTCACAAAGGCTGAAGTGAGCCTTTTTTTTTTTTTTTTTTTTTTTGAGACAAGGCCTTGCTCTGTCACCCAGGCTAGAGTGCAATAGCACAATCTTGGCTCACTGCAACCTCTGCCTCCTGGGTTCAAGCAAGTCTCATGCCTCAGCCTCCCAAGTAGCTGGGATTACAGGTGTCCACCACCATGCCCAGCTAGTTTTTGTATTTTTAGTGAGACAGGGTTTCACCACGTTGGCAGGCTGGTCTCGAACTCCTGATCTCAAGTGATCTTTCTGCCTTGGCCTCCCAAAGTGCTGGGATTACAGGTATAAGCCACTAGGCCCAGCCTGGAGCAAGCCTTTTAAACATAATTCGGTCCAACCATGGTGGCTTATGCCTGTAATCCCAGCACCTTGGGAGGCTGAGGCAGGAGGATGGCTTGAGCCCAGGCATTTGAGGCTGCAGTAATTAGTGATCGCACCACTGTGCTCCAGCCTGGGCAACAGAGCGAGGCCCTGTCTCGAAAAATAATAATAATAGAAATAAAACGCAATTTAGATTGTGCCATACTATTCTTCAAAATGGACCTGCTATCTCATTTTAAAACGGAAATTCCCTACAGTCGCTTCCAGAGCCTATGTGACCTGCCTTTCTGCATCGCTCTGGCCTCAACTCCCACCCTTCTCCCCCTTGAGCCCTCTGAACCACACGGGCCTCCTGGCCGCTCCTCAAACGGGCCTAGTACAATCCCACCACAGGGTCTTTGCACTCGCTGCTCCATCTGCCTGGAGGCTCTTCCTCTCAGCTAGCTGTGAGATTCTTCTCCACGTTTCCTGCAAGCCTATGCTGACCCTCTCCAGGAGAAGAGCCCCTCCATCCCATCACCCATCTGAACCTACTCAGTTCTCTGTGGCATTGATCACCACCTGACACTGAACATAAACTTGGTGAGGCTTTGTCTGTTTTGTTCATTGCTACGTCCCTAGTACCCCACACAGTCCCTGGCACATGCTCAATGTTTGCTGAATGAGTGAGTGAATAACATTACTCACTGTTTAACGAACACTCTTTTTGTCTCCTCATTGCTATATACATATGTATGCACAGACACACACACACATATATACACACACACCTCTCTCTCTCTCTCTCTCTGTGTATGTATATATACACATATATATACTTTGTATATGTATATATCTGTATATATACACATATATACGTATATACACACATATATACATATATATATATACACACACACACACATATATACACACACACCTCTCTCTCTGTGTGTATGTATATATACACATATATACGTATATACACACATATATATACATACATATATATACACACACACATATATACACATAAATATACTTTGTATATGTATATATCTGTATATATACACATATATACGTATATACACACATATATATACATACATATATACACACACACACACACACACACACACACACACACACACAGAGACAGGATCTCGCTCTGTCACCCAAGCTGGCATGCAGTGGTTCAATCTTGGCTCACGGCAGCCTCCTACTCCTGGGATCAGGCCATCCTCCCACCTCAGCCTCCTGAGTAGCTGGGACTACAGGTGCATGCAACCGTGCCTGGCTAATTTTTCATATGTTTTGTAGAGACAGGGTTTTGCCATGCTGCCAAGACTGGTCCTGGACTCCTGGGCTCAAGTGATCTGCCCGCCATGGCCTCTCAAAGTACTGAGATGACAGGCATGAGCCACCATGCCCAGGCTTCTCATTGCTACTAAAGAACAACACCCCAGATTCCTCGATAGGGTCACGTGACATAGCCCCACTGCTCTCTGGTTTTATCCGGCTATGTCTAGTCCTTGGCAAACATGCTGGGTGCATGGCTCAGGCTGTTCCCTCATCTGACTCCAGGGCCTTTGCACTCACTGTTCCGTCTGCCTGGAGGCTCTTCCTCTCAGCTAGCTTCGAGGCCCTCTCCACGTTTCCTGCAAGCCTAGGCTGACCCTCTGCAGGAAAAGAGCCTCTCCTGTGAAGCCCCCACCATCTCTTGAGGGGACCAGCACTGGGCCTGTGACCCCCAGGCGTTATTGCTGCAGCTGACAGATGAGGCATTCAGTGGTCACTTAAGCCAAATGGTTATCTGAAATATAGGTGACGAGAAACGAAATCTAGAATTCATGTCGATTAGATTAAATTAAAAATTTAACATAAATTAAAGGTCTATCTGAGAGCCTCCAACCTATGATTTTCCATTAACACAAATAAGAATGGACCCCGATGATGTCTGCAGGAAGTTTAGAAGTCCAATGTCAGTTGAATATGAGCTGCCCTGGTTTCAGGCATCCTGAACTTCTCTGGACCCAAGTCCGCCCATAAAAATGGTACAAACGTTGCAGTATTCGAAGCACACACAAGCATATTCCTCACAGATCACCCCAAATTATGATATTTATTTGGCAATCGGTGAATAGGCTTTAAATATTTGGCAAAGTCAATTCCTATCAATTTCTCTTCATGGACTCCTCACAGCGGAGGAGAATCAACATCACCTCATGTTCAGAAGTTATGACCAGCTGGGCACGGTGGCTCACACCTGTAATCCTATCACTTTGGGAGGCTGAGGCAAGTGGATCACTTGGGGCTAGGAGTTTGAGACCAGCCTGGTGAACATGGTGAAGCCCTGTCTCTACTAAAGATACAGAAATTAGCTAAGTGTGCTGGTGCACACCTATAATCCCAGCTACTCGGGAGGCTGAGGCGTGAGAATAGAGACTCACTTGAACCCCGGAGATGGTGGTTGCAGTGAGCTGAGATCGTACCACCGCACTCCAGCCTGGGTGACAGAGTGAGACTCTATGTCAAAAATAATAATAATAAGTTACTAGAAGTTATGATCATATTATACAGGGGCAAAAGTATCAGCAGGGAGAGGGAGTTTACATCAATTTCAAAACAAAAACTGAAAAGAGGTTTGTACTTTTTATGACACGCTTATCCAGCGGATAGGAGTCCTCCATGGACAAAAGCCACCCCAAATATTAATGGTTTACTTCTTTATGACACACAGAAAATGCTCCTGTCTTTTCAGAATGTACTTTGTTTGCAGTTAATTAGAGGAATCCCACCTCTCGGGGTGGTAGTTGTTCATGTACGTCCTGGCACAGATGTGAAGCCATGCTGCTTAATGCAAGGGCCATTACGGTGGAATGACGTGCTCAGTACATTTCTGGGACAAGGTGACACTGTCATTGATGGTCTGTTGAAGGAAAGAAGCTAATTTTCTTTTAAGCGTAAGCCTTTAGGAGTAACTTAATTAGGCCATGCTGTAAAACCATCACTAATAACTGTCAGAAGTACCCCCTGAGTCACCAGGGAATGACAAAGCTTGGCAAACAGCCTCTTCCTTGGAGCCCAGGAGTTCACCTCCCACCTCATTTTGAAATGGTCCTCACAGGTCTTCAAAGTCTCCCTCTCTCTTGGCCTGAGTCCCTGCTTCCTCTTGGTGAGACTTCATGAGTGCTTTACACATATATAAACACGCGTGCGCATAAACATGCACATGCAATACACAGACAATGTAAAACAACTTTTTTTTTCTTTTTTTTTGAGACTGGGTCTCACTCTGTTGCCCAGGCTGGAATGCAATGGCATGATCACAGCTCACTGCAGCCTCAACCTCCCAGACTTAAGTGATCCTCCCACCTCAGCCTCCCAAGTGGCCCAGACCACAGGTGCACAATTGCTCCCGGCTAAGTTTTGTATTTTTTGTAGAGACAGGGTCTCACTGTGTTGCCTAGGCTTGTCTCAAACTCCTGGGTTTGGCGATCTTCCTGCCTCAACATCCCAAAGTGCTAGGATTACAGGCGTGAGCCACCATGCTACACCAAAGAAAAAAAATCTCTTTATTTTCAATTCTGTAAAATGACACCACCAGTGGCTCATCTTTTTTTTTTTTTAACATAGTAGTAACTACCTGATATTCTAGTTCTTTTATTATATTTTCCAAGTTTTTAAAATCTTTTAGTCACTATTTTAATGATTACTAAAATTAGATTTTGACACTTAATGCACTTATTTTGGGCACTGAGGCCAAAAGTCAGAATTACAGGAGAGATGGGGGATTGTGGGGAGAGCAAGGGTGAGTAGGGAGAGGAAGGGGGGAAGGGGGGCGAGTCAAGTCACTGAGGGCAGAGGGCAGAGGTCAGAAGGCCAGCGGGATCCTGGTCCCTGCTCCTCCACTTTTCCTGGGATTCTGGAAGCTATCCAGTGTCTCCAACATGCTTCGTTTTCTTTCTTTCTTTCCTTTCTTTCTTTTTTTTTTCTTTCTTTTCCTACAGTCTTCCTTTGTGGCCCAGGCTGGAGTGCTGTGGCGCGATCTTGGCTCACTGCAACCCCCGCCTCCTGGGTTCAAGCGATTCTCCTGCTTCAGCCTCCCGAGTAGCTGGGATTACAGGTACCCACCACCACTCCCGGCTAATTTTTGTATTTTTAGTAGAGACAGGGTTTCACCATGTTGGCCAGGCTGGTCTCAAGCGCCTGGCCTCAGGTGATCCACCTGTCTCGGCCCCCCAAAGTGCTGGGCTTACAAGCGTGGGCCACCGTGCCCGACTGTTTTCTTAAATTGGACGGAGGTGGTTTCTCTTGGACGCTAGGTTCCGTCCTCTATCTGACCCTGCTTGGGGGCCGGGGGGTGCTGACAAATATCTGTCGAAAGAGTTAACGAGTCTTAAGTGATTTGAGCACTTTCCATCTTAGAGGACAGTGTGCGAGCACTCGCCCTGAGCACCCCTGCAGAGGCCTCCGGGCACTCGCACGCAGCCAGCCTGGGCCTTCAGGAAGGTTCCCCAGCTGTCAGCAGCAGGGGCCCCCCAGGGACTCTCTTCACTTGCTTTATTTGCCCTCACAGGAATCTTCTTTCGGTTCGTCTTCCTCGGAGGCCACGCTTCCCGACTTCTTTCACTAGAGGCTCCACACTCCACTCACTGCTGAACCGATGGCTGCCCTGTTCCTTTCGGTTCCTGCTCAGATGCCCCTTTCCCAGGGCGTCCTGAGGGCTCTCTCTGAAATCACACTTGCCCTGACCACCTGCCCCTGTATTGTCTCCCTGTTACTGCTCTTCACAGCAATAAACTATTCCTACGGCATATGTTAATGTTGTTGTCTATTGCCTCCAGTCAGGAAGTTCATGAGAGTAGAAACTTTTTATTTTGTTCACTGTTCTTTTCCCTGAACAGAGACTCCCATAGGGCTGGTGCCCCACTCACTGATTCAACAAATATTTATCGAGTCTGCCTACTGTAAAGGATAAATACATAAGATAGTGCGATAGCCAGGTGCAGAGGCTCCCACCTGGAATCCCAGCAATTCACGGGGCTGAGGCATGAGAATCTCTTGAGCCTAGGAGTTTGAGACTAGCCTGGGCAACATAGCAAGACCCTGTCTGTATAAAAAATAAAAAAGCCATGCATGGTGGCTTGCGCCTGCAATCCCAGAGGGTTGGAAGGCTGAGGCTGAGACAGGAGGATTGCTTGAGGTCAAGATTTTGAGACCAGCCTGGGCAACACAGTGAGACCCCATCTGTAAAAAAAAAAAAAAAAAAAAAAAAGGAAAAAAAATTAGCTGGGCATGGTGGCATGTGCCTGTGGTTCCAGCTATTTGGAAGGCCAAGGTAGAATTGCTTGAGCCTGGGAGGTCAAGGCTGCAGTGAGCCATGATCATGCCACTGAACTCAAGACTGGGTGACAGACTGAGATCTTGTCTTAAAATAATAATAATAATAATGGCCCGATATGGTGGCTCACACCTGTAATCCCAGCACTTTGGGATGCTGAGGAAGGTGGATCACTTAAGACCAGGAGTTCAAGACCAGCCTGGCTAACATGGTGAAACCTTATCTCTGCTAAGAATACAAAAAATTAGCTGGGCGTGGTGGTGCACGCCTGTAATCCCAGGTACTTGGGAGGCTGAGGCAGGAGAATTGCTTGAACCCAAGAGGCAGAGGTTGCAGTGAGCCGAGATTGCACCATTGCACTCCAGCCTGGGTAACAGAGTGAGACTCTGTCTCAAAAAAAAATGATAATGATAATAATAATAATAATGTGCTAGAAGGAGCTGTGATGTGGAAAATTCAGAGTAAGGCAAGAGTAGATGGGGGTGGGTTGGCCTGAAAAGGCCTCATGTAAAGGGAATATTCTGGCAAACACTTGATGACGGTGAGGGAAGAGCTATGCACCTGTCAGGGAAGGTGCATTCCGGGCAGACGGGTCAGCCAGTGCAAAGGCCCTGCGGCAGAAGTGTGTTTATGAAGCAGCAAGGAGTTGAGAATGGCTGGAGTGGAGAATGCTGGGGAGAAGTAGTATTAGGAGAGGTCAGACATGGAATGAGGTAGCAATGGAGATTTTTTTACATCAATAAAATGCACCCATTTTAAATGATGGGTTTTGACCCATGTATAAATCCATATAACCATTGCCTTGATCAAGATATAGAACATTTTCATCACCCCTAAAAGTTCCCTTGTCTCCCTGTAATCCATTCCCCCATCTCCCATCCCAGGCCCCAGGTAACTGTGTTGCTAGAAATTCCTGTTGCTCCTTGTGAAGAATTTCATTTAAATGGAATCATGTAATACATGCTCTTCTGGACCTGGCTTATTTTGCTCGGTAGAAAGTCTCTGAGATTCATCCATGTGGTTCCAGTTATTTGGAAAGCCAAGGTAGATTTGCTTGAGCCTGGAAGGTCAAGGCAGCAGTGAACCATGATCATGCCACTGAACTTGAGCCTGGGTGACAGAGTGAGATCCTATCTTAAAATAATAATAATAATTATAATAGTAATAAAAATGGCCAGATGTGGTGACTCACACCTGTAATCCTAGCACTTTGGGAGCCTGAGGCAGGTGGATCACTTAAAGCCAGGAGTTCAAGACCAGCCTGAAGTCCTTTTCAAACCTTTTGTTTGAATGGCATGATCTCAGCTCACTGCAACCTCCACCTCCCAGGTTCAAACTATCCTCCTGCCTCAGCCTCCCGAGTAGCTTCCATGTGGGTTTATGAATGGTTTCTTTGTTTTGCTGTACAGAATTCCATTGTGTGAGACGGCACAGCTGCTTTACCCATGCACCTGTTGAAGGACATTTGGGTGGTTTCCAGCTTTTCACTATTATGAATAAAGCTGCTATGAAGGTTTACCTGTGTACAAATGACTTGGTATATACCTAGAAGAGGTATTTCTGGGCCGCACAGTTGGTGTATGTTTTCCTCAGGGCTTGTACCACTCACTTCCCATCCAACGTGTAAGCAGCCCAGGTGCCTCTTTATCTTCCCCAGGACATGTGGTATTGTCAGTCTTTCCAATGGTGGCCATAATGGTGGGCATGGCAGCAGCACCTTGTGATGGTAATCTGTGTTCCTCTGATGACTAATGATATATTTTTTTTTCCCCTGTGCTTAGAGCTACTTTCATATCTTCTCTTGTGAAGTCTTTTTCAAACCTTTTGTCACATTCTATCGCCCAGGCTGGAATACAGCAGCATGATTTCAGCTCACTGCAACCTCCGCCTCCCAGGTTCAAGTTATCCTCCTGCCTCAGCCTCCCGAGTAGCTGTGACTACAGGTGCTTGCCACCATGCCTGGCTAATTCTTTTATTTTCTGTAGAGAGGGGGTTTCACCATGTTGGCCAGGCTTGTCTCAAACGCTTGGCCTCAGGTGATCTACCTGCCTCGGCCTCCCAAAGTGCTGGGATTCCAGTGACCTGTGCCCTGCTCAGCCTTTTCATTTTCTTACCAGTATCTTGAGCAAACATTTCTAATTTTGATAAAGTCCAGTTTATCAATTTTGTTCATTTATCTATTGATTGATTTACAAAAATGGAATCTATGGTATACAGCATGACTTGTTTGTTTGTTTGTAGATGGAGTTTCGTTCTTGTCACCCAGGCTGGAGTGCAGTGGTGCGGTCTCGGCTCACTGCAACCTCTGCCTTCCAGGGTCAAGCAATTCTTCTGCCTCAGCCTCCCGAGTAGTTGGGATTACAGGTGCCTGCCACCACGCCCGGCTAATTTTTGTATTTTTAGTAGAGACGGGGTTTCACCATGTTGGCCAGGCTGGTCTTGAGCTCCTGACCTCAGGTGATCCACCTGCCTCGGCCTCCCAAAGTGTGGGATTACAGGCATGAGCCACTGGGCCTGGCCCATCATGATGTTTCGATACATTGTGGAATGGCTGAATCAAGCAAATTCACATGCGTATTACTTCACATTCTTAGCATTTTTTTGTGATGAAAACACAAAATTGATTTTTAGAAATCTTCAACTGTACATTGTTATTAATCAGAGTCACCCTGAGTTACATAGATCTCTTAAATTTTTTTTGTCTCAATTTTTTTCCTGTGTGATTTGTGTCTCGTTTAAGAAATATTTGCCTAACCTGAGGTTGTGAAGGTGTTCATGGGTTTTTCCCCTAGTAGTTCTATCATTGCATTGTAACCTTTTTTTTTCTTTTTTCTTTTTGAGACAGGATCTCGCTCTGACACTCAGGCTGTAGTGCAGTGGGGTGATCTTGGCTCACTGCAGCCAAGATCTTCCAGGCTAAAGTGATACAGGCATGCACTACCACACCTGGTTAATTTTTATATTTTTGGTAGAGACAGTGTTTCTCTATGTTGCCCAGGCTGGTCTTGAACTCTAAGCTCAAGTAATCCTCCTGCCTCAGCCTCCCGAAGTGCTGAAATTATAGGCTTGAGCCACGGTGCCTGGCCTATCTTTGTAACTTTTGTGTTTAGGTCCACAGAAAGTTTTGAGCAAAGAATTACCGTGATCGGACTTACACAGATGACTCTGGCATCACTCTGCTGTGCTGAGCCTGTGGCGGGCCCGAAGGCAGACTTCAGGACACTGGTCAGGAGACCTTTCCACCCATCCGAGCTTGGACCAGCCTGGGCAGAGTACAGTTGGGAGTAGAGGGCACATCTTGGAAATGTTGTTTATCAGCGAGTTTTCTGGTGTAAGTCCTTCCTCCCTCCTTGCTGAGTAATCATCAACTTTATGAAGTTATTTCCTTTCTCTGAAGACTCAAGTGCTTGCAGCTTCACATGAGGCCATGTGTACGTACAGAATTGTCTTGAGCCTTGAGCAATGTTTGCTATGTATTTTAACTTTTCACTGCTTTAAAGGAAATAGCTGGTTTTAAGTTTTAATCCACAGATTGTCATTCTTCAGGGATGGCAGCCCCAAACACAACATGACAACTCGTCTACTCACCCATGAAAGATTAAAAAATGGAAATCAATGTATTTCATCTTATGCTCTGCGTCACTTCTGCTCGGACTCATAAATCCACATCTCTTTGCTTTGGCCACTTCAACTCATATCCAATCCTTTCTTTATTTCATGATTTATTGCTGTAAGTTAGCTCTTTTGCCAGATTTATAAACTCACTGTTCTTCATATAATACCTACTTTGTACACTAGGCAACAAGACAGTTAATTTATTGTCTATGACTTGTTACCTTGAAAAATTACATCAATGCAAAGTGATTGCCTTTTAGCCTCTGTAGCCAATAAATGCATTTTATTTTTTTTTGGAGAGGATGATGTGAGGTCATAGGATCATATATATAATCAGTGAGCAGAATGAGAAGGAGCGAGTTGAAAGTTCTCTACGACAGAAGCCAAGAAGGAAGACGTCTATCTCGTAGCAATCATGTATAAGCTGGCCTCCTGCTGTTTGCTTTTCATAGGATTCTTAAATCCTCTCTTATCTCTTCCTCTCCTTGACTCCGGGGAAGTATCCCTTCAACTCTCAGGTAAGATTTTTTTTTTCCCTTATGTTAGTCTTGAAAGAGCCTTTACCAGTCTTAAATTCAATGTTAGAGATAAGAATGGGATTCCTGTTCAAAGGAGTCTTGAATCTTGTTCTATCAATAGTCCCAGCTTTGAAAAGAATATTAAAGGATCCTTAAGGCACATTTTAGATGTAGTAATGGATACAGTTTTTTTTTTTTCTCTCTCTCTCTCTATAATGTAAAAGGAGAAGAGGAGAATTGCTTATTTCATGTTACCTCTGTAGTTGAACCTCTTGTTTTGGGTGATATATATTTTTTTCCAATTTAAAAAATTGCATGAAATTTAAAACATCATTACTTTTAGTTTTTACTTTAAACAAACTGGTTGAATGTAGCACTGGCTGTTCTAATTATAGATTAATAATGGATTTGTTTCACCTTATGTTTAAAACATCTGATATGTGTTCTATGAAACAAAAATGTTTACTAAAATGTTTTTAAATGACAAACTGGGGAGCTAGGGAGTTCACAGACTTCTGAGTATATTGATCATTTCCTTTTGATTTATGTTAATTCAGTGTAAGTCTGAGTTGAGTTAAAGAAATACGTATCAGTCAGGTAGGTTCTCATTTTGCCATTATCTTTCCATTTAGTTTAAGAAATGAGAAGGCTAATGCTTAGGGATTAGTTTCCATCAAAAACTTAACTAGATATAATCTTATCTTTAATCTTGAGTACTTCTAGGCTTTTTTTAAATAAAGAGAAAAAAAAAAAAACAAAACCCTCTTCTAAGCCAAGGATTTTATAGTTTCTAGTCTCTAAAAGTTCATCCCGAGCAGCTTTCTGATGATGGTCAAGCACTGTCATCAGGCACTGTCAACCAACTTCCCGAGTCACTGAGATGATCACTGACTGTCTTCTTAACAGTTAAACACAGGCATTAACTTTACTGAATCTCTGCTATTTACAAAGAAACAGCACACATCTCAAGATGAAATAAAAAATGAAAATATTCAGCTACTACTGTCATCTTAAAAACTTTACAAATAATCTAAGAAACTTAGCTGAAATGAGTGTAGCATCTCACACAAACTCGAAACAAGTGGCAGCTTATCTCAGAATTTGTTCTCATTGATTTCTCCAGAAATGAGCTTTCCTGTCAGCATGTATAGATGATCAAATTTTATAGATTTTTATTAACAGTCTTCAGAAGTGCTGTGAATGTGCTCAGATGCCTTTATGATGATCTGCTCACTGTCCTCCAATCAAGGTTGCAGCTATTTGTAAGCCTGCGGCACGCCGGTGCCACACATGGCCTCCCACCCTGACTCCCACAGCCTCGAATCGCAACACAGCAGCAGGTCTGCATTTACCACGCCTCACACGCACTTCATTTAGCACACTCCGGAGTGCCCTTTCCACACACCTTAAGCACACTTACTATGCATTCACATAGGGAACGCCACAATTAAGTTCCTTACTGATGATTTTGAAGCCGATTCTAAGTATAATAATTGTATTGAAATCTTGAAGTTCAGTAAGAGGTGATACCATCTTACTGGCTTTATAGGAAGACCGTAAACAATCTTCTTTTTCCTCTCCAATTTCACCACCCAAATATCTAAAAGCAAAAAGGCAGTAGGCAGCAGTAGATAAGCAGAAATGAGGGAGAGTCAGACGTTTTGAACCAAAATGGTTTTGAGACAGGCTGGGGCTCAGCCCTCAGCTCTTATTCAAGGCAATCGAGGGGCTTGGCGCATCACGCGGGCGTCAGGTCCACGTCTCCAGGCTTCCCGTTCCGCTGGCTGGCACATGGGCTGGTAGCATTTCCGCCTCTTTTAGAACACCACTGATGGCACATCATGAACTTAGCATTGGGCGTTTTTCTAGTGTTCATCTCCCTGTCTCTGGTACTCTCCAAAGGCACGAGGAACAGAAATAACCAACTGAAGGACGAACTGAATTCTAAGTATCTGCTTTTACTCTGTAGCACCTCATGAAGATGCGCGGTTAACTCCGGAGGAGCTAGAAAGAGCTTCCCTTCTGCAGATACTGCCGGAGATGCTGCTGGGTGCAGGAAGAGGGGACAGTCTCAGGAAAGCAGGTAAAATGCTTCTCATGTTTATAGCATGTCTGATTTAATTGCTACTGAACTTACCGTCTGTCCTCATCTAGAAGAGGTAGAGCCCTATTTTGGAATATAAAGATGAACTATATAAAATAATTAATTACCGATACTCTCCCCTCCCGACCTGTGCGACCTTCTTTTCCCCAGCAGCTCCTTGCACACACCGTGCTCTTTGGTACCTCAGCGTTTTGTCTTTCTGTGTGGACTTTTATTTTTGGGGGCTAGGGGTTGGTGGTAATTATTCCAGCTTCCAGTGAGTGCAATTTAAAATCCTAGTTTCCCACTTACTGAAGCCTTCATCTTTCTGTACTCCAGTTTCTTAATCTATAATCAGGAATGATTACGTTTCCACCTCAGAAGGTAACTTGTGAAGAGTCAGTGAGTCAAGGCAAGTAAAATGCTCCTTGAGTCACACAGAAAGTAATTAATCAAATGTCAGCTTATTCCCCTGTGGCCACATTCCTCCAAGCATGGACACAAATGCTTAGGAAGTTCTAGAAACAAAATTGAGCCTTTTGCTGGGCACAGTGGCTCGTGCCTGTAATCCCAGCTCTTGGGGAGGCCGAGGTGGGTGGATCATTTGAAGTCAGGAGTTTAGGACCAGCCTGGCCAACATGGTGAAATCCCATCTCTACTAAAAATACAAGCATCAGGGCCGGGCGCAGTGGCTCATGCCTGTAATCCCAGCACTTTGGGAGGCTGAGGCGGGTGGATCACGAGGTCAGGAGATTGAGACCATCCTGGTGAACACGGCGAAACCCCGTCTCAACTAAAAATACAAAAAAATTAGCCGGGTGTGGTGGCGGGCGTCTGTAGTCCCAGCTACTCAGGAGGCTGAGGCAGGAGAATGGTGTGAACCCAGGAGGCGCCGGAGCTTGCAGTGAGCCGAGATCGCACCACTGCACTCCAGCCTGGGCGACAGAGTGAGACTCCGTATCAAAAAAAAAAAAAAAAAAAAAAAAATACAAACATCAGCCAGGCATGGTAGTGGGTGCCTGTAATCCTAGCCACTAGGGAGGCTGAGGCAGGAGAACTGCTTGAACCCAGGAAGCAGAGGTTGCAGTGAGCCAAGATCTCACCATTGCACTCCAGCCTGGGCGACAGAGCAAGACTCTGTCTCAAAAAAAAAAAAAAAAAAAAAAAAAAAAAAAAAAAAAAAAAAAAAAATTGAGCCTTTTAGTAGGCGTTAATAGACAGTTCATTTGTTGTATGTTTGATGAGCTACTGCACTGCTAAGTTACTGAGGACAATGCAGTGACTTTTGTGAACTCTAGATAAGAACAGGAGTGCCTGTCTGCATTCAAGAAAAGCTTGCTGCAATGTGGAAAAAGACCAGAAACTAGACACAATTTAGTAATATTATTTTGTATATTTTAAAACAAGCGTACAAGAGAAACAACAGATCTGACGAACTGGCTTCAAAACTGTTTTTCAGACTCGAGTACCAACATTTTTAACCCAAGAGGAAATTTGAGAAAGGTAAGTGACTCTATTTATGACTTAAGTTTAAAAAGGCGAACATTCTGTACTGATTTTACAGGACTCTGAATTTATGAACTAGAGAAGTGTTCTTGGTGGAAACCACACCTTAAAATAATTGGCCAGCATGGCCAGGCGCGGTGGCTCACGCTTGTGATCCCAGCACTTTGGGAGGCTGAGGCGGGCGGACCACCTGAGGTAAGAAGTTCGAGACCAGCCTGGCCAACATGGTGAAACCCCGTCTCTACTAAAAATACAGAAATTAGCTGGGCTTGAGTGGGGCCTGTAATCCCAGTTACTTGGGAGTCTGAGGCAGGAGAATCGCTTGAACCTGGGAGGCAGAGGTTGCAGTGAGCCGAGATAGTGCTGTCACATTCCAGCCTGGAGGATAAGAGTGAGACTTCATCTCAAAATAATAATAATTGGCCAACATTATTTCAAAGCATTAATTTTTCCAAATTTTGATTGATATAAGATCTGAATGCAACAGGAACCTACCCAGTGCCTGTTTTGGGTAAATCAAGTAAGTTGTGAAAGAATGAAAAAAATAGGTGAGGTCCCTGCTCTCAAGTCTGGCATCCACTTGTGCTCTCATTCGCTATCTAACATGTGGCCCACGGCCAGCAGCACTGGGAGCGCCTGGAAGCCAGTGAAGGATGCAGAATTTTAGGCCCACCTAGGACCTGTGGAAACAAAATCTGCATCTTAACAAGATCCTCAGGTGATTCACAGGCATGGGAAAGTGTAACGGGCACTGCAAGGTAACACCTAATGGAAGAAGGCCATGCTCCAGACATGGACATGAACCACGTGCAGGAGGCCAGGCGCGGTGGCTCATGAGCCTGTCATCCCAGCACAGTGGGAGACCGAGGTAGGTGGATCGCTTGAGACCAGCAGTTCAAGACCAGCTTGGGCAACATAGCGAAACCCCGTCTCTACAAAAAATACAAAACTTAGCCGGGCATGGTGGCATGCACCTGTAATCCCAGCTACTCGGGAGGCTGGTGCAGGAGGATCACTTGAACCCAGGAGGTGGAGGCTGCAGTGAAAGATTGCGCCACTTCACTCCAGCCCAGGGAACAGAGCGAGACTCCATCTCAAAAGAATACAATACGATACAATACAATACAATACAATACAATACAATACAATACAATACAATACAACACAACACAACACACACAATACATACAATACACAGAACACACACAATACATACAATACACAGAAGACAATAAATGCACAGAATATGTTACTTTTTATTTATTTTTTGAGAGAGGGTCTCACTCTGTTACCCAGGCTGGAGTGCAGTGGCGTGATCTCGGCTCACTGCAACATCCACCTCCCAGGTTCAAGCACTTCTAATGCCTCAGCCTCCCGAGAGTAGCTGGGACTACAGGAGCCTGCTACCATACTCAGCTAATTTTTGTAGAGATAGGGTTTCACCAGGTTGCCCAGGCTGGTCTCAAACTCCTGGGCTCAAGTGATCTGCCCGCCTCAGCCTCCTCAAGTGCTAGGATTACAGGCGTGAGCCACCCGCCTAGCAACGGACATGATTTAAATAGAAGTCAGTCAATGAGGGTTTAGGAAAATTCAGGACCATCACTGAGCTGAACAGACTGGAAGGACACTCATTAGAGGTGGGGAGGTGGGCACAGGAGCCCCACTGGGCCCGGGACACTCTTGTTACAATTACAGTCCAGGGAAAAACGCAAATACTTTTAAGAAGTCCAATGTCTTGACTCAAGATTCCTTTTTCTTATAGGAATCTTCATTCATTGGTAACTTACCTGTTTTTTTTTTGTTTGGATTGTTTTAGTTTCAGGATTTCTCTGGACAAGATCCTGACATTTTACTGAGTCATCTTTTGGCCAGAATCAGGAAACCATATAAGAAACGTGAGACTCCTGATTGCTTCTGGAAATACTGTGTCTGAAGTGAAATGAGCATCTATTAGTCAGCTCAGAAACACCCACCTTAGAACACGAAAAATACTACAATAGTTGATTTGAAAACAGCGTGGAGAAAAACTAGGCAAACTACACCCTGTTCATTATTACCTGGAAAATAAATCCTCTGTTTTGCACATATCATGAGTGGTTATTTTCCCTATAAACATGTCCTGAAAATTTATAATTATTATTTTCTTCCATTTATCCTTAGACAATTCTTTGAAAATTCAGAAGCAAAGCTAATGAATGAACAGAAGCAAACACTAAGAAAAAGTCACGAAAGTTAAACTTGTTTAATGACAAATCATTTAAATAAACTACATTATCTTAGCTATGATGGCCTCTCGACCCTTAAAAAAGACAACGTATTACTTAAAAAATAAAATAAATCATGGCCAGGCACAGTAGCTCACACCTGTAATCCTAGCCCTTTGGGAAGCTGAAGTGGGTGGATCACTTGAGACCAGGAGTTTGAGATCATCCTGGGCAACATGATGAAACCCTGTCTCTACCAAAGGTACAAAAATTAGCCGGGCATGGTGGCGGGTGCCTGTAGTCCCAACTCAGGAGGCTGAGGCACGAGAATCGCTTGAATCTTTGGGGCGGAGCTTGCAGTGAGTGGAGATTGCACCACTGCACTCCAGCCTGGGCAACAGAGGCAGACTGTCTAGAACATAAAAAATACAATGAACAGGGAGGCTGAGGCAGGAGAATGGCGTAAACCTGGGAGGCGGAGCTTGCAGTGAGCTGAGATCCGGCCACTGCACTCCAGCCTGGGCGACAGAGCAAGACTCCATCCCAAAAAAAAAAAAAAAAATACAATAAATAAAATAAAATAAAATAAATAAAACAAAACAAAATAAAAAGAAACCAGTATCTTAGCGTGGAAAAATCTCAAAGTTATGGGTGTCTGAGATGAAGGGTGGGAGCGTCTGATGCTCCTCGGTTTCTGAAGTTCGTGGGGGAAGCTCACGCGCTGAGATCCTTTCTCTCGGCTGACCAAAGTCCTAACACTTGACGATTTTAATCTTTTAACATTGAAACTTGTATAATCTCAGTTTCTGTAAGCTCAAGGATCACAGTTTCTCACACTGGGAAAAGCACCTTGATGTCTCTTATAGAGAGAAGAAAGCTGAGGCAAGATTTAAGATTGTGGAAGAGCCTGGCTTACAAATTTTTAAAACCTGTGTAAGTACCGACTTCTATTCCGTGAATACATCTGTATAAATGTGGTTTATATATGTATAGAAGATACAGTGTGAACTCCTGAAAGTTCTGTGTGGGTCTCACACAGAACCATGTTTAGGGGAGGCCTGGATGTTTATGAGAAACTCGTTTCTCTCATTGAGCTCTGACATCCCACCACATTCCAGAGGGGTCTGCACCAACCAAACAGCAACACGCAACTGTGTCAATCTTGTCACTGACCATCACAAGTCTCCTAGAGAGTACAGGTCTCAGGGAGTTTACCCTAAAGACACCAAGAACTTGGCCAGGCGCGGTGGCGCACGCCTGTAATCCCAGCACTTTGGGAGGTCGAGGCAGGCGGATCACAAGGTCAGGAGATTGAGACCATCCTGGCTGACACGGTGAAACCCCATCTCTACTAAAAATACAAAAACAATTAGCCAGGTGTGGTGGCACATGCCCTGTAGTTCCAGCTACTCTGGAGGCTGAGGCAGGAGAATGGCGCAAATCCAGGAGGCAGAGCTTGCAGTGAGCAGAGATCGCACCACTGCACTCCAGCCTGGGCAACAGAGCGAGACTCTTAAAAAAAAAAAAAAAAAAAAAAAAGACATGAATAACAAATCTAAGGGAGAGATGTTTTAAACTGCAATGAATGCACAAGCTCAGAAACATGCTAACATTGGGGATAGCTATGATAATACTGTGGCGTGTCTCCCAGTGTTGAAATTAAATCAGTACTAGTTCCCTGGCACAGAATGTTGACACCATAAAACTGTTCTGTATCAGAGAGAACTTAAAAGCGGAATTCCACTGTAGAATTCTGAAAACCCTACTCATATTAGTGATACCAGGTGATGATTCATACAGACTGGGGCTCTGCCATCAGGTTTCTAGGGTCAGATTCCTACTCCCAGTGCACACCAGCTGTGAGTCTCTGACCAAGGTCTTGACTCCCCTTGCCTCAGTTTATTTCTCTGTAAAATGAGGACAATAACAATGCTTATTTCACAGGGCAGTTGTGAGGATTAAATAATTCATGTCGGCCGGGCGCGGTGGCTCAAGCCTGTAATCCCAGCACTTTGGGAGGCCGAGACGGGCGGATCACGAGGTCAGGAGATCGAGACCATCCTGGCTAACCCGGTGAAACCATCTCTACTAAAAACTACAAAAAACTAGCCAGGTGAGGTGGCAGCGCCTGTAGTCCCAGCTACCCGGGAGGCTGAGGCAGGAGAATGGCGTGAACCCGGGAGGCGGAGCTTGCAGTGAGCTGAGATCCGGCCACAGCACTCCACCTTGGGTGACAGAGCGAGACTCCATCTCAAAAAAAAAAAAAAAAAAAAAAAAAATTCATGTCAAGCACTTAGACCAGCACCTGTCATAGTAGTATACACGCAAAGTATACTGAGCCATTTTTCTTCCTGCTCGTTATTATGATTTTTGTTACAGAAAAGAAAGGTGCAAATGGTCTGAAAGGTGTAAACTTTAAAAAGCTCTGTTGGCTTCAGGATCTTGTTCCCTATTTTAATTTCTAGATTTTGTTGCTACCAGTTACACAGTCCGATCTTGTACACAGGTTCACCCTACAAAATCTGAGAAATTTTGATAACCGACTTTTATAAATTTGGCATTAGAATAAGTATTAAAAATATGTACATTGAAGTGAGGATTAACCCATTTATGCCAGAGGTTGCAAAAAAAATTTTTTTTTTATGAAAAATCAGACCTTGGTGATGACCCTGAGCAGTAGCATATAAATAACTCCCACAAGTTTAGTGTTCCAGTAATGGAACACTAGGTGTAAACGGGCTAAATAAGCCAATACATTTCAAAGTGCCTGCATCTTCATCCTCCACACAGTAGGTGCTCAGACCCACTGGCTAAGGCAAACACAGAATGTGGCTGAGAAAAGCACGGTTAACTAATATGAGGGTCCCTCAATAGATTATAAGAAACAGTTCTAAATGATACAGAAAACACATTTAAAGATCTGTTGACGTAGGGCCGGACAATTTCTCGCGTTTTACATGCACAGAGTTTATTTGTTGTTTTTACTTAAAAAGATACCCAATTGAAATACTAATGATTACAAACAAATTCAGAGTTAATTATAAATTCAGTTGAAACAAAATTTCAGTTTGGATTAAATTTACACTGTGAATTATAATGAAGTTTCACTCAATTGCAAAATGATTTCCATTCACACAGCATCTTGTTTTTCACAAATCGTGACCTCTGACCAAAGAAAACACAGCTTTTTGGGTAATATTCATGTAAACATTAAAGCCTATAATATGCATTTTTATTACAATTTTCAATAGTCATTAATATAAAAAGTTAACAAATCTGAACAACAAAGTTTAAGCTGGGGAGAGCCCCCTCGGGGGGCGGCGGTCAAGCTGCTGAGCCCCCGCTCACCGCCAGCAGCAGGTGCAACCTGTGAGTGCGTGAACGCGTCCACCCACAGGAGGAGCGCTCCTCATGCTCTGACAGTTCTGCCACAAGCACCAGTTTCAAATCAAACCTAGTATAACATGTACTCCACAAAATGTGTACTAAGGCAAAGAAATAAGTACATTTGGATAATACAAATATCCAGAAACAATGGAAAAGAAAGGCTTCTATTAGAGAACATAAGGCTTAGCATATATGAATGCACAATGATCCTGAGAGCTACAGATACCATTTTCATTTACATTAGCAAAAACTGTATTACTACAGAATGTCACTGACAGACAATCTACTGGCTGGTTAATTGTTTCAAATCTGATTCTTTATCAAGCAAAAATATCACACAACCTGATCAACACACAAAGGCTTCAGAAATCACTTAACCATCAAAATGGAGCAGACTATAAGAGCTATTTATAAAACAGGAATATTTGCATGGAACTGCTTAATATTAGAAAATTCCAAGAACTGTCAAAGGCAGCGTTTGAAAACAGTTCTGACATCTTAAGATGGAATTATCATCCAGAAAACCAATACTTCCAAAGGAGATCTGAGCTACGGGGATGGTCACCATGGATAAAAAGGTCGATTTTCCTAATCATTACCAGGATGCATTTACAAAAAGCTGTAAAACTTCAAAAGAGAAAGAGTATTTTCCTAAAAAAAAAAACCATAAAAAAACAAAAACAAAAAAGGAAGAAAAAATAAGTTAGTTTGTTGCAAGTTATATAAAGACAAAAGGTTACTATAACCTTCACTTTCTTCTATTTGGTGTTTCTGATCTGCAGGGGTGTGAATTTCATGTATCCTTCCAAGTTTAAGAAGGAATCAGGGACTTCTCTAAAGAGCACCAGAGAGTGAGCTGATTTATCAAGTAAACAATCCACTCACTTCTTAAAAGACACTGTGAATTCTGTAGAATTCACTGTAGAATTCTGAAATCCCTACTCATATTAGTGATAGCAGGAGGTGATTCTCTACTACAAACACCATAGAAGGCAGTGATTGATGGAGCCTGCAGGGCCCTGTGGGCAAGGACAACTGAGCTGCCTGGCTGTTTTCTCCTTTGCAGTCCCCACCACACTTACCCCTGTTCAAGGGCAAACAAAAGGCAGTGCCAATCAGACCCATGGTAAGGCTGGAGTGACCTCTTTTGTATAAATTGATTGGAAAGAAAGAGTTAACAGTTAGTTTTTGGTAAGAATGAACATTTAAACACAAAAGTATATAAGAATGATACTAGCTTTTACACTACTTGTAAAACTTTCACAATCATTATTTTAAAAACAAAAACACTGAAAAGGGCAACAGCACTGGTTGAGTAAGAAGCTCTTTCAACATTACACACGCAAATGCTAATGGAAACTCTCACAAGAATTGGCCCATGGTAAGCGGATCGATTTTTAAGATAAGGCTTTCAGAATTTCACTGGAAGGTGGGAAATCAATAGGAAAGGGATCTACAAGGATGAAGGCCAAATCTCAACCCCCAAAACCTGGTTATCACAGATATGCTAATGGACAATATGTGCTAACGTTTGTGAGAAAACCGGAATGTTTTATCTTAATTATGGAGGGGAACGCCAGGTTGAATGAAGCCTAAACGAATGTACTGCATTCATGGAAACCATTCTGAAAAGTACACAACCTGTAGGTGGGATTTTTTCAAGCACTCTAAGGGGAAAATGACTTACGTAACAGAACAAAATAAATGAGGCTAAGGTTTGGGGCTCATTCTAGCTCTACTTCTAATTATAATTTACTCTGGGTGACATCTGAAATAAAGATACACATACCTCTTTAGAGGCCATCCAATCTATTTAGCAGACAATTCAACTACAAAAAGAACCTAACTGGCCATTTTAATGTATCAGGAACAAAGAGAAGTAAGATTTTGTATACAATGTCTGCTTCGAAAAGATTATGTGCATTAAAAAATCAAGAAGAAAAAATCTTAACATTCAATGATAACTTCATGGTCATTTAAAAGTCCAGGACTTAAAAAGGTCTGTATGTGTAATGTGTCTTGGAAAGGGTATGAAGGTTCATCCTCACAGTCACTCAACTGCTGTCTTCTGCCAGAGCCTGACTGCAGGATGTGGCCGCACCATCAGCTGAATCCTCATTTTTGCAAGTGACACAGGCCTCCAAAAAAGAACAAAAGCAGGCAAGTTACTTGATGTCAATGTCACCTGAAGAGTTTTAAAACAGTAAAAAGCTGGTCACACGTTTCTAACTCCCCAACTTATTCAAGTCTGAAAATACTCATTATAGTTCATTCTTTATTACAACTATTTTTACTTTTTTTTGAGACAGAGTCTTGCTGTGTTGCCCAGGCTGGATGGAATGCAGTGGTGCGATCTTGGCTCACTGCAACCTCTGCCTCCTAGGTTCAAGTGATTCTCCTGCCTCAGCCTCCCAAGTAGCTGGGACTACAGGTGCCCGCCACCACACCCAGCTAATTTTTGTTTTTTAGTAGAGATGGGGTTTCACTATGTTGGCCAGGCTGGTCTTGAACCCCTGATCTCGTGATCCACCAGCCTTGGCCTCCCAAAGTGCTGGGATTACAGGTAGTAGCCACTGTGCCCAGTCTCATTCTTTATTATTAAAAGGCAAATGACAAATTGTTTAAATACAGTCATGTGCCACATGACATTTCAGTCAACAACAGACTGCATATATGATGGTGGTCTTGTAAGATTATCCTACCACATTTTTTTACGGTATCTTTTCTATGTTTAGATACACAAGTACCACTGTGTGTTACAACCACCTACAGTATTCAGGACAGTAACAGCTGTACAGGTTTGTAGCCTAGGATCAAAAGGCTGTCCCATAGAGCCTAGGAGTGACTGTAGCAAGCTGCTCCACCGAGGTTTGTGTGAGTACACTCTAGGATGCTTGCACAAAACATCCCCATTACTAAGTGGCGCATGGACTGTGCTTTTGTTTAAATTGCTGTGGGCCTCATTTTTCATATACCTGTCTATTTACAACCAGAACAACACTGAAAAAAACAAAGACATTTACAATAACCAGCCCAGCTCCTGCTTTTTGGTAAGACCCTACCCAGCCATTCTTACATGACAGACACTCATTCTTTTCTTTGAAAATGGAGATGGGGAGATTATTCTGAGAAGATGGCAGAGTAGAAGACTAGGACTCTCTCTCCTCACCTAGACAACTCGACTGACAAAATCAGTCCAAGGCAACTATTTGGAACTTGAGTCTATCTGAAGGCCTGCAACTTTCTGGGAAACGCTTAGAGGGTAAGCTGTGGTTGCCTGTGGTCAATTTCAGCTTGAAGCACAACAGCAACTACCCATCCCTGACCCTGGGCAAGGCACGTGTTCCTGGAGCACCTTGCACACAGCTTGTGGGAGTCAGAATGGGCAATAAGGACCCTGTCTTCCAACAATCAGAAAATAAGAATAAACCCTGGGAAAGGGGAGAATCAGGTTTCCAGAATTACGTTATTAGATTCAAATGTCTAGTTTTCAAACAAACAAAAAAAAATCATTAAAGCATACAAAGAAATGCCAAAGTACAGCCCCAGCTTGTCCAACCCCCTGCTGCCCATGGGCCACACGTGGCCCAGGATGGCTCTGAATGTGGCCCAACACAAATTCGTAAACTTTCTTAAAACATTATGAGTTGTTTTTGGTGATTTCTTATTATTTTTTAGCTCATCAACTGTTGTTAGTGTTGGTATACTTTATGTGTGGCCCAAGACAATTCTTCTTCTTACAATGTAGCCCAGGGAAGCCAAAAGATTGGACACCCCTGGTATAGCCCATTCAAAGGGAAAACATAAACCAAAAGGAAAAGTCTCTGAGAAAGATCAGATAAAAGAATTGTGAGACAAAGATTTTAAAACCACTGAAAGATGATCAAAGAACTGGTAGGGCACAGTGGCTCACGCCTGTAATCCCACCATTTTGGAAGGCTGAGGCAGGTGGATGGCTTGAGCCGAGGAGTTCAAGACCAGCCTGGGCAACATAGTGAGGTCCCAGCTCTACCAAAAAAAAAATTAGTTAGCCATGGTGGTATACACTTGTAGTCCCAACTACTCGAAAGGATCACTTGAGACCAGGAGGTAGACGCTGCAGTGAGCCATGATCATGCCACTGCACTCCAGCCTGGGTGACAAAGTGAGACTGTCTTTAAAAAAAAAAAAAGAAAAAGAAAAAGCTGGGTGTGGTGGCTTATACCTATAATCGCAGCACCTCGGGTGGCTGAGGCAGGTGGACTGCTTGAGCTCAAGAGTTCAAGACCAGGCTGGGCAACGTGGCAAAATCCCATCTCTACAAAAATTAAAAAATTTGCTGGGCATGGGTGCTAGATACTCGGGAGGCTGAGGTGGGAGGATTGTTTGAGCCCAGGAGACTGAGGCTGCAGTGAGCCATGATCATGCCACTGCACTCCAGCCTGGGTGACAGAGTGAGACCTTGTCTAAAAAAAAAAAAAAAGAAAGAAAGAAAAAGGCATGGAGAAAAATCAAGAAAACAATGTACAAACAATGTAAATATCAATGAAGAGACAGAAAACCTAAAAAGAAGCCAGAAAGAAATTCCGTAAATAAAAAGTACAAAACTGAAATGAAAAATTCACTAGAGGGATTCAAAAGCAGATTTGAGCAGGCAGAAGAAAGAATACATGTATGAAGACCGGACAACAGCAACTATCAAGTCTGATGAACAGAAAGAAAAAAGACTGAAGAAAAATCAACAGACCTGGAGGACGTGGGAAACAAGTGGACTAACATAAGCACTACGGGGGCCCCAGAGGAAGAAAAAGGGAAAGAGGCAGAAAGATTATTCAAAAAAAGAATGGCTGAAAACTCCCCAGGTTTGATGAAAAACATGAATGTAAACATCCAAGAGGGTAAATGAACTCCAACTAGGATGTACTCAGAACTCGGAGATCCACACTGTAATTAAATACCATGAAGTCAAAGACAAAGACAATGACAATCTTAAAAGCAGCAAGGGAGGCTAGGTGCAGTGGCTCACGCCTGTAATCCCAGCACTTTGGGAGGCCGACGCGGGCAGATCACGAGGTCAGGAGATCGAGACCATCCTGGCGAACACGGTGAAATCCCGTCTCTACTGAAAATACAAACAAATTAGCTGGGCGTGGTGGCAGGCACCTGTAGTCCCAGCTTCTAGGGAGGCTGAGGCAGGAGAATGGCGTTAACCCGGAAGGCAGTGGAGCTTGCAGTGAGTGGAGATTGTGCCACTGCACTCCAGCCTGGGAGACAGAGCGAGACTCTGTCTCAAAAAAAAAAAAAAAAAAAAAAAAAAAGCAAGGGAGAAACAACTCACACATGCAGGAGATTCTCAGTAAGATTATCAGCAGGTATCTCATCAGAAACTGTGGAGTTCAGAGGGCAGTGTCCCAGTGTATTCAAAGTACTTAAAGAAAAAAACCTGTCAACTAAGAAATCCTTTGCCTGGCCAAAAGTAAGGGAGAAGTGAAAACATTCCCAGATGAACAAAAGCCAGGGAGTTTGATACCACTAGACCTACCATCCAAGGAATGCTATCAGAAGTCCTGCAGGGTTGAAATGAAAGCACACGGACAATACCTTGAAGCTGTATGAAGAAATAAAGATCTCAGTGAAGGTAAGTATTATGATTGCAACAACGATGTGTAATTCCACTTTTTGTTTTCTACCTGATTTAAGAAACTAATACATTCAAAGAAAACGAGTAGTCTATAAAATCCAGTATTATTGGCCGGGCGCGGTGGCTCAAGCCTGTAATCCCAGCACTTTGGGAGGCCGAGACGGGCGGATCACGAGGTCAAGAGATCGAGACCATCCTGGCTAACACGGTGAAACCCCGTCTCTACTAAAGAAATACAAAAACTTAGCTGGGCGATGTGGCGGGCGCCTGTAGTCCCAGCTACTTGGGAGGCTGAGGCGAGAGAATGGCGTAAACCCGAGAGGAGGAGCTTGCAGTGAGCTGAGATACGGCCACTGCACTCCAGCCTGGGAGACAGAGCAAGACTCCGTCTCAAAAAAAAAAAAAAAAAAAAAAAAAAACAAATAAAATCCAGTATTATTTTAGCTTTGATTTGTAATCCCATATTTTGCTTTCTATATAATTTAATAGATTAATGCATAAAAATAATTATGTCTTTGGAAACACAATGTATAAAAACCTAATTTTATAACTTCAGTAATTGAAAGAAGATGGAGATGGAGCTCTATAGAAGCAAAGTTTTTGTAGGAGGTTATCAAAGTTAAGCTGGTATAAATTCAAATTGGAGTGATATGTTAGAATGCTAAATGTAATCCCCACGGTTATCACAAAGAAAATAGTTACACAATATACACAACAGGAAATGAGCAGGGCATTACATTTCACTTCAAAAAGCGAACTAAACACAAAATATGACAGTAATGCAGGAAATGAGCGAAAAGTCTTTAAGGCACACAGAAAACAAATAGCAAAATGACACAAGTAAGTCCTTCTTTACCCGTAATTACTTTAAATGTAAATGGGCTAAATTCTCCAAACAAAAGACAGAGATTGACTGAACAGATTTTGAAAAGCACTATTCAGATATATGCTGTCTACTCACTTCAGATGTAGACACAAATAGATTGAAAGTGAAAGGATGTAAAAAGTTACTACATGCAAATAGTAACCAAGAGAGTAGGTGTGTGTATAAGTCAGTCACACCAAGACAAATAATGTATGATTCCACTCATATGAGGTGTGCAGAGTAGTCAAATTCATATGGCTCTCGCCTGTAATCCCAGCACTTTGGGAGGCTGAGGCAGGCAGATCATTTGAGGTCAGGAGTTTGAGACCAGCCTGGCCAACAAGGTGAAACCCCATCTCTACAAAAATTAGATGGGTGTGGTGATGTGCGCCTGCAATCCCAGCTACTCCGGAGGCTGAGGCAGGAGAATGGCTTGAACCCGGGAGGCAGAGGTTGCAGTGAGCCAAGATCACGCCACTGCACTCCAGCCTGGGCAAGAGAGCAAGACTTTGTCTCAAAAAAAAAAAAAAAAAAGAAAAAGAAAAAAGAGAAAAGAGAAAAGAGAAAGAAGACCAGTGATCGCAAAGGGTTGGGAGAAGGAGGAACGGGGAAATTATTGTTTAATGGGTATAGAGTTTCAGTTTTGCAAAATGAAGAAAGTTCTGGAGATGGATGGTGGTGATGGTTGCATAATGTGAAGATATTTAATATTCTTGAATTATATACTTAAAAACAGTTCAGAAGGTAAATTTCACGTTATGTGTATTATACCACAATTAAAAGTGTTAATTTTTAAAAACGTGGGTAGTAGGATTTCATTGTCTTGCTTATTTCATAAGCCTTAATATATTTTTTAAAACACCTAACTTTACTCTTTTTTTAAAGTATTTTTACAAACACACACACAAACACAAATTATTTGTCTTTTTTGAGACTGGCTGGAATGCAGTGGTGAGATCATAGCTCACTGTAGCTTCAGTTTCCCTGGCTCAAGCAATCTTCCTGCCTCAACCTCATTAGTAGTTGGGACTATAGGTGCACGGCACCACACCTGGCTAATTTTTTTGATTTTTATTAGAGACGTGTTTGGCTATGTTGCCCAGCGTGGTCTCCAACTCCTGGTCTCCAACTGGCCTCCCGAAGTGCTGGGATTATAGACGTGAGCCACTGGACTAGGCCTACTTGCTTTTGTTTTTAACTTGACTCTTCAGCCTCCCATATCTTGATACTTGTGGGAATAAAGATCTCATTACTAGTACAACCATCACTACCATTACCACAGCTGCCACCAACACTGGTTGGGACCACTGGTAAATCAAAGCTTTACTGTTCAGGCTATTCACAAAAAATCTCATTGAGAAGAACTCATAACAGCAAAAAGACACTTAGGTCCCATTAAAGTTTCTGCTTGGTATGAATACTACCTCTGGTGTGAATCTTACATCTTTTTTTTTTTTTTTTTTTTAACTCTTTTCAAACATGCAGACATATTTGAAATACGTAACAAATCACCTATCAAATGCAGTCAATTACACATCAAAGCAGGTGTTTCCACTCTTTATTGTCCCCTAACATTCCAATTGGTAGAAGAAAAAACCACCCGGAGGCAAAAAGACCTGTGTTCAAAATCCAATGAACTGCATGGCCTTGTATTAATTATTTAACATGTGTATACCTTACTTCTTGCTTATTGGTAAAGAGAGAATAATAATACCTACCATAGAGGTAAACTGTGTGGATTAACGTTTTCAGTGGGATCACGCAAGAGCATGACCTATATTAAAACCACCACCTGGCCAAAATACATGAGTATATGACAACCATTATTATTGTGCTTACTTGAATGTCGATTTCTTGAGGGACAGTCTGGCTTTGAATCCAATTATACACCTTGGCCAGCTCCTCTTTTTGCCCATGAGAAAACTGGGGCTGCTGCTGCCTCATAGTTTCTAACTTTTCTAGGTCTTCTTTTAGCACAACTTCTTTAACCCTGAAAACAAACAAACAGAATCATAATAGTCCTGAATAAGACACAGGGTTCTTTTCATGTCATGTAAGAACAGCACTTCTTTTTGGCTGGTAATACACCTTACACTTTCTAATACATGAGGCATACATTAAAAAAAAAAACTAGATCATTTCCTTGTCAAGTTGGTAAAGGCTTTTTTCTTGGTGGAAAATATCTATATGATGTTTTAATGAGGTGTATGGAAGAAAGAGATTTCCCTTAGCTTTTTTCTTTTAGAATAAGGCAAAAAAAATCAAGAGTCTAAAACAAAAAGTTCTTGTACTTGTGTGCCATCTTGGAAAGCACCGACTTTGTTTCCTTGTCTCATGATGTGTAAGATCTGTTTAGTCTGGATCTGAATATAGGTGATACTATCACTGCCATCCTTATTTTAAGAAATCATTCATCACTTGACTTCAAATGAATAAATTTGAAAATACATTTCTCAAAGGGAATTTATAAAACATTCAATAATTATTTTGTCTTTAAAAACACATTAAGAAACCATAGGCCAGGTGCAATGACTCACGCCTGTAATCCCAGCACTTTGGGAGGCCAAGGTGGGCAGATCACCTGAGGCCAGGAGTTCAAGATCAACCCGGCCAACATGAGGAAATCCCATCTCTACTAAAAATACAAAAAGTAGCTGGGTGTGGTGGTGCATACCTGTAATCCCAACTACTTGGGAGGCTGAGGCAGGAGAATCTTGAACCTGGGAGGCGGAGGTTGTAGTGAGCTGAGATGACACCATGGCACTCCAGCCTCCAGAGTGAGACTCTGTCACAAACCAACCAACCAACCAACCAACCAACCAACCAACCAGCTAACCAACCAACCAACCAACTCCGTCTCTACTAAAAATACAAAAATTAGCCAGGTGTGGTGGTGCACACCTGTAATCCCAGCTACTAGGGAGGCTGAGGCAGAAGAATCACTTGAACCCAGGAGGTGGAGGTTGCAGTGAGCCAAGATTGCTGAACTGCACTCCAGCTTGGGTGACAGAGAGAGACTCTGTCTCAAAAAAGAAAAAAAGAAACCACAAAAATAAAAAAAGTGGGTCTTCTAAAGTGCTTTCTTACCTCTCAGGTACCTGATATGTCATGAGAACACACTCAGGTGTCTGCCGTATCATTCTCCAGATGGACTCTTCAGCGACATTAGGAAATGTTTCTTTTTTCTGTACATCCTGAGATTGCTGCTCATTTTGGGTGATTTTAGAATAAACACTACTAGTAAAGTATATACTGCTGTCGCTGCTTCCTGTCAAAAATCAACAACAAATAATTAGAAAAGACCTGTCTGACTGATTTGCCAAACTGGCTCTCATTCTTTAAAGACTCTTGCCTCGGACAGTCCTCCTCCTCAGCCAGTCCAACCATTATTTCCGGGAAAGTTCCTCTTCCCTGTGAACAGCCTCCTGGTTCTTTGGTCTTCCTGAGATCTTTTTTTCCATTCCTAATGAGCTATCACTCTCAAGGTTACATACATTGCCCTTTATCATCACCCATAACTGTTCCATCTCCAAAATCATTAACATCTCAGCTGCACTTTCTCATTGGCTTGTTCAATTATTTCAACTATAAATGTGTTAACAGTGTGTTAAGTCTTCCTGTAGTTCCTTAGACTTATTTTTCCCTCTGACTTTTCATAACTGTCAAAATGCCAACTCCGATAAAGCCAATTATTGACTTTGTTCTTACCTAAACCCAAGTAGCCAAATACATAGAGAAAGTCACATACAACAGGGTACAGTGTTTCTACAATAAAAAACTCATCATCACCAACCTCAAATGCACCATTAAAATGCTACAGTTCTCTGGTCATGCACTAACCTACCCCCAGCAATGACTATTTTCAACTTCTCTATTTCCTCCCTCAATCTCACCTATTTTATAAGGAAAAAAGCCATCAGAAAGCAACTTAATCATCTTTATGATACCAAACATACACAATTAATGATATATGTACCCCCTCCTCACCTTCCTCCTCTCACAACAGAGAAACTGTTCATCCCAAGGACCATCCCTTTACGGCTGCTATGAAGCCTTATGGATCATTCCTTTCCTAGCTTGCATTTGACCCTTCTAGATCCTTCTCACTGACTTTGAAGGAATTAAAAATACCAATTTGTCTAATTTTTTAAAAAAAGTATGTACATAAAAAAGTAATAAAAACATTTTCTTCATTAAAAAATATCTTTAGGTTGGGCGTGGTGGCTCACACCTGTAATCCTGGCACTCTGGGAGGCCAAGATGAGAGGATTACTTGAGGCCAGGAGTCTGAAACCAGCCTGGGCAACACAATGAGGTTCCATTTCCATAAAAATAAAAAATTAGCTGAGTGTGGTGGTACATGCTGGTAGTCCCAGCTACTCAGGAGGCTGAGGTTGGAGGATTGCTTGAGCCCAGGAGTTTGAGGCTACAGTGAGCTATGATTGCATCAGTGCACTCTAGCCTGGGTAACAGAGTGAGATCTTGTGTCAAAACAACAACAAAACACGCACACAAAACAACTTTAAGAGGTTATTACTGATTAAAGCAAAAATAATAACAGTGTTATTGTGGGTTTTTTTACACATTAAAATGTATGACAAAAATAGCACAAAAGACAAGGAGGACATGGAAGTACTCTGTCTTAAGGTTCTAATAAATAAAGTGATAGAATAGGTATAATATTTGAAGGTAAACGGTGATAAGTAAAAGATGTGCACTATAAAACCTAGAGCCGGCTGGGCGCAGTGGCTCACACCTGTAATGCCAGCACTTTGGGAGGCCGAGGCGGGCGGATCGCCTGAGGTCAGGAGTTTCAGACTAGCTTGGCCAACATGGTGAAACCCCATCTCTACTAAAAATACAAAAAAATTAGCCAGACGTGGTGGCGCACACCTGTAGTACGGGCTACTTGGGAGGCTGAGGCAGAAGAATTGCTTGAACCCGGGAGGTGGAGGGTGTAGTGAGCCGAGATGGCACCACTACACTCCAGCCTGGGCAACAGAGTCTCAAAGAAAAAAATAAGATAAAATAAAAATGTAAAAAAAGTAAATCCTAGAACAAAAACTTAAAAAAAAAAAAAAAAAAGGTATGCTTGAGAAGCCAATACACAATTAACCCAAAAGGAGGAGAGTAGGAGGAAAAAAAGAAAGGGCAGATGAGACAAACAGAAAATTGGTAGCAAGATGAAAGATTTATCTTAAACCTAACCATATCAACATTCACATTAAAGGTAAATAGTCTAGCAAGCATTGCAGTTAAAAGGCTGAGACTGTCACATGAATAAAAGTACCCAACTATATGGTGGTTATAAGACTTACTTTAAATATAAAGACACAGATAAGTTAAAAGTAAAAAGATGGAAAAAATTTACCATGTAAATGCTAATCAAAATAAAGCTGGACTGGATACACTGATATCAGACAAAGCAGACTTCAAAGCAAGACATATTTCAGGATAAAGAGAGCAATTCATCAAGAGAATATAATAACCTTAAGTGTATATGCACTAATAAAAGAGCTTCAAAATACATAAAGCAAAAACTCACTGCACTATAAGAAAAAATAGAGAAATTCACATTTATAGCTGGACATATAAGACCTGTATCATAATAACTTATAAAACTGATAGAAAATCATAACAGAAAGTTGGATCAATGTTATCAACCAACTTGATCTAATTTACATTTAATGAACACATGACTCAACAACAGCAGAAAGCATATTCTTTTCAAATGCACATGCAACATTTATCAAGATGGACCAAATTCCGGATCATTACACAATGTCTCGGTCAATTTAAAAAATACAAAACAATGTTCTCTGACTGCATTTAAATTAGCAACAAAATAAAAATATCTAAAAAAAAAAAAAAATCTCCAAATATTAGGAAATTAAGCCTTTCTAAATAACTGAAAGATCAAATAAGAAAATACAAGTGAAATTAGAAATATTTTAGACTGGCCAGGCACAGTGACATATGCCTGCAGTTCCAGCTACTCAGGAAGCTGAGGCCAGAGGATTGTTAACCCCAGGAGTTTGCGGGTGCAGTGAGCTGGGATCATGCCACTGCACTCCAGCCTGGGCAACAGAGTGAGACCTTGGTTCAAAAAAAAAAAAAAACTACTGAAGCTGCATGAAAATAAAAATACAACATACCAAAATTTGAGGGATGCAATGGTTAGAGCACTCAATAGCATTAAATGTTTATACTGGGGGGAAAAAAATCTCAGTTCAAAGACCCAACAAGCTTCTACCTTAAGAAATAAGAAAAAAACAAAAATCCAAAGTAAAGAGAAAAGAAGTAATAAAAATTAGAGCATAGGCTGGATGCAGTGGTTCACGCCTGTAATCCCAGCACTTTGGAAGGCCAAGGCGGGCGAATCATGAGATCAGAAGTTCAAGACCAGCCTGGCCAACATGGTGAAACCCTGTCTCTACTAAAAATGCAAAAAATCAGCCGGGTGTGGTGGCAGGTGCCTGTAATCCCAGCTACTCCGGAGGTTAAGGCAGGAGAATCGCTTGATCCTGGGAGGTGGAGGCTGCAGTGAGCCGAGATCATGCCACTGCACTCCAGCCTGGGCGACAGTGCGAGACTCCGTCTCAGGAAAAAAAAAAAAAAAGAGTATAAATCAATAAAATAAAAAAAACAAAAAGCAATAGGCAAAAAACCCCCAATGAGATCAAAAGTTCTTTGAAAAGTTATTAAAATTGATATACAGTCAGATTGAACAGGAAAAATATTAATACCAGCAATAAGAGGGGTACATTACTATAAAACCTATAGACATTACAAGGAAAAGGGAATATTTAAAACTTTATGCCAATACATTCAACAAATTAGATAAAACAGATACATTTCTTAAAAGATACAAATTACCAAAGATCACGAAGAAACTGATAACCTGATTAGACCCCTATCTATTAAAGAATTTAAATTTGTTATTAAAATCCTTCTTACCAAGAAAACTCCAGGCCCAGAAAGATTCACAGGTAAATTCCACCAAACATACAAAGAAGAAATAATAGCAGTTCAGCACAAACTCTTCCAGAAAACAGAATAGCAAAGAATAGTTCCTAGCTCATTTTTTGAAGCTAGAATTACTCTGATACCAAAACCAGACAAAGACATTACAAGTAAAGAAAGCGAATGGACCAATAGTCTGCACAGAGATGCAATAACGTGTAACAAAACATTAGGAAGATAATCCAACAATACATAAAAAAGGATAAAAGAGCATGACCAAATGCAAGGTTAATTTATTATCAGAAAACTGATGTACTTCACCATATTAATAGAATACGGGAGGAAAATCACATGATTATCTCAACAGATGCAGAAAAGGCAACTCAGCAGACTAGCAGCAACAGAAGGGAACTTCCTCAATCTGATAAGGGCATTCAAGGAAAACTTACGTTTAACATCATACTTAAGGTGAAACACTGAGTGCTTTCCCCTTAAGACTGTGAACCAGGGAAGTGTCTATTTTCCTATTTCTATTAAACACTTCACTGTGGGTCCTAGCCAGTTCAATGAGGCAAGACAAATAAATAAAGACATACAGACAGAAAAAAAGAAGATTATATTTGCAGATAATAAAGACTATGTAGAAAAGTCCTGCAGAATCTACAAGAGCTACTAAAACTAATAAATGAGTTTAGCAAGACTGCAGAATACGAGTTAAAAACACACAATTTGATTACATTTCTACATGCTAACAACAAACAACTGCAACTTGAAAATTTTAAATGCCATTTACAGTAGCATCAACAATTATAAAATCCTTTGAGATAAATTTAGCAAAACATGTGTAAGAGTTGTAGGCTGAAAACTATAAAACGCGGCTGAGAATAATTAAAGACCTACATAGAGAAATTGTCTTGTGGATCAAAATACTCAGTATCATTAGGAAGATAATTATTCACAAATTGATCATCTACAGATTCAACACAATTTCAATCAAAACACCAGAAGACTTTTTTGTAGAAACTGAGAAATGGAATCTATAATTTATATGGACAAAGGACCTAGAATATTCAAAATCATTTTGAAAAGAAGAATTAAGTTGAAGGACTTACTTCACCAGACTTCAAGACTTACTTGAAAGTTACATTACTCAAGAGTGTGGTATTGGCCTAAAGCTAGCCATACAGATCAGTGGAACAGAAAACAGAGTACAGAAATAGACCCACACATATATGGTCAAGTTATTTTCAACGAAGTCGTCATGGCAATTTAATGGGGGAAAGATTAATCCTTTGAACAAACAGGGCAGGAACAATTAGATATCCCAATGTAAAGAAAGGGTATTGACCCTTCCTCATACCATACACAAAAATTAACTCAAAACGGATCACAGATCTAAGCTACAAATGCTATTAGGGGTGCGTCTCAACAGCATCATGCTAACTGAAAGAATCCTAATACGAAAGATGGCATGCTGTCTGATTCTATACACAAATCACAGGAAAAGCAAAACTAAAGTGACAGCAAACCAGTGGCTGCCAGGAGACCAAGGGTCAGGGCAGAGATGGACCAGTGAGGGTCACGAAACTTTTTGGGGTGACAGAAATGTTCTATATGGTGATTGTGGTAGTGCTTACACTAAGGTACACATCTGTCAGAATTGTTTGTACCCCTAAAATTGGTGAATTTTATTGTGCATAAATATACCCCAATATACCTGACAAAAAGAAAAAAGGAAAAAGAAAAAAACCTTGTACCTCACATCAGTGCCTGGGGTACACAGTGAGAGCTTATCACATAGTGAATGCCTGGCAATGGAGTTTGAAACATTGGTTGTCCTGATCCACTACCTGATGCTGCAGAACCAGTTCCGGATGGAGATTCGCTGGGAGGTGACCCTGCGGACAGAACACTGGCAGTAGGATGGGATGGAGTCCCGCTGGGAGGCGATCCCATGGACAGTGTGCTGGCAGTAGGATGGGATGGATTCTCCCTGGGAGGTGGCCCCGTGGACAGTGCACCGGTAGTGGCAGGACTGCTTTCACTGCCACTGTTGCCTGTAACACACTGCTAGAAAGTAAGGGCAATGAAAAGACACTTTAATCTTCTTATCACAAAATACAGTAGAGTCCTCCTTTATTCATGGTTTTGTTTTCTGTAGTTTGTTACCCGTGGTCAACCGAGGTCCAAAAATAGTAAATGGAAAATTCCAGAAATAAACAGTTCGTAAGTTGAAAATTGTGAGCCATTCTGGTAGTGTCATAACATTTTGAGTGTCTCATTGTTTCCAGCCTGTGATAAGAATCATCCCTTTATTTTGTGCCTCCACACTGTATGTGCTACCCACTTGTTAGTCACTCAGTAGCCGTCTTGGCTGTCAGATCTACTGTGGTGGTATCGTAGTGCTTGTGTTCAAGTAACACGTATTTTACATAATAATGGCCCCAAAGTGCAAGAGGAGTGATGCCAGCAATTGGGATACACCAAAGAGAAGTCATAAAGTGCTTCATTTAAGTGAAAAGGTGAAAGTTCTCAAGAAGGAAAGGAAAAACCCCATGTGCTGAGAGTGCTACAATTTTAGGCAAGAATGAATCTTCTGGCCGGGCGCGGTGGCTCAAGCCTGTAATCCCAGCACTTTGGGAGGCCGAGAGGGGCGGATCACGAGGTCAGGAGATCGAGACCATCCTGGCTAACACGGTGAAACCCCATCTCTACTAAAAAATACAAAAAACTAGCCGGGCGAGGTGGCGGGCGCCTGTAGTCCCAGCTACTCGGGAGGCTGAGGCAGGAGAATGGCATAAACCCGGGAGGCGGAGCTTCCAGTGAGCCGAGATCGTGCCACTGCACTCCAGCCTGGGCGACAGAGCGAGACTCCGTCTCAAAAAAAAAAAAAAAAAAAAAAAAAAAAAAAAAAGAATCTTCTATCCGTGAAACTGTGATGAGTAGATTTTATAACTGTTCTATGTTATTAGTTACTGCTGTTAATCTCTTACTGTTCTTAATTGATAAATTAAACTTTACCATAGGTATGTACAGTATGTATAGAAAAAAACATACTGTATATACGGTTCAGAACTATTCACAGTTTCCAGCATCCACCAGGGGTTTGAAACATATCCCCTGGGTAAGGGAGACTACTGTAACTGGAAGATCTTCAACTTCATATGTTAAACAGAATAAAATTTACATATATAACTAAGAAGTAAAAACTTTCCAGCCTATCCCTAAGAAGTAAGTTCCTTTGTAAGTAATATTAAGGCACTACTACTTTCTCAGTACCTGCTACATGCCAGGCACTGCACAAGTAGTTTTTTTGTCACTCAGCAAATACATACTGAACATTTTATACATTCTAGGCACTGTGTCAAATACGAGGAATATAATAATGAACAAAACAAAGTTCCAGCTCTCTGGGAGCACCCTCTGCATAGGGATAAGTACTATATAAATACATCATTTAGCCCTCAGAGTAAGTTATGAGGAATTCATCTTTCCATTTTCCTAATAAGGAAACAGAGGCAAAGAAAGGTTAAATAACTTGTCTAAGTGAATCTAACTAGTGACCGAGCTGGGATTTGAATCCATGTCTTAATCCATAGCCCAGGCTTTACTCACTGTAATACACTGCCTTGCCTTAGATTTTTAGCAAGCACACTGATACCAGGCTTTCAAAAGTGAGCATATTTTCTTGATTTGTATCACTAGATTTTGAGTATCTGTTAAAGAGGAGTATTATACCTTGAAGGGAAGGTCAAAGAATCTGTGTAAATATTCACACTTGCCTTGGATTCTATACCTAAATATAGCAACATCAGATTCCAAAGTTTAAACTGCTAAATAAACCTGAGAATGGCTTTTTAGGTAAAGGGAGGAAAAGTTAAAGGAAGTAGACCCAAAAAGCTTTTGATTTTGAAAAAATGACATGTTTAAGTGTGAAACTATAAACTGGCTACTCTACTGATAATAAAAAAGGTAGCTCCTAACCCTTCATACACACTTGTTGTCCTGCGACTGTGCATGAAGAAGTACAATCGTTAAATTGTCAACATCGCTTATTCCTATCTCACCAGACCATAACCCCGGTTGTAAGTAAACAAATACATATTATAGGCAATGAACACTTAAGCGTAATACGTGGATCGAATTTTAAAGAGCGGAGGGAATCCAGTTCACATGAAAACTTAAAAGCACTTTGGAAAAAACCTCACAAAGTATCTAAGAAACTAGAATATAGATGATTCTTTCGTGTCTACTTTCCAGAGCCAGGCAGATGTGCTTCGTGTTTACACACAATTAGGCTGACAGGCTCGCTCACAGTAGCCATGCGGATTACCTACTGAGGATGTCTGCGCTGAGTCCCAACGTGACCACCTTAACTTTAGTAAGATATTCACTTTCTCACTTGAGCGCTGAAAATGAGCATCACTTACATACTCGGCTTGTGGGCACGTACTCCTTCTCATCTGATCTGGAGATTCAGAGGATCTGGGCATCTCTTCCTGAAGTAAGTTTAACTGCAAGGGCGAGCTGCTTCTCGAAGTAATGAACGGGTGCCCCTCGCTTTGTGCCTCCCACTTTTCCTCCTCTCTTGTGCGGTTGGTTACTGAAGCGGGTGGGTCCACGGCTGGAGTCATTGCTGACGACATTGAGGGTGATATCGCAGAAGAGGCTGTTGCCCCCAGGAATGGACATGGAAAGAACGATGGCGACAACAGAGGGCAGACATGGGGGTCAGGCAGGAAAACGGTCATAAAAGTATCCAAGTAAGGAGAAGAAAAAGCTGGGTAAGGCTGTAGGCCCTTGGACAACGGCTGCCCATGCAGGCCTTCCGGTGCAGTTCCGGGGGTTGCGTATTCTCTTCCGGGACAGGTCGCGGCTGGGAGGGGAAAAGCTGGGATGAGATAAGGGGCCTGGCTGGGCACCATGGCGGCAGGTGGGAAGGTCGGGCCCGAGGTGTGCGGAGAGGAGGCCGTGGAGGGGCAGCAGGGCTGTGCGTTCTGACGCGCTCCCCTGTGGGGACCAGAGCCCGCGTTCGAGCTGCTGCTGTCCGGCGGCTCCGGCAGCTTCTTCCTTTTGTGCTTCCCTTTCCTGCAGCCGGCCAACTGCGTCTGCTTGGAAGTATAATCTCCTGGAAGGATAAAGATAGAGACAAATTATGTAAAATTAAACCCAAAAAGAAGAGAAGGATGCCACTTACTGGTAGTTATAAGTAGCTGACAACGAATGTGCATTTGCCAATACTACCCAAATGGCAAAAAGTGGCTCTAAAAATATGAACAAAATTCCGGATAAAACCAGTTGCTATCAAATAAACTTATTTCAGCATCTCTCAATCAGTTTCTCACAAAAAAAGTTTCTCAGATCTAGGATCTAAGAAAGAACCTACATAAATTGTTGATGTAAACAATTGTTTTCGCATCTTTCCATCAGCTTCTTATAAGTGAAACTCCTATTGTTTACTCCTTATCTCCTAGTCCTTAGATATAGTTTGTAACATCTACATAGATTAATGGCATTTATTTTTAAAAACTTATGTACCTTGAAAATATGAATATTTAGCTTTGCTTCTGCTTTCTTGCTGAAGATAGGAGCTGTAGGGGGATGACAGGATCTTTTCTCGGAATTTATCAACATAATTCTGCTCTTCCTTCTGGGTATGGGCTGACAGAACAGCCGCTGTGAGCCCCACATGTTTAAATTCTTCTGAGGTCAAAGGGGCTGGCTGCATGTTCAGAGTCCAGGGCTCACAGACGAGGGTGGCATCCCTGGCTGAGGTGGAAGAAGACATACTTAATTTTAATTCCTATCAATTATTTGTATTGATTTATTTTACTTTTTGTTAACTACCTTTCAATACATTTTTACAAACATTATTATAATTGCTGGAATACAAAAAATCATTAGCATAAAAATTCTTGATTTTCTGTCTATATTCTTTGCACAAATGCACATCTTACAGTTGTAATAATCAATATGTACACATTTATTTAAATCTTGCTTTTATTGTAAACAGTTTTCTCCCTGAATTCTTCAAAATTTCTTTTTATCTTTGAATTTATCTTTTAAATAGGTAATCCTGTGGTTCAAAAATCAGCAAGTATTAATAAAGACACGTAGTAGTACATTCTCCTCACCCCGTCCATGCTCTGTCTAGTTCTCATTTGTTACCCCTGCAGAAGACCATTCCGCTGGAGTGCAGTGGCGCCACCTTGCCTCACTGCAACCTCTGCCTCCCGGGTTCAAGTGATTCTGCCTTAGCCTCCTGAGTAGCTGGGACTACAGGTGTGTGCCACACCACGCCTGGCTAAGTTTTGTTTTTATTTTATCTTATTTTATTTTATTTGAGATGGAGTTTTGCTCTTGTTGCCCAGGCTAGAGTGCAATGGTGCAATCTTGGCTCACTGCAACCTCTGCTTCTTGAGTTCAAGTGATTCTCCTGCTTCAGCCTCCCAAGTAGCTGGGATTACAGGCATGTACCGCCACGTCCGGCTAATTTTATATTTTTAGTAGAGACGGGGTTTTCACCGTGTCGGCCAGGCTGGTCTCAAACTCTTGACTTCAGGTGATCCACCTGCCTCGGCCTCCCAAAGTGCTGGGATTACAGTCATGAGCCACCGCACCTGGCCCTTCCAATTTATTATGTATGAACAAGCATGAACATAGATTATCTTCCTCTGTGACCCCATCTTTACCCAAAGGCACATATGTACATTAGCCATCAACGCACCTTTTTCACTTTACCGTATCCCTTGGAGAACTTTATCAATGGCTGGACAGTTGTCTCATACTTTTACACTGCTGCGGAGTTCCATTTTATATGCATAGCACAGTTTACTAAAGTGAACATCTGTGGGTGGAGTTTGGGTTGCCTCTTTTTATCTGTTTATTTATTATTGATATATAATAGTACATTAAAGTTTATTTTATTGATATAGAATAGTTATATATATTTTTGGGTTGCTTCTAAAAAATTACTTCTAAGAACAAAAGATTTTGTGGTGGACACTGTGGAGGGCTCCCCCAACATCCATTCCGGCTTGCCCCTGTGGTGCAGTATCCAGGTGGTTTGGGTGGATGTGGCCCCACTCTACATCCAGAAGTGGCCTGTGACTAAATCAACACCACAGGGGGCTTTGCTTCTGGCCAAGTTGGAGTAACAGGGACCAAACTTACCCTCCTGTCTGAGATTAAAAAAAAAAAAAGGCCTAAATATACAAAACAATAGGTTTCAGACACTGAAGGGAAGTGACCCCCGAGGATAAGAAACAAGGGAGGTGAGCCCGAGGACTGCCCCAGCGTGCAGCCTAGAGGATTTCCAAGGATTCACCAGGGCATTCATGGGAGGAAAACACTACGAGAGGATTAGCAGGAACAAGAGCTGAAGCTCACACAAGCTATAGAACAGTAGCGGTTCCCATCCGCCAGACTAGAGACTCTCCTAATTCCCGAGGCATCACAAGGAGCACTCAGGAAGGTCTCGCCTTGGTAGCAGAGGAAAAATAGGCCTCGACTACACACTATTGTTCCTGCCTAGCAAATTTAAAAAGCAAAGCCTGAAAGGATCAATCTGTTTCCAGGTAACTTCACTGGGACCCAGAATAAAGATCAAGAATATTTACAGGAATACAAATATATTTGGTACCCATTCACAGTATCTGGCATCCAATTAAAAAGAATCACCAGGCATGCAAAGAAGCAGGAAAATACAACTTCATAATAAGGAAAAAAGGCACTGAGAAACGGAGTCTACAATTTATACAGACAAAAGACCTAACAGTCAAAGCAATCTTGAAAAAGAATAAAGCTGAAGGATTTAAACTACCTGATTTCAAGACACTGTACAGCTACATGAACCAAGACCCCTCTCTACTGGTATAAGGGGTTTATCAATTTTGTTCATCTTTTCAAAGAATCAACTTTCAGCTTTAATTTTCTCTACTGTCTGTTTTCTATTTTGTCGATTTTTGCTTTTGTCTTTTGCTTTTGTCTTTTATTATTTCCTTCATTCTATCTTGGACTTATTTCATTCTTCTTTTGCTAACTTTTTAAACTGTAACTTTAGATCACTGATTTGAGACATTTCTTCTCTAACAGCATTTTTAAAGCTATCGATCTTACAAGCCCCGTTTTTAGCTGCATCCCATACATTTTAGTATGCTGTACTTTCAGTATCATTGATTTGGAAATATTTTCTAATTCTCTTTGTGATTTCTTTTTTGAATCATAGATTTACAAATGTGTTGTTTGATTTATAAACTTTTGGGTTGAGACATCTTATTACTTATTTTTAATTTAATTCACTAGCCAGAGAACAGTTTACATACCATTAATCCTTTTAAATCTGAGACATAGTATAGTCCAACATGTCGTATTTCTCAGTGAACATACTGTGTGTACTTGAAAAGGCTGTGGATTATGCAGTCACTGGGCCTCACATTCTCTAAGTATCAATTAGACCAAGGTGGTTGATAGTGTTGTATGGATCATCTGTTTCTTATTTTTTCTATATATTTTTATCAATTTTCCAAATATAATTATGGAAAGTCTATTTGCATATTTTTGCTTCATAGCTTTCAAAGCTGTTATTAGTGAATATACATTTATGACTGTTATGTCTTTCCTGATGAATTGACCGCCTTGTCATTATGAAATGATGTCCTGGAATCTATTTTACATATATTAATAAGTCACTGCAGCCTTCTGATGTTTACTGTTTCACTTGTGCATTTTTTTCCATTCATTTACTTTCAATCCATTTGTGAATTTCATTTGTACTTTGTAGAGAGCATGTAGTTAGGTCTTGAGTTTTTAAAATTTGTTTTGAGAATTTTTGCCTTTTATGTATTTACTTATTTTTAGAGACAGGGTCTTGCTCTGTCACTCAGGCTGGAGTACACTAATGTGATCAGAGCTCACTGTAGCAATGAACCCAAGATGGGCTCAAGCTGGGCTCAACTGATCCTCCTGCCTCAGCCTCCCAAGTAGCTGGGATTACAGGCGTGGGTCACCACACCTGGCTAGTTTAAAAATTTTTTGTAGAGATGGGGTTTCACTGTATTGCCCAGGCTGGTCTCAAACTCCGGGCCTCAAACAATCTTACCTCCTCGGCCTCGTGCGTCCCTGGGATTACAGGTGTGAACCACTATTCTTGGCCCAATTTTTGCCTTTTAATTGAAGTGTTGAGTCAATTTTATGTCATCATTGACATAGCTGGATATAGAGCTATTATCTTATTATTTGGTTTGTTCTGTTTCTTTTTTGTTAATCTTTTCCTCCTTTCCTGCTCTTCTTTTGGATTGAGTATACTTTAAAATTTCATTTTATTGATTGGCTTAGCCATTGTATCTCATATCCCATCTTTTAAAAAATTATTTTAGGGCTGGGCGCTGTGGCTCACGCCTGTAATCTCAGCACTTTGGGAGGCCGAGGTGGGCAGATCACCTGAGGTCAGGAGTTCAAGACCAGCCTGGCCAACATGGTGAAATCCTGTCTCTACTAAAAATACAAAAATTAGCTGGGTGTGGTGGCAGGCGCCTGTAATCCCAGCTATTCAGGAGGCTGAGGCAGGAGAATCACCTGAATCCAGGAGGCGGAGGCTGCAGTGAGCCAAGATCATGCCATTGCATTCCAGCCTGGGCAACAGAGTGAGACTCCTTCTCACAAATAAAATAAAATAAAATAAAATAAAATTTAAAAAAAATTAATTTTTTGTAGACAGAGTCTCACTATGTTGCCCAAGCTGGTCTCAAACTCCTGCATTCAAGCAATCCTCCTGTCTTGGCCTCCCAAAATGCTGGGGTTACACGCATGAGCCACTGTGCCTGGCCTACATTCCATCTTAATTAGACCCTGCTTTAGGTTCAAAATATCTGTAATGGCAACGACTCCTGGAGACTAATGGTCAATACTTGATTCCCTACTCTACTACTCATGGGCTGTGTGATATTGGGCAAGTTAAGTTACTTTGCCTATTTGTGGCTTCATTGTTCCACATATGAAATGAAGATATTAACTTGCAAGGAAATGTATTTGTGACCATGGTCCTCAGACACAATTCATTTGAGTCAGGATGCAAACTGAGGGAATGAATATGAGCTTTTCAGAAAGCAAAAGACATAGAGATATGTTTTAAGGAACATCTGGGCTCTGATTCTGCTTTTTCTCCATGGAATAAAGATGTGGCCCTGTAAATGTTGAGGATGATTTAAGATCAGGAGAAACTAATATCAGTAAAAATTTCCTAAGCATACGGATTTTAGTATAAATTCATTAAAAATGGTAATATAAGAGCAGAGTATAGAAAGCAGAGTGGCAGAATAAAAAAAAGAGCTTTTCATATTGGGTGATACCCTCCCTTCCTGCATGGGCTGTATTATGGACAGCTACATGCCCATACAGGAATGCAAAATATTAAAAGGCACACTAAAAAATGTGCATATGCTCCTCTGTGGAAGGGCTAGCTCAGTTCCAGTGAAACTCTACTTTTGACTAATTAGAAACGTAATGCTCTCTGGTCTTTCCCCACCAATCCACAGATCTCCTGTCAGTACCATGCTCTCCATCTCACAGGTTGTTGGAAAGATTTAATGAGATCATACCAATGAAGAACTAAGAGCAGAGAGTGGCACAAAGAAATGGCTCGACACATATTAGCTGATAGACCACTGGAGACTAGCAAAGATAAAGCACAGATCATGTGAAAACCCAATTTAACATATTTGTCACCATTCCTTCATCTACCCAAATTGTTATTAGTGATGAAAATGTCAAACGGACAGGTGGCAATAAGGAGGAATAAAAAGAAGACAGTAGAATAATTACCAAGTAATTATGGTGTTAAATGAAGAGTTTTAAAGAACTCTATTCATTGCTATCACACCAATACAAAAATCTGAACGCATGTGTGACTGAGCTCATCACAACTTACAGGATGGTGAAATGCAGGTGAAAGGAACACATTCTTTAAAAGTCAGCAAGGAAGTAACCTCACACAGTCCCATCTATAATTGCATTAACAATGGCTAACACTAATTGAGGGCTTACTAATACCTACCTACTAGGTACTGTATTAAGTGCTTTTTATGTGTCAACTGATTTCACTGACGAATAACGTAACTGAGAAATACTGTCCAAAATATGTAACCAACACAAACGTGATGTTTCCAGAAATACTTTTACTGAACTAAAGAAAGGAAAAAATATGTGTAGTTTAGAAGTTATAACTGAGCAAATGATATTCATGACTTTTGTTTTCTTATCACAATGTAGTTAATATTGAGTATATTTTCAAAGTAAGAGGCGAGTGTGGTACCTGTCTCTGGTGGGACGTGGACAATGGTGCTGCTGTAACCACACTGGCTTATGCCCGACCCCAAACTCAGCACCGCCGTGGACAGAATCTGTGGAGCTCCTCCTCCTGCATCTATGGACCGTCCATTTGTTGGCATTTCTGATTTAGGTATGGTTGGGATTTGCAAACCAGCTGGTGGTGTAAGAGAAACTGACAGTGAAAAGAAAAATTCCCAACAAGAAATTTATATAAAAGACCCAGTTTACAGAAGTTTGTAACTGAGAAATTAAACCTTACTGGCCATAAAGAGGTAATATGACACCAGAATTTTATGCTTACAACAAAATAAATATAAGACATTAAAGAGAAACATGAAGGATGTATTTACAGTTCTTTGAATTTAACTCCGAGGGGCATTCTTGTTACCTTGTAAGGCTTGGACATCATCTGCCTTGTGGTTCTGTTTGTCTTCTTCTGAGGAGGAAGAAGTTGTATTTGTACAGGAGATACACTTTCTTTTTAAAGCTGGAATGTTGTAGCTCTTCAGGTATCTGTAACAACATAATTAGGCCACATATTCTTAGCTGTTCCCTAACTGTGCCATTTCCCACCTCTTTGCTTCTCTCACGCCAGTTCTGTTTGGGATACTTCATACTTTTCTTTGATAAAGTCTTCCCTGACCATCCTAGCCTCAATCACTGGATTGTAACATTTCTTTTACTGTGGTCTTGAATTAACCTTCAAATCTTATGTCACGGGTGTCCAACTGGCTTCCCTGGGCCACACATAAAATACACTAATACTAATCATAACTGATGAGCTAAAAAAAAAAATCACAAAAAAACTCATAATGCTTTAAGAAAGTTTATGAACTTGTGTTGGGCTGCATTCAAAGCCGTCCTGGGCCACATGCAGCCTGTGGACCGCGGGCTGGACGAGCTTGCCTTACACCATTTAATTCCGACAAAAATAGGTCTTGTCTTCTGAACTATACCACAGTTCCTTCAAAGAAGGAATGCATCTTCTAGCTTTTTGTGCCTTCTGTAATGTTCAGCGTATGTGTTAGGCACGCCATCAATATCTACTGATTTATAGTGAAACACCAAGTCAGAGCAGCTATTAAAAATTCTATGAAGTCTCTACAGTGACAGTGTATGCTTTTGGAACAGACTTACATGGTATCCAAACTTGCGGTCTCATACCTGATGACACTGTCGATACAGTTGATCTGTTGATAGGATGGGCTGTGCTCATCGTTCCTCAAATCCTCGTAAGGCTCAGTGTACACACTATTATTTTTCAGTGTTTGGTGGAAGGAAGTAAAGGTTTTATAATCACCTGAAACAGAATAAAGGGATGTGCAATTAAAGGTACCCAGCATGTAATTAAGAACATATACTTTCTTACTAAAATTAAATCATGGCACTTTATCATGTATATATCAATAGAATACTATGCAGCTATTAAAAATGAGTGCAGATCTAAAATGCACTAATAGAAAGATACCCACAACACACAATGTGAATAAAATAAGGTGCACAGCACATTACATATAGAATGGCTACAACTGTATTTAGAAAAATAAGTAATGAAACCAAAATTTCCAGCAAAGATTATCAAGGAATGAAACCATAGGTTTAAGGTTCATGGGGAACTTTCCAATGTTGAGCTGACACTGCCTATACAACTGATCAACCCTGGCAATCACTAAGGGTGGAATGTGGGAAGACCTGTGCGTCTTACGTGATGCTGTGTGAAGTACACAGCATCTCCCACGTGGAGCCTGTGTCCAACAGAACTTTCTGTGATGACTGATGGATTATTTGTGCTGACTAGTATGGTAGCCACTAACGTACCTATTAAGCACTTGGAATATGGCTAGAGCAACTGGGAAACTAAATGTTAATTGTATTACATTTAACTATATTGAATTTGAATTTAAATTGCCAAATGTGGCAAGTGGCCACCATTGTAGAGGTAGGTACAGAGAGAAGAAAAAACCTCCAGGCTTAAGCACTAAAAACTTCCTGTAAAGGACAATGAGCCAATAAAGGAGACTGAAAAAGGGCAGCTGGAAAGATAACAGAAAATCCTGCAAGGTTAGGCCTCACAGTAACCAAGAATGAAAACTTTCTCAAGGAAGGAGTAACTAATTACGTCATGTACTACTGAGAAGTTTTGTAGAAGTGTTAGATGCTGGTCATTTTTAGCTGGCTTGGAAGAGGCTTCTCTATTTTCAGAAGGTATTATGGAAAAATGACTGTATTACCTTTCACTCATTAATGATTTTTAACTTTTAATTTTGAAACAATTTTAGACTTGAAGAGTTGCAAAAACAGTACAATAGAGTTCCTATATGCCTGTCACCCCGCTTCCACTAATGTTACCATGGTCTACAACCATAATAAAATGACCCGAACTAGGAAATGAACAGTGGTACCATTCTACTAATTGGAAAACAGATCTTCTTTGGATTTTATCAGTTTACCACTCAATGTTGTTTTTCCGTTCAGGGTCAGAACTTTAGTGGGATGGCCTTCGATTTGAGTTTCTCTGATGTCTTCTCATGATTAGATCGAGGTTATGCATTTGGGGAAAGAATGCCACTGAGGTGCAGTGTCCTTCCTCGCGCATCATCCCAGGGTACAGGATGTCAATATGTTTTGTTACCTTGTTCATTGGTTAACATGGTGTCTCTCGGGTTTGTTTGTCCTGTGTAAAGTTACTATTTTACAATGTAATAAACAAATAATATGTTTTGGAGGAATACTTTGCGATCACCCAAGTATTCTGTTTCTTTAAAACTTCTCAAAGTTTAAGTTCCCCATTAACCTTTCACCTGTAGTTTCATTCCTTGATAATCTTTGCCTGAACCATCTGTTTTATTCTTTTTTTTTTTTTGAGACGGAGTCTCGCTCTGTCGCCCAGCCTGGAGTGCAGTGGCGTGATCTCGGCTCACTGCAAGCTTCACCTCCCGGGTTTATGCCATTCTCCTGCCTCAGCCTCCTGAGTAGCTGGGACTACAGGCGCCCGCCACCACGCCCAGCTAGTTTTTTTTTTTTTTTTTTGTATTTTTAGTAGAGACGGGGTTTCACTGTGGTCTTGATCTCCTGACCTTGTGATCCGCCCGCCTCGGCCTCCCAAAGTGCTGGGATTACAGGCGTGAGCCACCGCACTCGGCCTGTTTTATTCTTTTTATTTGGCATAGTATACTAACACGTGTCTATCCATCCCTCTGTATATTAAACGAAAGGGGCATGAGTCCACACTGAAACCATTCGCGCCAATCCAGCATCATGGAGTTCCTTCCCTTTGGCTGTGTGTGGCTTTCCTCTAATAGTGAGGAGTCTGGTTATCGTTATCGATAGCGGCTTCCACAATTTGTTCAACCCTAGTATAAAGTCGCTTTAGAATTGCTACCCTGTACTCTGGTGGAAAACGAATACACCAACTTGAGTACAGTGTTTGTGCACATTCATAATTTTGTATTTAGCCCTAGGAGATCCAGTTGCAGCGCTGTTTTCCAAAGCTACTGAGCTCTATTCTTCCCCACCCCTTCCGTGTGTTTAGTCCTGTCATCTGTAATGCAGTCAGATTCACTTGTCACAGCCTGCATCTCATCTTGGGTTCTCTTTGCATTTTGGGGTGAGATGGAGTGCACAAATCTGTGGGTTCTGGCAAATGCACAGAAAGTTGTGTATCCATCACCACAGTAACCAAAAGAACATTTCCATGACTTAAAAATGTCCTTACATTGTCTCCTCTACCCAATCATAGTAAATACTGATCTGTTTTCCAGAGCTAGAGCATTCCAGAAAGAACGCTTTTCTGGAATGGAATTGTATAATATGTAACCTTTTGGTTCTGCCTTCTTTCACTTAACAAAATGTATTTAGTATTTATATCTACAATGGTCTGTGAATCAAGTTCATTTCTCTTCACCATCGAGTAGCATTTCACTGTGTGGATACACATAGCTTATCCATTCTGCTGAATGACATTTGGGTTGTTTCTGTGTCTGGCGAGTAACAGTGTAATAAATATTCACATACAGGTTTTCATGTGAATTTAAGTTTCTATTTCAGTTGGGTAAATCACTAAGAATAGAATTACTAAGGTACATGGTAAGAGTATGTCTAACTTTATGGGAAATGTCAAACTTTCCCAAAGTGGCTGTACAATTTGGCATTACCTCCAGCAACGGGTGAGTGTTCCGGTCCCTCTGCATCCTTGCCAACACTTGGTACTGTCAGTTTTTAAAAAAAATTTAGCCATTCTCAAAGATGTGTAGTGGTATCTCACATGGTTTAAATTTTTTTGTCTAATGACTTAGGCTCAGCATCTTTTCATGTTATTTGCTGTTTATATATCTTCTTTAGAAAAACGTTGTTTCTAACTGGGTTGTCTTCTTGAGTTTTGAGCGTTCTTTATGTACACTGGATATAACTTCATTATTGTATATAAAATTTGCAAATATTTTGTCTTTTCATTCTTATCAGTGTCTTTCAGGTGTGTTTGCATGCGTTCAAGGTGGTATGGTCATAGTTACCAGTGTCTTTCAAAAAGGGGAAGTTTCACATTTTGATAAATCCCAACCTGTCCTTCTTTTCTTCTTTCTTTTGTTCAGTATGGCTAAAGACTTACAATTTTATTACCCTTTGATTTAACTTAGTTTCTCTTTTCAATTCCATTGGTATCTGGTCTTTATTATTTCCTTCTTATTGCTTACTTGAGATACAATTTGTTCTTCTTTCTCTTATTTTTAAGGAGGAAGCTTAGATTACTGAGTCGAGACCATTCTTCTTTTTTCCATATAAACACTCAATGCCGTATATTTCCCTTTAAGCAGTGTTTTAGGTATATCCCATATAGTTTTTGTTGTCTTTTCATTTTGTTCAGTTCCAATTTTTTTGAGACGGAGTCTCGCTCTGTCGCCCAGGCTGGAGTGCAGTGGCGGAATCTCGGCTCACTACAAGCTCCGCCTCCCAGGTTCACACCATTCTCCTGCCTCAGCCTCCTGAGTAGCTGAGACTGCAGGCGCCCACCACCATGCCTGGCTTTTTTTTGTATTTTTAGTAGAGTTGGGGTTTCACCGTGTTAGCCAGGATGGTCTCAATCTCCTGACCTTGTGATCCGCCCACCTGAGCCTCCCAAAGTGCTGAAATTACAGGCGCGAGCCATCACACCGGGCCCAAAATGTTTTTATTTCCCTTGAAACTTCCTCTCTGACCTGTGGATTATTTATGAGTATGAAGTTACTTAATTTCCGAACATTTAGGGATTTTCTAAATACTTCTGTTACTGATTTCTAAATTTGATCTATTATGGTTAGAGAATAAACAGTGTATGATTTCTTTTCTTTAAAAATGTTTTAAGATTTGTAATATGGCCATAATCTGATCTGTTCTGATGAATGTTGCATGAAAAACATGTGTTGTGTTGTTGGGTCAAGTGTTCTATAAATGTCAGGCAGACCTTGCTGATAGTGTTGTTCAGGTCTTCTATAGCATTACTAATTTTCTGTCTACTTCTTTTATCAATTACAGACAGAAATGTGAAGTCTCCAATTATCATTGTGAATTTGTCTATTTCTCCTTACAGTTTTACAGCTTTTACTTCATGTATTTTGAAGCACTGATATTAGATGCATAAACATGTAAGACTATTCTATGTTCTTAAGGAATCAACTCCTTTATCTGTTATACAGTCTCTCCTCCTAACTCTGCTAACATTCCTTATTCTGAAGTCTACTTTGTGTAATGATAATACAGCTTACCACTTTCTTTTGATTTGTGTTAGCATGATGTATCTTTTCTACTCTTTTGCTCTTAACCTATGTTTATTTTCACAATGGGTTCTTGTAGATAGTATGTAGCTGGATCTTTTCATCCAATTTGACAATTTCTTTCTTGTAAATTAGTGTGCTGAGATTATTCATATTGAATATGAATAAATGAATATGATTCATATTCATATTCAATACATTAGTGATTGTTGATATTGCTGGATTAAAATATACCAGTCACTAGTTGTTTTCTATTTGTTCCATTTGCTCTTTATTTTTAAGTGTATTTTTAGAGATGAGGTATGGCTATGTTGCCCAAGCTGGACTCGAACTCCTGGGCTCGAGTGATCCTCTCACCTCAGTCTTCTTAGTAGCTGGCACATGGCACCACTCCCAGCTTCAGTTCCATTTGGTTTTGGGCCACCATTTTGGGTTAAGTGTCTTAAATTCCATTTTACCTCCTCTATTAACCTATTATTTATACTTAAAAAAATTTTCAAATTGTTTTTCTGAAGTTTCCAATATATATTCTTAAGTACTTAGTGTCTACCTCCAAATAATAAAATACTGTTTCAAATACAGTATAAGGACCTAATAACAGTATATTCCCAATACCTTCCACCCAACCTCTGTAGTATTATTGTCACAAAGATTACTTATATATACGCTATAAATCCAGTTTGCTGGTTTTGCTTTAGTCCATTACCTTTATGAGTAATTTTAAAAATTAAAAAATAGAATTTTTTTTATCTTCATTTATTCCATTTCCAGTGCTTTTCACTTCTTTGTGTAGATTCAAGTTTTTGGTCTGGTATCATACTCCTTCTGTCTTAAGAAATTCCTTCATCAAAAATATTTCTCAACATTCACATATGACAACAAATGTTTTTCAATCATTATATGATTGGCACTGTTCTATTTATTTGGTAACTATTCTGAGTAAGGGGTAAAATTCCATCTGGTGTGTCTGTGTGTATCCCTTTAAAAATGATTTGTACCTATCTACAGAGTGCCTAGATTTTCTCAAAGCACTATCCACAGAGACATTTCTCTATTTATGTTATAAACACAGTGTATTTCTCTATTTATGTTATAAACACAATATAATCACTGACATGGGAAAATTTATGTTCATGTTTGCAAAATTACATGGTCAATTGTAAAGCATTAGCAGCATTAGAATTCATCAAGAGATGATAAGTGGAGACTTGATAGACAATGTCTGTTTTTAGACAGCTTGAAAACTATATATTTTTGGTACAAGTCTGTATTTGGTAATATTTTCTTCTAATTTCATTTAAATACATCATCCTGTTTTGTCTTGAAAAAAAAAATTCCTTTAGCACTTCTTATGGAATAAGTGTGCTGGAAATAAATTCCCATAATATTTGTTTGAGAAAATCTTTATATCACCTTTATTTTCTTGAAGATCATTTTCACTAGGTACAGAATTCTGTGCTGACAGTTTTTCTGGTTGAAGATGTTACTCTACTGTCTTTTTAGTGTGCATGGTTTCTGAAGAAATGTCTGTTATAACTCTTATCTTTGTTTCTCCATACGTAATCTTTTTTTCTGACTGCTTTCAAGATTTTCTTTTTTCCATCAGTTTGAATATGATATGCCCAAATGTTTTGCTTTGTTTTTGTTCTGTATTTAACTTATTTGATGGTCTTTGGCTCTGTAAAAAATTCTTGACCGCTATTTCTTCAACTATTTCTTCTGAGATTCCAATTACACCTATGTTGCATAGTTTGAGGCTGTCTCCAAATTCTTAGAATGCTCTATTCTGTTGGCTTCATTCTTCTTTCTCTGTTTCAGCTTGAATAATGATTCCTTCCCAGGCTGCGTTGAATGCTATTGAATGTGTTCCTCATCTCTGGCACTGATGTTACAGATGTTACATTTCCATTTGAGGGTTTCTTTCATGCCCATCTCTATGCTGTGATTACCCACCCGGCCCTGCATGGTGCCCACTTTGTCCACTAGCCTTTAATGCATCATTCATAATTATTTTACGTTCCCTGTCAGATAGTTGCAACTTCTGTGTCCTATCTGAGTCTTGTTCTGATGATGATTTTGTCTCTTGGGAGGGTTTTTTTTTTTTCTTTTACCTTCTTGCCCATCCATATGCTACATAATTTCTTGTTGAGAACTGTGTAACTTGTGTAGCATACAGAGACTGGGCATGCCTTTCCTTCTTTAAGACCTCTGTTCGAATTAATCTAATTTTTAGGCCAGGTTTGAGTATTGTAATGGATTTACAGGATGTAGAACAGTTTTCAAATTCCTCTAGTTATACCTTTTGCCTCAGCTGGTGGCTGGTTTGGTAGGTAATTTTTTTGTTTTTTCTCAATATCTGCTCCACTTTCAGCTTTTGGTCTTTCCTTGTCATTGTGCCTCGGAGAGGGTCTGTCTTCTGCAAGTTACTTGACTCAGGCTGTCAGTGCGCTGGAATCCAGTGCTGCATCTTTCTTCTCCTTGCAAATATGTTTCTCTCCTTAAATTTTAGGCCTGCTGGCTGCTCTGTAACCTCAGCACTCTGAGTTGTCAAGAAAGGTCTTGAACTTGCCTTTCATCCAGATTTTTCTGTTGTAAATTTGGGGTGATGCTGTTTCTGGCTCTCTACATCCCTGAGAAGAAACTGGAAGCAACCTCACTCTGAACCTGTTCAACTTACGGGTCATCTTCTCTCACTCAGGCATTCCATCACCCTAGACATGGACACTTACTTTTCCTGGATTTCCTCAATGATGTCTCTTGAAGCTGGCCTCTGTACATGTAGCCAAATGGGCTTTACATATCCCTGTTGTTCCTTGCCCTCCCATATTAACTTTTAAAATCTCCCTTCTTATTCTACCTTAAAGCATTATTTGCTCTTATATTGTAAGAAAGGTAAACATATAAATTTTAAACCTGAAGTTCCCATAAAGCATGTAAACAATGATCATGCTTAACTAAGCATTTTCCTTTTCATTGGTATATATCTCTAGTCAATTTCTAACATTTAAATCATAACATTTTAAAGTTGTATCTTCATGTCTCTCAAGTAAAGAGTAAGTATAAAGGTTTCTTAGCTCTTTAAACTTGTAGGTCTCCAAATGTTAATAAAATCAAGATCTCCCAGAAACATTGGTTCTCCAAAGCTGTACCAAATGGCAAAAGATCTTCCTTCTTCTTCAAAGTCACATCCTGTGTGTGCTATTAGAGCCAAATATAAGAATCTGTCTAAGGAGTGGGAACATTTCAGTTTCTAAAGCAGCTGCGTAAGCACATGGAATTACCCGCAGCTTCAATTTTATAAAAAATCAATGATGGAATATTGCCGTCTACTTAAAGATACAGCCTTCAAAAAAAAATAGTACCAATGGTATTACAAGATCCATGGTAGATGATAAGAAACTGAATAATGCAGGAAGTGAGAAGGGAAGTGAAGTGAGAAGGGAAGCTATTCTGAGGACAGAAGTCAGTATGTGAAATTCTGATACTACCATGAGATCCTAGGCCCAGGCAGCTGTGAGTAGGACTGGCAAGACCAGACAGTGAGAAAAACATTTAGACATTTTAGCTTTAAAACTTCCTAAAAGAAATAGCACTGCCAGGACATGGAATAATAATCTATATAGTAAAAATTGTATTTAAGATAAATTTTTCTGCAGAGCGGGAATGTGGGGGTTTCGAGGGACAAGAATAAAAAAAGCAGCTGTTATTCCTGTCTTGTGCCCTTACATGTAACAGCAGAAGAAACCAATGGAATGCTCACCTTCCTATCGAGGTGAACAGAAAAAAATGAAAGAACAGGACTTGCTCTATCTGGGGAGTCCTATAGGCTCCACTATGGTTTGAATGGGTGTGTCCCCCATGATTCTTATGTCGGAACTTAAAACCCAATGTGACAGTGTCAACAGGCACATGTTCCCATGAATGGGATTTGCAACCTTTCAGAAGGGCTAGAAGGAACTAGCTAAGTCTCTTCCTGCCTTTCTGTCCCTTATGCCATGTGAGGACACAGCGTTTGCCCCCACCCAAGGAAGTGATGTTCTCTGAGAAGCAGAGACCTGGCCCTCACTAGACACTGAACCTGCCGGTGCCCTGATCTTGGACCTCCCAGCCTCCAAAACTGTGAGAAACAGGTTTCTGTTCTTTATCCATTATCTAGTCTCAAGTATTTTGTTACAGCAGTACAGACTAAGACGGTTCCCAGTGATGTCACCTATGGGAGCAGCAGTTTGACTTTTTGTGCTATAAATCATGTCAAGTCCTGAAACGTATAGCTGTTATCATTACTGACCTTAGAAATTTCACCCAACTGTGTAAAACGTCTACATTTGACAATGATAGAGATTAATAACATTTAGTGACCAAGATCCATCACAACTTCCAAATTATATTAACATTCAGGAAGAAAAATGAAGGGAAAGTTAGCTAAATTTAAATGTCAATCTAATTTGATTTCCATATTATTGAACTTCCCTATGCCATACAATACAACTAGGTTAACTTTTTAATATGATGCCAGTTTTAGTACTGATCCAGCTCTTTTGGAGTGCTCCTCACCTCATATTTGAGAAAAGTAAATACACGTCAAGAAAAGAGCCAAAGTTTTTCGCTGAATTTAGGTCACAAAGATTTCTGTTTGAAATGACGAAAGGGATTTTCATTTTAATATACTTTATTATTTAAAATGCATTCTAAAATCCACTCTTTTTGTTTCAAGAGATGCCCATGCACGGAGGAAAATCTATGATTTGTTGGTATTTTCAAGAAAAGTTAAGTCTTCAGTAAAAGTGAACTGCAACTATTACAAATACATTCTAATACCATTTACTTTCAAAACAGTATTTGCTGTTGCCATTATTATTACTACTATTACTATTGCTATTTAGGCAAATCAAGAAATATGACAAGCACCAACACAGGGTCATGACTTTATGCTCATGAATCACATATGTGACATCTATGTAGAGAGTGACACCCACAAGAGGAGATCCTTGGGGAGGACTCACCATCATCATTTGCTGACTCACCACCACCATTCCGTTCTGTGCGTGTCCCCGTCACTGGCTTGAATGATGATTTGGCCATTGACTCGATGTAGAGCTGCTGACCCAGATTCTTAATTTTGTTGACACTGGCATAGACCTGCTGCAAGGTCATCTTAGGGAAAGGAAAGATAAAATATGTTTCAAAAATTACGAAAATGTCCACTAAAAGATACATAAACAAAATACACTTAGCTTCTGCTTCTCTGAAGACACAATGATTAAAGCACAGTAATCGTTTTAATTCAGTTTCCTGCACCATGCCACAGGATACTGGTACCAACAAATAGTAAATAAATCTGTTCAAAATATGCTAATTTTTAGAATGCATACAATTAATTCAAATATCACTTTCCAAAGGTGGTATCTTCTTTTTACAGACATTTTTCCCAAAGCAAAATGGATGAAAATGCCTGTTATCAGATGAGGTCTTCGAGTCAGGAATATATACTAAGATGTTACCACATGCAGAACTGAGGTAGTACAGAAAACACAATGCCTGTATAAGGATGTGACATAAGCCCATGCACCTGCTCTGCCTTTGTCTCTTCCACACAGTGACCGCTGGCCTCACTGGAGGAGGCGATGCTGACAAGCTGCTCCTGCGACCCGCTGCTCCCCAGGCTCCCATAGCCGCTGGACACACTCACGTGAACTGGCTAGAAGGACAGAGAGGAACAAGTCCAGAATTGCTGGGTGTCTAAATGCAGCCACCTCAGAGCTCATCTAGAATCATCTAAAAATTAAGATGACAATTTCTGAAATCCCCAATTAGGTGTGTGCAGGTTAGTACTTTTAACGCTGACACGAAAGGCACTCCTCTGTCATTTCGGTAATTCTCAAGGGCAAAGTCTTATGTTCTAGACTAGGTAGGTACTTCCAGGACAACACGTTGTTAAAAAGCCATAGTATAATTAATTTTTTAAACCTGAAAATAAACTCTAGTTCTCTATGTCCAGTTTAGAATAGAGAGAACAAACTAAATATATATTGTACTTTTTCCAAGAACGTGGCAGGTATTTCATGCACCCTGGAGATTTTACGGGAGACATTCTGAAAACCACTGAGAACAGTTACTCTACGTGACACCATCAGTTCTATTTCCCACTTATTCACTGAATCTGTTGTAGAAAACACCTTTGGTATTTCTTCTCAACACACGCATTTCCCCACTTTTGCCTTACAATAGTTAAGAGAAACTGAGACCTACCATCTCTCTCCTCCCATCTTTAAAACTGAAATTATTTAAAAAATCCTGAAGCCAAAACCCAAAGGCTGAGCCCACTGGTGCCTCTGCAGTGTAAGAATTCTCTCAGTCACTTGGTTTGCTGTCTTACAATGGGTTCTTACAAAAATATTCTGTGTAACACAGAATAAGGAACAAACAATAAAATTTAATTTAAAAACGAAAAGAGAAAGACAAAAATTTCTGGAATGCAGAGGGCAAAGATTTGTTTCCCTTTACAGTTTATTTTTGTCAAGTGACTTTACTGAGCATTAAAACAAAACACAATTCGGGAATTTTGTATTTTTAAAAATCTCACCTTACCTGTAAGAGAAGTTTGTAAATTTGTTCTTGTAATTCTGTTACGTCTTTGTCATTATTGTTCATCTTCTTAATTTCGGTAGCAAAAACATCCTCGTTTAGTGGGCTCCTAGAAAATTCCCAGTGAGAGATTGAGTCAAACAATTTAAATGTGAAGTCGAAAGTGATTTTTAATAGACTATTCCAAGATAGATCTATGCTTTTACAAAACAATTCTTTGACTCCTAAAAGAAAATATGAGGCTAGAATTCTACCCATGGAGGTACAGAAACTAATAAGAGACAAATGAGACATTAACAGGCCCCTTAAGTTTCTCTAAAGCACTCATCTTTCTGTAATGATTTCAGTGCTATTTATGTACAAATCTAAAATTAGTGACAAGTAACCTCCTTAGCTACTAAAATATCTTCCGCAAATAACTGGTTTCAAAATTTGACAGTAACTGAGTAACTTACTATAAGAATTTTAAAGGCCCCAAGTTTGCCAAACAACATTTAACGTTTAATGCACCTAACACTTAAGTTATCTAATTAAGACGGTTCTGCAATCCACCCTAGTGGTGAAAATGTAGCTATTACAATACCTTCGGTCTGTCTTACACTCCAATTTTAGAGCATCTATGACCCGAATACAGTGAATGGCACACATGCCAACAGAGAGGATCACAAAGAAGGGAAGGAACTGATGTCTACTTGGGACCTTCTATGTGACAGGCATTGTACTAGTTTTTTTTTTTTTTTTGAGACAGAGTCTTGCTCTGTCACCCAGGCTGGAGTGCAGTGGCATAATTTCAGCTCACTGCAATCTTTGCCTCCCAGGTTCAGGCGATCCTCCTGCCTCAGCCTCCCGAGTAGCTGGGATTACAGGCACGTGCCACCATGCCCGGCTAATTTTTGTATTTTTAGGAGAGACGGGATTTCACCATGTTGGCCAGGCTGGTCTGGAACTCCTGACCTCAAGTGATCCATCCGCCTCGGCCTCCCAACACCGCACCCGGCCTGTACTAGTTTTTATAACATACAAGAATACCTAACATTTTGAAAACCCTTATTTTCAAGTGCTTTACAAGTATTTTCTCCTTCACCTGATTAAATTACATTTTCCAGGTGGCCTGGCAGGTAAGGGGGAAGCAGGTGTTCACGAAGGGACCAGAGTCTGGGCTCCAGAGCCCACACTGTGTGCCACCACACTGTACTGCCTGTGGGTACCTTGGTAAAGCAAGTCCCATTCATGAGGCACACTGAATCAGCTGCCATCAGCTCATGGAGTCCTCACAACAACCCCGGAAAGCAGGAATTATCCCCAATACGCAAAGTCAGGGGATGAGGTAGTCTGAGGAACTGGCCCAAGTTCACATAACTGAGAAGCAGCAGTTAGGATTTGAATCTGCCTATGTCTGACCCCCAAGCCTGGGCTGTCCTTTTTCATTAGGCCAGCCTGCCGTTTCTCAACTGATACATGCAGCTCAGTTACCTAAAAACTGAAACAGTTTCCCAAAGGCAGAAATTATCAAGAAAATCACAGGATGCTGACAGTGTCATAAAAGCAGTCAGGAATACCGCCACGTGTAGGGACTATTCACTCACCCTGCGCATTCTCATCACAGTGGAACAGCTGCACCAATTGCCTTTCTCTCCCTTAGCATCTAGCCTGTATCTAGATCAATATCTATCTGCATGCTGTCAGGTATACCATATGTCTGTGGCAAGCAGTACCTGAATATATAACCTTATTTCACAATCTGACACACTATACGTTTTATGTAACTGTCTCCCCCTATATCCCACTGCCAGGTAAGCACCACGGGGTGAGGTATTTTGCCTATTTTGTTCACTCCTGGATCTTCAGTACCTAGAACAGTGTCTGGTCTATAGCAGGCACCCACTACATATTTGTTAAAGGAACAAATACATGATTGATTGATCTGGGAATAAAAGTACACTTGGTTCCTAATATAAACACATTGTGAGCTTGAAAACCTTTCAGAGGTATTTGGAATTTATTTTTTGAGTGAAATGGAAATAGAACAGATTGCTTTATGAGATTTACATATTCCTAGTTGTGAAAATTTCTGCAAAACTAAATTGTGTATGTATACATATTTTAAAGACAGGGTCTTGCTCTATTGCCCAGCCTAGAGTGCAGTGGTGCAATTTTGGCTCACTACTGCCTTGAACACCTGGACTCAAGCAATCCTCTTGCCTCAGCCTCCTAAGTAGCTGGGAGGACTACAGGCACGTACCACCATGCTCAGCTAATTTTTGTTTTTACATTTTTTGTAGAGATGGGGTCTTGCTATGTGGCCCAGGCCAGTCTTGAATTCCTGGCCTCAAGTGATCCTCCTGCCTCAGCCTCTCAAAGTGCTGGGATTACAAGAATGAGACATTAAAGTGTTTTTTAAATCAGTAATTATGTAATGCAAAACTGATCAATCTGCAGACAATAAGGAGACAGCCTTCATGAAAGAGCAATAAAAATGCCATGAAATATTACGTTGCTGTGTATGTGAAGTGAAGTAGGAGTAAGAGAGAAAACTTGGCTGCAGTCTCCACTTTCACTCCTCCCCAAGTGATCCCTGGGAATGTTACTCTAGCTCACTCAGTATGGATTTTACCTATAAAAATGAGACTGAGGACACCTGACCTGCCTGCGTGCAATGCTGCTGGGAAGGACTGAGAGAGATGGGCAGGGTCCCTTGCTAAACAGTCTCGCAACCCCCTTCCCATTTCAACTGTCACACTTACCAAACTCTAGTTATATATGACAGTGCCATTTTTATTTACTGTCTCTCCCATTACAGTGTGGGTTTCCTGATGGTAAAGAGAACGTTTTGATTACCATCACATTCTTAAGGCCTGGTACACTGTCTTACACAGAGCTTTATACTTTATAAATATAATGAATAATTATTATTTTATGAGCAAGATGAATACCTACTAGACCTTAAATCCTTTCCCTCACATAATCTTTGTTGTTAAGATGTAAATACTGGTGTAATTTTTAAAAATACTGAAAACATTCTGAATATTCACAATATTCACTGTTGCGTAATTTCACATATATTTCATCAAAGAACTGAAAAGAGAGCTTCAGAAATCTAGGCTGTATCTTTAACTCTGACTGGGGCCGGGGAACACAGACCATCAACGAGCCCCAGATGGAAGCCTCATGGAGGCATCTTACTGGCTGTGGTTTCCTACATTCATGCCAAGCAACCATCGGATTTCATGTTCATTTCCCAATAGGTTTCCGTACTTGGGGCGGGGAGGTTGGGAGAAGGGACAAAGTCCTTTCTGAGCAATACAAATGGTAATTACTTGGCAGCTGTATCTCCTAATAATCAAATTCGTTTTCTAGCACAAATCAGTCTCATGAGTTAGGGCGGCCAGGAGCCCATTTCTTCCATTAAGTTCTAGACGTGCTCTGCAGAGAGGCCAAACCCTGGAGTAGAAAGAGGTAAGAGCAACCTTGAGACCTCTTCTCACAATGGCTCTGCACATCATCTCTACTGTAATATTAACAGGTGATTCAAATACGTCTTACTGGTGGTTCTCAGTTTCATGTTCATGTAGACAATGCTGTATAACAAGATACCAAAAAACATTAACTTCTCAATCTCAGCATGATACTGGAGTCAAGTAAAATTTCCATGCTTAAAAAAAATAGACATCAAAGGGAAACCTAGCGCCAGGTCAAAAGGCCTAGAGTTCAATTAAAAATGGACCAAAGCGTTGGGCATGATGGCTCACACCTGTAAGCCCAGCACTTTGGGAGACCAAGGTGGGCGGATCATTTGAAGTCAGGAGTTCAAGAGCAGCCTGGCCAACATGGTGAAACCCAGTCTCTATTAAAAATACAAAAAATGAGCTGGGTGTGCGCCTGTAATCCCAGCTACTGGAGAGGCTGAGGCAGGAGAATCGTTTGAACCTAGGAGGCGGAAGTTGCAGTAAGCTGCGATCGCGCCACTGTACTCCAGTCTAGGTGAGAGAGTGAGATCCTGTCTCATTAAAAAAAAAAAAAAAAAAAAAAAGGACCGAAGATTCAGGGGCCTAGGGGTACTGTAGCCTACAGGAAGTAGTGGGCCGGGTTGGTCTCATTCCATTCCACATGATGCTGTTACATGGACATGCAACAGCAAGCAAACAAGCCAGTGTCGGCTGTGCTGCCAGGAAAAGAAGTATTAAAAAATGGACACAGGCCAAGCACAGTGGCTCACACCTTCAAAATCCCAGCACTTTGGGAGGCTGAGGCAGGAGGATGCTTGAGCGCAGGAGTTTGCGACCAGCCTGGACAACATAGCAAAACCCCATCTCTACAAAAAATACAAGAATTAGCTGAATGTGTTGACAGGTACCTGTGGGCCCAGCTACTTGGGAGGCTGAAGTGGGAGGATCACCTGAGCCAGGGGAGGTTGAGGCTGCAGTGAGCTGTGACTGCATCACTGCATTCCAGCCTGGGCAACAGAGGGAGACCTTGTCTCAAAAAAAAAGAGACACAAATAAGTGGAATTTGATGGCAGAAGGCTGATATAAAAAGTTTTACATGCTCACTAAAGAGATATTTAAAATAGAGAGGAAAAAAACAAAAAAAAAAAAAAGAAAAAGAAAAAAAAACCTGTAGGTCATAGTATCTACACATAACCGAAATTCATATTTTATTTCCTTTCAATCCTCTTTTCCTTATTTCATAGTATGTTTATGTTTTAAACATAATTATAATCATAGGTACAATTTTGTATGCTGATTTTTATATTTAATGTGTCAAATATTTTTCCATGTTATGTGATCTCTGCAAAAATTTTCATTGACCAGCATAATAATACATCAAGCAAATATTCCAGATTTTACTTAATGATGGACATTTAAGCTACTTTAAAGCTGATATTATGACTTACTTTAGGGCTCATGGTACATATTGTCAAACTATCTTCCCAAAGCACCGAAAAAAAAATCTATGCTTTATTTAGTTCATGTGTCAACTAAGTCAGAGGGCAGTCAATAAGCTAAGGAATATTATTTGATACAAGAGATGTTTTAGAAAATATGAAAACTGACTGGCTTACGTTCGAACTTTATGCCGACCAATGATGAAAGAAACCTTCCGGCTCCAGGGATTCACAAAGCTGGACCAGCTGGAATCCAGTATGATGTAGTCTCCATTTTGAGTACAAAATCGAATGGGAGAATGTTCAAAGGGAGGATGCCCTGCATACTTCAAGACTATATAAAATAATAAGACAAAAATAGGATTTATGTAACATAAATACTGATTATAAATGTCCTTTTTAAGCCATTTATTTGTAAATGTTTTAGTGGTTTTTTTTTGAGATTGAGTCTCGCCCTGTTGCCCAGGCTGGAGTGCAGTGGCACAATATTGGCTCACTGCAACCTCCATCTCCCAGGTTCAAGCAGTTCTTGTGCCTCACTCAGTCTCCTGAGTAGCTGAGATTACAGGCGTTCACTACCATGTCTGGCTAATTTTTGTACTTTCAGCAGAGGTGGGTTTCACCATGTTGGCCAGGCTGGTCTCCAACTCCTGGCCTCAGGCGATCCGCCCACCTCAGCCTCCCAAAATGCTTAGATTATAGATGTGAGCCACTGTACCTGGCCTGTTTTAGTATGTCTAAATAGAAAACAATTGCTTTAGCAGCTTCAATATAATGCCTATCTGTTTAAAGGTTGCGCTCTAATGAGATGAAAAGAAAAATTACAACAAATCAATGAGAGAAAAACATTTCCTCCTATAAAAGAGTAGGTCCTGACCTTTTTGGTGTATGGCAACCATCAGAGAACGATCTTCAGGGTGCAGGTAGCTTAGGATCGATGTTCCGATCAGGTCCTGAGGTAGGTAACCCAGCAAAGGCACTGCTCTGGGATACAGATACACAACACAGGTGGCATGTTATACTCATCAGGTAATTCTTACAATTTATATGTTTTTAAAAACACTTCTGTATTTCACTCTAAATGTGAGACAATTTTATGTAAAGCTGTTTATCTTAGCATTTATAAAGACAACAAAGAACCCAAGTGCCTATCCTGGGGGAAATGGCTGTATAATCTAACACGTTGGTTATCTGACACATTGCATCAAAATCATCTAGGGAACTTGCTAAAATACAGATCCACAGGCTCGCTGTAAGCTTACTAAATCAGAATCTCTGGAAGTAAGACCAGGCATCTGTATTTTTAGCAAGTTCCTTAGAGGACTCTGATGCCCTCCATAATTGTGTTTATGTTGCCATTTAAAAAGTCTACAAAAAGCACATTGTAATGTAGAAAGATGCTGATGATGTTAAATGAATAATGCAGGTTGCTAATTCATACAGCATAATTAAGATTACATAAAAACAATGTCACCTAGGCTGGGTGCGGTGGCTCACGCCTGTAAATCCCAGCACTTTGGGAGGCTGAGGGGGGGCAGACTGCCTGAGGTCAGGAGTTCGAGACCAGTCTGGCCAACACAGTGAAACCCCATCTCTACTGAAAATATAAAAAAATTAGCTAGGTGTGGTGGCGTGCGCCTGTAATCCCAGCTACTTGGGAGGCTGAGGCAGGGGAATTGCTTGAACCAGGGAGGTGGAGGTTGCAGTGAGCCAAGATTGCGCCACTGCACTCTAGCCTGGGCAACAGAGCGAGACTCCATCTCAAATACAAAACAAAACACAACAAAAAAACAATGTTACCCAAAAGGTAATATCAGATAGACAGACAGCTAGTACACAGAAATAGTTTCAGGATAAAGGTTCATGGGAAACTTACCATGGTAAGACTAAGGATGCCTCAGAAAAAACTGGATTCCATAAATATTTTCCATGTGTAGAAACCCACAAATATTTTCTAATACAAGAGATTTAAGCTATTTTTAAAATTATATTTAGCTGAATTTTCTTACTTTATACAGATTAAGTATTGCACACATTACTATTTGGTTTCAAGGTAAATACTATCAAATACACTCATTTTCAGATGTTAAATTTTTTTAATAAAAAATTATCAAAAAATGTTTTTGACATTTTTGCTTTACAGTTATGTGTGGTGTCTTGGTTCCCAGATTTTTGAATTTCATGAGTAAGTAAAATGTAAAAATAAATATGGGGAAAAATTGTGGGATACTGGTGTAGTGATACTGGTATTTACTTTTTCCAAATAAAGATATTAAAAAACAGCAACAAGCAGTAACAACTACCTACTATCACTATCCTTTAAATAACAAAGACTATTTCAGCATCCCCCAAAAGCAGGAAGGACAGAAGTTCAAAATAAAGAACAATTCTTTATAAAAAATAATCTGTTCTCCCCACCTTCGCCTCCACTTCAGACTAACCAAAATTTCATCATAAACTGTTTTGAGAAGCACTTGGCAAGTGGAAATAACACCAGAATAGGTGCTAGAAGACCAGAGTCTCGGTCCCAGTCTGAGCGCAGATACTATACATCTGTTCTCAGCAAACTGGCCACTGGGTTCATTATCTTCTCTGTAAAATGAAATAATTCTTGGCCTAGCTAAAGCATACTGTTGAGAAATCAAATATAACTTGTAATCACATTCTAATGTGCAAGATATTTATATTAAAAATTTAGACAACATATATTTCCATTTAACAAAGATCAAATAGGCAAATGGACAGATTTCAGTTATATAATGTGTAAACATGCAAACATAAACTTCTTCACATTTATATTTATTTTCAGAAACAAATTTATTTTAGGCTTAAAGAAGTGCTTACCTTTCATCTACTTCAAGAAAAACACACCCTGGGGTGTGTGTTGTGGTAAAGATTCTTTTATTCACTGGGATTCGAGGAGCTATGAAAAAAAAAACAAAGACCCATTTAAAGGCAAATATCTGATTAATCATCCACTTAACTAACCACTTAACATATTAAAAAGAGAACAAAATCTATATGAAATGGCAGAAATCTCATTTAGGGCCTGGCCTTCAAGCAGCCAAAGCTACAGTTAAATAATAATTTCATCACTAACTACATTTTAATTAGGTAAAAATGTGAAGCCTATTAAAGTCAATTTTAAACACAGAGAGAACGAATGTGCACATTAAATAGTTTTCTCTCTCTCTTTTTTTTTTTTTTGGAGACAGTCTCGCTCTGTCCCACAGGTTGGAGTACAGTGGCACGATCTCGGCTCATTGCAACCTCCGCCTCCCAGGTTCAAGTGATTCTCATAACTCAGCCTCCCAAGTAGCTGGGATTACAGGCACCTGCCACCACACCTGGTTCATCACAAATAATAGTTAAAACTGGAGTGACTGAAAAGTTTAATCAGATTTAGTAGCTGCATATAACTAAACAAACAAAAATACTACAATTACTATTTAGTACCATGTGGATATTCTTAGTGTAATAAAATTGGTATGGTCAGTTCTATTCTAATGCTTGCTTTAATAATGAAGTGTGGCCAGGCTTCGTGGCTCACGCCTGTAATCCCAGCACTTTGGGAGGCCGAGGCAGGCTGATCACTTGAGGTCAGAAATTTGAGAGCAGCCTGGCCAACATGGTAAAACCCTGTCTTTACTAAAAACACAACAATTAGCAGGGTGTGGTGGTGGGCGCCTGTAATCCCCGCTACTCGGGAGGCTGAAGTATGAAAATTGCTTGAACCTGGGAGGTGGAGGTTGCAGTGAACCGAGATCGCAACACTGCACTCCAGCCTAAGCAACAGAGCAAGACTCAAGAAAAAAAAAAAAAAAAGTGATTGATATATTAGGGAACAATCTGAGCAAGTGCTAATATCTCATTTGCTTGTGCACTATTTTATTTTCAAGAAACCTTCAGTGAATGCAGAAAACAGCATCCAGTTGAAAGGAACCACTTACATACACACAATAACAAGTGTGATGGCTGACATCTATAATCCCAGCACTTTAGGAGGCCAAGGCAGGAGGATCACTAGAGCCCAGGAGTTCGAGACCAGCCTGGGCAACATAGTGTGACCCTGTCTGTACAAAAATAAACAAGATTAGTTGGGTGTGATGATGCGTGCCTGTGGTCCTAACTACCCTGGAGGCTGGGGCGGGAGGATCACTTAAGCCCGGGAGTCTGAGGCTGCAATGAACCATGATCACACACTGCACTCCAGCCTGAGTGACAGAGCAAAACCCTGTCTCAAAACAAAGCAAAACAACAAAAAAAGAATACACAAAAACATGCATACACACCTCAAACATCTACCTGCTACCTCAGTCCATCCTGTGCTATGACCCATATTTATTGTAGTGTTTGTATATTTCCTAATCATTTAACAGGTATGAAATGATTATCATTTTTGTTCCATTTGTCTTATTTTTAATATGCAACTTTTTGAGTTTTGTGCTCCTAAACCCATTTTTCCCATAAGCCCTGTGGTTTTTATTGTATGACTGTTACTTAGGATGGTAATTTGCAGGAAAGCATATGTCATTTTACATCTGAACTGACTTCTCAGTAATACATGGAAACTGCCTATGTATTGATATATGCATGATATGTGCATTTAGAAATATAGTTCTGCTCGTAAAAGATAAAATATATGTTTTACTCAGGGAGTTTCAAACACTTCAAAAACATAAAATCACTCTTGTGGCTTCTCTGGGAAACAATTTCAGCACTCTTATTTCACACAACACATGCAAAAGGCCACACTGGGTCACCAGCAGAGGGAGGACTAGAAGACTGTATCTGTCACCAAATCCCGTGCTGAGACCATTCGTTCAGCCATGCTGACCATGAAGGCAATGCCATACAAGAAGCCAAAAGTCAGTAAACAGACACATCAATGAAAACCAGCTTCAAACGCCTGAAGAGTTTAAGGATCAAATTGGAGACCCAAGGGCTCTTTTTTTGTTCTATGACTGACGTAAACGGACTTTCCCATGTTCCTATCTGATTGCTGACATTTCTGCATCTTATCTACTGATTTACCTTCATAACCAGAGTGAATCTTTTCAACCACAGTGAGACAGCAAGGTTCCGATTCCAATTCTGGCTGGCCAGGGCGATGTACATAAATCAGATAGGGGATGATCCGGAATGGGGAGTGACGCTTCTCCTGCTTTCTGTCTTCACCTCCACTGAGGAGATTAAAGATATTAGTGCTGGTCCTGATGCACCCTACTGGCCCATGGCAAAACAAGGCTGGGAAAAATGTTTTATTGGTAATTTCCAAGAGAGATATACCCACATCTAAAATGTTTAAACATGTTTGTTTTCAAAAGAAAGAATATAGTAGCTTAAATTTTCTATATTATTCAACAAGTAAGAGATTGTGTAAAGAACTGGCTTAGCTTACTGTGAGTGTAAAAACAGAATTAGTGGTTCCATGACTTTTCTCCTAGCCTCTATGCACTGAATTCCCAGTTTGACTTTTCCCCTTCTGCTACGAAGAGGGACAAGCATAATCGTCTCATCTCACATATCTACATCAGGTGTCACAAGAGAGAAAACGGGGTCCCCTGCAATCATGCCCTGGGGCCAGTTCTCAGTCGTCCCTTTCTACACTCTCTAAGAACCAATTTTGTCTCCAGCTTCAGTGATGAGGGCCCTTGCACGAGGTCAGGCGCTCCATCCATAAAGGCATCTGGCTGAGGAGGAAAGAAAAAGTTGAGGCTAAAACCAAGCTCAGCAAGCCCCGTCCCTGGCACGCTCCTTTCCACTCCTCACAAGAACCTCTCGGCAGGGGCGGCTCTAACTGATGACCTCAAAGATCACAGCTGCCCGGCAGACGCTTCTACTGGCAGATGCCACTTCACCTAGAAGTCAAAAAGCCCAAGACTGAATTCACACTCCCCAACTTTTACCGATCACTTGTTTACTCTCTCGCCAGCACGTAAAGTGTGACTGCCAATCCTAAGGGGGTCTTTAGTGCTGCCAGAGATTCTCTAGTCTGTTCCTACTTCCCCCTCATCTTTTTTTTTTTTTTTTTTAAAGACAAGAGTCTTGCTCTATCGCCCAGGCTGGAATGCAACGGCACAATCTCGGCTCACTGCAACCCCCACCTCCTACCCAGGAGTACGCAGCCTCCTGAGTAGCTGGGATTACAGGTGTGCGCCACCACGCCCAGGTGATTTTTGTATTTTTAGTAGAGATGGGGTTTCAACATGTTGGTCGGGCTGGTCTCAAACTCCTGACCTCAGGTGATCTGCCTGCCTCGGCCTCCCAAAGTGCTGAGATTACAGGTGTGAGCCACCGCGCTCGGCCCCATCTTGCTCTTTCTCTTCTCCCACACACTCCAGAATCTTCTTCCACTCTGCACCCTCAACTGATGACCTTGCTTCCCATTTCACCAAGAAAAGAGAATCATTGGGAAGTGAGCTGTGTCCCGGTGCTGCTGACCCACATCCATGCTCACACCTTCCGGCTTCCCTCCCCATCCGCGAATGCATTTTTCAGGTTGATCCAGCCCAAGGGTTTTAAACGCCATTTACACGCTGACGACCCAAATATCTACCTCTAGCCTGGAAGTTTTCCTTAACTCCAGACTCTCATAGAGTCTCAACTTACATATTCAACAGGTATCTCAAACTTAGCTTATCTAAAACTAAGCACCACATTCTTTCCCTCCTCCTCCAGGAAGTTGCTTTTCCTAGAATTTTGTCTGCTTCAATAAATGGTAACTCCAGCCCCAAACTCCTGGTGTTATCCTTGACTCTTATTTCACACTCACTCCAAATATAACCCGTTAATAAAATTCTGGTAATTAGCCTCTTAAAAAATATCCAGAGTATCTCTTCTCAGCCTTTTGGCTAAGATCAAGTGTAAAAAATATCCAGAATAGGCCGGGCGTGGTGGCTCAAGCCTGTAATCCCTGCACTTTGGGAGGCCGAGACGGGCGGATCATGAGGTCAGGAGATCGAGACCATCCTGGCTAATACGGTGAAACCCCGTCTCTACCAAAAAATATAAAAAACTAGCCGGGCGAGGTGGCGGGCGCCTGTAGTCCCAGCTACTCGGGAGGCTGAGGCAGGAGAATGGCGTAAACCCGGGAGGCGGAGCTTGCGGTGAGCTGAGATCCAGCCACTGCACTCCAGCCTGGGCGACAGAGCACGACTCTGTCTCAAAAAAAAAAAAAAAAAAATATATATATGTATATATATATATCCAGAATATACAACTATTTCTACCTCCCCTGGCATGCTGGCCTATACCCCGTACCTCTGTAACAGCCTCCAACTTCCCTCCCTGCCTCCCCTCTTCCCCCTCCAAAGTATCTTCAACACTGCAGCCAACACCAGCCTTTCATAATGGAAACTGTTTCTGGGCCAGGCACGGTGGCTCACGCCTGTAATCCCAACACTTTGGGAGGTCAAGGAGGTTGGATCACTTGAGGTCAGGAGTTCAAGACCAGACTGGCCAACATGGAGAAACCCTGTCTCTACAATAAATACAAAAATTAGCTGTGGTGGTGCATGCCTGTAGTCCCAGCTCCTCGGGAGGCTGAGGTAGGAGAATCGTTGGAACCCAGGAGGCAGAGGTTGCAGTGAACGGAGATTGTGCCACTGCACTCCAGCTTGGGGGGACACAGTGAGATCCTGTCACAAAAAAAAAAAAAAAAAAAAAAAAAGGAAACTGAAATGAATGCTTCCTACCTCCGTTCACTGAAAATTCCTAGAAGCAATGACAACCCTGTAGCAATAACCATCCCTATCATCCAGATTGGGCCTCCAAACATGAATGCCATTTCCCACCACAAGGAACCAGGATCCTTAGAGAAATGACTGAGGCCACGTCTGGGTTAAGGAATGTCTAAAATGAGTCTGGGCATCTCATGCTTAAAACAATGGAAGCTGTCAAAGACCATGGGGCACTCTCACAAGGGTACAGGGGCCAACCCAAAGGGATTCCTACTGGCCTAAGATGGGACCATTTTGAGCCCTAAAACATGAATGAGAACTTTCTCTCTTAGAATGACACTCTGAAATATTGACGGACGAAATCAGACGAGATCTGAGCTACACTGCCTGGTAACTTGGGAAGAGGGGGTTAAGGAACTGGTGCTGGCAGAGATCACACCAGACTGGCCAGGATTCAAATTCTTAAAAAGCTGGGTGATGAGACCGTAGCAGCTCATTACATTATCTTTTCTTCTTTTGTGTTATGTTTGAAAATTCCCAAAGAAAAACATTTTGAAAATAATTAAGGGATAAACTGAAATAAAACACTTCGTGCAGAAGTCACAGGTCCCTGTGGTGTGGCCCGTGCTTCCCTGTCTTCTTCCATCCTCGCTCCTTCCACCACTCTGGCCACAGCAGCTCCATGTCACTCCTCCCACAGGCCAGGCATGGCCCACCCCAAGGGCCTCTGTGCCTGCTGCTCCCTCTGCCTGGAACACACTTTCTCAGACACTTGCCACCCCTCAGATACTGGTGTGGCTCACCCCCTGCCCTCCTTCTGGTCACTGTTGCCAATTAGGCTTCCTAAGAGCTCCTGGATCACCCTGAATACAACAGCAATCTCCCACTTCCCAGAACTCCCGCTCTTTGCTTTACTGTCTACACACAACTTATCACGAGCCAACACATAGGCATTTGAATACGTGTTTATTATTGGTCTCCTCCTCACAGAATTTAAGGTACATGAGGCAAGAACTCTGGATCCCAGCACTGACAAAGTGCCTGGCTCAGAGAAAGCACCCCAAAATATTTATTAACATCAGAAACACACATGGCACTTATTAGGAGGCAGGAACTGTTCTAAGATCTTCATACAACTCACTTGTGAATGATCCCTTGGAACAACACAGCCCCTCCCACTGCTGTGCCCTTCCTCAGGCCGTCCCTCCCAAGCATCCAGATCCTATGAGTTCAAGTACCCCAATTTCATGGAGTATTGGAATATTAGACTATTTCATCATGAGGGTTCTTCTTCTCTCTAAACATCTAGAGCATTTAGTAACTTCAATACTAAAACCAGCAATCACAATGTCATCTTAAAATACTTGCTCTTTTTATTATGAAAGAACATAATACATTATTTTCATCTTATATACATAACAACATATATAATATGTATTACATATATTACATATGTAACATAAAGGGAACACTAATAATATATTGCAGCAAATTTAAAAGATAAAAAAATTCAGTAGTAATTCCCACCAGCAACCAACCACTGTTAAAATTTTCATCTATTTTCTTCTGGTTCACTGTCTCTAGATCTTTTAAATCCTTCTCACAAATATAAATCTCTTGTTTTCTTTAAAGCTATTAAAAATTTCAAAAATTAATTTTAGGCCGGGCGCGGTGGCTCAAGCCTGTAATCCCAGCACTTTGGGAGGCCGAGATGGGCGGATCACAAGGTCAGGAGATCGAGACCACCCTGGCTAACACGGTGAAACCCCGTCTCTACTAAAAAATACAAAAAAAAACTAGCCGGGCGAGGTGGCGGGCGCCTGTAGTCCCGGCTACTCGGGAGGCTGAGGCAGGAGAATGGCGTGAACCCGGGAGGCAGAGCTTGCAGTGAGCTGAGATCCGGCCACTGCACTCCAGCCTGGGCGACAGAGCGAGACTCCGTCTCAAAAAAAAAAAAAAAAAAAAAAAATTACTTTTAAATGTGACTGAAAAACAAAGAGCAAACAGAAAAGAGCCCAAAACAACCGTCATTTTAGTGTACTTCACATCTAGTGACTCTTATACGAATGCTCCCAGAGTTAAGAATTATTTTTCTAGACATTTTTCCTATCGCATTATTATTTATTTTTATTTTTTTTGAGACAGAGTCTCACTCTGTCGCCAGGCTGGAGCGCAATGATGCCATCTCAGCTCATTGCAACCTCCACTTCCCAGGTTCAAGTGATTCTCCTGCCTCAGCCTCCCAAGTAGCTGGGACTACAGGCGTGCACCACCACACCCAGCTAATTTTTGTATTTTTAGTAGAGACTCCGTTTCACTATGTGTCAGGGATGGTCACGACCTCTTGACCTTATAATCCGCCCACCTCTGCTTCCCAAAGGGCTGGGATTACAGGTGTGAGCCACTGTGCCCAGTCTCCTACTGCATTATTTATCTAGTTCTCTCATGAGCATGTCTCTTCTCAATCAAAAACGAACTCCTTGTGGCAAGAAACAAGTCTTATTTTTTGTATCTTGCAACAGAAGTGAGCTGAATACACAACAATCAAACTAACTGCAAAATAAACTCAGAGCATAATCCACTGTTTCTGGCTTCCACGAGCCACTATACTTACCGGATCCTGCAGAAAAAAGGTTTCACCGGAGCACATTCATACCGTGGAGCTGTTAGAAAGAAAGATGCCTGGTCAGTCACTCCCTCTTAGCCAAGTCTTTCTCAGTGAAACAATGTCGTACCATTACCAAACAACAAACTATTTTTTAAAAAAGAGAGAGAGGTCTCCTTGATTAAAATGGAACCTTCTTCCTTCATTTTGAGATCCAGTCACATCCTAGTATTTCCCAATTCTAGTATTGGGAAATACTGGTATTGGCTTTGGTACTGGAACCATGAGCCTTAGGTGTAACAGTGAGAATCGGTTTTCTCTCTTCCCCTTATTACTTTCCATAGTTCCCAAACTGCCCATGTTCATTATCTCAAAGGTCAATGTAATGATCCTTGGACATAATTATTCTGGTGGTAATATTCCATTCCATTGTAATAGTCTGGACTTTTCTTTTTTTGAGATGGAGACTCTCTCTGTTGTCCAGGCTGGAGCGCAGTGGCGTGATCTTAGCTCACTGCAAGCTCCACCTCCCGGGTTCATGCCATTCTCCTGCCTCAGCCTCCTGAGTAGCTGGGACTACAGGCGCCTGCCACCATGCCCACCTAATTTTTTGTATTTGTAGTAGAAACAGGGTTTCACCGTGTTAGCCAGGATGGTCTCACAATCTCCTGACCTCGTGATCCGCCCGCCTTGGCCTCCCAAAGTGCTGGGATCACAGGCGTGAGCCACTGCGCCCAGCCTATTCCGGACCATTCTAAAAAATTGGGAATTCAGACTATTTTCAGCTTTTTAGCTATATAATTTTCTTTTTTTCTTTAAGCTCTTTCCTTGGATAAATTTCAAAAAGTTGTGTTCCTAGGTCAAATGATAGAATCGTTTTATGACTTTATTGTGTACAGATAAACCTCCAGAAAACTGTACCAATCTTCAGAGTTTTATTAATGTTTTCTCACAACCCTCATGCCAATGATTTCCTAGCAATTCTGTTGATTTCTGCATCAATTTTATTGATTTATGAGGTGGTAATTCAGATATGTCTAAATTTGCCTTAGAGGCAGATGAGGCTGAAATTTCTGCCCAGTGTTTGTTGACTGTATGTTATTTCCTCTGATTAGAGCTTCCTGAATATCTTTCGGGCATTTGTTCACTGAAACAAGAAGTCCCCAGTTATAGGAACCACGGAAAACTGTGAGATGTTAAAAAAATATACACTGAAGGTAGCACAAACAGTGAGAATCCAAAAGAACCAAAATATTGAATAAGCAGCCCAGGTCTTCAAACTTCTAGGAAACAATCACAGAAGAATCAGAAAGCATTAATAAAGCACTGAAGATTGGTATAATCTTCTACAGAAAACAGCCTTTACTATGAGGTCAGTTTGCTTATACCATTTATTCATCACACCAGACACCTGAACTCCAACTGCACTCACTGGAAGTCCTGGACCACTGAAAGCCAGACTACGTGATCTAAGACAGCAGACATGAGCCCATGATGCATTTCCATTCCTACGCTGTAAATATGTGATGCTTGTTTCTAAAAGCGTGCTCTGAAGAAGTAATGGTCAGATCCTTCTAAGAGGTTTGTACAAGACGTGTTAAACATATTCTAATATAGGACCATAGGCTGACAACAGCTGAGTGGATTGCTTCCTAAGTCCTCTTGATGTTCTGTGTGCTCAAAGTAAGGAATCGAAGGAGGTAACGCAGGCATAGCCTAGAAAGGGGGTGGCGTTAACCAACTGCTCTCAGTAAGAGTATCAATCCTTGAGATTTATAAGGCAAAAGTACAATATAAAGAGTAAACTAGAATTACATCATGCCTTATGGCATAAGTGAATTCTGAGATCCAAAAGAATTATTTCAGGGCATACTAATATTTTACACAAAAGGTGATATGGTTTGGCTGTATCCCCACCCAAATCTCAACTTGAATTGTAGTTCCCATAATCCCCACACGTCAAGGGAGGGACGTGGTGGGAGGTAACTGAATCATGGGGGTGGTTGCCCTCATCCTGTTCTGGTGACAGTGAGTTCTCATGAGATCTGATGGTTTTATAAGGGGCTTTTCTCCCTTTTGCTTGGCACTGCTCCTTGCTGCTGCCACATGAAGGACATGTCCCCTTCTGCCATGATTGTAAGTTTCCTGAGGCCTCCCCAGCCATGCTGAACTCAATTAAAACTCTTTCCCTTTATAAATTACCCAGTCTTGGTATGTCTTTATTAGCAGCGTGAGAATGGACTAATACAGTAAACTTGTACTGCAGAGTGGGGTGCTGCCATAGATACCCCAAAATGCAGAAGTGACTTTGGAACTGGGTAACAGGTTGAAACAGTTTGGAGCGCTCAGAAGACGACAAGAAAATGTGGGAAAGTCTGGAACTTCCTAGAGACTTGTTGAATGGCTTTGACCAAAATGCTGATAGTGATATGGACAATGAAGTGCAGGCTGAGGTGGTCTCAGATAGAAATGAGGAACTTGTTGGGACTGGAGTAAAGGACACTTTTGCTATGCAAAGAGACTGGCAACTTTTGCCCCTGTCCTAGAGATCTGTGGAGCTTCAAACTTGAGAGAGATGATTTAGGGTATCTGATGGAAGAAATTTCTAAACAGCAAAGCATTCAAGAGGAAGCAGAGCATAAGAACTTGGAAAATCTGTAGCCTGAAGCTGTGATGGAAAAGAAAAACCCATTTTCTGGGGAGAAATTCAAGCCTGCTGCAAAAATTTGCATAAGTAACAAGCAGCCAAATGTTAATCACCAAGTCAATGGGGAAAATGTCTTCAGGGCATGTCAGAGACTTCACAGCAGGCCCTCCCATCACAGGCTGAGGCCTAGGAGGGAGAAAATGGTTTTCTGGGCCTGGTCCAGGTCCCCACTGCTCTGTGCAACCTTGGGACATTGCACCCTCCATTCCAGCTGCTTCAGCTCCAGCTGTGGCTAAAAGGAACCAAGGTACAGCTCAGGTTATAGCTTCAGAGAGTGAAAGCCCTATTCCTTGGCAGCTTCCATACGGTGTTGGTACTGCAGGTGTGCAGAAGACAAGAACTGAGGTTTGGAAACCTCTGCCTAGATTTCAGAGGATGTATGGAAATGCCTGGATGTCTAGGCAGAAGTCTGGTACAGGGGCGGAGCCCTCAGAGAGAACCTCTGCTAAGACAGACGTGTAAGGGAAATTTGGGTTCGGAGCCCACACAGTCTTCAATGGGGGACTCCCTAGTGGAGCTGTGAGAAGAGGGCCACCATCCTTCAGACCCAAGAATGGTAGATCCACCGAAAGCTTGCACTGTGTGCCTAGAAAAGCCACAGACACTCAATGCCAGCCCATGAAACCAGCCATAAGGGAGGCTGTACCCTGCAAAGCCACAGGGGCAGAGCTACCCAAGGCTGTAGGAGCCCACCTCTTGCACCAGCATGACCTGAATGTGAGACATGGAGTCAAAGGAGATTATTTCGAAGCTTTAATTATTGCTTCAGTGGATTTCAGACTTGCAAGGGGCCTGTAGCCCCTTTGTTTTGGCCAATTTCTCCCATTTGAAATAAGTGTATTTACCCAATGCCTGTGCCTCTATTGTATCTAGGAGGCAACTAACTCGCTTTGGACTTTGCAGGCTCATAGGTGAAAGGGACTTGCCTTGTCACATATGAGACTTTGGACTTGGACTTTTGGGCTAATGCTGGAATGAGCTAAGACTGGGGGACTGTTGGAAAAGCATGATTGTGTTTTGAAATGTGAGGACATGCGATCTGGGAGGGCTCAAGAGCAAAATGGTATGGTTTGGCTGTGTCTCATTCAAATCTCATCTTGAACTATAGTTCCATGTGTGGTGGGAGGAACCTGGTGGGATAGATAATTGAATCATGGGGGCAGTTTCCCCCATGCTATTCTCATGATCGTAAGTTCTCATGAGATCTGATGGTTTTATAAGGGGCTTCCCGCTTCACCTGGCTCCCATTCTTCTCCTTCCTGCCATCATGTGTAGAAAGACAGGTTTGCTTCCCCTTCCGTCATGATTGTAAGTTTCCCGAGGCCTCCCCAGTCATGTGGAACTGTGAGTCAATTAAACTTCTTTCCTTTATTAATTACCCAGTCTCAGGTAGTTCTTTATAGCAGCGTAAGAATGGACTAATACAGAAGGGAAATATTCCAGTAATCAGTAATCAGCAAAAATGAAAAGGTTGAAAAGACACAGGCAGTGCTGAAGGAAAAATACCTGGGGAAAAAATGGGAAAGACCTGGCAGACAATATTGTATATGTCCTGTTCACAGCTGTATCTGCATCTGGACTAGTTCTTGACCCACAGTAATTGTTAAATAAATGTTTACAGAATGAACAGCTAACAAAAGCAGAGAAACAAATACAGACAATTAAAGGTTGAAAATGTATATTTAGGAAAGGGGAAGATAAATAAAATCAATATTTTTGAAAGATGGGAAAAGAGATGAGGTAGAAGCAAGCAGGGATGACACACATGTTTTCTAGAGCTTATGTAACACTATTTTTAAAAGATGGGGCAATCTATAATTGGAATAAGAAACATGTAAAGCTATCCTTCATTAAATTAAGTAGTGGGTAAAAAATTAGAAATAGTAGAATTTCAGATATGAAGATAAAAAAGTTATGGAGATCTGTTTCACAACAACGTAAACATCCTTCACAGCAATGGGGTGAATGCCTAAAAATGATTAAAATGGTGTATTAGGTCCGTTTGCATGCTGCTGATAAAGACATACCCAAGACTGGGCAATTTACAAAAGAAAGAGGTTTAATGGACTTACAGTTCCACATGGCTGGGGAGGCCTCATAGTCATGGCAGAAGGCAAGGAGGGGCAAGTCGAATCTTACATGGATGGTGGCAGGCAGAGAGAGAGAGCTTGTGCAGAGAAACTCCCATTTTTAAAGCAATCAGATCTCATGAGACTTATTCACTATCACGAGAACAGCATGGGAAAGACGCCCTCATGATGCAATTATCTCCCACTGGGTTCCTCCCAGGACACATGAGAATTGTGGGAGTTACAATTCAACATGAGATTTGGGTGGGGACACAGTCAAACTATATCATATGGTAAATCGTATGTGTTTTTACCACAGTGAATTTTTTTTTTTTATTTAGAGAGAAGGGCTTGGAATCAAAGAGAAGGCTGATATATATATATACATATTTAAAGCTCTTTAAGAGACACTTCACAAAGAATATAAAATAATAAAGGATGACTGAAAAGAAATAAATTAAGATCCCACAGGACCAAATGTCACAAAGAAAATTGTAATAGGTATCTTTGAATTAGGAAAAAAAGCATTCCAGAAGGAAAACAAAGTAATAAGACTCATAACTTTCAGGGGCAAGAAAAACTGTAAGACAGCTAATGATCTGAAAAAAAATTTTTTTTCCCCAGAAACAGAGTAACAGAGTTTCACTCTTGTCACCCAGGCTGGAGTGCAATGGTGTGATCTTGCCTCACTGCAACCTCTGCCTCCCGGGTTCAAGCACTTTTCGTGCCTCAGCCCTCTGAGTAGCTGGGATTACAGGCATGCACTACCATGCCTGGCTAATTTTTGTACTTTTAGTAGAGACGGTGTTTCACCATGTTGGCCAGGCTGGTCTGGAACTCCTGACTTCAGGTGAGCCACCTGCCTCAACCTCCCAAAGTGCTGGGATTACAGGCGTGAGGCACCATGCCCAGCCTAATGATCCGAATTTTATCTCCAAAGTAAAATCTCTCATACAAGGAAATCATGAAAGAGGAAAAATATTTAATTTTAACTTAAAGGAAACAGAGCCTTCATAGCAACTAAACCACTATACGATATGCTGGTAATGAAATAATATTTATGACATATAATCTGTGAAACAGACCTGACAAAATGGAAAAAAATGCATTGAGTCTTTATGTTATCAGAAGGTTTTAAAATGCTGTTTTCATCACATAACTTTCTGTAACAGGAATAAGAAAAAACAGATAGTTTGCATGTTCTAAATAATGTGTTAATTTCTGTACTATTCCTGTAAAAATGAAACCGATCTTGATGAGGAAAAAACAGACATCTGAACATTGGTCCTGTTACCTCTTCGGGTCCAGTTGTTCCAGAAGGGAAGCTGAGCTCTGGCAGTGTGCGCGTAGAATACCCTCACGTCTTGAGGGGCAAGCAGGTCCACAAAGTGAGAAGATGCCAGGACATCTTTCTTACGATTCAGGATCAAAGCAGCCTGTTCAGAAATGTGCACTAACCTTCCAGACAGAAATGAAAATACTGCCACAAAGGTATCCTATGAAAAACATTGAAAATAAATGCAAATATTGAGGTACTCGCCAGCAATATTCCCTGAAAGGTAAATTTCTTCTAGATCTCTAACATGATCAATATCTTAAAATACACAGGCACAACCTACAAATGCAACAAAACTCCTCTAAGAATTGTCTCCGACATCCTTCTTAAATATTCTCCTAAGACCCGCACTTCACCTATTGAAGGTTCGATTTCTATGCCAAAAAATATACTAGATCATTTTATGCAGACTAAACATACATATGGCACATAACTTTTCCTCTGCAAACTGTGCCTTACACCTGGGTGGACAGTGTTCTCGTCATCAACGCAGATTCTATGCTTTAAGACACGCTGAAGATTCACCTTCTTTAAGAAGCTGTCCGTGACAAACCTCATTACATAAGCATCACTGCTCTAATTTCTTCCATTACACATAAATGAAACTTATTTATAATCAGCAGTTTGTTTGCTAGCATTGGCATGCTTTCCTCTCTAGCTTTATTTTAAATGTCTTAAAAGACAAATATTTTCTTATTTTAAAAAAATCTCCATAGCACCTACTACAGTACTATGTACACAGCAGTCCATAAAATAAGCACTGTTATAATAGTAGGGATAGCTCATGTTCCACTATTACAAAATCTTTAAGTTACAATTATGTTGAGGTCTGTACAAAAAAATAAGTAATCTCCACCGTATCAACCAAACATGAGTCTCAATTACTCTGTCAAACAAGAAGAGAGATTAAAAAAAGATATACTAAAGGTCTCTTCCAAAATTTTATGAAAAATGACAGCATCTCAACTCACCTGTTCTATAACATCCAGTTGTTACAACTTGAAGTAGTAGATATTGGAACTAAGAATGATATAAATAGAAATTAACAATTCGGAGATTAGAATAAGATGCGGGAAATTACTCTGCAGTGTAATTTTTATTTTCTCTTAATTCAAGAGAGCTCGGGAATGCTAAGGAGCTAGAAGCACCTCATAACCAAAGTCACTGAACTGCACAGCACATAGAATGGGCTGCTTCTGCTTTTGGATGTTTTCTCTGGCAAGGGCGGAGAAGCTACATCATGCCTCTTTAGCAGTTCCTCCTTTGCTTCTCTCAAATTGTGGTTGCTGAAACGTTGTTATTCTTCTTAAAAACCTACATCTAGAGCAGGTCCTTAGGAAAAGTCACCCAGGTTGATATGGCAAAATGCATGAATTCTTACTGTGTTTTTGGAAGTGTGTTCTGAAGCAATAGTGGCCAACTCCTCAAGACTGTACATGGTCACATCTGCCTGAGGTGCTCCATTTTGACTGAGAATCTGGAAAAACTCACCGTTTGCTAAGAAACACAGGGAGATAAACAGGTAGTCCAGTGACAACAGTATCTTTAGGAAACCATTTTTATCACTATCAAGCTGGATTATTTTTTTCGGATGAGAACACCTCGGTGCATTTTTCTCAAAAACAGATAATTTTCTGCTTTTACCTAAACTACTGATAATTGTGCAAACTTAAGAGTTGATGTTATGAATTCTGCATGTTCCGGATCACAGGGAGCAAGATATATTTAAGGTACTAAAAAAATTTCAGATGCATACACAATTTTTTTTGGAGGGGGAGCAGAAACTACTCCATCATTCAGGGACATATCATATATGATGCACTGAGGTTTGTGCTAAAGAGAATAGGGCTTTAATGAAATCCCTTGAGATGTCAGAGAGAAAAAGAAAAGTGTTTACAACAGTTCATTTTTAGTGTAATAAATTCCTGATATATCATTACCACATTTTAAAAGTATGTGTATGGCATGTAAAGGTAACTATTTAGTGGAATGCATTTTTCCCCCATAACTTCCATAGAAGACAATGTTTTTTTAAAAGGTCAGCCTTCAAAACGTGCTTATGCTAAACTCTACTCTCTTGCAACAAATGAGCAAAACATTGCATAGTTACTATACGCTATTATACAGATAAAAGTTTTCCTGGTCTTTCACATGTGAAAAATTAAGACATGAATGGAATTGGCATAGATTTGCTCATCTTCCATAAAGCACCAGAAAAAGCTCAAAGTATCTGTCTGACTAAGACTCCACTGATCACTTCTCTGGCTGCTTGTGTGAGTCCTGGTGCACTTGTAGGATCGAATATTTCTCCGGCTTGTTTACCTTGCACGCTGTGGACACAGCGGAGAGCATAGTTGAGGGCATCTAGAGTGCTTGGTTTATTGCGTCTCTCCGAGGGGAAGTATTTTTTCATTTCTTGGACAACCATGATAAGTTCTTCAGAAACTCTGTTTCGATCTTGCTGTTCACTGGAAGATAAAAAAAAATTACAACTTCACACCTATGAAGATAACAGCATCTTGCGGTTTAGGGAACACAAACTGCAAACCAGATAGGTTTCTAAGTAATCTACCGGTATCAGATCAATCACTCCGCAGGCTGGTGACCCCGCTTCCTCCAGGTGGGGAACTTCAGGCAAAGCAACTGGTGAATGACAAACATTCTCCACTTACTTTCTCTTAATTCACCTGAGTCCCAACTCAGCTAACTTTTGTAACCACTTTTCTCTCCAGATACTCTTCGGTAATTTTCTTCAGTATCCCAGATCACTTCATCCTACGTTGCCCGAGTCTCCTCCTACACTTTCCCCCGGACTTAGAAACAAAACAATAAAAAGATTTAGGTCCCCCTTTCCTTGCTCCGGGAAGGACAACGAACGCATGGGGCCCTGGGCCTGAAGCCAGCACGTCACCTGTGGCTGCTCTCTGCCAATTTCCTTTGCAGATGGAACTCGGGGCTCCACCGCTCCCCCGATTCTTCGTCCAGGGCCTTGTCCTCAGCCCCCCGTCCCCCGGGGCCAGGAGGTTCCCCGCGGGGCATCTCGAGGTCTCCGCGGGGCTCCATGTAGGGCTGGGACAGCCCGCTGCTTTCTTCTCACTCACTTTGCAGTCGGCGACAGACACCGGTTTCTCACTCTGGTCCGCGCCATGGCGTAAGAGGCGGCCACCACGAGCCAGGGGGTCACGCTCATCTCCGAGGGGCTTCTCCCTCCAGCATTTCCAAAACCCGGAGCTCGTTCGACTTTCAGAAGTCCGGCCTGTGGGGAGGAGACAGGGGTGACAAGGGACAAGTGGAACGGACAGTCCGACGCCAGCGGCCCGGCTGGCGGGGGCGCCCCGACCGCGCGGTCCTCACCCCTGCCCCAACTTTCCCTCAAGCCGAGGGCTGGGGCCTGTGGAGGCGAGCGGCTCGGAAGCGCCACGCTCCGGGAGCCCCCAGTACTGAGGGCCGCACTCGCTTGGCCCCTCTGCCACGGGCGGGTGCCGAGAACTCCCGCCCGGCCGCGCACTCACCGGCTGCTCCCACCCTCGGCCCCGCGCGCGGCAGCTCGCCCTCTGGGCCGCCCGCGCGCAGTCTCGAGGCCCGCCGCGTGCCGGGCAGCAGCCGGCGCCGCGCCCCCCGCCGCCGCGTGACCGGCCCCGCCCCCGAGCCGCGCGATTGGCTGTCGGGGCCGACTCCGCGGGCCTCCATTGGCCCTGGGGCGGGGCGCGAGCCTGGGCGCCCAGGTTATATAAGCCAGGGCGAGGGGGCGGGGGCCCCCGGGGCGCGTTACATAACGCGCGGGCTCGGGCGGAGGCCGGCGTCGGCCAATCCCGGCAGGCCGGCGAGCGGGCAGGGGGCGGGGTGGCCCTGAGAGGCCTCAGGCCTGTGCCGCGCGACTGGAGCGTCCGGCCCCCTGGCACGGCGCCGGGGCGCAGCCGCTGAAGCAAGCGCAGAAATGATAGGGCCAGGAAGCTGCCAGCCACGCGGGGGCGGGACCCGGGCTCTGTGGGGCGGGGCGGGTCCGGCCCAACCTCCACGTGAGAGGCAGCCGGGGAAGTAGAGGGGAGTGAGAGGCGGAGGCGGGGGCGGGGGTTGCTTGAGTGGGGTCAGGGGGAGGCTGGAAAGGGGGACGGATGGGGGCGAGAGGCGGGGACTGGGGGCAGATGGGAGCGGGGGAGCCGAGAGACGTGGGGGGCGGGAGCAGGGGGTGGGTGCGAGGGTGTCGAGGGCAGGCAGAAGGGGAAGGGAGAGGCGGGGACTGGGGGCGGGCAGGGGCGGCCCGGGCCAGTTCTGTGGGGTCGGGTCCTGGAGTTTGTAGGTGGCTCCCCCTCTCCGAGCGGGTGTGGGAAGTAGCCCAGGGTGGGGCGGGCTGCTGGCAGCGGACCTCGTCGTGCTTTGGGCGTCTTCCCGGGTTCCCACGGTTTTCACCGCCCGTGACCTACAGAGCCCACCCCAACCGCCCCCATCCTTCGCTAACTCTTTAGGTGAGTGGGGTGGACTTGGAGGAACCAGGCCGTAAAGCAGCCCTGGTAAAAGCCCACCCGGTTTTTAGAAACAGATTTTTTTTTTTAGACAGGGTTTTGCTCTGTCGCCCAGGCTATAGTGCAGTGGCGCGATCTCGCCTCACTGTAACCTCCGTCTTCTGAGCTCAAGCCAGTCTCCTGCTTCAGCCTCCCGAGTAGCTGGAACTACAGGTGCGGCCACCACACCTGACTAATTTTTGTGTTTTTGGTAACGCTGGCCTGTGTTGGCCAGGACTGGTTTCAAACGCCTGAGCTCCAGTGATCTACTGGCCTCGGTCTCCCAAAATGTTGGAATTACTGGCGTGAGCCACCGCACCGGTCCAGAAACAGAATTTTGACGCTGGAACTTAAAACACTTCCCTGGACTTGCTAAAATTAGATTCATTTGGCAACTGGAGGAAGACAAATGTAAAAGACACTCTTTCAGAAAAGGAAGGTGTAAAGCCCTTTGAAAAAAAAAGTCTGAAAGCTCAGTTTAGATTGTAGCTCAACACGTCAGAAATGAAAGGTACAGTGCAGAGTGCCGCCCCTCTCTGCTGCCTGGTACAGAAAAAATATTCAGTATTTGTTGGATGAATGAAATTGTATGCAAAGGAAGCGGGGAAAAGTGAAGTGAGTGAGTGTTCATGTGAGGTGTTGAATAAACCACCTTATCCTTCCGAGCGGTACTCTAGGTTGACCTGCTCTCCTCCGAAGGTGGGTTTTGTCAGACTGCATTCGTTCAGCATTTATTGCGTGCAGATCTGGGTAGGGACGCTTGGAATCCCAGGGGACAGAAGAGTGGACCAAAGTCCCTGCCACCCACGGAGTTGACGTTTTATTGAGAAAGACAAACCACCCCATAAATAAGTTCATAAAACTTAAAGGGATGTGTAGAAAACAAGCTACTGGAAGGAAGAGCAACTGGGAGAGAGGTGGATGGGGGAGGCCAGAGCCTCCCGAGATCAGCGAGGCAGGCCTCTGGGAAGGCGGATTTCAACCTGAGATGAGAGGCGCCTGCCGCGGGTGGGGAAGTAGACCCTGCACAGCTGAAAGTACCTGCAAAAGACCTTTGGAAAGAAGTAAGTTTGCTGATGAGAAACCGAAACAAACTATCAGGTCTCTTTCTCCCTCAGGGCTTTCTTGCCTGTTTTCATGCATAGCTTAACTCTGGCCTTCAAGCCACACCCTGATGTTGAAAGTCTCAAGGGCACAAGTCTCTCCAGTGTCAACAGCTAGCTATACTTTGGCGAAGTACTTTGCTTGGAGAAGAGAGAGCTGGAGAGTCGTGTGAGATGAGGTCGGAAAGTTAGAACCAGACCATGTTGGGGCCGGGCGCGGTGGCTCAAGCCTGTAATCCCAGCACTTTGGGAGGCGAGACGGGCGGATCACGAGGTCAGCAGATCGAGACCATCCAAAAAACTAGCCGGGCGAGGTGGCGGGCGCCTGTAGTCCCAGCTACTCGGGAGGCTGAGGCAGGAGAATGGCGTAAACCCGGGAGGCGGAGCTTGCGGTGAGCTGAGATCCGGCCACTGCACTCCAGCCCGGGCGACAGAGCGAGACTCCGTCTCAAAAAAAAAAGAAAGAAAGAAAAGAAAGAACCAGACCATGGTGGGACCTGTAATTCGGGAAAGGGACTTGGATTTTCCTATTGTAAACATAAGCAAAAGTCCTCTTCCACCCATATTATATTGTTTCCTAGGGGTTCTAGAGAAAGAATGGAAATACATTCATGGGGAAAATATCTACATGAACAAAACAGCGCCATGTGTCTGGGGATGTCCCTCACCCATCCAGACCTATCCCAGGGTCCATGTCAGCAGCCATCTAGTCTACCACATACACGGTCAGCTTGCATATCCCTTTTTAAAGACCATCTATTTAGGGAACTCCAAAGCCAAATCCTGAATTTTGGTAATTGTGTAAAAGCCAGTTTCCTCATCTATACTAAAAAGCACTTCTCACAAGGGGAGTGGTTTGCTTCTCTTCACTGGGGTATGGGGAAATGCTGGGTACTAAAAAGTAGAGTACCTAGAGAGGGGCTGGTGAGAAAAGGGGAGAGACAGTTTCAGAGCTTCTAAGGGCAGGTATGGAGAGCAGCAAGGAATGGCAGTTTCAGGACTTGGATCAGGCGCAGCTATTCCTCTACAAGAAACACAGGTGCCACAATCATGTTTATAAACACTTTATTTAGGTCACTACAGTGGGTAAGTTCCCAGCTAAGTGCACAGATACAAGCGAGGTATTTCTGGGTTAATGCAGGAGCCAGTGGGTTACATGGGTCTGAGCTCTGTGGCCAAGGGGCGAGCACCAAGGTTTCAGAGTCACACCTGGCCAGAGATCCTGCGCTGAGGGTGGGCTAGTGTCCTAACACTGCCAGCTGCATTCTTCTCACAGCTAGCCACACTGCAAGGCATGTCTTCAAAAGTAAATCATTTCAGCGATGTTAAGGGAACAGATGTTAAAGAAATGGAAGTTGTGTCCTGGTGCGTCTCAGCTGTTGCTGCTTTATAAGTTCTAATAGCATGTGAACAAGAGTTTTAGAATATTCCAGTAACAATAAGCCACAGAGCAATAAAGTCTGTGTCTTTCTCCCTCAGTGCCTCCTTGCCTGTTTTCTTTCATATCTGAATTTCCATCTTTAAGCTGTGTATCCTGATGTTGAGTCTTATGTATACAAGAAAAGTTTCTCCAATGACAAAGTTTCTTTGATGACAACAGCTACTTCCAGCATTCCCATCAACAGCATTCTCTGCAGTTGATGATATCAAAGCAAAGGTCTCTGGTTGGCTACTCTCTGTGAAAAGAGTCGCTCACCCCTGACCAATGCCTAATTGCAGGCATAATTTACAAAACTGATTTAGGAAGCAGATGTGACTACAAATAGGAAACAAACTCCAAAAAGTTATTGTTTATCTTCATATTTGGGCCAGATAATGATCAAGTTCACAGGTGGTCTTACTTGAGGCTACAGAATTGTTGCTTGCATAATTATCAGAAACATGTTGGAGTCCACAGCTGATAATCTGCCAACTGCTGGGTAAAACTCTTCTGTCTATAGGAATGAGACGGTCAGAGTCTACCTCAAACCTTCTCTAACCCCCAGGCAGAATACTGAATCAGAAGGGGAGCCACACTGTCTACAGCCTTTCAAAAGGAAGAAACGCCTGTTAAGATGTAGAAATTTCATACACAAGGTAATGATTTTAATTCTGAAGGGGCACCTTGAGTTCCATTTGGCAGGTTTCTGAATTTAACTATCAGGAATACACTTAAGGCCATTTTATCGGCATTTAACTTTTTGGCAAAATAGAAGCTTTGGTCATAGCCATAGTTCTATAAAATTTTTTTAAAGGAGGTTATTTCTGATTAAACAACATTTTTAGCAAGTGATACTTAACAACAACAATGTAAACATCTTCAAATCTAATGCAAGAGTTAAAGCTCTTCACCAGCATCTTATCTTAAATATAGCGAGAGTCAGTAGTGCTTACAAAAAGTAGAGGGTTCTCTTCTAGGGAATCAGAAAATTATCAAAATAAGGCACAGCCTGTTGTTATCACAGATTTGTGTTAGGCAGTAGTGTTTTTTTCTGGAAGGCACAAGTTGGAAGTCTGATTACCCAAAGTTTTAAAATGTGGTTCTGAAAATAATGCCAAATGACAAGGGTAACTAACTGGGAGCAATGGCAATTAATTAGTGACAACATTACATCTAGATTATAGCACTCTGGAACTTAAGAAGGCCTCTTCATCAGCCCATACGTAAATCTGTAAAGACACTGTGCAAAATGTGGACGGGGCTGGCCTTACTTCTAATTTGGAGTGCATATTAAAAAACAAAGGGACATTTCCTAGAAATTCAACTTTAACACAAAAAATAACATTTTAGACATAACAGTAGGTAAGCTTGATAATATAGCAGGCTCTATGTCAAAAGTCTTGAAGAGGTTTCTTGAACAGCAGTTTTGAGTTCCGCTGGTTCTTCATGAAGAGACAACCCACACTAAGAAGGAGAGACGCAAAAAGGCAGGGGAAACAGCAGGTTAGTCTCTCAGTGCGAATCCCAAGCCAACATCCAATGATGCGGTCTAAATGTGATCAGAAATTAGACTGGGCTGATTTCCTACTACTGGCTTCTCTCCATTCTACAGAGGGCTAGAGGAAGGAGACTAGAGTCAAAAGGATCCAAGTAATTGTACCTTCTCGCTAAAAGGAAACATCCACTAACATCCATCTATCAATGAAAGAAGTCATGTTTCGGTTCTCATATACTGGGCTACAGATGGCAATGAGTTGTTTGAATATTATATAATAATAGTGTGTGTGTGTATACATATATATTATTTATATAGCTATTTTTTTTATATGCTAGGCACCAACGTAAGCAATTTTTATTTATTTTATTTATTTATTTTTTTTGACACAGAGTCTTGCTCTGTTGCCCAGGCTGGAGTGTAGTGGCACAATCTCGGCTCACTGCAAGCTCCACCTCCCGAGTTCACGCCATTCTCCTGCCTCAGCCTCCCGAGTAGCTGGGACTACAGGCGCCTGCCACCATACCTGGCTAATTTTTTGTATTTTTAGTACAGACGGGGTTTCACCACGTTAGCCAGGATGGTTCAATCTCCTGACCTCATGATCTGCACGCTTTGGCCTCCCAAAGTGCTGGGATTACAGGTGTAAGCCACTACGCCCAGGCAATTTTTATATATTTACCAGATCTGTCCTTTAACAAGCAAACAAGCAGGTACTATTATTTTCCCCATTTTACCAATGAGGAAACTGAAACCCAGAGATATTAAATTGTTTGTCCACGGCCATACAGCTGGATGGTGGTGGAACCAGGATGGATCACAGTTACTCCATGCTTTTAACCACTACATTACATAAAATTAAATATATGATAAAAATATATTCAGAGAAAAGAAGTGGAAATGAATAAATTTTCCCTAACTTCAAAGGATTAATGTTTATATCAAATATTAAGACTTAAACAAAACTCAAATACCTAAAACATTTATTAAAGAAAACTGAAAACCTTGGAATAAATGAACCTTTCTTTTATTTTTTTTGAGAAGAGGTCTCACTGTGTCACCTAGACTAGAGTGCAGTGGCATGATCATGGCTCACTGCAGCCTCGAATTCCTGGGCTCAAACTATCCTCCTGTCTCAGCCTCCTGAGTAGCTGGGACTTACAGGTGTACACTACCATGCCTGGTTAATTATTAACAATTGTTTGTAGAGATACTATGTTGCCCAGGCTGGTCTCAAACTCCTGGACTCCCAAAGCTTTGGGATTACAGGTAAGGGTCACCACGCCTAGCCAAAACTAACATTTCGGAGGGAAATTTTAATCTGAGTTCTTGTACACAAAATCAATGGTCTGTGAACACATGGAGAAGACTTTTCCAATCAGTTTAGAGAAGGGTAACTCACCGATGATGATGATGATGAAGATAACCAGAACAGTAATCCCGATTGCCCACATCTGTAACAAAACACATATCCATATCACATTTCAAATGCAGACATAATGTGCTTGTTGAAGAGTATCATATAATATTCGTCTAGTCACTGAAAGGGAAATTCAGGTGCATACAGTCTGGAAGAATTCATAATTTCTAAAGCCTAAATTAAATGTTCTCAATTAGGGCCTGAAGGTAACTTCCCTGCTTTTTAAAAGATGTTCAAATGATGTGTGGCCTCTAGCTAGGCATTTGTTTGTGTCTACAAGTTTTCCACATATGGAAAGGCTGCTCAGGTTGCCCCGTGTCTCAAAGTGTCACTTGTAAACAAGGCAGAGGACAGGATACATCTGGATCTGGTCGCAGCATGCTGACTCGCTGACTATATAAAATCTGCTTTGGCTCGTGCTGCTGGGAGGGCTGCTTTCTACTCTTCTGTTGCGCACACTGTGGCTTTCTAGCATTTCTTTGCCTTGACCTTGGAACCATTCACAGAACTACACGAAAACTAACCAATTCCAGCCCTCTCCTATGTGTTTGGGGCCCTGCTGGGGTAGAGGGTTGGGAGGGGCTGATGACTGTGAGTGATTTTGGATATTCTTGTTCTACGTGCATCTTCTGAACATCAGCCACAACACATAAAGGATTCCTAGTGTGAGGCTAGGAAAGGGTATGCAGTCAGTGTTTCAGATTCACAGTGGACCCACATTTCCATGTGGAGGAAGTCAAACCCACCTCCCAGAGTCATGAAAGTCCATTATCTGTAGCCTGTTAATTATCTGAGAATGGAGAAGGGGGCTTAAATGTAAAGGTGAGTTAAAAGATAATTACCTTGCAATTCTTCCACCAATACTTCCTCTTCAACTTGGCTGCGCTCGTTTCAAATTGAGAAGCGCCTGCCTGCAGTGCATCTGCACGGTCGTCTAACTCAGAGAGCTTCTGGTCTCTTTCCAGAACCTTGTCCACATTAACTCGCATTATGTCCACCACCTAGATGAGTGTGATCACAACAAGTGAGTGTGATCACAAGTAATGCATAAAGAATGGAGGAATAGGGCCAGGTGTGGCGGCTCACGCCTGTAATCCCAGCACTTTGGGAGGCCGAGGTGGGTGGATCACCTGTGGTCAGGAGTTCGAGACCAACCTGGCCAACACGGCGAAACCCTGTCTCAGTACTAAGAGTATAAGAAAATTAGCCGGGCGTGGTGCTGGTTGCTTGTAATCCCAAATATTCAGGAGGCTGAGGCAGGAGACTCACTTGAACCCAGAGGGCGGAGGTTGCAGTGGGTGAGATTGTGCCATTGCACTTCGACCTGGGTGACAGAGTGAGACTCCGCCTCAAAAAAAATAGAGGCACATTGTTCTTTCAGGTCAGCACTTTGTTACTTTGAGCCAAACTTTCGCTTTAAAAAAAATGAGCTCACTCTTTCATCATCAAAACAATCAGCATATTAAGGACAGAAGGGAATTTCTTTAATATGATAAAGGGCATTTATGGGAAAATCCACAACTAATATCATGCTCAATGGTGAAAGACCTCCCCCTAAGATCAGGAACGAGACAAGGATGCTCATTTCACACTGCCACTCAATACTGTACTGGAAGTTCTGAACACAGCAATTAGTCAAGAGAAAGAAAAGGCATCCAAATTGGAAAAAAAAGAATAAACCTATCTGTATTTGCAGATGATTCTCTCTATATAAAAAATACCAAAGAATCCACAACAAACTGCTAGAGCTAACAAATTCAGCAAAGTTGCAGGGTACAACAACACATAGAAATCAGTTGTGTTTCTATACACCAGCAACAAATAATCTGAAGTGGAAATTAAGGAAACAATTGTGTTTACAATAGCATCCAACAGAATAAAATACCTAGGAATAAATTTAACCAAAAGGTGAACGACTTGGACAATGAAAACTAGAAAACATTGCTAAGAGAAACTGCTAAGAGACATCATTAAATGGGAAAACATCCTATGTTCACACACTGGAAGACTTAATATTGCTAAGGGGGCAGTACTCCCCAAAGTCACTTCACAATTTCAAAACTTAATACAAAGCTACAGTAATCAAAACAGTGTGATACTGGCATAAGGACAAACATATAGACTGATAGAATAGAACTGAGAGTCTAGAAATCAACCTAAGCATTTATGGCCAATTAATTTTTGACAAGAGTGCCAAGGCCATCCAACAGTTTTTTCAATAAACAGTGCTGGGCCAACTGAAGAGCCAACATGCAAAAGAATGAAGTTGAATCCCTACCTCACCCTATATACAAAAAGTAACTCAAAAGGGATCAATAATCTAAGTGTTTAAGAGCTAAAGCCATAAAACTCTCAGAAGAAAACATAAGCGTAAATCTTCATTACTTTGAATTTGACTGTGGATGCTTAGATTTGATACCGAAATCAGGAACAACAAAAGGAAAAACAGATACATTGGACTTCATAAAAATTAAAAACTTTTGTGCATCAAAGAACATTATCGGGCCAGGTGCAGTGGCTCATGCCTATATTCCCAGCACTTTGGGAGCCCCAAGCAGGTGGATCACCTGAGGTCAGGAGTTCGAGACCAGCCTGACCAACATGGTGAACCACTGTCTCTACTAAAAATACAAAAAATTAGCTGGGCAAGGTGGTGGGCGCCTGTAATTCCAGCTACTCTGGGGGCTGAGGCAGGAGAATCACTTGAACCTGGGGCTTGGAGGCTGCACTGAGCTGAGACTGCACCACTGCACTCCAGCCTGGGTGACAGAGCAAGACTCTTGTCTCGAAAAAAAAATAAGATAAAAATTTAAAAAGAACATTATGAAGAACGTAAAAGACAAGCCACAGAATGGGAGAAAGTATTTGCAAATCACATGTCTCATAAAGGAAGATTTAATATCCAGAATACATAAAAAACTCAAAACTCAAAAACAACCCAATTAAAAAATGGGCAAAGCCTGAACAGACATTTCTTTAAAGACACACAAATGGCCAATAAGCACATGAAAAGATGCTTAACATCACTAATCATTAGAGAAAGGCAAATGAAAACCCAAAGAGCTCAGTAGGATGGTTATAATCAAAATGGAAAACAAGTGTTGGCAAGGATGTGGAGAAACAGGAACTCTTGGACTCTTGCTGGTGGGAAAATAAAATGGTGCGGCTATTGTAGAAAACAATTTGGCAGTTCCTCGTAAAATTAAACATACAGTTACTATGACCTAGCAATGCTACTCCTAGGTATATATTCAAGATCAACAAAATCTTTCCTGTGAATGTTTATAACAGCATTATTCATAATTGTTGAAAGATGGAAACAACTCAAAGACTCATTAACAAATGAATGGCTGAACAAATTGTGTATACGTATAGAATGGAATATTACTCAACCATAAAAAGGAACATGGTATAACACGTTACAACTTAAATGAATGCGAAAAACTTTGTGCTAAGTGAAAGAAGGCAGACGCAAAAGGCCACATACTGCATGATTCTTTTTCTATGACATATCCAGAACAGGCAAATCCACAGAAAGAGAGAGCTGATTAGAGGTAACAAGGGAATGGGAGGAAGGGGAAATAGTGAATGATTACTAAATGGGTATGAAGTGTTCTGGGGTGATGAAAAAGTTTTGAAAATGGAAAGAGGTAACCGTTGCAAAATATTACGAATATACTAAATAACACTCAATTATATACACTTTAAAGTGTTTAGTTGTATGTTATGGTAATTTCACCTCAATAAAAAACAACTCTCCTTAAAATTCCTTTGGTTAAAAAAAATTCCAATTTGATTTTGTAAGTAAAAAGAAGTTTCAGGCAGGACAGAATTACAATGGGTTTCTTACTGGGAAAATCTAAAATTTTTAGAAGTTCATGAACAAAGCCATCAGATCAAAACATTACTATATTATTTCACAACAGTATCTAACATAACTTTAACCGTTTTTTAGGGCAGCTAAATGCAGAAAGACCGAAACATATCTGTTGGACAGTGACAGCTTTTAGGAATGTGGAAATACTAGTCTGAATTTCTCAATCTTTTGCTGTGGTTCTCCACATACAGCGCAGAACAAAAGATGAAGGTCCTCTAGCTCAAGAATTCTACAAATAGAGATTTGCTGGGCTAATGGAGTTTGACAGTATCTACTTTGTGTGAGTCAATGGATAGCCATTAGAGCTGAATTCTACAGAGAGGCTTGCTTAGGCTGGATAACTAGTAAGTGGACAAAGCATTTTGATAAAAAATCTGATCAGAACTGGTCTTGGCTTGAGCAATCTAAAGACCTAATCCTAACATTGTATTATCCTATTTTATAAAGTGGTTCTTGGGGAATATACTCAGGGAGTGGCATTCATGCTTTAAGCAGATGATTTTTTATTTTTCCTGAGCTAAATGTTATGAGCAGGTATGTGATTCTACCACAGGAAAACAAGCATGAAACCTAGAAAGTCTGACTTTTGCTTAGATCTTCCAGCACAGCAGGGAGCAAAGTTCTGTTACAATTATGATATAGTCAAAATTTGCTTTACATTCACACTTTCATGATACTTTTTCCAAACAGATTTCCAGAGTGCTCATACTTGTTTAAAATTCATATTTCCAACATTTCAGAGCAATACCTCATCTACTTGATTTTGTGTCTGCTGAAGTCTTCGATTACTGCCAGCGGCAGCAGTTGGACCTGTAGACCTGGAACATGTAAAGGCAGGAGCATGAGTAAATTACGATTCCAAATACATTTTCTTAAGTATAAACATGTTACTCTGGGACTCTCACTGTTAACAATTTCTTACATTAGAACTAAAGCAGAAAAAGAGATTCTTCCTGAAGCAATGAATAAAAGTTTTAATTACTTTTCTTCTAATTTCTCTATAATTTCCAAGACTCTATAATTTCTCTATAATTTCCCACCTACTAAAGGGACAAACGTGAAGGTTTAATAGGACCTACTTTGTATCCCTGAAGTATCTGATCCCACGACAGGTAAACTCTACTGTCCTTTTTTGAAACTGGTTCTAAGGCACACATCTGCTTGAACGTACTCAGTCCTCTCCTGATCTTTTCATTGTGGCAGGAACTGTTTTCATAGTTATAAACAGTTATAGAATGCCCTTTTTCCAATATGGAAAAATAGATTAATTTACAGAAACAGAGTCAGGAACACTGGGATGCAGGGAGCGGTTGGTGTGAGTGGAAAGGTGTGTTGAAGCAATGCTTCCTCTTTTAGGAAGGTACTCTTTTTTTTTTTTTTTTTTCCTCTTTTGAGAGACGGAGTTTCCCTCCTGTTGCCCAGGCTGGAGTGCAATGGCATGATCTCAGCTCACTGCAACCTCCGCTTCCTGGGTTCAAGCAATTCTCTTGCCTCAGTCTCCCAAGTAGCTGGGATTACAGGCATGCGCCACCACGCCCGGCTAATTTTGTATTTTTAGTAGAGACGGGGTTTCACCATGTTGGTCAAGCTGGTCTTGAACTCTTGACCTCAGATGATCCGTCCGCCTCGGCCTCCCAAAGTGCTGGGATTACAGGCATGAGCCAGCGCGCCCGCCCCTGGAAGGTACTCATGTTTTAAAATCTTCATCAAAGGCTTTATTTCTCCCCATGCAGATCCTTCTTAACCACTCTGACTCTGAAGTCATTATTGGCTCCATTACTTGGAAAGTATCACTTTGGTTTTTCAGGTATAAAGTCCTGCCTCCTCGAATAGATTACAGGTTCCTGGGTCTTCTTACTCTCTTCTCTGTATCCTAGATAGCACCTAGCATGTACCTTAGTATACAACAGTCTGATGGACTGTTTGAACAGTCACTTTACATCTGTCATGTGTCAATGACCAGGGCTACAACAGATCTCATCGCCGTCCTCACAGAGTTTAGTGTCTGGTAGATAAGTAAGGACCATGCCGTGGTGCTAGACTCTTTCCATGCATTTTCTCCTTTAACCCTCATAACTCTCTGAGGGGAATATTACTCCCATTTTACAGATGAGTAAAGTGAGGTTTAAAAAGTCAACACAGCTGGCTGCCGTACAGTTTGTTTTTAGATCAGGTCCTGTGTACCTGGGATCCAGATCTTAACCACTGTGATCTATTGACACAGCAGCCTCAGCAGGAACATTCGAGGGGGGGTCCCCAACTCCTGGAAGAAACCCGGGGCTTCCTCCGACGGTGAGCAATGAACAGAATGGAGGTGGAAGAGAGGGTCCTTGTGATTCTTAATCATTAGCATTCTCTGAGTGTTACCACTGGAAGCACCGGTTTGCAAGGGCCACAAGAGCGCTTTCGCTTAAGAGAGCGAAGGCCCACGGTTAAGTGATCTTTCCAGTGCAGATGCCCCTAGCCAGGCAAGGAGCTCTTCGGCCCACAGGGGGTCAGCACAGGGCCGAGGTCCTTTCCTTCGCAACTTCCGTGGCCCAGCGCAGAACTGGGCCGAGAGCGGGCCCTCCCGAACCAGGGCAGTGGTCCCCGTTCCTCTCCGGGACCTCGGGGACTAGAAGGGGAAGGGGCGAGGAGCGGGGTGCGGGCGCGCAACTCACTTCCTCCGGGAAGCGCCTCGCCGCCCCGCCCTCGTCCCTTCCGCGTCAGCCCGATGGCAGCGGAACCCGCCCGGCCCGTCGGCAGCCCGCGCCCCAAGGGCCACCGCCCACCCCCAGGCCTCGGGATCCCCGCGCAGCCCCGGCCTGCGTCCGAGCGGCAGCCGGCGGCAACTGGGCAGTACGGCGATCCCAGCGCGAGCTGCCGCCTGCGGGGCCCGAAGCCGCCCGCGTCGCGTAGCATCACTCACATTTTGGCAGCTGAGGCGGCGGCGGCGGCGGCGAGCGAGGGTCAGCAGAGCAGCAAAGTAGGGACCGGAGGCCAAGGAGATGGGCGGAACGGCGCGGCTCCGGGCAAAGACGTCACTAGGCAAGGCCGGCGGGAGTGGGCGGGGCGCAGAGGGGGCGCGCCGGAAGTGGGCGGGGCGTCGTGGGCGGGGGCGTCGTGGCGGGCGCGTCCAGGGCGGGGTCAGAGCGAAATGTCCCCTCCCCGGACTAGGTCACTTGGGAACTTGAGGGCCACAGGGGTCCCAGGGCGGTCCGGGCTCTGAAACGCAGAGTGCAGGTCAATACAGCTTCCTTTCCGCACCGCCGCCCGCGCTGGCGCTTGGGGACGTGGTCTGCAAACGTCGTGCATTAGGCACTGGCTGGGGACTGTGTGGATAAGTGAGGGTGGGCGCAACTCATGTTATTCTGGGCTCGGGACCATTTCTCTCTAACAGTATTAGAGACAGATGATTGGCTTCTGCTGAATGTTCCAGATTAACCTAGTGATCCTGAGGACACCATGTTTCTCTGAGAAAGTAGTTGAAATAGGAAGTCCATTTCAGCTATTTGTCACATGGGGTTGGGTTAGGTTCCCGCATCCTCATGTTTTCCTCGGTAACACAAATATTTGTCCCTGCAGATCATATTAAAATCTGCTTACGCGAGCCTTGGCATCAAGACTGTAGTTCCTTCATTTCTGTATTTTCAGGCCCTAGCACAGAATAGGTCCTCAGGTTTTGGTCGAAGGGAGGGAAGCACAAATCTGAACGCAGTGAGTTACCTTGTATATATTTGTCACTGAAATATTCCTACCAACACAGTTACCTACATCAAAAAATAAAACACTATAGGTGTTTGGTCATTGGTGGGTCTCTTAAATGAGAAGTGAAATATACAGTACTTAAATACTATGCTGTTTTTTCCAACTCTAAATAGAATACTTCGAAAAGGGAAACGTTAGTATATATTCGAATAAACGAGACTGTCACAAAGGCGGTGGGATTTGAGCTGGGTACTAGCAGAAAAGAACTTTCCAAGTAAGGGTTGGACAAACACCATGAACAAAGACAGCAGTGAAAATGGACGCAGTGTGCACAGACCACCTACAGGGTGCAGGTTGAGTACAAGTGAAAAGACGACTGAATAAAGAGGGTAAACAAGAAAAATGTCATTTAATTGTAGTGGGCCCTGGAAACCATTGACTCACGGACTTGTGAGATCCGTGCTGCACAATTTCTCTGGCAGTAGCGGCCAGATGGATTAGATGGAATAGGGAGCACTAGGGAGATAAGGAGAGGCTCTGCAGTGAAAGGGAATGGAGCAGCGATGACACAATATTCAGAAAGGAGGACGTTCGTCATCTGCTGGAAAATGCCTTTTAGAAGACTTCAGAGGATTGTAACTGAAAAGGTGAATTAAATTAGTGTCTTTATCTTTCAAATAACTGCACTGCCTTACACAAATGATTGATAGGTTGAGCGGCGCCTGGAAAGATAGGCGAAAAGCTCTCTGAATGGTGGCTGGAAGACATTTTTTCTTTCATGGACCTAGCTGAAACAATGTAACATTCAATGTCAAAACGTTACATCTGGATCAGAAGGAAATACTTGACATTATTACATATGTTTTGAAACATGTGTCCATCACCTTAGATTTCACTACCCAGTCACATTAAAGCAAAACACACACGTAGTATGGGGAAATTTTCTTCATTTTTAATTTACAGCAGAAAGAATATAAAGCATTCAGAAAACATTTTCCATATTTTAAGGGCAATTCAAAACATTTTGCATGGTTTCCAGCAGCTGAGTTCTTCAACAGATCCATTGATTCAATGATGCTTTACATGCACAATTACAAAAATAAAACTTACAAAAAAGAAGACATCTAGACTAGTTTTACATGCAAGTCTCAGGGACCCCCCATTGGGCGCCAACTACTGTGTGGAACTGCCATAAGCGACCGTGCAGCCAGAGAGGGGTTCGTGTTATTGTCTTTATTTCGTTCACACAGTACAGCTGATTTCGAATGGGTAACAAGAATAGCAATTAAATCTTCAGGAGATAGAATAAGATTAGCTATTAATTTTATAATGAAATCCTACTCCTGGCACTTGGGAATTCAGATTATCCAAGAAAGCTGCGCTTACCTATCATCTTATATTCGAAATTAAGATTCATAACCAAGAAAAAGCGGTCAGAAATGCTTCGTTTCAGTGGAAGTGCCTTTTTGCCTCACCTAGGATTCACAGTTGTACTGGTAGGTTACACCGGTAGGCTTCAAACCTACTTCCTATCCCCTCCATGAGAACCCTCTTAATTCTATGGAAATCTCTATCATCTGTCATTTTCTAACGTATTCAGCTAATAATGTAACATGTGAAACATTAAAAAAAAGAAAACGTGAGGGTTAAAGCAAATCCACTGAGGTCATTACTCTGGTCAAAGATCAGTTATTTGTACCATAATACACGGAATAAAGATATCTAAATTCGGTATTACTAGAGGATATTCTGAAAGAGCTGGCTTTCACGTTCTATTCTCGTTTATGAATGCAGTTGTGTTTGTAAATTACTCAGTGTCCTCCTATAGGCCAAACTGTGTAAAATAATAGGTATCTGGGGGACTGCAACAGCTGCAACATAACCCACACATTTAAAAACAAAATTGAGTCAGGTCAGTTTACAAATGTACAGGTGGCTACTAGTTGTGGGGCTGTCACTGTTGTCAAAGCTGATCACAAGCAGAAAGACATATACTGTACAGTAATTCGAGGTTGGCAGTGAAAGGAAGTAATTAAAAAACAAGTACAATTATAGAAAAGGCACCAAGAGCACTGACCCCAGTTTTTACCACAATCTTTTTGTATCTACCTTCCTTCCAAAGACACCAGTTTAAAAGCTTATTTGTGAATATTTTTAGGCTTCACAACAAGCCTTGAGTTTTAACTCACAGTCGGCAGCCAGAACCAAGAAAAAACATCTCAGCTTTACACCAACTGATCCTCAAACGTAACCTGGGAATTTTAAACTGGCATCAGCAAATGCAAACTTTATCCTCTCAATTTAACATTAGTAGTTTAATTGTTAAAAGCATCAGATTTCTTTGGCTCCTCATTATGTGGAAATAGTAATATACCATGCCATCTCTAAAAGACCAGTCTGCATCTTTTTCCTTTTTAGTTATTTTTTTGTGTGTGCAATTTTATTACATTTTCTGATTTCCAGCAGGAGATATGGAAACGTGACATTTTTCTACTTTTCATACTATTTCTTTTGTCAGGTTTTTAAATCATTCTAAGTGTTCTTTGTTGGAGTGAGTGGATGGTGTTAAGCTACATACTGATTCATCTTATGATTATCTGTTTTGCAAAAGTAACTTAATTTTCTTAAGCAGTATTAGCATTCACATTACTTGGCACCATTGGCAAAAAAAAATTTAAATAAAGTAAACTAAACACCTGGTAGCCAAAATTAAATGTAAACATATCCTTTTTTTTAAGTAATGTTACTCTGCCTTTTTTCCTAAGTCTAAATACAGTAGCTCTTTTTTTTTTTTTTTTTTTTTTGCAGTGTAGTCATGCTTTAGCAAAATGTTCTTCTAAAGAACATTTAAAATAAAGTACTCTTATAGTGAAATAAAGTTTTTTTGTTTCATTTTACAGACCATAGCCACTAATGCTTTGCTTTTGTTCATTTCTTTTTTCTTGATTTCATGCACATATCTCTTTGTTTTAATATATACAATATATACAAACAGTACATCCACATTTTTCTCGCTCATTCAGACACAACTATACAAATAATTTTATCTTGCCATGTTATTGACCTTTGTGAATAAAATATTTAGCAATTAATATAATCCCTTTCAAATATTTTCTCACTTTTCATTTCTACCTTCTATATATACACAGAAACTGCTCAGTTTGGATGAGATATAGCCAAAAACATGGAATTTACTGGCCAGAACGCAGCACCACGCTGATCGTTTAGGTGGCAAATGTCCAGGCAAGATTCGTGATTCCTTAGAATTACTACAGCTTCCAAGGTTACTAAAAAAGGCTACATGCTTTACCAATTCTTAAGTAATTCTCATTGCACATGAAAGTAAGGCAAAAAAATTAAAGTGCTGAACATGAAAAAGGGGACAAGATGATTACTACCCTCGCAGGTTCTTGGAAGGTGGTGGGGACAAGAAAATAATTTAAACTCTGTGAGCTGCTTCTCATTATTTCCCATGCATTACCCGTTTACCACACACCTGCCCCTCTGCAAATTTCCACAAGACATTAAAAACCTGCAGATTTCAAAAGTTGCATTAAGTGTGCTGTAGAGATTAAAACAAACAAACAAACAAACAAAAATCAACAGTGAAGGAAATGAGAACACACGGACCCAATAAAGATTTTTGTATGATCTAAGCCCTCCACTGAGAATCAATCCCAAAGATTCAGCTTCTTGGAAATAACCGGCAGGTGCAGGAACAGCATTCTTTTTTGTTGCTAGTATAGCTCCACCTTTTCTTATCTATATTTTTGGTATAAATATTTGTACAGTTCCACACGATGTTTGAATACAGCCCTATATGAGAAGGAAATGGCTTCTTCCTGAGAAGGGGAAGCCTCTTTCAGGTCCTCCTGGTGTCTTGATTTCCCACGATCCAACAGAAGATTGAGTTCCAAGATGTCTTGCTGATCAAATTAAAAGTTGTCCATGAAAGTGCAAATGCAATGACCAAAACATTCCTGTTAAAATCCTGCAGCTGATCTCCCCAAAACTGCAGAGGGATTTTGTGTGTGTGTGTGTACGTGTGTGTGTGTGCGTGTGTGTTGTTGCATGTCTCTGCTAAAAACAGAAATGAAAACAGTCTGAAAAGCAATGTCACATTGCTAAGGGATGCTGCTGTATGTCTTCAAGTTCCTTGGCCTTTTTCAATTCTTTCACTCTGGAAGAGAAACAAAACAGAACAGCAGGCGATAACTCCATAGTGAATTGCGACCAAATAAAGAAAAGGGTATATTACCACACCCTCTGAGCTGAAGAGCCAAGACTAAAACCCTTTTTGAGGATTGATGGCAAAAGAAACTCCTGTGAAATTGTTGGAGAAAATATTCAAAGAAAAGATGTGACCCTTCTTAAGGTGAAAAAAAATCTTTCTAAAGCTTTGCTCTACATCAAGTGCTCTAAGAATACAGCAAAATCAAAGTCTAATGTATTAAATCAAGTGTGACAATCACATGTTTATCTTAATAAAAATTTATTCAAATAACTTTCTTTTTAGTCTGGTGGACCACCATTAATGTCCTATCACTCCACGTGATGTAAATTGGGGAAACTGTACATGCATTTATTTCGCTTTTTTTTTTTTTTTTTTGAGACAGTCTTGCCCTGTCGCCCAGGCTGGAGTGCAGTGGCGCCATCTCGGCTCACTGCAACCTCCGCCTCCCAGGTTCATGTCATTCTCCTGCCTCAGCCTCTCGAGTAGCTGGGACTACAGGCGCCCGCCACCATGCCCGGCTAATTTTCTGTATTTTTTGGTAGAGATGGGGTTTCATCATGTTCGCCAGGATGGTCTCAATCTCCTGACCTTGTGATCCGCCCACCTCGGCCTCCCAAAGTGCTGGGATTACAGGCGTGAGCCACCGTGCCCAGCCTATTTAGCTTTTAATATATCTAAGGATTAAGTTACTATTGCTTTGTTCATAGACTCAAGATTGTTAGCTTTCTTGAACCTAATCATACATCTGTACAACTCTACTCCTTCACACAGGTTTTGTGGAGGCTTTGATTTTTATAATTCCTTACTTTCCTCCCATTCCACATTATAACTTAAAAAGACATTCAGGTTCCTCTTCCCAGTGATCCCAGATGGACAGCCATAGGGTGCGATACTGATAAGGTACTTTGTTCTATTCATCAAACATACTGTAGTAAACAAATTTAAGTAACGTTGTTATAGACTGAGTCATGGAAAGTTCACATCAGCAAATTACTTATTAATTATCACTGCCGATCTGTAATTTTTAATATAAAAATCAGTCTCAGTTTTTTTGGATATGGCCACCTGATGCAGATGGGGTGCTGGGGAAGCAGCTGTCCGCTGTAAGAGTATTTCTCTATACTCACAATTACAAACCTGCCTTAATAGCAGGATGATCAAATGGAAGGCAATGCATGTGGTGTAAGTCACAGTTTGTGGTACTGCATACCATATAACAACATTTGTTTCCCAAAAATGGGTGTGAGAGGCTAATTTTAGCCAAATAGGAGCAACAGTTTCTTAGGACACCCATACTCTTCTGCAACAGCATGACCAGGAAAAGGTGGATTTGTCGTGGTGCTATACAGAGGGCCATAATCTCAAATATATTTTTCTGATTCCCTAAGCGTCTCTCATTATCTTAAGTTATATCAGTAAAGTAAAACTTTTTTTTTTTTTTTTTTTTGAGACGGGGTCTAACTCTGTTGCCCAGGCTGGAGTGCAGTGGTGCGATCTCGGCTCACTGCAACTTCTGTTTCCTGGGTTCAAGTGATTCTCCTGCCTCAGCCTCCCGAGTAGCTGGGATTACAGGCATGCACCACCACGCTCAGCTAATTTTTGTATTTTTAGTAGAGATGACGTTCTGCCATGTTGGCCACGCTGGTCTGGAACTCCTGAGTTCAAATGATCTGCCCAGCTCAGCCTCCCAAAGTGCTTGAATTACAGGCATGAGCCACCAGGCCCGGCCTCAAGTAAAACTTGATAATAGGCAGAAAGAAAATATTGTGAAAAAACCAGTAATCAGTTATTGCTATACTGTATAGGTTGAGAGTCTGGAATGGCACATATGCTATAACAGCAATTTAAGAAAACATTTATATTTACCACTTCCCAGCAGAATCATTTCTGAGTATTCTGCAAAGTTGATATAATCTCTTCACAGAGAAGATGCTCTCTTTTAGAAGAAAAGCCTTATGATGCTATCAGTGATACTAAAAAGAATTATAATATTTGAAAACTTGCTTATTTGTCTGATTTACTTACTACATATACCAAGCGCTAGCTTGGTCCTAGCGTGATGTCTACAAATTGACAGTGACAGACAGTCTATCTCTGAAACTGCTGAATCTTTTCTTGTTAACAGGCACAGTTAGAATACATTGCTATGTTCAAGAGTAGATCCAAATATCACTAAGTTTTAAATTTTTTAATTAAATATATCATGGATTAATCTGGGTCATATTACAGTATAGAATTGTACATCACTAGAGGTCCCTAATTTTGGACATGCATACTTGATAAATAAATGGCTTTTTAAAAATTGAAACATGCTACAGTCTGTTCAATTTTTAAACATGCAGTATCTATACTAACATCCCTTTGGCTGGAAATGCAAGGCATGCACTGATGCCAACTTTGCTTCTGGACATGCAATATCGGTACTTGTGCAGACCTATCTGCTGAGTTTTCGCAGCCTGTGCATGCTCCTTCAAATGCTACATTTTCTTTCTGCACTAGCACAGAACTCATTCACAAATATGCGACAGTGACTCCATCACTGATGAGATGTCTAGAATTTGAGGAATTCTGAACTCAAAATCTGATAGCATAAACACAAAGATGCTATACATCCACAATTTTTCTAGAATGAACAGGGATGCTCTAGAAATATGAAGTTCATCATTGAGATGAAATAAAAAGGGGAGTGAATTATAAACCAGAAATGTTTTATGTGGTTTCATACCGAAGAGTCCATAATCGGCTGGCCAGGGCAGGCATACCCTAAACCATTTTTCTTTTAACCGTTTTAGGTCACATTTGTTTTTGCAGTTTTTTCAGTTTCTTTCGGAACTAATTAAAAAGTTGTTTTCATAAGGTTTTAAAGTTGTCATGTAAATACTCTGCTATGAAATTAGTGATGGCCTCACAGACCACTAAGTTAAGGAGAGGTGCATGTCCACATACAACAACTACATAGGGAAAATGAGAACACTGCAATTTTCAGATATATTTTCCAGGCTTTCACGACTCCTGAGTTAAAGTGGAGAATTTAGTTCTTAGCTTCATGATAAAGTTATCATAGTATGCTAGTATTATACATGACATCAAAATGACTTAAATGGCACAAACCTTTTTTACAGAAAGTCGTTCAAGGAGGAATTAGAAAAAAAGAAAAGGAAAAAATGAAAGAGAATACGTACTAAATTCCAATAACTATACAGGTTACATAATATCTGTTACTTTATGTAGTCCTCACAACACTGCCATTAGCTCCAATTTGTAAATGCAGAACCTGGGATGTATAGGAATTAAGCAATCTGCCCCAGTTCACACAGTTAATAAATGGCAGAACAGGGAATTGAGCCCAGGTTTGTCTGACTTCCAAACCTGTAGTTTCAACATTCCGCTGCCTCTAAAAATATCTCCCAGGATAACACAGAAATTTTTTTAAAATCGTATTTTATTGTTCTTTTCCAAAAGATTTTATAAGAAACATGCATTTGGAAAATTTCCATGGTATGATATGAAATTAACAACAATTACATTTTCTCAACTCTAAGGTGTCATCTTTTATAATACACTTCATTGATTTTATTAATAAAAATCCTTCTTGATGGGGGAAGACCCTCACATAAAATGTACTTATTGATTTTACGACACAATTATTTAGAATCCTAAAACATGTGAAAAGAACGTGTTTAAGAATCAAGGGAGATTTTTAGCCTCATTCTCCAATTTGCAATTTATAGACCATATTGATGTTAACTTACTTCTGAAAGTTAACATGAAATTTGGAGACTTACTATCTGCCCTAGTGAGATCATAAATGAAGTTTTATGTTACTTGAGGGTAGATTATTAGGATGAGACAGTGGTGCTTAATTTTTGTTTTGTTTTAAATCAAATGTCAACTGGATAAAATAATGTTTGAATGTTACATTGCCTCCAAAGAAACAGAAAACAATCACATCACCAAAGTGATCTAGAGTAACATATACTAGAATTTTACAACAAATTTTAAGAAATAGATGTTTCAAATCAGAGTGTTTCAAATGGTTAAATTTAAGATCACCTTGTTATTAGTAAAGGACATGAATGATTATTCAGGCAGATGTTAATTAAAAATAAATCTTTACCAATGAGAAGGATACAAAACAGAAGTTTAACCATTACTATCTCTGGGTGATTTTCCTTGGTTATTTGTATTTCCAGAATTCACTACAATTAGTATGTGCTGCTTTTGTAATAATAATTATTCCTGCTTGTTAGCTTTTATGTTCTTCACTTATTTACAGACAAGGCTGCACAGGCTTGAGTGCAGTAGAACAGTCATAGCTCACTGTGGCCTGGAATTTCTCGGCTCAATCAATCTTTAGCCTTAGCCTCCTGAGAAGCTAGGACTACAGGCACACATCACCACATCTGGCTAATTTTTAATTTCTTTTTTTTGTCTAGACAGGGGATCTAAATATATTGCCCAAGCTGGTCTTGAACTCCTGGCCTCAAGCAATTCTCCTGCCTCAGCCCCCAAAATTACTGAGATTATAGGCATGAGTTGCTTGTTAGTCTTAAAAAAAAAAAAAAAAAAAAAGTGAATTAGATGGTTTTCTATCCATCTGTTACTGATCTGTCTTACAAATGCTGTGATCACATTATGCAAAAACAACTGAAAAATTCAGTGGAAGGAAAAAAAATTCAATTTTGTAGACTGAAGCCAAAATCAATGGACTGAACTGGTTTCATTAACATTACCTATGTTGTAAGCAAATTTTTCGGTATATAAACTTGGTAAATATAGACAAGAATTTTTGAAATTGGAATTAGACTTGAAAATCCAGGACCTGTGGTCACCATATCTATAGGACTTGGAACACAGGTGCATGATAAACTTTTATGTTACACAAACTTAGCTAAGGGTTACTGAGTGCTCAGTTCTCTTAAGAAATTACAACTGTTAGACTCATTCAGGGCTAAGAAAGAACTGAATCTAAAAATGTCCAGGTTATCTAAAAAAAAAATTATAATTGCACTTACTTCTAAATTCCCTTACACAGAAGACAGGCAAAGCAGTATTCCCCGAGCTCATAGAGGCAATGCAGGACAGAAGCTACAGTTCCCACAGCGCCAGTGCTGCCCTCAGGAAAGCTGCACGGCCACATTTCTGACTCCTATCAGTAACTTGCAAAGTAGAACTCTTATTGGCTCTGACTTAAGTAATTAGAATAGTAAGACTGACCTGTGACCATTCAGCTATTAACATTAAAGACAATCCCAGTATTTCCCCAAGCATTCTAGGCTGAGAATAATCACCACCTGGGATACCATTGTAGTCTCAATTCCCCCTCCCCAAAAAGTTGCATCGTAATGTACTGAAGTGATGTCGTAAGCAACAGCACTGAAAGCCAGCAAAAGCCCACAGGGTTTACTTCCATCAGACGTCCAATGATCATTTATGAATCAATGAAGTAGGCCTGCTTCAGAAACTTGTAGCAAACAATGGCTCCATGGGTAAAGCGTAAGGCAAAGCTGCTTCATTACATCTACTCAGTGATGCTCAGCCAGAGAAATGTCTCATGAGTCAGTGGAGTTCAGCGGAAATATTCTCGCAATGCTGGACGTCAAAAATAGACAGGGCAGCGGATGCGGCTTTCTGATTATTACCTGTTGCTTTCAGAGCTGCAATAGCTTGTGGGGAATTTAGGAAAAGAGAGATCTTGCCATTTTCCAGAAATCTCATTTGGATTGCAAAACAAAAAAGACAGAGAGGCCCAATAAGAATGACACAGAGCATGTTGTCTGCAATTTAACACACACCACTGTGTTCCAAAAATATTCATTTCCTAAAAGAGGCAAGTGAGACAGAATTACTTTGGAGATTTAAAATACATCCATGATGACACATCCCACGTTCATGTCTTACTTCTCATGAACACATCAGGCCATTTAGAAACTATGCCTCATGCCAAATTGAGCTACAGAAGTGTGAGAACACATTTGTTGACCCTAGAGCACTGTTTACTTCTCAGTACACTTCCCGGCATTGTTAGAGGACTGTCCCTTGGATAAAAGTGTACATAACACAGCCAAAAGTGCAAGCGTAATTTTCAGAACTTGGTAATGACCTAATGCGGCTATGACCCGGGGCTGCTCTCAGAAGCGCACAGCAGAGCTGCTCTGTTGAGACCACTACTTACCAGCTTCTGGCAAAGTGTTTGGAAACCCGCTTCTCAAATAAAAAGAAAATACGTTGTTTAAAAATGTGTGAGTAAAAAGTGTTGTTTCTTCTTCCTCTAATTAAGGTCTTATTCCAGTAAAATAACTGCACCTGCCTTTACTGAACACAGGTGACTAGGCCAGCAGTTTATAAGAAATAGGTTATTTAAATACTAGCATTCCCACTGCTTTTAATAATACCTGTAGTGACTGTTAGAGTTTACAAAGCCTTCTCACAGGAATAGTGTCTCGTATCGGGAAACGAGGAATTTGTCTAGAAATTGCTTTTCAGAGAGTGGTGTCTCTCATCTATGAGAACACTTTCTACTGCCCATGAAAAATAAATGTCTTAGAGAAGTGGAAAGTCATTTTCTGTCTAGAAAAAGAGGCATTTTAGTTTTTATTTTTTAGGTCAAGCAAGTCTCAATACTTTGAGGATAAATCTGTTATGTAACTGAACTATCTGCTAACATATAAGGTATCTTGGTTTTTCTTTATGCAACTGAATAATATCCTGTTAGATATATTCAAAATCCAACTGAAAGTATCTTTTCAGCATATGTACTTTAAAAGTTTCTTCAACCTTAAAAATCCTTCAGTCATTTGCTGAGAAATCGCTTTTGTTGATTTAAATAATCTCTTTGTGTAGAACAAAAGTTCTCTCCTAAATACAGCTATTGTGTCCAAGGCAAAAAACAAAAACAAAAAACCCTGATGACAGTATGGAGAGTTTGTTAATTTCGCTTTAAGTTACTGGATAAATGAAGAGGTAGCCCTGAAGGAAATGGGGGATAAAAATGAGCTGTACTCAGTGAAAAATATTTGGTGCTTTTCCTTAGCCTTTCCCAAGCAAACACAAAACATTTCAAGACACAAGTGGTATTTTCTGATTGCTCTGCTGCTGGAATTCGTCTGTCGTGTCTTAATGCTGCCTCTTTAGATCTCCCCCTGCTCCAGTGACATAGGAGTTTGGGTCAGTTTTAGTGTTTTACAAATACTGTCCCCTAAAATTTAATCCTGTAAGTTTTCAAATATTATTTTTCTTTTCTTTTCTGAGACAGGGTCTCACTCTGTTGCCCAGGCTGGAGTGCAGTGGCATGATCATGACACACTGTAGCCTCGACCTCCTGGGCTCAAGCAATCCTCCCACCTCAGCCTCCAGTAGCTGGGAAAATACTACTTTTCAATGTATAAACCATGTCTTAAATATGGAATACTTTATGAATTAACAAAATAAGTATCTTCTTTAACATAATTTCTAGGACTATAAATCTTCCTCAGAGGATGCTCTGCCTCCCAAGAGTAATTTCAATTTGGGGACTGTTAAAGGGAGTGCCATTATGACTTCTCTGATGGAAGAATGAGGGAGAGAAGATCTTATTGGTCATCACACAAAGCCATATATACGCTATTCCTCGGTTCAGAGAGTTAGCTAAATATCACCAGGATAGAAGGAACCTTCTCAGCCCCTCTCTCTCAAACTTGCGTAAACGTTGTGAGGCATAAGGGGTGTCATGAGATTCCAACTTTCCATGCATGAGTACGAGTTTTAGGAGTTCACAACAGAATGTAGCAGGCATTAAATAAATTGAGGTTGGGATTCTGGTTTGCACTGAAAAGCACCTTCTGAAAATGTTTCTTAAAAACGGTCATTAACATAACAGAAACTAACAAGCTTCAAAAACGCATAAGCAACCACCTCCCGTAAAAATGTTGTCCTTGCAGCAGGTGATATTGATTGCATGTAACATGCATGATACTACAACTTGTAGTTAAACTGAACACTAGGGCATGCATCTATTCTCTTGGAGGTTTTTTAAAATGGAAAGAAATATTATCTATATATATGCAGAGGGTGAGAGGGAATAGAGGGAGAAATGGAGATTTTTGTCCTTTTTTTTTCTTACATTTCAAAAACAAACATCTCTGAGCCAGCTCTATCACAAGGGACCCGAAATATTTTAATTGGGAACAATTCCCTAAGTCTAAAGAGGATTAATTAGTTAAGTTTACGTAAGAGTATAGCTGCTTTTTTTTCCTCAAAAAAACCAAATTGTTCCTTCAGCAATTATTTATAGTTTTAAATAGATGAGCCTTTAAATTTTTAAAATTTTAAGGCTTTTAAGGCTTTTCTTTTGTTTTTCTTTTGAGACGGAGCCTTGCTCTGCCGCTCATGCTGGAGTGCAGTGGCACAATCTTGGCTCACTGCAACCTCTGCCTCCCAGGTTCAACAGATTCTCCTGCGCACGCCACCACGCCCAGATAATTTTTGTATTTTTAGTAGAGACGTGGTTTACCATGTTGGCCAGGCTGGTCTCGAACTCCTGACCTCAAGTGGTTCGGCTGCCTCGGCCTCCCAAAGTGTTGGGATTACAGGCATGAGCCACCATAGCCGGCCCTTTTAAGGCTTTTAAATCTAGGGTTAAGGTCATTATTACAAAGGACTTATAAAAACTAAATTCTTCTATCATCAAGTTGGCACACAACAACCTGTGGGCCAAAATCCAGTCCAGTATCTATTTGTATATATAAAGTTTTATTAGAACACAGTCATAGCCATTCATTTATATGTTGTCTGTGGCTGCTTTCCTGCTACATTAAAAGAACTGAGTAGTTGGGACTGACTGTACAGCCCACAAAGCTTAAGGTATTTACTATCTGGCCTTTCAGAAAAACATCTGCCAACTCCTGGGTTAAAATATAAAAAATAAAGATTAGCATCAACATAAGTCTAGTTAGATGGGAAATAATATGTCCAGAAACATTAGCAGTTAAAACTGCTAAGAGATTTTTTGAACTATGACCTTTTCTCAGAAATCTTAAAGATGACTAAATAAAGTATTAGTGTAAGGTTAAGAAGAGGGGGCATTGAATATAGTCGAGCTGATAGAATTCCCGTGTTATAATTTCAACTCATTTTTTCTCTTAAGATTATATATAAGAAACAAGTTGTCAAATTAATCTAAATGAATTTAGATTAATTAGATTTTGATAAATTCTATTTCTGGCTTTTTTTTTTTTTGAGACAGGGTCTCGCTCTGTTGCTCAGGCTGGAGTGCAGTGGCATGATCACAGCTCACTGCAGCCTCAACCTCCCAGGCTTACATGATCCTCCCACCTCAGTCTCCCGAGTAGCTGGGACTACAGGCATGCCCTACCACGCCTGGTTAGCTTTTGATCTTTTGTAGAGATGGAGTTTCCCTATGTTGCCCAGGCTGGCACTGAACTCCTGGGCTCAAGCAATCCTCCCACCTCAGCCTCCCAGGCTTACATGATCCTCCCACCTCAGCCTCCCAAAGCGCTGGATTATAGGCATGAGCCATCGTACCTACCCTATTCTTGGCTTTGAAAAAATAGTTTTCTGACACTAAATCTTTGATTATAACTCCAACACATTATAGTTGCTTCTGGGAGACTTTTGCCTTTTGCCCTGCTTACAAATTAGCATCATATTCTAAAATCTCAGGAACTAAAATTACTCACTGTCATCTCTTTAAAATTCAAAGCCTATTGGAATCCCTACTCTTGTTATGTAGAATATAAACATTTAAGACATTTTACACCACATTTTCGTTATTCAGCATAACCATCGAGTGATGGAAGGCCGGTTCACTATTTTATAATGAATGTCCTGGGTTTGTACTGAAAGGGCAGCCTTATACACTGACTTACCTCACAGCACCAGGGAGGGGGAGATTTAGAAAATGCAACCACAGGAGCAGGGTATAGGGAAACAGCCATTCTCAGTAAGAAACAGGTTCATTTAAAAAAAAAAAAAAAAAAAACTAGGACCACCTCCTAGTGAGCCTCCTTGCTTTAGACATTTTGACAAAACAGTCACTGAGAAAATATCATGTGGCAAATTATCTTAATCACAAAAAGCCACTTGCTGAGTGTTTTCATGTAACACAGCCTTATTTGGCCGGGTACGTGGCCTACCAGCCCTGTTTTCGTCCCCAGGCTTCCTCCGCCACATCCTAGGCATGCCCTGCAGTGGTTTCGAACGGCCCTCCCTTTTACTCACTCATGCATTTGTACATCTAATGTATGTGACTGTTCTCCTGTCATATAAAATAGCAGTGTTAGTAATCAGGGTTAGTTTTTACTTGATTTTATTTCATTCAAAATGGATGTGAAACTTACTGGCATACCTAGGCTGCAGCCCCATGCAAGCAAGCAAAAAGCAAAATACTGAAAATGGAAGAGAAGAGAAACTGGCTAGCAGGCAGCTAAACTCACCCTTTTGTACAGCCTATGGTCCGCCAGGGGGCTTTAGACAGTAAAACAACACCAGAGAGCTATTAGCACGTGAGGGTCACAACAGAAATCTTATAAATAGCTTTATTTCAACAAAAAAGAGTGTGACATGGTTTCTTTTTTGGAAAGAAAGAAAAAGAGAGTGATGGTGGGGGTATGTGAAATGAGTAGGTAGAAAATTCACCAATTTAAGTCTCAAAAAATTGGGGTCATATGACTTAGAAATGGGACACTTCTGACTGATTCCTGAAGCCACTATCTACCTACCTTTTTGAGAGGGTGTCATATGAAGTTTTCCTTTTTTTTTTTTTTTTTTTTTTTTTTGAGACAGTCTCTCCCTGTCGCCCAGGCTGGAATGCAGTGGTGCAATCTCGGCTCACTGCAGCCTCCGCTTCCCAGGTTCAAGAGAGTCTCCTGCCCCAGCCTCCCAAGTAGCTGGGATTACAGGTGCGCACCACTACACCCAGCTAATTTTTTATATCTTTAGTAGAGACAGGGTTTCACCACGTTGGCCAGGCTGGTCTCAAACTCCTGACCTCAAGTGATCCGCCCGCCTCAGCCTCCTAAAGTGCTGGGATTACAGGCACGAGCCACCGCACCCGGCCAAGATTTTCTATCTTAATACGATTTTAATGCTTCTAAGGAACAACAGACATGATAGTTTCTTTTAAAATAACATTAAATAACTCGACCCAGAATGAAAATAGGATTACACACATCCTAAGGAAAATATGAGTTTAAAACAAACTTCCAGGATAGACTTTTAGGATTTCTTCAAGATCCTTAATTGAACATATTAACAGAATATACAGAAATGGGAAGTGAATACTGATCTTAGTGCAGAGGTGATAAAATCTGCCTATTTTTCTAACATCTGAACTGTAAATGGTCAAGAGCCAATAACATTTTTTATTTCATTCCAATTAATGCACAGGAATCCAGAGCCCATATCTGATGTTCTCTTCATAATGAACCTTCTTGTTATCCATCTTATGATGTTATTACCAGTTAAAATATACACTTAGGAAAGGCAAAAATCTTCATGAAATTTTTCTCTACCAGTTTACAGAAAGAGAACTCTAAAAACAAAAGTGAAAGGACTCCTTTGTTTAGCTTACTTTGTGGGGGCAACCTTTCATGAATTTATGTTTTGTTTAAGTATCTCATGCTCTTAATTCTCTCAGAGTAAACACAGGACACAGCTTTGGCAAAAATGAAAGGGAGACGAGTGTAGGACTTTATGCAGTTTTGCTCCTACGTTACCCACACATTCATGCAAAGTCTGAGGATCAGGCTAGAAGAAATGAGGAAAAAGTCTAGCACAACTTAACTTGCAGACATTCTGGTTTGTCTGAAGTGGCCTAAAGAACAGTGGTGTCAAGGTAATTTTCTTGAAAATAAAATCTATCTGGAAAGTATCAACCACAGTGTTATGAAAGAAGATGTGATTCCGCTCAAAGTGGCCGAAGTCTATTGTTTTTAGTGCTGGATAGGGTCTTGCTCAGGTTTTTCATTTTGCAGGTCTAAGAGGAAAAGGGAGGAAGGAACTATGAACATATTGGAGAATGTAAGGAAAAGGGCCCAGGTGAGTCCTTGATCTGTTCACCAAATAAAGAAAATCCAGTACTCTATTTGGTCCTAAGTCCCCTGCAAAGTAAAAGGTATGACTGAACAACAAAGAAAAGAGGCTGCCTTAGGTGAGGCTTGCAGAATTAATTTCATGATCTTAGAGCCATACCCATTTTGGGGATGCATTTCCTAACAGGACGTCCTGTTTCAGAGTACTGACACTGGTATGTTACTCATTAGCCATCATGGTGAAAAATCTCCCATCCTCGCACGGTGGAAAGCAAATGTTGCTGAGGCACAGGGCGAGTGAACACTGGCTTCTGCACGGCATTGTAGCTGGGGAAAACCATCTATCCTAGTGAATACTGTTTTTAAGTTTCATGATGCTAATGCAGTGGCTGTGCATGTTTCCTTCTATGGTCACAAAAATAAATTCTTTTGTTAATTTAAGTAAAAGTACAAATAACCCATTAAACCTATTAAGTCTTAAAGGCAAGGTATTTTCAAAGCTAGCAATCAGATGGTTGTAGGAGTAAGAAAAACTAAAGCAAAATGAAACCTCAAGGAGTCCAATTAAATATGAATACTAGGACTTTTGGTATAATTAAATAGGAAGAGGAAATAAGACATTAAAGAGCCTGCTTTAATGTTTGGTTCTATAAACTGCACAGCTCCTGACACACAGAGCAACAACCCAACCACACAGAAGGTGGTCTACACCCAGCTCAGACGGCCGCAGTTACAGACGTCAGACTGGAATATTAACCTGGATAAAGAACACAAACCACTTTCACCAGCCCTCTGAAATCTAAGTAGAGACGCTAGTCTTCATAAAGAAAGCTCAAATTTGAGAAACAAAGAGAAATTCCTCTGGCTTAGCTCCACGAGAAGATGCTACGTCCCACAGAACGCTGGGGTCACAGGACCCCATTTCCTACTAATTGAAGATATGCCCAGAATCTCAGATGTCTTTCTTTTCCTGAACAGCTGCATTCCAGCAATCTCTCCTGTTCCTCATCACGGACCAGCTTTAATTGATAGTTTAATAATAGAGGATGTTAGCAATTACATGACCAGCAGAGGGCACCAGCTATTTGGTGGAAATTCTACATCAGAAAACTTGTTTGGAATTCATGGTTTTCCTTTCCTTCCTTGAGACTAGAAAGTGTTTTCTCTTTGGACACATGCTAGCATAGCAAAGGATTAGAGCAAAGAATATACTGCAATGTGGCGTATCAATCGCAGGTTAAAGAGAAACTTAATATTAAAAGCTAGTCCGACTAAGTTGACCTCACACCCAGATTAAAACAGAAAAACACGGGTATGAATCTCCATTGTTCAAACAGCATCGTCTGACATGGTTACCAGCGTTCCAAGGGTAGCAACCTGATTCCTACTTAAAGAGCTCTACTACCCTATTGTAATTTGGGACATATGCCCTGATTATCTGCAGGGGGATTAGCTTTACATAGGAGTTAGTGAGGGTTAAGAAGGTCAGGGATGCTTCATCATTCTCCCTGAGCAGAATGTATAAACGAGGACTAGTGTACCTGTGGCGACAGCGGCGTAGAAACCTCATTATTTTTCGAGCAGCTTGATCCTGCTTTTTGGTTAGCAAACTGCTCCTGAAAAAGTCAGAATATTATTGTCACAAGAAGGGCACAGTAAAGCCCAATATGCGAAACTGGTCAGCAGTGACAGAGGACTCTGCATTAAGCAGTTCACGTAGCAAAGCCAACAGCATACGTTAAAGATGTATACAATCTGAAGGGGAATGAGTGCGTATGCTGTTTTCATAGTATCGAGTCCAGGCATCACTAGAGGAGAAAGGAGGGTGTGTGCAGGCGCCCTCAGCTTCAAGAGAGACTATATAAAGACTGAAAATAAAATGCCACTTAAATATTCTTTCACAATTTATTAGAAGCTCATTTTGCCGCAAAAGGCATTCTGGCATTAGAGAGGCTTTCTTAGTTTAGAAGGTGATTCACGGGAGTTGATACACTCTTTGGGCTATTGTGCAAATGTTCTGATCAATGTATTTTACTCGGCTCAACGTTTTTATCACAGTCTCTAAAATGGAACAGCTTAACCCTAATTACTCTTCCAAGGTTGCAGTAATTCTACAATTTCACTCATTTCCCATTTGCCCCAAGAATAGTCTTGTCTCTAATCCGAATGTAGCATCATATACATTTCAGTTACATTATGATTAGGGACAAGTTCTGTTTAGAAATAACTCCAAGAATAGTTTTTGTATTTTCACATTGAAAATCAGATTTCCTTCAGCCTCAAAGAGCATGTTTATATAAAATTACATGAGTGCTGGCAGCGGGCTGTACTTTTTTTTTCTTCTAAAAAGGAAATGGGTTAAACTACTATAATCGAGTGGTAACTTTCTGAGTAGAAACTGGTGCTGCCAAATTCTGATATAAGGTGAAATTGGGTGGCAATATCAAAATAATTGGGTGGGATATAGAGAGAAAGAGCTAAATATTCAAAACCAGACTCAGCACAGGTGTTAAGTATACAGCCACCATGCCTAGAACGTTCTGGAACACAGTGACTGCCAATGCTTTAGGCCTGTCCCCAGACTCCAATGTCAGCCCAGGACAAGTCTTTCAAAGAAGTCAGAGTTCTCTTCCCTAGGGAGCTTTAACTCCATGAGCTCTTTTCCACCCACCTGAGTTTCTGTTGTACAATCACAGCCGTCCGGCGAGCCTGCCGTCTTTTGCCACATTTCTTATAACTTCGGTAGTACTTTTGGATCAGCACAGCAGCCCGTCGGCTCTGCTGGAATTTTTTTTGTTCATAGTAACTTCGGAATTTGCTCTGGATAAGGATGGCAGCCTGTGTCATCTTTTTATAAAGTGCATACTGCAGGGGAAACAAGAACAAGCAACACAGTAACAACAGGGGCCGCACAGGCTCAGCGTCCTTCGAGTTTACCGGGAAGGGAAGAAGAGAAAATGCTTTTCCCCTCTATTATTACATTCTTTGTTCAGGGTTTAATCACAAAAGAGGCAAACGAGGAAGCTTTACACCTACCTTTCCAAAATGTAAACTATTACTTTAAGGGTTGCCTTCAGACATACTTTTTTCCCCTAAAACATCAAAATATTTAGCCCTTCTTGGAGAAAAATTTTAATAGCAATACCCTTACACATTTACGAATCTAAAACCAGATTTCGACAGGAAAATTTTAAATGCTTCAGATTAATATTTCCTATCCAGTTTTGAAACAGGAATATAATTTTTTCATGCCTTCCAATTCCCACCATACACAAATTGACTTAGCAGTCAGCCCCCGGTTTCTAACTATCATTCCACATGACAAGTTTCTGACTGAGTTACAAAGTCCCAAATACAAGGCTTATCATGAAACGCTGACACCTTTAAGCCATTTTAACCTGTAAAAGATGAACACTCGTAAGACCAACACGGTGGTGAAGCCGTGAAACATGGACGGCTGTCACAGTGCTGTGGGCGGCCCAGGAGGCAGTGCCAGGAGCCCTCCACCCAGCCCGCTGCAGAGCTACAGAAGTGAGGAATGAAGGCCCAGGGTGAATTCTCCTCAACATCAGTCTCTAGGCACCAAAAACACAGAGCTCTCCATGGTCTTAAAACGTTATGTCCAAATTTCTAATAAAACAGAGTATGACTCCGGGGATGAGAAGCTGCAATGAAGCCCTTTGCTTATAAGAAGGCAACTTACCATTGCAAGGAAAAATATTCCCCAGAAAATCCCTGTATCTGCCTAACTGTATCTCTGGATGTATGAGGAGGTGAAATGAGGGAGGGAAACTGCCTTCTCAGAATTGTCCAAGAACCCGGACCCTTCTGCGAGAAACTTCTTTGGTCTTATCTGACCTGCTTCACCTTTTCACTGGTCTGAAAGTCTTTGAAGACAAGAATGCTGTAGCCTACAGAGCCCCTGTGGTTTCCATCATCTCCACCTGTGCACGTGACACACTCAGACCCATCGGGCCGTAGTGAAGTGCTTTGGGAAAAAGGGTATTTCCTTAGTGGCCACAGGGCTCACGGGAACTGGCTTAGATGGATTAACGCCAGCCAAAAAATGTCCAGTTATGAATGTCGAAACCCACTCCAACTGAATAACCACGTGGTCCCCAGAGGACGGATGCACTGTGCTTAGGTGGCCTGGCAAGGGGGTACGTTTACTCCATGACCATGCCATCTTAATGGCCCCTCCCTGTAGCTGGTGATGGGAGTGAAGTTTGGGACTCTGGTGGAATGGTTTGTGAGAGGACTTGGGTGCATCATTACCTTCAAGGCTATCCATGTCAGCTTGGGGGAAAAACAGAAAATACAAGATTAATGTTAGATTGCTGAATATAATGAAATTAAAAACCAGAATCAATAAAACTCCCAACCAAGAAAAAAAAAAAGGCGACCTGGCTATAATAATGCCTTCCGTTTTCCAAAATATTTGTTTTACAGTTGTTACTCTTTCCAAAAATAACGCCTTCTGTCTTCCCAGCTGTAGATGACAATTTCTGGGGAGGGTTATTTTTTTAAAAAAAACAAACTCATATTTTGGAATCAATACCTGTTGTAATCACAGACTTGAAACCTTCCTTCTGTGTATCACTTGTGCTCCCAGGAAGCCTGCTCACCAAACAGAAGCCAGTGCGGCTCCCTGCTGTAGAGCTATAGGCACTGTGGTGTCAGCGTTTGCACAATAAACCTTCCTTTTCTGGGATCATGAACTCAACTGGCTCGAAGCCGAAGACGTCCCCCCACCCCTATTAATCGGGCTTAATCCTAGAGAAGCTTGAGGAAACGGCAACCCGAATCAGAAACTGAGGCAAGTCCTGGATTATGACAAGGTAACAGAATCCCTAATAATCTATGTGACCATTACACACATTAGAATGTATTATTCCTGAAATAAAAATTTAGAACGACCTAAAGCACAATCTAATAAAAGGTTCTAGAATCTACTGACAGGCCTGAATGTTACCATGCGAACCAGTCAAAACTCCATTAGGCAATTTTTAATATTTTATAACCACCTCAATGATGAGAAAGGCCTAATATTCATGTAATTTCTCTGGGCTTCAGCTGCTTCATCTGTAAACTGGAAATAAATACTGCTTACTTCAAATAATTGCAAAAAGGAAATGAGATGGGGCACCTAAAAAATCTAGTATGTACTAGTTGCCCCAAAAATATGAGTTCCCTTTCCCATCTGACTAGTTCCATAACCCTACAAGTTGGTTTGCAAACAGTAATACTGCACGAAAGAGTACTTAGATATTTGTGTTGCACCTTTAACTAAGGTGAACAAAAGCAGTTTAAGATGTTCTGAGCTTCCTCTGATTTTCAAAGATTTTAACAATTCTTCATTTTAAAATGCATTAAGAAGCTGAAAGGAAAATGGCCAAAGATTAAATACCTTCTGTAATTCAAACTCAAACGTAATACATAGCCAGCATTTACCTTCTCCAATCACCGTATCACACATTGGATTCCCCAGAGTTCTCTAATTACTAGGGAGTTTATGAAAGTATTGGACCAAAGATCCTCCCCGCAAAGATAATAGTGTTAGGATCAGACCAGTATCTCGGTAGGTAATAATACCAAAAGATCAAAAATGTGGACAAAAACTGTTTTGCGGTGCAAGTCTAATTGCAGATGGTTTTGTTTTCCTCTTTTTGTTTTAGAGACGAGGTCCAAGCTGGACTTCGATACCTGGGCTCAAGAAGATCCTCTGGCCTCAGCCTCTCGAGGAGCTGGGATTACAGGGACACACCAACCACCATGTCTGGCTTCCCCTGGTTTTTGTTTGTTTGTTTGTTTTGTTTTTGTTTGTTTTATCATGGCAGTTCAAACTAAGTCTCTGGCCAGGCGCAGTGGCTCACACATGTAATCCCAGCACTTTGGGAGGCCGAGGCAGGCAGATCACTTGAGGTCAGGAGTTCAAGATCAACCTGGCAACATGGTGAAACCCCGACTCTACTAAAACTAGAAAAATCAGCTGGGCATGGTAGCACACGCCTGTAGTCCCAGCTACTTGGGAGGCAGAGGCAGGAGAATCGCTTGAACCTGGGAGGTGGAGGTTGCAGTGAGCCCAGATCGTGCCACTGCACTCCAGCCTGGGCAACAGAGCCAGACTCCATTTCAAAAACAAAAAAACAAAAAAACAGAAAAACAAAAAAACAAAAAACAAAAAACAAATTAAGTCTCTGTAATGAAGTACTAGATGTAGTGCTCTTTAGCCAAACTGCACACCAGGATCCTCAGTGGCCTCGGGTGGGGCACAGTTCCCTTCTGTGGTGCAAAACTGAGGTTTACCTGTTTATATTTTCTGTAACAACGCTGAATGACAGCAGCAGCTACTTCTTGCTGTTCCCGCAAGGGTCGACCCTTAAGGGTAAAGTAAGGAGAAAAAAATCAGTAATGATTACCAGAAATATCAGCTTTTTATTACTATTCATTTAATGCACCTTCTCAGAGCTGAGATCCCAGGTTTACCAAAAAATATTGATAATTAATTATAAATGAGGAAAAATGAATTTATAGAATAAACCTCAGACTATCCTTGCTTCTAAATAAAGCTATGATTTTGGAACGTTAAGTAGACTAAAAATATATTCCTTTTTAAAGTATTTAACAAATTAGGCACTGTACTATTTGTCTTGCCAGATCTCAACTATCTTTCCTAAGATAACCCCAACTACTTTACTTTTGGATCAAGGATTAATGGCTTTTAACACCTTTTTGGGAGTGGTTGGAGACCACTTTGAGAATCTGTAGGAAGCCATGGGTCCCCTTCCCACCAAAAATGCACATAGAAGAGCTTTACTGCTTAATTTTAGGAGTTGAGGGGCTGCCTGGAGTTAGTCCCCAGGCCTCCAGTTGAAAACCCCTGCTTTAGGTCGTGACCTCCTAGCAGCAGAGGGGTCACTTTACTTTATATTAACTGAATAACAGGCATCCATATCATTACCAACAGTATGTTGACAAGGTGATGTGGCTAACATTATTTTACTAAAGCTTCTGAGAATTATTTAATGTGACATTAACAACTTTCATTAAAAATTCTATAAGCTCGTGAAATTTGCTTTAAGGAATACTAAAGAGACATTGTACTTGGGACGGCAAGGTCGAATAGAAAAATCAAGGCCAGGCGCGGCGGCTCAAGCCTGTAATCCCAGTACTCTGGGAGGCCAAGGCAGGCAGATCACTTGAGGTCAGGAGTTCGAGACCAGCCTGGTCAACACAGTGAAAACCTGTCTCTACTAAAAATACAAGAATTAGGTAGGTATGGCGGCACACGCCAGTAATTCCAGCTACTTGGGAGGCTGAGGCAGGAGAATCACCTGCATTGGGAGGTGGAGGTGGCAGAGAGCGGAGATTGCACCACTGTACTTCTCTAGCCTGGGCAACAGAACGTGACTCCATTTAAAAAAAAAGAAGAAAAGAAAAATCAGCACTGTTCTGTGCCAGGAGAGCTCCATTCCTGCCCTGGCCTAACCATGGACAGGTCCTTGTCCCAGCCAGTTAATTCTCTATGCCTCAGATGCTTGAGAAGACCGTGCTTCTGAAACTCTTCTACGAAGGTGCTTCAGGAACTCTGTAAACATTTGATAAAAATTTCATGTTTAACTGTTTAAAAACTGATTGTTAAAAGCAAATGATCTGGGAGATTGAGAAAGTTCTGGAAATGGGTAGCAGTGACGGTCGCACAGCAGTGAATATACTTAATGCCCCCACGTTGCACACTTTAGACAAAATCACAAACTTTATGCTCTGAATATTTTACAATAAAAATTTTTACAAAGCAGATACACACACAGATATGTTATACAGTGAATCTTAATAAATTGGAGACTTCCAAAAAAATTCTACACATTCAGAGGAAAAAAAGAAATGGTCAATGTTTTCATTCGCACGATTCTGACTTTCCTCTATCCTCCCTGATCTTAAGAATGTCACAAAATGAAGGTTCTGTTCTAGTTTACCTTGTATTTCCGGAAAGCTGTCTGGACAAGCCTGGCAGCCTCATAGAGTTCTCTCTGTTCATGATCAGACAGAGTGAGCTGAGCAAACTCATTCTCTACCTTCTCACTGGTAGATGCACTCAGGAATTCTGACCAATCCGCAGCAGAGGGAAGGTTAGGTTTCTCAAAAGCGATTTCACTGACGGGAGAGCCAACAGGGCTCAAGCTGGTATTAGAAGAAGGGGTTAGAGGCTCGTTATATGCACTTCTGAAACAAGAGGAGAAAAAGGAGACATAGATTAATAATTGATTTGCACAATCCATTAGATATTAATGAATGAACCAAGATGGTATCTGCCAGAAGCCACTGTGGGCAATTAGGAACATGCCTCCATTCAGTTAGGCAAGTTGCTAAACATACCCAGTGTACTTCGATTGAGTAAGTTCATACCCAACACCTATCATGACTTTAGTGCTATGCTAAATACTAAAACCTAGTAACAGCATACTCTACTGCCTTTAGAAAACTTCAACTGAATTAGGGGAAACATTATGCTACATTATCTTTGTGTGTGTGTGTGTTTTAAGACAGAATCTTGCTGTGTTGCCCAGGATGGAGTGCAGTGGTGCCATCTCAGCTCACTGTAACCTCCGCCTCTTGGGTTCAAGCGATTCTCCTGCCTCAGCCTCCCAAGTAGCTGGGATTAGGTGCCTTCCACCACTCCCGGCTTAATTTTTTATTTTTAGTAGAGATTCAGTTTCACCATGTTGGCCAGGCTGGGCTCCAACTCCTGACCTCAGGTGATCCCCCCGTCTCGGCCTCCCAAAGTGCTGGGATTACCGGCGTGAGCCACCACGCCCAGCTTAACACGATCTCTTATGCTCTGATAGCAGTAAAAAAAATAACGGGAGAGGCAGGAATAGGAGCTGGGCCTTTAAAGTGGCAACAGAACTTGTCCTAGTGCTTCCTTCCTTCCTTGGTATGGTCTGCTATGACACGGCATTCATCAAATACAATCAGCCTCCCCTGCCTCCAGTTAGATCCGGGAATCTAACTTGCGTAGTGATCCCGGTAACTTTACTCACCGGATCTGGGCAGCACTGGGCAGGCAGTCAGCATCCGCTAGGTAACTGGCCAGCCAGCTCATTGTACTGCTAATGGTGGCAGGGTCTGTTCTTTCCAATCCTGAGGACTCCATGGGCACAAAATTCTCCTGCTTGATTCGGTCAGGTGTAGCTTCAATAATGTGTTCTGCCAAGGTCATCATGTTCACCTGAAGTCAGAAGTTCACAGAACACACAGGTTAGAAAGGAGCCTTAAAAGTTATCCAGGTCTGCCTCCCCTGCCTCACCTTGGAGAGAAAAAAATAGTAAGGCAGGAGGGCAGACTTCCACCTCAATCCAATGCAAATATCATTTTAAGGTTATAACATAATACACCGAAATATGCTGAGATCCTGAGACCCGATTATCTCCAAGTCATAGTCTGGCCCCAGACCTTTAGCCCAGTCTTGGAGAACTTCTGGCTTGTACGTACTCCCTACTCTCAGAGTCAACCAATTAATGACACTGGGCAGTTCTAGAGTAACTTGTAATATTAATGAGGTGTCACTATTAGTTATATAACCAATATCTAACCACCCCCTTTTGCTTGGCCTAGAGAACCCTAGTTTAGACTGGGAATAGTGGCTCACGCCTGTAATCCCAGCAGCTTGGGAGGCCGAGACGGGTGGATCACTTGAGGTCAGCAGTTCCAGACCATCCTGGCCAACGTGGTGAAACCCCATCTCTACTAAAAATACAAAAATTAGCCAGGCATGGTGGCGCATGCCTGTAATCCCAGCTACAGAGGCAGGAGAATTGCTTAAACCTGGGAGGAGGAAGTTGCAGCGAACTGAGATCGCACCACTGCACTCTAGCCTGGGCGACAGCACGAGACTCCAACTCAAAAAAAAAAAAAAAGAAAAGAAAAAAGAATCCTCAAAGCTGGTGTCGATTAAGATATTCTTTACGCAAATCAGAGATGTGAACTGATTCTTAAAAATGTCCTTGCATACCTCTTAGAAGTGGTAACTGAAACACAGCACTTTGGGTTCTTAAGTGAACTGAAAATGTTCTCAATGGAACTATACAAGGTGACAAAATGCTTCTCCTGCAACATGAAGGAGCCTCAAAAACATCCTGCTAAGTAGAAAAAGCCACAGTAGACTGCATGGTGTATGACTCCACTTATATGAAACGTCTAGAAAAAGCAAACCTCTGGGGATAGAATCAGATCAGTGGTTGCCTAAGGCTGGGCAGAGATGGACTGCAGATGGGCAGAGGGCACTCTGGAGTGAGTTGGAAGTCTTCTAGAAAGGGACTGTGGCGATGGTTGCACAGCTGTGTATATTTACTAGAAGCCATCCCCTGTGCACTTAAAATGGGTAAATTTTATCATATGTAAATTATACCTCAATAAAGCTGTTAAAAATGCTTATTGTGGACAATGTTATAAATTTTCATCAAAGAACAAGAATTAGTTTTTGTAATAAGAATAAAAATAAAAAATTTAAGAAAAATATATTAGGCCAGGTATGGTAGCTCATGCCTGTAATCTCAGCACTTTGGGAGGCTGAGGAGGGCGGATTGCCTGAGCTCAGGAGTTCAAGCCCAGGCTGGGCAACATGGCAAAACCCTGTCTCTACCCAAAATAACCCCCAAAATTAGCCAGACATGGTGGTGCAGGCCTAGTGCTTTCTTACAGTATCTGTAATCCCAGATACTAGAGAGGCTGAGGCAGGAGAATTGCTTGAACCCAGGAGATGGATGTTGCAGTGAGCCAAGATGGCACCACTGCACTCCAGCCTGGGTGACATAGCAAGACTCTGTCTCAAAAAAAAAAAAAAAAAAAAAATTGTAGCTTTCTTTCACCTTCACTGTTGGCCCTCTTGATTTGTGACTCAAACGGTAGGACGTCAATCTTGCCTTTATTCTCTTTCCATGAAAGTATTCTATATATATTTAATATATTTAAAAAGCAAGGTGGAATTTCTGAAGGCCTAAAAGGTTGTCACTCTACAATCACTTTCCTAAATCCTCCATTTTATAAACACGTAACAACGTAAAAACATCTTAAGTAACATTCTCAGCAGCTGGACCTGAAAAGACATGTCACTCATTTCTAAATTTCACGGGTTGTGCTCAGAGAAGACAGCTTTTAAATGGGTAGCTTTGGATTTGTATTCAAATTTTCTTCATGTCCTAGTATATGAGCAGTTTTCATAAATGTGTCTTGGATATCTGAAAAGAACAATTATATATGTAATTGCTATGTGTATTAACTACATATATGCATATAGTTATATATATATCATATATTAAATCTATCATATATTAAATACATATTAAGTCAAGCCTTCTGATTTTGTTGTTCAACTTGTTCATATGCTTTTCATATCTACTTGATCTGAAAAAATTCTGAGCTAGGTGTTAGTAGCACACTATGACTGTGGGTCCACATTTCTTTGTATTTACTAGTATTTGCTGTAATGTTTCAAGGTTATGGTGCTAGATATACAATAGTTTGCAACTGTCATATCTTCTTGATAAACTATATATATATAAAATTTCCCTTGAATTGTACTTTTCATCTTTTTTCTTTTTATACTCATTTATCTATTATAGTTCTATCATTTCATTTTCATTGTTTCTCTTTCATTTCATTTTGGTTGTATTTCTTACAAGTAGCATATATCTTGCTTTTATTAAAAAAAAAAAAAAAACAAAAAACAAAAAACCGAGGCCAGGCGCGGTGGCTCACGCCTGTAATCCCAGCACTTTGGGAGGCCGAGGTGAGCAGATCATGAGGTCAGGAGATCGAGACCATCCTGGCTAACACAGCGAAACCCCATCTCTACTAAAAATACAAAAAATTAGCCGGGCATGGTGGCAGGCACCCGTAGTCCCAGCTACTCGGGAGGCTGAGGCAGGAGAATGGCGTGAACCCGGGAAGTGGAGGTTGCCGTAAGCAGAGATGGCGCACCTGCACTCTAACTTTGAGACTTTGTCTCAAAAAACAAAACAAAATAAAATAAAAACAAAAAACCAAATCCAAAAATCTGCCCTTTAATAGAATTATCACTTCCTAGAGTGTGAATGAATCCTGTGTGAAAAGGTTCCCGTTTCCTGTGATTTCTATAGTTACGTTTTCCTTTGTTACCATCCCTGAACTTTTTCCAAATGGGTCAAATTTTTCTTTTTTCCCCTTCAATGACTTAGAAATTCTGTAGCCTGTTTTTTTTCTGTTTGTTTGTTTTCTTTTTGAGATGGAGTCTTGCTGTGTCACCCAGGCAGGCAGTAGCGTGATCTCGGCTCGCTGCAACCTCCACCACCAGGTTCAAGCAATTCTTGTGCCTCAGCCTCCCGAGTAGCCGGGATTACATGCACCCACCACCACGCCTGGCTAATTTTTGTATTTTTAGTAGAGACAGAGTTTCACCATGTTGGCCAGACTGGTCTCGAACTCCTGAACTCAGGTGATCCTCCCGCCTTGGCCTCCCAAAATGCTAAGAATACAGGCATGAGCCACCGCGCCTGTCCTTCTGTAGCCTGTTTTTTTTTTTTTTTTTTTTTTTTGAGACGGAGTCTCGCTCTGATCGCCCAGGCTGGAGTGCAGTGCCCGGATATCAGCTCACTGCAAGCTCCGCCTCCCGGGTTTACACCATCCTCCTGCGTCAGCCTCCCGAGTAGCCAGGACTACAGGCACCCGCCACCTCGCCCAGCTAGTTTTTTTTTTTTTTTGTATTTTTTAGTAGAGACGGGGTTTCACCGTATTAGCCAGGATGGTCTCGATCTCCTGACCTCGTGATCCGCCCGTCTCGGCCTCCCAAAGTGCTGGGATTACAGGCTTGAGCCACCGCGCCCCGCCTGTAGCCCGTTTTTATGCTACCTACTAACTTGACATTTCTAACTAGCATATTTCAGCCTATCCAGTGCACATCTATCTATATCACGAGTGGAACAAAATCTATTACTGTCTCTGAACCAGAGAGCTTTCATACACTTTTACTCTCTTCATTTCTCTACCTTCCCTGGTTTGGTTAAAATAATTTAGAATTTTAGTTCTAGGAGACTGTTTAAACATTATTCCTCTTCTATTTAAAGAGTCTCTTCCTCACAACTGCCTCTCACATACAGCCACACTATCAATAATTGCTCAGTTTTCCTGGTTTGATTGTTCACTCCTCTATGAACGGTTTTTGCCATTTTCAAAAATTGTTTCATTGTTTTTAAGTGTTATCTTCTCACGTGGCTAAAAACTTTCTTTAGACTGCTGCTTTTTCCACAGACGCACGCTCTTAATTTGGCAAGATGTTATTCTCTTACAGATCTGTGAAAATAGGAAGTGGATTTTTTAAAGGTTATTTTCTATTTCCTGCATGAACTCTGTTTCAGCGAAGACCACTTTCTAAAAAGCTGCGCTATCCAATGGCTATTTAAACTTAAATAAAATTAGAAACCCAGTTCCTGAGTTGCACTGGCTATATTTCATACATATGCCCTTTACAATGGCTAGATGACAGCTATGCTGATGGAGTGCCTGATTCCGCATGTGGCACCGAATGTCTCCCACGGTGGGCGGCATGGATAGAGGGCACGTCCACCACTGTGGGAAGGTCCTAGGTATTCATATTTATAATATAGTTCTAGATTGCTCAGTTTTGGTGTCTGGTGTGGGTTCCATCAGGAATTGTGTAAAACAGGATTTGGCAAACGATGGCAGGCTGAATCCAGCCAGCTGCCTGTTTGTGTAAATAAAGTTTTACTAGGAGACAGTCACCCTCCTCCATTTAATGCTAAGGCTGTTTTGGTGCTGTTAGGGCCCATTAAGTAGCTAGGACAAAGTCTGTAAGGCCTATAGAGCCTCAAAATATTCACTACTTGGCTCTTTATAGAAGAAATGTACCAGCCTCTTGTCTAAAACATTGTTTGATTTTTCTGAGCAGTCCTCCCCACGACTGCAGTGGTTGGTAGGTGATATGGTTTGGCTGTGTCTCCACCCAAATCTCATCTTGAACTGTAGCTCCCATAATTCCCCTGTGTTGTGGGAGGGACCCAGGGGGAGATAACCGAATACTGTTCTCGTGGTAGTGAAGAAGTCTCTCGAGAGCTGATGGTTTTCTAAGGGGTTTCCGCTTTCGCTCGGCTCTCATTCTCTCTTGCCTGCCACCATATAAGATGTGACTTTCGCCTTCTGCTATGATTGTGAGGCCTCCCCAGCCACGTGGAACTGTGAGTCCATTAAATCTCTTTTTCTTTATAAATTCCCCAGTCTGGAGTATGCCCTTAGCAGCCGCGTGAGAACGGACTGATACAGTAGGTCAGAAGTGGTGCCCCCAACAACTCCCCAGAAATGGGAACACATTGGTGAGCATGCAAGCTTCTTTTCTCATCCTCTGCAAACAGCAGAGGGCTGGCAAGAAGGGGCCCCTGGGATGCAACGAGCAGGAATGGCTCAGAAATCAGGCCTCTCCCAAGACGTGCTGACCAGGACACGTGATCTCCTCCACACACCTCCCTCTCCTTGTATCACTTCTACAGGCACGGGTGCCCTGTTGAATTTTGAGTCTTTTTTTTCCCTTTTACATTTGTTTCAGGTTGCATCAATGTGAAGCTGGAAAGAGAGGAAGTCAAACATGTTTTTAGGCTGCCCTTATGGTCCTCCCCTATATATTTTAATAGATGGAATTTGCTTATTAGGCTAATGTCAAGTTTATTTCAGTACATATTCTCTTAGTCCGTAACAACTTTAAGGTCCTAAAAGGATTCTGGAATTGCTAGATTTATTATAAGGGCAGTCAGTTATCAGCTTTAGGAATATTTCACCACCCTCCTGAGAGCCTCACGCCATATATGCCCTTTACAATGGCTACATGATAGCTATGCCGGTCAAGGTCACTCAGATAATTCAAAATCTATCCATGGGCTTCCAGTCCTAGCTATTTTTAGGGCCTTGACTATATTCTAACTAGTACTTAAAACAGTGAAATCAATCAACCTAAATGCAAGGAGGAAGCGGATGACGTACTGTAGGGTCCTGAGTGAGTTCTGAGGAGTTGGTACAAAGAGGGAAGGCTTTGCTGAGACCAGGGTCACTGGTATTCAGGCCCTATCCCCGGTGCCCGATTCACCAAATGAAAATGTGGCCCCAAGGAAAGAAGATACTCCAACGACGTTCTGCACAAGACCAGACTTCGAAGCCTTCGCGGGGGAGAAAACGATACAACCTTCGGAAACTGAACGTAAAGATCACAGCGACTGTAACGCACCGGCCTCTGCGGGCTTACCCTGTCCCTGCTTTTTACCTGTATGTCATCCATGGGCTGGGCGCATTCTTCATTTTCTGCACTATCACGGTAGGACCCCAGCTCTGTATTCACCACCTCTCTGTTAGCCATCATCAGGACACTCATTGGTTCCCGTGGACGCACCTGTGAAGGTGCTGCCTCCTTTCCTACACTGGTCCCCTTCGGATTTCCAGTCACCTGTACTGTAGACACACCAATGTAAAGATCTTTGGAATTCCACTTTCCTACAGGCTGAGATCCAGAGGCTTGAAATGCTGCAGTCTCTGGAGTGGGAGGGGAGAGTTCCCGGCTGAAGTCCCTCACTCCTTCACTGGGGCTGAGTGTCTCGGGGACAGACTGCTTAGAACTAGGGCTTTGCTTCCTGATATTTGGCTCTTCCAGACTCAGTGCAGTGGGAAGCAGCTTCTCCTGCCTTGTCTGGAAGTACTCAGGGTTCAATTTATGCTTTTTGGGAGCCGGATAATCTTTGTGGCTCTCACTGCTGTAGTAATTAGAGGGTTCAGAACGAGGTCTTCTCAGCTCTGAAAAGTACAGTAGAAAGGATAGTCAGGACAGGAGATACAACTAGGAATCCTAAAGATTCAACACTTTCTCTATGCCTGAGAGACACCAAGCGCAAAGCCGGAACTCAAGACCCGTCCCTAACGTTTCAATATCCCCAGGAGCATACATCAGATTCAGATCATCCTCCTCCAAAATTATGTATTTCTTGCATGAACATAGAACTTTTGCTACTTTCTTCTGTACTGGGGGAGGGGGCAGCACTAAGCATTCTTAAGGAAAAATCAGAAACATGAACAAAAAATCAGAAATGTTTGTGACTATCCTATGGACTTTGCTGAGGGCAGCTGCATGAAAGCAAACGGGATCTCTGTCAAGCTCTGAGATGTCATGATTCTGAATTCTTACCTGGGTTGGTGCTTGCAATAACAGTGACTCCCTTGGGTATTTCTGGAGAGCTGATGGCTTCGCTGTGCCACTGGGCCATCCAGCTCTCTGTGCTGGGCTCTTCGCTTGCAGGACAGTGGATTCTGGGGTTCTGTCCAAGCTGAGCCTGCTCATCTCTCTGCAGGTGCTCCAGACACTCTGCTAACTTCACATGACCCCGTGACCTGGCAATTCCCAAAGGCAGCCTTCCTAGAGAGTCAGGAATCGAGATGGCCCGACGGTCCCACTTGTACAGCACGACGGCAGCTTCCAAGTGCCCTAGGGCACACGCCCACATCTAGAAGACAAGGAGACACAGCAAGCGTTCTCAATCAGAGGTCAAGACCAGACCTGACTTTTGCCATTGGTGCCAACTGACAAACTGGTCCTTGCTGGCAATCTCGGTGGGGCCACTGAAGATTCCCATAGTATCTCCAAAACATGCCATTGTCAGCAAGAGACAACAGTGGGAACCAGGCACATCCGATGCCAGGCTGGAAGGATGGCGAGGGGGCTACGTGAACCCATTCCTTACCAGAGGGGTACAGGAGAAGTGATCCACATTCAAAGGGTCAACTTCCAGTTCCAGGTCAATGCTATCCGCGTGCTTTGTACTATAAGGGAGAGCACCAGAAATTATCACACTATTCATCACCGTTAAAAGGCAACACCACAGTGTTATAAAACCCCACCAAGATGAAACCCAACTGGGCATATAACATCCCCATGGTGAAGAAACAGAGTCCCAGGGCAGCGTGGACACTCCATTTGGCTAGGAGTTCAAAGAAAATAACAAATCCAACATTTAATTATTATCTTACTGGGTATTTCTTGGGAACAAGTTCATAAAACTCCCTTGGAAACTCCTAGGACAAAGCCCTTTGCTCGCCGGCTATAAAGCGGACCGAACGGGGAGATTTCTTCTGCGGGTGGCAGTGCTCAGGAAGAATGTGAGCAAGGACGCGTGAGGCTGACCCCCAGCCAGCTGCACCACAGCCTTACCGCCATTTGATGAGGGTCTGGATTAGGGTGGCATAGCCCTGGGCAGCGGCCAGGTGGAGGAGGGTCATTCCGCGGAACGTCTTGGAGTGGATCAAGTGCTTGGACTTCGCCCAGCAGGCTCGGCTCATCATCTTCTCGCATACCACGACCACACGGCTCTCAAAGCAGCTCCCCAAGGCCCCGGTCCCAGAAGCACACTGTCACGGAAGAGCGCACGTTACGACCTCAGGACTAAAGGCCTTCCACCCCATCAGCGCTTTGATGTAGGGCAAACAAATGCTTTACGATGAGAAACTCACAACGGAAAACGGAAAATACTGAAAATAAAGAAACATTGGCTGGGCATGCTGGCTCATGCCTGAAATCCCAGCACTTTGGGAGGCTGAGGTGGGCAGATCACCTGCAGTCAGGAGTTCAAGACCAGCCTGGCCAACCCTAACCCGAACCCCGTCTCTACTAAAAATACAAAAATTAGCCAGGTGTGGTGGTGGGCACCTGTAATCCCACCTACTCAGAGGTTGAGGCATGAGAATCACTTAAACTGAGGAGGCGGAGGTTGCAGTGAGCCAAGATTGCGCCACTGCACTCCAGCCTGGGCGAAACTGTGTCTCAAAGTAAAAAACAAAACAAACAAAAATTAGCTGGGTGTGGTGGTGTGCACCTGTAGTCCCAGCTACTCGGGAGGCTGAGATGGGAAGATTGCCTGAGCCTGGGGAGTTCAAGGCTACAGTGAGCTGTGATCGCGCCACTGCATTCCAGCCTGGGTGACAGAGCGAGACCTTGCCTCAAAAAATAACAACAACAACAAAAAAACCCAAACCCCAAGAACTGTCCATGAAATTGAGACTAGAATGTGCTTAGCTTCAGCTCAGTAGCACCTCTCTGAAGTTCACAACTCGAAAGACACAAGTCTATCTATTATGGCTGACACTCTGATTAGGAACTTTATGCCGATTCATCTTGGGGAAAGCGTACATAGCCTTAAAAGAAACAGTCGCTCGGCTCTAGCCTTCCTGTAGGCAGTAAACTGTTACGAGACAGTGGAGCAGAATAGCCTTCCTAATGTTTGCACTGGCGGGTATAGTGGCTCTTTCACTCTCTTGCTTCTTCTTAATTTTTTTTTTTTTTTTTTTTTGAGACAGAGTCTCGCTCTGTCACCCAGGCTGGAGTGCAGTGGCAAGATCTTGGCTCACTCCAACCTCTACCTCCTAGGTTCAAGCGATTTCTAACTAATTTTTGTATTTTTAGTGGAGACAGGTCTCACCATGTTGGCCAGGCTGGTCTCGAACTCCTGACCTCAAGTTATCTGCTCGCCTCAGCCTCCCAAAGTGCTAGGTTTACAGGCATGAGCCACCGCGCCCAGCCTCTTGCTTCTTCTGAAGGAGAATTAGATCACTTAGATGTGGATTGTTTTTTCCTTAAAGAAATGACTAAAAGTATCTAATAATAATCCAGTCCTTTGTATAAACTAAAAAGGATACTGAGGAGGGCATTTAGAGATCTTGAAATTTAAGCATTATTAATAACAATAAGGTTTATAGGAAAGAGAAATTTACTAACTTTAACCACATGGTTACTTCCTATGACTCAGTTGTAACGGAAGAAAAATAAAATCAAAGTTAGTAAACTTCAACAGCTTATCTGAGTCTCTGTGACAGCAGTTTTATGTTTAACACTTCCCCAAATAAATGGCACTTCCAGGCTAATTTGTATCTCTGGTGTTATTTAAAAAGTACTTTTTTTTTTTCTGGCAATATACTCCATAAACTTTACTTACTACAGAAATCCTATGCCTCCTCGCGGATTTTTATTTTTAAATGTGGAAAAAATGCCTCCCAAAATAAAAAAGGCACATGATGGGATTGTTACGTCGGCCCCAGCAGAGCTGTAAAAACACCTACAGGAGCAGAGTTAGGCAAACCCAACATGCCACAAACTGACCTTGACTCAAAAGGCCAAGGCACAGCCATTTCACACACACCAGACACGAACGAAAGGAAATTTTTTATTTTGTATTAAACAAAAACAGCCATGTCTCTATCCTGCATGGCAAACACAGACATTTACTGAAGGCAACTGAAACTAATGAAAAGATATTCAATAGTGGTTAATAAGGGATGAGATTCTAGGCCAGTTGCGTGGTGGCTGAGCTTTAAAATGACATTACATACTATTCCTTTTTTTTTTTTTGAGACGGAGTCTCGCTCTGTCCCCCAGGCTGGAGTGCAGTGGCCGGATCTCAGCTCACTGCAAGCTCCGCCTCCCAGGTTTATGCCATTCTTCTGCCTCAGTCTACCAAGTAGCTGGGACTACAGGCGCCCGCCACCTTGCCTGACTAGTTTTTTGTATTTTTTAGTAGAGACGGGGTTTCACCGGGTTAGCCAGGATGGTCTCGATCTCCTGACCTCGTGATCCGCCCGTCTCGGCCTCCCAAAGTGCTGGGATTACAGGCTTGAGCCACCGCACCTGGCCACATACCATTCCTTTTATGCCACTTTTGTTGGTGAAAGAAAAAGCATTTTAAGGAGCTCTCTTATGTGAGCCATGAGGTAAATTAATGATTATGTTTTTTATAAAACTTAGTACTCTATCAGCCAGGCGCAGTGGCTCATGCCTGTAATCCCAGCACTTTGGGAGGCCGAGCTGGGTGGATCACCTGAGGTCAGGAGTTTGAGACCAGCCTGGCCAACATGATGAAACCCCATCTCTACTCAAAAGACAAAATTAGCTGGGCGTAGTGGCACACGCCTGTAATCCCAGCTACTAGGGAGGCTGAGGCAGGAGAGTCACTTGAACCTGGGAGGTGGAGGTCGCGGTGAGCCATGATTGTGTCACTGCACTGCAGCCTGGGCGACAGAGCAAGACTCCATGTCAAAAAGGAAAAAAAGAAGCCTATCTTAGCCTTAATAATATTTTACTGTTTGCCAAGTCATTTCTTTCCTGCTGATTTCTGAAGACGGGGGAGCAATATGAAAATGTGAGGAGGAAAGAGGCTAGCTTTTTGGGTGTGACATATGACGCTATTTTAACCTATCATTATTTGGAATATTACTAATACTTGATATTTATGAGGTTCATAAAACCAAAAATATTCACCTAAAAACTTAACTGTGTAAAGGAAATTATAATTTGTCTTGAAGAGAAAGAGGGGTCATTATTTGAGGTTTTTTTTGCAAAGACTGAGTAGTGGAAATAAAAAATACCATCAGCTCCTTTAAATTTATCTTAGGGTTCCCTGAGAAATAATTTCTCCCTGGGAGACTTCCCCAAAATGAACTTCCTAAATGAAATGTATATAAAACCTTCAAGACCAATGGGACTCTGAAACAATATTTGGTAATTGACCTGTATTTGGCAATATCATACATTCTTCATGGAACTTACAGAAAGTCTGTGAAAGACGCTGTAATGTATAATGTCATTCTACACTGAATCATTACATAAACACTTTCTTTGGGCTCTTTTCATATTGACCTTGAGTTTATAAAAGGCTTATATGAATTACTGAATTCAATTATGTTTTATAGCTATACTTAAGATAGGGATAAAATACAGAGCAGAAAGTAGGAAGATTCTAAGGTAATTCTGAACCTTAGCAGAATCTGAGTCACCATCTGGCCTTTTTTTTCTTTTTTTTTTTGAGATAGGTCTTTTTTTTTTTTTTTTTTTTTAGACGGAGTCTTGCTCTGTCGCCCGGGCTGGAGTGCAGTGGCCGGATCTCAGCTCACTGCAAGCTCCACCTCCCGGGTTTACGCCATTCTCCTGCCTCAGCCTCCGGAGTAGCTGTGACTACAGGCGCCCACCACCTCGCCCAGCTAGTTTTTTGTATTTTTAGTAGAGACGGGGTTTCACCGTGTTAGCCAGGATGGTCTCGATCTCCTGACCTCGTGATCCACCTGTCTCGGCCTCCCAAAGTGCTGGGATTACAGGCTTGAGCCACCGCGCCCGGCCAAGATAGGGTCTTATTCTATTGACCAGGTCGGAGTGCAGTGGAGTGATCATGGCTCACTGCAGCCTCAACTCCCAGGCTCAAGTGATCCTCCCACTTCAGCCTCCTGAATAGCTGGGACCACAGGGATGTACCACCACGCCTAACTTTTAAATTATTTTTTAGAGAGACAGGGTCTCAGTATGTTGCCCAGGCTGGTCTTGAATCCCTGGGCTCAAGCAATCCTCCCGTCTTGGCCTCCTAAAGTGCTAGGATTATAGGTGTGCACCACCACGCCCAGCTGATATCTATTTTCCAATTGGTTGCCCTTAACTCCCACTGCCCTGTAGTTCAGTAGTGAATTCTGAGATGAACAGACATAACTTAAGGATTAGGTGGGTAAACAACTGAGAAGCTCCACATTCCACGGCTTCTTCCATACTGCACAGATTGTAATGCTTAAAAGCACAGGTACTGTCAAGTACTCCCTCAGGCCTTCTGCCTGAATGCAGGGATAGCATCAGCATCAGAGAAGAGGCCTGTGATCCATCCACTGCCTCGCCAATCCATAAACATGAAGCGAACTGGGAGCTGAGCATCAGCGCCGCCTCGTACCTGTGCCTGGCTCCCTCCATTCCCGCTCCCGCTGCCGCCTCCACTGCTGCCGCCTCCGCTCGCCTGTTTGTGCTGCTGGGACCCCGTCATCTCAGCCATCCTCCTCTCCATCTGCTCCAGTCGTTCCAGGATGGACATCCTGAACTGGTTATCTAGGGCAGAGCAGGAGGAAGAGTAAGGTTGTGTTCTGGAAGAAAAGCAGTCAACATGTGGCCTTGCCCGCCTTGCGAGACCAGCATCCAAATGCTGTTCGTAACTTCACCAAAACAGAGAGGTCTCTGCAGGCCAGAGTTCCCCAGCACGATCATGAGTCTGTCAGCTCACACAGGATGGTGGCATCTTCAGCAGCCCAAAGTTCTCGGATAAAAGACCAGAAAACATCTTTTTGTCAGAGATCAAAAAGAGGTTCAGGTTCCTGTCCCCCGGTTTCTTTGTCAAATTCCCCAATGGAAACCCTGACATGAGATCTGGTAGAGAGCCCTCTAGAGCGAGCAAAATAAATAAATACAATTTAAATTAAACTAGTAGAAGAAAGCAATCACGGCAAGAAAGGAAGGTATGTTAGACCAAATTAAAAAAAAAAAAAAAAAAGGTAGTATCTCTTCTACCAAAACACTGAGTTTTTACAAAAAAAAATTTTTTTAATTTTATTTCCTGACCCAGGCTCTAGCCTTTATAATTTACTTCAGGAATAGCATTATTCAGTGCCTGAGAATGTTACACCCCTTTTTGTTTTGAGACAGTCTCACGTGGTTGCCCAGACTAGAGTGCAGTGGTGTGATCTAGGCTTACCCGCAACTTCCACTTCCCAGGCTCAAGCCATCCTCCCACCTCAGCCTCCCAAGCAGATGGAACCACAGGTGTGCACCACCATGCCCAGCTAATTTTTGTTTTAGCCCCTTTTTTTTTTTTAGAGATGGAGTTTCACCATGTTGCCCAGGCGGTCTCAAACTCCTGGGCTCAAGGAATCAAAGTGCCGGGAGTACAGGCATGAACCACCATACCCAGCCACATTTGATGTCTTTTTTTTTTTTTTTTTGAGACAGAGTCTCCTGGTGCCGCCCAGGCTGGAGTACCAGTGGCGCAATCTCAGCTCACTGCAAGCCTCAGCCTCCCAAGTAGCTGGGATGACAGCCGCCTGCCACCACACCTAGCTAATTTTAGTATTTTTAGTAGAGACGGGGTTTCACTATGTTGGCCAGACTGGTCTTGAACTCCTGACCTCGGGATCTGCCCGACTTGGCCTCCCAAACTGCTGGGATTACAGGCGTGAGCCACTGCGCCCAGCCCCACATTTCTTTTAACACGTGTCTCATCAGAGACAAACATAAATAGGTACCTCAACTTCTACATCAGAGAAACAACAGGAATTACTGTTGGAGCTGGGATTGAAACTCAAAGAGAAAACATGTTGTGATTCTGTACCACTTTACCAAGATCAGAACACATCTCTCCACATTCCTGCATTTACACACACGTGTGTGTGCACACACAAGCATACACGTTAGAGTTGGGTCACCTATCCGTGTACATAAGAGGAGTTAAATCGATGTGAAAATCGATCTGCCCATACTCGCTTCATATATATATAATATATACATTATATATGTCATAATATAACATATCATATATAAAATATATGATCTATAATAATATATATGTTAAAATATATATATAGAGAGAGAGAGACTTTTTTTGAGATGGAAGCTCACTCTGTTGCCTAGGCTGGAGTGCAGTGGCATGATCTCGGCTCACTGCAACCTCCGCCTCCTGGGTTCAAGCAATTATCCTAGCTCAGCCACCCGAGTAGCTGGGACTACAGGCACATGCCACCATGCCCAGGTACATTTTTTTGTATTTTTAGTAGAGACGGGGTTTCACCATGTTGGCCAGGCTGGTCGTGAACTCCTGACCTCAAGTAATCTGCCCACCTCAGCCTCCCAAACTGCTGGGATTACAGGCGTGAGACCCGGCGCCTGGCCACACTTCACAAATTTTAAGGAACACTGTGCCAGCTATTCAATAGCAAACAGGGGAGGTCTCTCCCTCCTCGAGCATAGGCAGACCTTGGTAAGTGAAGAAGGCAGCATAATGTGATAAGGAGGGATGGGGTGGGGACAGAGTTTAGACAAGTCAGGAAAGGTGACACTTCAAGTTTGATCAGTATGATGAGAAGGAGCCAAACATGTCCAGAACTGGGGCCTGGTAATAGCACATGCAAAGGCCCTGAGGCAGGGCATTCAGGGAGCAGAAGACTGCGTGGCTGGAGCACAGAGGTAGGGAGAGCAGGAGACGATAGAGCTAGAGGTGTGCAGAAGCCAGACAGTGAACAACTATGCAGAGCCCTGACTCTGCCATATAATAGTGCAGAGCCCTGGCTCTGCCATATAATAGCTGTGTAGTTTTGAACTTAGAACAAAACCTTTGATGCCTCAGTTTCCTCACCCCTTAAATGGGGACAGTAGTTATATCTACCTCAGAGGACTGTTAATCTATGTAAGTGCTCAGAACACGATAAATCCTAGGTTAGCGTGCTTGCCATCACCATCATCTTTAGACAAATGAAGTCAATGTCTGTAGAAGCTGACTGAACAGCTGTGACCACATATTTCTCCTCCAACTGTTGAGAACATAACTATTTTCAAAATACAGTCATCTGAATTATGCAAAGGGATAATCTGGAAAAGAAATATTTTATCACCACTCCTTACCATCCTGACTATAAATTCCAAGACTAGTGAGCAAAGCGTACGACGGTTCCATGTGAGAGAAAACAACAGGCACAGCTAGCACTCATAGAATGCTTCCTGCATGCCAGGCACCACTGTGTCACTGTGCAGATACTAACTCATTTACTCTTCACAACCATCACATGAGATAAGTATTGTTATTATCCTCCTTTTCCAGATGAGAAAACTGAGGCACATGGAGATAACCCATCTGTTTGGCCCCAGGGCTGGAAGTATAACCAGATATGCCAAGAAGAAGGAAGGGTGATAGGAAGAGAAGACACACAGGCATGAGGCAGTCTTACCAGAAGAAGACAATATTCTCACTCTCCAGAAAGCTTAGCTCTACTCAAAAGACAGTCAATACCCAGTCAGCAGTTCAGTCCTCACTTCAGATCAAACTAATTTTACTTTACTAAAACACAAAAGCAAGAGGAAGACTGCTTTTTAAGAATCTTGATATTATTTTCTGGCTGGGCACGGTGGCTCACGCCTGTAATCCCAGCACTTTCAGAGGCTGAGACAGATCACCTGAGGTCACGAGTTCAAGACCAGCCTGGCCAACATGGTGAAGCCCAGTATCTACTAAAAATACAAAAAAGTTAACCAAGTGTGGTGGTACATGCCTGTAGTCCCAGCTACTCAGGAGGCTGATGCAGGAAAATCGCTTGAACTCAGGAGGTGGAGGTTACAGTGAGCAGAGATGGCACCACTACACTCTAGCCTGGATGATAGAGAGAGACTCTGTCTCAATAAAAAAAAAAAAAAAAAGATTTCTCATATTATTTTCTAATAAACTACTTCCAGGAACAACAATGCAAGAAAGACACTTCCTCTTTTGAAGTGAAAAATAACGTCTTCCTTCCAATTGCACAACTATGGATGGACAGACACAGGCAAACTTGGAGGATCCCACCGCTAAGCGACTCACTCAGTGGCAACTCCCTGCAGGGAAGTAACTGAATACACGCTGGGTGGGGTAACTTGCACACAGCCATTCTCATCCTGTGACCACCAGCAGAAAACACAAGATGATTACTGAGGTGGCGCTGGTGTCCTTACTCCAGATGCCATGCCTCTCCTTTAGAAACCTGAAATCTTGCAGATCACAGGTCTCTTCCATCTGAAGCCTAAGAAGTTGACTCTTCAGTTAGAGTCTAGTTCCAAGCAGCATGGCAGTTGCCCTATGCGGAATATTATAAACTCCCCTGCTTATTCCTAATGCTGCTAAGCCAGACGACCATTTGTCTCAGAACCTACTCGGGGATCCTCATGCATCCCATGGAAATGGCCTGACTGAATTTTAAACCTCCACAGCCACAGATCTGTGATTTCTTCTGCGAGTCTACAAATCTTGCATCTGGTGAAGGAATTTTCAGTATCCATTTGACTTGTTCCGGAGCACTCTGGAACCACTCTGCAACTGAGTGGCCAAGATCAACATCCCATGGCAGACAAAGGGGCAGAAAAGCACCAAACGCGCTCTCTGAGCTGTGGTCAGCCTGGAGTGAGCCTGCCTGCTGCCCGTGGAGGTGGCTTAGTGCTGCAGTGTGCTGCAGTGCGGTCCCCGCATCAGCTGTCCCCTGCCCATCCCCCTGTCAAGCACAGACACTGCAGAAACAGACCTTCCCTGACATCACTGAGTCAGGCCCTGCCCACGGCATCTCCTGGTCAACCGCTCCAACAGTCACAATGACACCGTGTGTGCCACAGAGGTGACCAGCTTTTGTTCCCCAGCTGCATTCCCTGTTGCTACGCCGTGAGTGCATGATATTAAGCTGCTCTGAGAAGCACTTCATGAAAATACTCAGAAGCAATTATGTGCCTCTTAACAAAATCATATCATGCATAACGGCATCTCTGAGTCTCTCAATTCCAAAGGGGAAGGGAGTGATAATTAAAATAAAAAACCAATCTCAAATGCAAATGACTGAGCTGGCATCCCAGGGAGTGAGGTCTGCTGCACTCTGCTGCCCAACTTCAGACAGACTTTCTCCTCACATGTCCTTTCCTCTGCACAGGGCCAGGGCCCAGCTCTTGGGGTTGTAAGGCTTAGATGGATAAAATGATGGTCTTTACATCTCCATACTAGCAAGCCAAAAGCAACACCTTTATGCTTGTTTTGGTTTTATAGCTTTATCAGGATAATTAAAACACTGTGAAATATTTGGCAAATCGAGAGCTGTGCATTGCGTTAACTGTATACTGTGTGTGATAACGGGATACAGGCAATACACTTACTTAGAAGCAAAGAAGAATTTCTGATCATTAGAGTAAAAAAGTACATTTGAAGAATTCACTTATTCATGCACAAATATTCACTGGAGCACCTACTATGTACCAGGCAGAAGGGAGGACCTAGAACAGTAGTGAAAATATCCTTGTCCTCTTTTGTTGACCAACAAATAATTTATGCAGCTCGAACAAACCTGGAGTTTTAAATTAACAAAAGGTGGAGAAGGGGGAGTAGGCATAATGCATAGATTTAGGGGGCTGATGAGTTTGGTCCTAGTTCTCACCCATGATGCTTCAAAGACAACAGGGTCAGCTTTGAGGGCTTCCAAGTGGATGTCCTTAGGACAGCCCGAGTGGAGCAGCTGAACCCCGCCGTCGGGAGAAAATTCTGCACAGAAGAAAAGTTACAAGTGCAAGTTTCCATGGGCACATGAGGCTTAGAGGTGGCTCAAGGCCAGAGGAGGCTTCAGAGGTCCCAGCAAAGAAAGCCAGCTGCTCTAGCTCCACTTCCTGCCTGGTAGTTCCGAGATTTTTAGTTCTTATCCTGAAATACTAGGCTATATCCATGGCACCGGAAGAACAAGTTCCTGCTTCATCACAGAACAGACACTCTATTATTTGCTGCGGCGAGTGAACTCCGGGCAAGGGTACGGAAAACAGGTGCACAGAGATGTGTTTCTAGTAACACAGGTTGGCCTCCTGTTGAAGACATGAGGATGACAGACGCATAATCCAGAGACAGACACGACCATCCTAAGCATTTTACCCAAGAAAATAAACATTTACATAATATTTCTACACATACATGCTTTGGTAAAAAACAGTATAAGGAGCCACCTACTTAGACCCTTCTAGGTATCAATACAAACTTCACAAAAGTTAGTTGCAATGATACCCTACCTTTAAGTGGGAAAAATGATAGAACTTCTGTGGTCACACAGAAGGCCACAAATAAATATATATAGTTTACATCCTGCGGGATGCATAAGTGAATGTTAGACCCAGAACTGCACTGAGCTGTCAGCCACGTCCTCCCCAGCGAAACGACAAACTTTCTGAGGGCATGGAAGAGCAGGGCAGGATAGGAAAACGCAAAAGCAAAAAAAATCCTTTGACAGACAAGGAAGTATCAAATGACACAAAATAAAGTGTCAACCAGGCTGAGGTTCCCCAGCTCTTAACCCCCCTGGGTAAGTTCCATAACTCCTGGATCTAAAGACTCAGGCAAAGTGAGGTCTGAATAATGTCCTACTTCTGGTGCAGAACCTCTGGGTGTGAGTCTCAGCTTCCCTTCCAGTGGCAGAGTCTCCATGCATGACCCACCTGCCTGTTCCTTGCTAGAGGCCATGTGCTGTGAGTGTGTGTGTGTGATCCACCTGCCTGTTCCTGGCTGGAGGCCGTGTGCTGCCCTAGATGGGGGTTTCTGCTCATCCCAGTGACCATTCCTCTAGACCAGTGGTTCTCAAACTTGAGGAGGGCTTCTTAAGACAGACTGCTGAGCCCTGTTCCCAGAGTTTTGGTCCAGTGGGTCTGAGTGAGACCCAGAAGTTGCATTGCTAACAAGGTCCCAGGCAGGCAGTGCTGATGCTTCTGGTCTAGGGCCACATTTCAAGAACCGCTGCCCTAAGACCCTGGACTGTTTCCACAGTGAAAGAATGACTCCTTTCTCCTCCACCCAAGTGCCTGTTAAAGAATGACCCCAGAACCACCTGCTCAAACAGAAGCAGAGATTCCTACCCAGCATGGGTACGTGAAGCGTCACCTCATCTGAACCATGCCAGAGCCGTCCACAGTAGCTCTGTCGACAATTACTGGGTGCACATTTTCTTCTCAAGCACCCCACCAACTCAGATCAGGCAAAACTTGAAAACGATTTAAAACCCAGCCACCTGTGCTGCTGTCTGCAATGGATCAAGTACTCCTCTACCATTCCCATTGCATCTGACCTCTTTATTACTTTGTCCTTTACTCAGCTGACAACATGGGCTGTCTTTCCAGGTGTCTGTCTCTGCCTCTCATGCTTCTCTAAAGCAGTCTATTTTCCTGAATGGTTCCAGGGAATGACGAAGGATACATTCACCTTCATGCAGTAGTTTCTTCCCGCTACCTTCCAGACATGCACGCGCACGTAAATCCCGGACAAAAAGTCAATCATTCTGATGGCTTTCGTAGCAGCCGTCTGGCTCGTGATTCATTCAAAGCTTCTCTTCGTGAACCTCTTCTCCCTGCACTCCTTTTTTGTGGAAGCAGCAGTTTTAGCCTGGGCAGCTCTGAGACAATTGCAAAGAACACAGGAGTAGAAAAAAGAGCCCCAGGTTTAATCCTGTCACTGTGTGACTTTGGAAAAATAATTCCCACTTTGCACCGCCATTTTCTCATCTGTAAAATGGGGATATTAATATGTATCTTCTTGTTTGTGAGGATGAAATAAACTAATAAATGCAATCTTTTTAAGGGATATGGCTCTCTTACGCCTGAGCTATTATTAGACTGGGCCTTCTGCCCAGCCCTATCTATGGGAATACTGTTAAAAAATTAAATTTTTTTGAGTAACTTTAGATTTACAATAAGTTGCAAAGATCGTAGAGTTCCCATATGCCCCTCACTCAGTTTCCTCTAACGTGGTATCTTATTGTAACCACGGGACATTTGTCAAAACTAAGAAACTAGTATTGGTATATTAGAGCTATTAACTAAATTAAAGACTTGAATCCGATTATAGCACTTTTTCCATGAACGTCTTTTTTCTGTTCTAGGATCTAACCCAGGATCCCACATTGTGTTTAGTTTTGAAGTCTCCTTAGTATCCTTGGATCTGTGACAGTTTCTCCATATTCCTTTACTTTTCAAGATTTTAACAGTTTCAGGCCGGGCGCGGTGGCTCACACCTGCAATCCCAGCACTTCGGGAGGCCGAGGCGGGTGGATCACCTGAAGTCAGGAGTTTGAGACTAGCCTGCCCAACATGGTGAAACCTGCCTCTACTAAAAACACAAAAATTAGCTGGGCGTGGTGTTGGGCACCTATAATCCCAGCTACTTGGGAGGTTGAGGCAGAAGAGTTGCTTGAACCCAGGAGGCAGAGGTTGCAGTGAGCCAAGATCACACCACTGAACTCCAGCCTGCCAGCCTGGGTGACAGAGTGAAACTCTGTCTCAAAAAAAAAAAAAAAAAAAAAAGGTTTGAACAGTTTTGAAGAATACTGGTCATGTATTTTGTAGACATCCCTCAACTTAAGTTTGCCTGGTGTTTTCTAATCCTTAGACTGGGTTCTGGGTTTTTAGGAAGAGCATCAGAGGTGAGGCGCCCTGCTCATCACATACAATCAGAGGGTATAATGATGTCCTGGTGAGGTCAACCTCCATCACTTGGTTAAGGCAATGTTTGCCACATTTCTCTACTGTGAAGTTACAATTTTTCTCTTTCCATTCTTTGGAACTAAGTCACTAAGTCCAGTCCCAACAACAAGCAGGTAACTAAGTTCCACCTTGCAGATGGGGGAGTATCTACATGTATTATTTGGAGTTCTCTTGTAAGTAAGATTTGTCCTTATTTAACGTATTTAGTCAATCACTTATATATATCAGTATGGACTCCTGAACATTTATTCTAAACTTTGGGTCACAACCTGATACTGTTATTTATTTTGTTGCTCCGAGTGTTCAAGCTTTGTCCATCAGGAGCTCTTTCTGGCTGACCCTTGTGCCCCTCTGACGTGCCCTCATCCTTTTTTCTTCCTTTTAGCACTTCCTTCCTTTCTGGCATTACAAGATGCTCCAGATTCATCTTTCATTTCCCCTGTGCCAGCCCTAGAACGTCCATTTCTCTAAGGAGTGGAGCTTTGGTTCTTTTTATTGGAGAATGGTATTTAGAAACCAAGATCTGAGTGCTGAGTGTTCATTGCTATTTAGGTATCACTGCTTCCAGGCTTTCTCGATGAGCAGAGCTAAGAAATATATGTATGTATAATAATTCATGTATGTACACTTATCTATAGTTATTTCTGTATCAACCTGTATACACAATAATGTAAACATGAGTTCCCACTGATGTCTCTGTGTCTAATACAGCACTGCAGTGTTTATTAGAGCCTTCTGAGGGCATTTTTTTTTTTAGAGCTGGGGTCTTGCTATGTTGCCCAGACTGGTCCTGAACTCCTGACCTCAAGCTATCCTCCTGCCTGCCTCAGCCTTCCAAAGTGCTGCAATTACAGGCATGAGCCACCATGCCCAGCTGGCATTTTAAAAATAGATTAAACGATGATGAAAGTAACTGTGTGTTACCTAGCTATAATAAACTGATAGATGAAATGCTGAAAAGAAACCTTATTGACATATTAAACTAAAAAAAAAGAGACCTTCAGGTTTAATTCCTGTATCCCAAAAGTATAAGCAGAGGGTATAGTATAATAGTATATTCATTTACATTATACATCAATTGCTAGTTTCCAACAATATTAGAAAGCATAAGTATAAATAGAAAGAGACTCATAATCCCAGAATAGCTTTGAGTATTACAACGATCGAGAAGAAGATGAAAAAACTCTTGCAACCAATAACTGGCCCAAGGGTCAAAGAATGGTCAGTTGGGGCTTCGGATTCCCTTTTGCTGGGTCGGCCCCATCCTACCCTCTCCATCAGGGCTGTTCCACAAAGTGTCACACAGCACAGTCAGGGGACATCTTTTCCTCTTTCTCTGACAGGGATTCCTAGCCTTCAAAGGGACTCACTTTAAAATATCCCAAATTAATATTCACTTAAATGTTTAAAATTCCTTTGCAATGTTTTAAAGACAGAGACAATTTCATGAAATCAGACACCCACAGTGTGTTCTAAGTTTAGAAGGGCTGGGATTTGCTGCTGTAAAAGTGGAGAATCCCGAGTGTCTGGGCGTCTGCTGTGAGTGAGAAAGTGTCTACGCCAGGAAACCAGCTCCTGGCCAGATTTCCCAGGCCCTCAGGCCCCAGCAGCACCTGCTGCTTCCTCTAGATTTTACACAACTCACTTTCAATCTTCAAACTTAATTAATTTTCCTGGTTGTACTAAGCAATACACTGTGCAGTGGTTCCTGATATTTTATCAGATAATTTAGTTTAAAACATTAAGTCCCTCCTCTGGCCAGGCGTGGTGGCTCACACTTGTAATCCCAACACTTTGGGAGGCTGAGGTGAGGTGGATCACCTGAGGTCGGGAGTTTAAGACCAGCCTGGCCAACATAGTGAAATGCCATCTCCACTAAAAATGCAAAAAATTAGCTGGGTTGGGGTGTATGTCTGTAATCGCAGCTACTCGGGAGGATGAGGCAGAAGAATCGCTTGAACCTGGGAGGTGGAGGCTGCAGTGAGCTAAGTTCTCACCACTGCACTTCTGCCTGGGCAATGGAGCGAGACTGTCTCAAAAAAATAAATAAATTAAAATAAAGTAAAATCAATCCCTCCTCCTGAACACACAAAATAAAATGTAAACTCTTTGTTGTGATACGGAATGGATTGTTCTTTAACAACTGTCCCAGACTACGTTTTAGAGTTCTCTCATAACTCAATGTTCTCCAAAATTCCTGGTTCACGACCAGGAATTTTACTTACTTCTGGGCCTCTGCCAAGGCCCACCTTTCCCCTCATCTACCTGGTGAACTTCTTAACTCTTCCGAATGTGGCTCAGACATCACTCCAGTATTATTAATAATAATAATAGCAGCTACTGGACATCTACAGTAAGCCAGACATTCTACATGGATTATGTCGAATCCTCAAAATGACTCTGAAGGAAAGATTTTCCCCTTCATTTTCAGATGAGGAAGCTGATGCTAAGAAAATCTGTTACTTACCCAAGAGCAACCACTTATAAGCATCAGGGCAGAGATTTGAACACAGACTGGACACCAGACCAATGTTCTTTCCGCTATGCCTGGTAAACCTTCCACATTTTGCCCTGGGTCCTAACAGTATTGAGCAAATGAAGGGATAGTTCTTTTCCTACCTGTCATTCCTGCTAGAGGCTAGAATGTGAGCTTTTTGAAAGCAGGGACCGTGTCTTGTATCCCTAGCACCATCCAGAGAGTGAGTGCGTGTGGAAAGGATTATTTTCTCATTTAAACTCCTGGAAGCCTATTTATTGATGAGGTCATCCAAACTCTGGGGCAAGAACCCTGAGCAGCCTCCGCTCCCCACAGTGCAGTCCAGGTGGCTCATACACCAATGAGCAGTTTTATCACCTGTCCAGGGGCAAGAGAGGATGGTCAAAATGATCCAAGCCCAGAAGAGCTGACTTGGAAAGCAAGTATGTCTGCCCGGCTGGCTGCGGTCTGCTTCCAACTCAGGGAAGGAAACCAGGCAGTTACGGTGAAGACTCTGGAAGCAAGGCTGGGAATGAGCTGACTTCACAGGCACACACTGGAACTTCCCAGCAGTGTCACTTTTCTATAGCCACAGAGTTTCGCATGAAAAATACCAATCCCTAACTTTGGCCTGGTGGCTCACGCCTGTAATCCCAGCACTTTGGGAGGCTGGGACGGGTGGATCACTTGAGGTCAGGAGTTCGAGACCAGCCTGGCCAATGCAGTGAACCCCGTCTCTACTAAAAATACAAAAATTAGCCGGGCATGTTGGTAGGTGCCTGTAGTTCCAGCCACTCAGGAGGCTGAGGCAGGAGGATTGCTTGAACCCGGGAAAGGGAGGTTGCAGTGAGCCGAGATCGCACCACTGAACTCCACTCTGGGCGACAGAGTGAGACTCTGCCTCAAAAACAAAACAAGCCGGGCACGGTGGCTCACGTCTGTAATCCCAGCACTTTGGGAGGCCAAGGCGGGTGGATCACGAGGTCAGGAGATCGAGACCATCCTGGCTAACCCGGTGAAACCCCGTCTCTACTAAAAATGCAAAAAATTAGCCGGGCGTGGTGGTGGGCGCCTGTAGTCCCAGCTACTTGGGAGGCTGAGGCAGGAGAATGGCGTGAACCCAGGAGGCGGAGCTTGCAGTGAGCCGAGATCAGGCCACTGCACTCCAGCCTGGGTGACAGAGCGAGACTCCATCTCAAAAAAACAAACAAACAAACAAACAAACAAAAAAAACACCCAACCCCTAACTTTGAGATGTTCCCCCTTTTCAAGAGAAAAATGGACTATTTGGAATACAAATGACTGGCAACCCCCCTCAATGAAAGGAGTGACTTTCGTTAGTTACCAAAATGTTTAACAAGTCAGCCAGGTTCAACTGTTGTATAACATGTGGTTTCAACTGGGTTAAACAAAAGAAACACCTTCTAGAACAGCCCCAGAAAGTGTCCATGAATATAAATGCCTGCACATCAGCTAATGAATAATATCAGCAAACACGAGAACTCGTTATTACAACTGCTGAACTGAGCCACCTTGGGTCCTGTTGCCAGAGGAGAAGAAAAAGTTTTGCCTTGGCAGGTAAGTGAATGAAGAAGCAATCGTCAAATACCATCTGCTATTTTAAAACACGTTATTTGTAGCTCAAGTGCACATGTGCTCCCCCGCTGCCATCCATCTCTCATTCCACTTACAGCCCTTGGCTGCCCCGGCAGGGAGAGCTGAGGAGGCAAAGGAGGCATGCCTGCAACTATTTCGGTAGAGCACTGTGAGCGCTGCTTAGGAAGTCTCCTAAATTTTTTAGGAAGCTCAGAAGGACAGGGAAAATGAAGTCACTTAATTCCCTCCCAGAATAAATGGGGCCACGAGAGTATATTAAGCTGCTCCTCCCTGGCAAGCCGTTTAAGATGTCCAAGTGCAGAGGGAAGGGTAAGGGCCGGGTGGAGATAAGGCACAAGCTGTACCACTCTGATTTTCCAAAGCAATGGCTAAATTTAGCCATAGAAAAAACTGCCATACTCCCCTTTTTAAAAACTCTCTGACTCTGTATACCGAAACACTAGAAATGGCAATGAGCAATGCTGCTTAGGTCTTCTTCTTGTGCGGTAATTCTGGATCCATATTTCTTCTTCCTGGTCTTTGTTTTACATTATCCCCATATTCAGTCTTGGACTCATTAAGAAAAATCATTCAGGATGCTGCCAAAACCACGGACCAACAGCGATTAGACAAAACGTTACAACAGCAGCAAAGCAAACTGACGATCATTTCTCATTTGAAATCTTCGGGTGTCTCAGTGTGAAAATCTCAAACCTATTCTCCAAGGAACATTCAGGCAGGCAGCCACATCACAACACAGTCTCGAGCACCGACGGCACCGCCGCCACACAGGAGCCAACTCTGCTGTCAGTGAAGTGACAAATCCAACTAAGACAAAGGTAGGAAAACTGCAGCTAATTAGCATGGAGTACTAAAGAGCTTTGGAACTCCGATACAGATTCTGCACCTACCTTTAACGAGTCTACAACAGAGGAGAACATCTTAAAGCCGGCTAACTTTGCAGAAAGCAACAAGTTTGGAGCACACTGCCTCAATAGTTTCAGCGCACAGTGAAAATCAGAAATATTATAAACAAGAATTGAGACATTCTAAAGTAAGACTAGTGAAAGGAATACAGAAGAATGGAGAAAGCATATTACTCCTAAGACTAATGAGGTCTTTAAAAAACAAAAAAAGTGCTGGCCAGGCTCATGCCTGTAATCCCCTCACTTTGGGAGGCCGAGGTAGGCGGATCACCTGAAGTCAGGAGTTCAAGATCGGCCTGAGAAACATGGGGAAATCTGTCTCTACTAAAAATACAAAAATTTGCCGGGCATGGTAGCATGTGCCCGTATTCTCAGCTACTCGGGAGGCTGAGGCAGGAGAATCGCCTGAACCTGGGGGGCAGAAGCTGCAGTGAGCTGAGATGGCACCACTGCACTCCAGCCTGGGTGACGGAGCAAGACCCTGTCTCAAAAAAAAAAAAAAAAAAAAAGTGCTGTAATGAGACCTGGAGATGAACAATGAAGGATCTAACCTGGACATGAAGGTGTGATTTCAATGGGTTATATAAAGGAAAACGAAAAATGAAAATCCTAACACTTGAGAAGGGAAATTGCAAAGACAGAAATGACAAAGTGCACAGGAACTGTCAGGAGGCATGGATGCAATAACTAAGCACCTGCGGATTGTTCGGTGGCGCCCAGCACGATCAAAACACCACCTGAAATCCTTGGGGAAGAACCACGGAGACTCCGGCCAGAACACACTCATTCCACAGATGTTTACGGAATGCCCACTGCTGGCTAGGACTGTGCCAAGGCTCCAGGGAACTAAGGGTGAACAAGACAACTCAAGTTGTGAGCCACCCGGACTACAAAAACCTAGCACGATATGAGCCTTTGTCTCCAGAAACTCAGTCTCATACACGTGAACGTAAAGAGAAACTGTGGGCCGGGCGCGGTGGCTCAAGCCTGTAATCCCAGCACTTTGGGAGGCCGAGACGGGCGGATCATGAGGTCAGGAGATCGAGACCATCCTGGCTAACACAGTGAAACCCCGTCTCTACTAAAAATACAAAAACTAGCCGGGCGAGGTGGCGGGCGCCTGTAGTTCCCAGCTACTCGGGAGGCTGAGGCAGGAGAATGGCGTAAACCCGGGAGGCGGAGCTTGCAGTGAGCTGAGATCCGGTCACTGCACTCCAGACCGGGTGACAGAGCAAGACTCCACCTACGTTCATCCCAGTTCACTGCTACATTCCTGAGGCCTAGCAGAGTTCCTGGTGCACAGTAGGCCCCCTTTACTGACTAAATGATTTAATCTCAACTGTCTGAAATATGCAATGTGAACTTCAAGAAGGGCAAGGTACAGAATAATATGTAGAACAAATATTTGTGTCCATGAGTCATTTCTATGATGGGCTTTGTTTTTCAGCCAAGCTATTAAAAGCAGCTCCTTCAGGGCCACCTTTTAGCTAATATGAATATATCAGTTTTTATTTTTATTTTTAGACAGGGTATCACTTTGTTGCTCAGGCTAGAGGGCAGTGGTGCAAACATGGCTCACCACAGCCTCTACCTCCTGGGCTCAAGAAATCCTCCTGCCTTAGCCTCCTAAGTAGCTGGGACCACAGGCATGCACCACCACGCCTGGCGAATTTTTTGTATTTTTGGTAGAGGGAGGGTTTCACTATGTTGCCTATAGTGAGCTCCTGGGCTCAAGTGATCCTCTTGCCTCAGCCTCCCAAAGTGCTGAGATTACAGGTGTGAGCCACTATGCCTGGCCTCAAATTTTTTTTTTTACATGGACATAAATTGTACGTATTTAATGCATACAATCTGATGTTCTGAAGTACATGCACGTTGTGGAAAGATTAAATCTAGCTAATTAACAAATGCACTACATAGTAATGTACTATGTACAAATGTACTATGGAGTACATTTGTTCATTAAACAATGACATAGCTATCACTTTTGTGGTGAGGGCATTTAACGTCTACCCTCTTCGCAATGTTCAAGAATATATCATGATGAACTCGAGTCACCAGGCTGTACAATAATCTCTTGAGCTGATTCCTCCTGTCTAACCGTAAATACACATTCTCTGATGAATATTTCCCCGACATCTCCATTCCCAGCCTCTGGTAATGACTATTCTATTGTCCACCGCCATGAGATCAACTTTTTTAGACTCTGCCTAGGAGTGAGATCATGTGGCATTTCTTTCTGTGCCTGGCTTATTTCACTTCACAGAATGCTGTCCATTATTGAGTTCTGATACTGGCAATGGCAGGATTTCATTCTGTTTTATGGCTGAATAGTACTCCACTGTAGACACAGACTACATTTTCCTTACACATCCATCCACGGATGGACACTCAGGGTGCTACCGTATCCTGGCTATCGTCAACAGTGTTGCAATAAACATGGGAGTGCAGATCTCTCTCCGGCATCCTAATTTCATTTCCTTTGGCTATGTACCCAGTGGTGGGATTGCTGGATCCTCACTAGTTGTGTCAAACGCATTCTCCACACGTTATTTAGGACTGCCATTGGCAAGGCTTGGCTCTCAGAACTAATTGTAGGGGGACCATCTGCACAAATGGTCCTAACTGTCTTGCTAACTTGTGAGAGTTAAAGCCCAAGATGTTTCAAAAATATGTATTTTTCTAAACACTGGATTCTACATAGACTTCTGCTCCAAAACTCGTAAGTTGATTAATTATAATATTTTTCATAGTGCTATAAAATCTGGAAAACATATAGGTAAACAAGTCCTTCCCAACTTAGTAGAAAGAAATGTATATATTTTAAAATAAATAGCTGTATTCTGGATAAAATATCTGTCCAATATTTTATCTTTATTATTAGGGGCTAATAAAATAGGTCCTAATAGATAAAAGGATTTAAGAATATTAGCTGGGCACAGTGTCTCATGCCTGAAATTCCAGCACTTTGAGGCTGAGGCAGCAGGATCACTTGACAAACTCAGGAGTTGGAGACCAGCCTAGGCAGCATAGTAAGACCCTGTCTCAACAAAACATAAAAAAATTAGCTGGGCATGGTGGCATGTGCCTGTAGACCCAGCTCCTCTGAAGGTTGAGATGGGGGGATCACGTGAGCCCAGAAGGTGGAGGCTACAGTGAGCTTCCATCATGCTGCTGCACTCCAGCCCAGGCAACAGAGTGAGACCTTGTTTCAAAAACAAAATAAAACAAAGCAAAACAATTTTATAATTCATCATAGACCCTTCTGATAAATAGACGTCTTTTTAAAAAGTCAATATACCACGTAAATATTTTATTCAGAAACAAACTATTTCCCCAAGGAAAGCACAGGGTTTTAGAAAATATTTAGTCCTCAAGCTTCTTTCGAAGAGTGTCATGATGTCTGTGAGGATTCTTTCACGCCTCGGCTCCATATGCCACATCAGAATACATCAAGGACTGCTCGCCCATGCTGGCATGGCACTCAGTGCCTGTGAGTATCCCTTGGCACCCTACCCCTAGACCAGAATCATCCTTCCATTTCTGCAAATTTGAAATCAGTGAGGCCTGAACAAATACATGAATTACTGAGGCCAGCAATTAAGCATCCCTTGGATTAGGGAGAAAAGCAAAACACTTAAGTGTGCTTTCTGTGAGAGGGGGATGTGGTTGGCACAGTGGCTACACCTGTAATCCCAGCACTTTGGGAGGCTGAGGCGGGAGGATCACTTGAGCCCAGGAGTTCAAGGCTGCAGTGAGCCATGATTGTGCCACTGCATTCCAGTCTGGCCCAGAGAGAGAGGCCGTGCCTCAAAATAAATAAATGAATTTTTTAAAAAAAGTGTGTGGCTGTGGGATGCAGCTTGACTGCATCCAGTTTCAGGGGCTACGCAATCTGCAGATCCTTACAGAAACCCCCCAAGTGGTTAAGGGAGCAGTTAAATAATGGAACAAAACGTTAATAGCCAACTCCAGTGGCACTGTGCACCGTTTCTCAGAATCCTCTCTCTTGAATCCCTAATACCTCCAGACGCTCCTTAGTCTGTTCTCTGCTCTTCCCTGCTTTTCCTGATTTTCCTTCCCTGTCCCAGCCCATTCCCCCTGAGCCTCTTTATTTCCCTCCCTGCTCTCACTTAACTGGTAACAATCCTGTGTGAGGTGGCTAACAAAAATACTTGTGATTAACAGCAGATTAGGCAAAGTCAGGACTCATGATTTTAGAGACAAGAATAAAAGCAAGCTCCGGTAAAACTGTTTCACAGAAAACACAGACTAAAGTCTCTAAAATAGTGAAATGTGAGTCCCAAGTTGGGCTGAATGTAGCAAACAAAGCAAAAAGGGGGGCAGTGAGTTTCAAGATCACACTACGTCAGTTGCTTTGGATAGCATGACTTTCCTTGGTACTAAGATCTGAAATAAATTTCTCCCATAGGTCCTAATAAGAAGGATGCTGTGGGCCGAACGTGGTGGCTCACACCTGTCATCCCAGCACTTTGGGAGGCCGAGGCGGGCAGATCACCTGAGGTCAGGAGTTTGAGACCAGCCTGATCAACATGGCGAAACTCCAGCTCTGCTAAAAATACAAAAATTAGCCAGGTGTGGTGACACGCACCTGGAGTCCCAGCTACTTGGGAGGCTGAGGCAGGAGAATCACCTGAACCCGGGAGGCGGAGGCTTGCAGGAAGTCGAGATTGTGCCCAATGCCAGAGCCTGTGCGACAAGGCAAGACTGTCTTCAAAAAAAAAAGGATGCTGTGATTTCATAGATTTTAACATCCTTGTGACAAAGGGACTACTAGGTTTCAAGTGACTGTTTATTACTGTTTGGTATTAAAGACCACCAAAGCACCATTTCATCAAAGCAATTCAGCAAAGGTTCAATGTAGGTCCAACTTCACAGCTCTCTGATGAATTGGTTTAAGGGTAGACCATTCAGAGGAATACATGCTGATTTCTAAATCTGACCATAGATGAGTTGGATGTTTTAAATTTCTTTAAGGAAAAGCTTTCTATAGTTCGTTGGTTTTAAGTTGCATACGACTAAATCACTCTCAACATTCTCTTCTGCAGGTCAGTGGGCCTTCACTTTTAAAGAAGTCTCCTTACTGCAATGAAATAACATGTTATTTTCTTCTGTTTTCAGAAATGAATGTATCTGGAGTTTGACTAAAAGTCGGTGTTCTGCATAGATAATATCTTTCCACAATTCTTGGTGGAAACAGAGCAGCTGCCAATTTTAAAATCTGTTCAACCATAAACACAATAATCAAGCAACCACTCAGCCCCTGTTCATAACTTGGCCTCTTCAGTGTGGACCCAAGTGACTGCAGTGCTCACCGGCAATATCCCCTATGCTGATATGAAATATACAGATGAGAGAAATTTAAGAGAAAGTGAACTTCCCTTGCTAGAAAAGAGCCTTTAACAACAATTCTTATGCTTTTTGTTCAGGGGCTCTTTGACAATGATAAAGACTGTGAATCCTCTCCTAGAAACACACGTACATACAATATCTTGCATTCAATTTCTGAGGGCTCCGAGAACCATGCCACAGCCTCAGAACTATTTTGTGAGGATGGTCTATCTACTGAAGCATTTCCCAGGTTGCATTCCATGGAACATTTCCCATCAGCTATTGATCAGCAAACACAAAATGTTTTATCAAAGACGTTTTGGAAATACTAGGTGAAACACAAACACATTTACACTTCATTAAGGGAAGACTTTTCTGAACCCGAATATGCTAAGACACGCTATACATTGATAATCACCAATAGTAGATGTGTTTCCTAAACTTATGTGAACCTTTTTGTGGGGTGAAGGGCAGTTCTTATAAGCATTTCCTGAAACTAACATTCCCACGGAAGAGTTTGGGAAGGAAACTAGCCCTAAGGATACCTTTTTGATATAGACAGTCTCTGAGTTAGGAAAGTCTCGGTCCACACTCTTCCTCTTCCTCTTTTTCTCATCAGGCTCAGGTGCTACTCCAGCCTAGCGCAGACTCCAATAAAACTATGTGGATGTATGGTGCATGCCACCCAGAGATCAGTGTGGGAGATGGTTTGACCCAACGTCTCCACACTACCATTACCTCTCTCCCATCTCAGGAGACTCCCTCACTCACCGTGTGTGGTCAGTCAATTCCACTTCAGACAACCTCTGACAGACAGAATCACTTCCGGAGTCTCGCTCTGTCACCCAGGCTGGAGTGCAGTGGCCGGATCTCAGCTCACTGCAAGCTCCACCTCCCGGGTTTACGCCATTCTCCTGCCTCAGCCTCCCGAGTAGCTGGGACTACAGGCGCCCGCCACCTCGCCCGGCTAATTTTTTTTTTTTTTTTTTTTTTTTTTAGTAGAGACGGGGTTTCACCGGGTTAGCCAGGATGGTCTCCATCTCCTGACCCCGTGATCCGCCCGTCTCGGCCTCCCAAAGTGCTGGGATTACAGGCTTGAGCCACCGTGCCCGGCCTACAGAATCACTTCTTTAACCCACCCTCTCCTGATACGGTTTGGCTGAGTTTCCACCCAAATCTCATCTTGAACGGTAGCTTCCATAATCCCCATGAGTCATGGGCAGGACCCATTCGGAGGTAACTGAATCATAAGGGTGGATTTTTCCCATGCTGTTCTCGTGATAGTGAATAAGATTCATGAGATCCGATGGTTTCATAAAGGGGAGTTCTGCACACATCCTCTCGCCTGCTGCCATGTAAGACGTGCCTTTGCTCCTCCTTCACTTTCTGCCATGATTGTGAGGCCACCCCAGCCATGTGGAACTGAGTTCATTAAATCCCATTTTCTCTATAAATTACCCAGTCTCGGGTATTTCTTCATAGTGGTATGAAAATGGACTATCCTTGTTTTAATTATCTGAGGCACCTCAGAAAGATTTCTCTCAGTCTCTTTCTTTGTTCCATTTGGGATAAAAAGTAAGATTGAACTGGGTCTGGTGGCTCAGGCCTGTAATCCTAGCACTTGGGGAGGTGAGGCAGGTGGACTGCTCAGGAGTTCAAGACCAGCCTGGGCATCATATGAAACCCTGTCTCTACAAAAAGTCCAAAAACTAGCCGGGCACAGTGATGCACACTTGTAGTCCCTGCTACTTGGGGGGCTGAGGTAGGAGGATCACTTGAGCCTGGGCAGTGGGAGTTGCAGTGAGCTGAGATCGTGCCACTGCACTTCAGCCTGGGTGTCAGAGTCAGACCCTATCTCAAAAAATAATAATAATAATAATTACAGTGAATAATGCTGGAGTTAGGTTATCAATAAATTTATTACTAACTTTATCCAACTTTATTGAGTTCTACCCTGTGAATTAAGAATCTTCACCAAAACTGTTTCCATTTACCAAAGTTATTTTATATATTTCCTTATTTAAGCAGCATCACGTAATACATAAATGTGAGGTTCATTCTTTCACTTGTTTTGCAACACATACTCGTATGTTATTTATTGACAGACTGTATAGATTATGTAGTTCTATGTTTTATAGTACGTATATATGCGTGCACACACATTATTTTAATTATTTTTCTCCTGCAAATGCAGAGTATCTATAGTGGGTCCCACAAGGTTTTTGTTCTCAGGCTAGCCTGGGAACCTACCTGCCATTTATTGCACTGTTTTCCTGGGAAATGTTATTCAACTGATTTAAAAGCTTTCAGAATCATCAGTTTTTGGCTAAGTACTTCCTATTTTTTACATTAGATAAAACATCTTACACACACACACACGCCAGAGGCATTGGTTCTGGCTAGAGTGACATCGTTTCTTTCACTAGAAAAGAGGATATTTAAATACATTCTGTGGTGATTAATCCAAACCACAGTGTATAATACTAAGGAATTGAACTATACTTTCTGGAAATGATCCTAGGAAATTGTTAGTCAATATCCATTTAAAGATTCACTAAAAGGTGATGGGTTCTGGTTCCTCTTTCTCATTTTAAATGGGACCATGAGAATAAAAGCAAGGAAGAAAGCCCCATAGTGAGTTTCTGTGGCTTCAGGATGGTGTTTTCTTTAGGACTATGATGATCAAGTGTGAAGCCCAAAACCTATCAGTTCCTTCACAGTCGGCACCCCTAGCATCCCTTCCTTCTTCCCTGATCAGGGCACCTTGCTTCTTCCTTGGGGAGTGCAATGGACTGAATGTTTATGTCTTCCTAAAATTCCTGTGTTAAAATCCCAACTCCCAGTGTGACGGTATTAGGAAGTGGGGCCTCTGGAAGGTGATTAGGTCTTGAGAGTACAGCCCTCATGAATGGGATTAAATATGGGTGCCCTTATAAAAGGGACCCCAGAGAGCAACTTGCCCTCTTTCCACCTTGTAAGGATACAGCAAGAAGCTGGCAGTCTACAACCCAGAAGTGACCCTCACACCATGCTGGCACTTGGACTTTCAGCCTCTAGAACTATGAGAAATAAATTTCTGTTGTTTACAGGACACCTGTCCACGGTACTTTGTTAGAGCAGCCTGAACTAAGGAACTGCACCTGGTTTAGGTGGCACAGAGCCCAATTCTTGGCTGCAGGGGTGTATGAGCCAGACCTTATGAATGAGAGGACCATGTCCCCTTATTCAAGAGATTAGACACGTGACTCAAAATGGGCCAATAAGAGATGAAACATTTCCTGGAACCACAGGGAAAGAAGAGCTGTCTTTCTGGAGACATCTGGTAATCTGGCAGACAATAAGCCTGGAGCTCAGAGTGGGCCATCTTGCTGCCATACTGAGGACCCTTCCCTGCTTGAGAATAAAATTAACATAGAGAAGGAGAGTGGGGTGGGGGCAGTGGGGGAGGCCTAATGACATCATTCAGCATCTACAGCCAGTTCTATCTGAAGACAACACTAATTCTGGACTTCATAAGAGTCAATAAATTCCTTTTTTGTTTTTTTTTTTGAGACTGGGTCTTGCTCTGTCACCCAGGCTGGAGGGCAGTGGTGTAATCGTGGCTCACCGCAGCCTCAAACTCCTGGGCTCAAGCAATCCTCCTGCTTCAGCCTCCCGAGTAGCTGGGACTATAGGCGTGTGCCACTGTGTCCAGCTATTTGTTTTAAATTTTTTTTAAAGATGAGGTCTTGCCATGTTGCTTAGGCTAGTCTCAGACTCCTGGCCTCAAGAGATCCTCCTGCCTTGACCTCCCAAAGTGCTGGGATTACAGGTGTAAGTCACCACACTTGGCCAAGTTTCCTTTTTGATATAAGCCAGTCTGAGGTGGAGCTCTGTCACGTGCAGCTGGAAGAGCTGGAAGAGGCTAAAGTCGATCTATTGGCTGGGTGCGGGGGCTCACACCTGTAATCCCAGCACTTTGGGAAGCTGAGGCAGATGGCTAACTTGAGGCCAGGAGTTCCAGACCAGCCTGGCCAACGAGGGGAAATCCATCTATACCAAAAAATACAAAAATTAGCTGGGTGTCGTGGTGCATGCCTGTAATCCCAGCTACCTGGGAGGCTGAGGCACCAGAATAGCTTGAATCTGGGAGGCAGAGGTTACAGTGAGCCAAGATGGTGCCAGTGCACTCCAGTCTGGGTGACACAGTAAGACACTGTCTGAAAAAATAAAATAAAAAAAAAAAAAGTAGGCCAGGCACAGTGGCTCACTCCTGTAATCCCAGCACTTTGGGAGGCCAAGGCGGGCGGATCGTGAGGTCAGGAGATCGAGACCATCCTGGCTAACACAGTGAAATCATGTCTCTACTAATAATACAAAAAAATTATCCGGGCATGGTGGCAGGTGCCTGTAGTCCCAGCTACTCAGAAGGCTGAGGCAGGAGAATGGCGTGAACCCGGGCAGAGCTTGCAGTGAGCCGAGATGGCGTTACCGCACTCCAGCCTGGGCGACAGAGCGAGACTCTGTCTCAAAAAAAAAAAAAAAAAAAAAAGTAAATAGAAAGTCAATCTATTAACTGAAATGTAGATCCTTTTGCTAAATAATTAGAAAAGTTCTGCTTCCACTTATAAATAAAAAATTGCTATTCAATATCATTAAATATACCTTAGTATACAAATGTTATTACAATTTCTCTACAAAACATGTGATAAATGACAGCAGCAATAAACTGTCTTGCTTATTCGAAATGCTGATTCAATGTTGACTGACCAAACATTCAGTAAGACAAGGAAAGGTATACTGAGCTCTGGCCTGGCGGGAGACTATCTGTTGAACTCATACATATGGAGGTATCTTAACTCTTTCAGATCTTAGGTGACTGCTAAATGTGGCATCATGACAGACACATACCACAGAAGAGAATCACAGCAGAATAGCTGAATTGAAAGAGAATTAGGAAATATCCAGTCTAGTGGCTTTCAACTTTTTAAAACTGTGGTCCACAGAAAGAAATAGAAGCCACCACACACTCCCCCATATGGAAACAAAAGCTTCCCAAATCAATACTTACTCTTACTATACGCAATGCACTCCGATTTTAAAATCTGATGATGGTGACCATGCTTTTCTGAACCACTAATGGGTCTGGAAAACAGGTAAGAGAGCCAGAGATACAAGGTAATTTATGTAAGGCTTCTCATTGAGTGAATGGTGGAGCTGAAACACTCAGTACCCATCCTGCTGTATTATACTGAAGAAAACAGCTGGTGCCTACACACATCCCTAGACAGTGGCTTCTGGCCAATCTTCGAAGTCTGGGAAAATGATTCAGATGTCAGGCCTATTTTACACTGGTAGTGTCCAGGATTTTTAGGGCCACCTCAAGACCACTTAAGTGAAAACCCACATCCACCAGTTGGCCTCAGACTCATATTCACATAGATCGACTTTCGACTCCTCTCACTCCTGCTTGAACTGACCTGCATGGCAGATCATTTGGAGTCTGTGCCTAAATGACCAACAGGCAAGACTGAACCGAAGGCATGAAGGCACAGAGTAGGATCAGGTTTGTCTTGGGCTTGAAGAAACACATTTCATGACAGTCTCCTCACCCTATCCAATGAGTAGCATCACGCTGGATAATTGCTTTGCCAAATAACAGTATTCATGAAACTTCAACTCCCAGCTGGCATGATGCTAGGCATAGTAGATACAGCTTAGGTGCCGCCCCTCCGCACCCCATAAACGGCTGTTAATCTAATCTGGGTGGTGAGAAGAAAAGCTTCATTAATAAGACTTGAGTGAGGCTCAGAGAAAAAAAGAGATAGAATTTAACATGGAGTACGGGTGAGGGTAGGCACACCAGCACACCAGCCTGGCTGCGTGTGACAGAGGACTCATGCCGTGTGGCTGGTGATGGGGCGAGGCCAGCTGGAGAGTGAAATATGATGCATGGGGTGGTGAAAGTCAGGTGAAACAAGAAAGGTGAAAAAATGGAGAGGCTGATTAATTTTAGTAGTTGATAAATATTAGTTTAATATAATGGATACATTTATTTACATGGCTTATCCTCACTTGCCACATTACAAAAACATTATGTAGCTTTATGATCAGCACTTTAACTCCTAGACATATTTACCTTCATTAAACTCCTTATACCTTATTTTCCTCAAAGCAATATTTAATTTATTAGTTTTAATTTGCTAAGCAATGGATGTATAGTAGGTGCTTCAAAGATGAGTTGACCAGTCTTTTCACATCATGTCTAAAGCTATGCTCTATTTTCAATATTTACAAGACGATATAAAATTAAACAAATTACAGGGATCACGATACTTTATAAACTAAAATTTCAGTTAGTCTATGAAAGGAACTTTACGGAAATGAAGCATTAAACAAGATCATACTGGCATTCTCCCCCTCCATTGTCTTTTTTTTTTTTTTCTTTTTTTTGAATCAGGGTCTTGCTGTTGCCCAGGCTGTAGAGCAGTGGCATGATCACGGCTCACTGCAGCCTTGAACTCCTGGGCTCAAGCGATCCTTCCGCCTTGGCCTCCCAAAGTGCAGAGATTAGAGGTGAAAGCCACCACACCTGGCTTTTTGTTTTGTTTTCTCTTGTTGAGATGGGGTCTCACTCTGCTGTTCAGGATGGAGTGCAATGGCACAATCACAGCTCACTGCAACCTCCACATACTGGGCTCAGGTGATCCTCCCACCTCAGCCTCCTGAGTAGCTGGTACTGTAGGCATGCACGGCCACACCTGGCTAATTTCGGTATTTTTTGTAGAGATGGGGTTTCTCCATGTTGCCCAGGCTGGTCTTGAACTCCTAGGCTTAAGTGATCCACCTGCCTCAGCTTCCCAAAGTGCTAGAATTACAGGTGTCAGCCACCACACCGGGCCCTATTTTTAAAGTTACCATTCACAAGGTATCATACCATGGTTTTAATGAGTCACTTATTATACTGCTTGTGGGGTGAAGAGTAACTATTTTCTGATGGTGAAGGCATCTCCTTGTCTGCCTGTCATGTTAACCCAAATGTAGTCACATAAGAGAACAGCAAAGAAAAGATGGTCATTTGACTTTAGCGCAATTCATTCAAGAAGAGGGTAAGACTCTAACTGAAGGTCTACATGACTATGAATGCCAACATCCCCATGACATGATGTGACACTACACAGTGGTGTCACCCAGCAGGCTAACAAGCACTTCTGAAATGTTAAATGTGACTAATATTAACATGTGGCTTTTAAGGTAATTCAATACATCACATCTGGACTTCTCCAACCATCACACCTATAATCTCAGCACTTTGGGAGGCTGAGGTGGGTGGATCACTTGAGCTCAGGAGTTTGAGCCCAGCCTGGACAACATGGAGAAACCCTGTCTCTACAAAAAATACAAATTAACCGGGCATGGTGGTGTGTGCCTGTAGTCCCAGCTACACAGGAGGCTGAGGCGGGAGGATCACCTGAGCCTGGGAGGTGGAGGCTGCACTAAGCCATGATCGTGCCACTGCACTCCAGCCTGGGCGACAGAGTGAAACCTGTTTCAAAAGAGCCTCACATCTTTCACTTGGGAAACTTTCATGTCAACCAATTCTTTAACTTCACTGTCTTTCTCATATGAAGTAAATAATTCTTAGTTCCACTTGTTATTCACGTACTGGATTCTAGAACAGCTCCCCATGAATATACGGCAGCAATAACAGCTCTTAGTAAAGGCCAGTTCAGTCCTAAATAGAAGACTAAAGAAAAGCCTGGGCCGCACGCGGTGGCTCACGCCTGTAATCCCAGCACTTTGGGAGGCTGAGGCGGGCGGATCATGAGGTCAGGAGTTCAAGACCAGCCTGGCCAACATAGTGAAATTCCATCTTTACTAAAAATACAAAAATTAGTCGGGCATGGTGACGCGCACCTGTAGTCACAGCTACTCGGGAGACTGAGGCAGGAGAATCACTTGAACCCGGGAGGTGCAGGTTGTGGTGAGCCAGGATCATGCCTTTGCACTCCAGCCTGGGCAACACAGTGAGACTCCATCTCAAAAAAAAAAAAAAAAGAATAGCCTGAAATAATGTGTCCGCCAGGGTATCACCAAAGCCAAATCCTTAAATAATACAAACAAGACTGTTATTAACGAGTGCATGAAATACTGTATTTCCATTTGAGTTGTTCAGATTATAATTAATCAGGACAACCTCATCAAGGTCCCTCAGGAATACACAGCAGTTCTCTGCTTCTTTTCACTACTAGGCTACATTTATTTAGGAAATGCATACGCTGTAAGTAAATGCTATTTTCTAGAACATTAAACATTATTACTCTCTAAATCTAATACAAAGAAAAAGAGAAACATAAATTTGCTAGTGTCTAATTCTGGTCTTGGAATAATAACTATTTTTTTTTCTAAACACACAGCAGGAAAAGTGCTTCTGCATAATGCATTTCTCTTGATCCGGTTCCCGGCAATAGTTTCTCAATAAGACACAGATTCTGTAGGGAAACGAAACAGTTCCGTTCCTCAAGGTAGTAACAGAAAAAGACTCCTTGTATGTACAGCCAAACATTTTATCGATAAAACTTGGGAGTACAATTTTTTAAAAGCCTCACTGGTGGAAAAAATATAATGCATTCATTCAAGCAACCAAACACAGGAGGCACTTCTGTAGTTATCTGAGGGCACCTCTCACGTTTACTGAGTCGGCTTCCGGGATTAGATACTTCAGGCCGCCAAGAGAACTTGTATCAAGTAAAAGTGGGCAAAATAGAAAACGGACTTTAAAATTGTCGTCCCTCCCTGGTGAGGCAACTGATTAAGAAAACAGTCTGCAAGAATATCATCATTTCAGAAATCTATTCTGATACCTGATTTATAGGGAAATGTTTTTGATGTCTGCAGTAATCTACAGAGATCGAAAAAGTCTCAAACACCAGAATGCCATCAGCGCCACCTCTAAAGAGGCGCAATACCTAGAAACCAGATCACCAGAGCTCCAAAAATGTGAAAGGGCCACCCCGAGCGTCTATCCAGGCCCATCTGCGCGTGGAAAGCGCTCTCCGGTCGCCAGCCTGCAGAGAAGCAAAGCTCTCAGAAGTTCCTCCGAGCCTTACATCCACTTTCGGGACTGCCCTGTGCACGCGGGTGAATCGAGCGTCCCTCCGCTCCCCTGGGCTGCAGGCTGAGACAGTCCCCTGCCGCCCGATTCCGCACCCCTCTGAGGAGCACAGGGCTGTGCCTGCACCTCGCCCTGCACCTGCCAGCCCAGGGACACCGCGCCCCCGCCTCGGGAAGGAGGCGGCGCTGAGTCCCAAAAGCCCTCGGCGAGGAGAAGCCGCGCGGCCCGAACTCACTCGCCGCGGGCCGGGCCCCCGCGTCCCCCGACGCCGCCCCAGCCCCGCCCGCGCGCGCCCGACACGCTCGTCCCCGCTCTCGCTCCGGTACAAACGCGCGCGCGCGTCAGCGCACCGCTCCAGAAGCGCATCCGGCCCGCGCGCGCGCCCGGACACGCGTGGCTCACACCTGCCGCACACGCCCCTCGCACAAACACGCGCGCCCCTCACGCCTGGCCACTCCAGACACACAGCCCCAGGCCCCACGCAGGATCAGGCGTCGACACACCCTCGCGGCATGGCCACGCGTGCCTCCCACCCACTCCCCGGCCAAACGCACACCCTCCCCGCAGCCCCTCACCCTTGCTCCTCACACTCACTCCCCACTCTCGCCCCAGAAACACACCCCCCCACACTGGGCCCGCCGCATCCCCACACCCCCCACTCGCGCCAGAAACGCGCGCACCCTCGCGGCCCCTCCCCGCCGCGCATAAACACTCCCGGCCCGCGCACGCCCTCCCGGCCTGGCCCCGCACCGCACACTCACACCAGAAACACCCGTGACAGCGCGTGCACCACGCCCCCGGCCCGCGAGCACGCGTGCCCCCCACGCCTCGGCCCCGCCCCCGCCCCGCGCGCGCCCCCGCCGGCCGCCGCCCTCGCCCGCACGCGCCCTCCGCCTAGCCGCGTGTCGCCGCGCACTCACCCGGACTTGCTGAGCTCGGCTCCCACTCGGTCAGGCTTGCGCCGAGCCGCCGCTCACTGGCTCCTGCGCCCCGCCCGGCCCCGCCCGGCCCCGCGCCCGCTCAGCTCCACTCGCCGCAGCTGGAACGACTCGCGGGGCTCCGGGTACCGCGGTCTCCCCGCCACTGCCCGAGTGCGCCGCCCGGACCAATGGCGGGGCGCGGCGGTGAGCTCACCGGACCCGACCCCGCCCCCCAGACCGCGTGGCCCAATGGGAGGACGCGACGTCACCCGGAGCCGGGCAGAGGCTGGTGCGGGGCGCGGAGCCGCTCGGCGCGGGGACTGCGCCGGAACTGCGCCCGAGCCGCGCTGGACGGCTGGGGCCCGGCCGGAGGGTGCGGGCGGAGCGCGCCGCGGGCTTCCCCGCGCGAGATCCGGGCCCCGGCTCCTCGCGACGCGGTCCCCGCCGCTCCGCCCGCCCGGCTCAGCGCGGCCCGCGAAGGGGGCGGCCACGGTCCCCTCGAGGCCGGGACGGCTCGGAGCCCGACGGCTGCACCCGTTGCCAGGGCCGACGGCCCCAGGAGCCCCGCGCGGGCCGCTCGTTCCCCTTCCCGCAGGGCCGCCCCGCGCCCGCCTTGCTTGGCTCCCCGCGCCGTCGGGGCCGCCCGAAGCTCCGCGCCGAGGACCCGCGTTCCCGGGCTCGGGCTCTTTGCGCGGCCCCGGCGCGCCCTGCGGCGGCGGCGTCTGCAATGCAGCGGGCGGGAGGAGCCGGCGCTGCGCAACGAGCTGGAGAGCGCGGGGGCCGGGCGGGAGGAGGGGGCCGGGGCCCGAGGACCCGGGGAGGGCCAGGGCGGGGCGGAGGACGGTGGGCGGGGGCGGGGGCGGTGGCTCCGGCTTTGGGGGAGTGCGGCGCTCGACCCCCTTAGCTGGAGTGCGGACCTCCGCCCACCCTGTAGGTCTAACCTCCGCGTTCCAAAGTTCCAGCTCCAGCCCTGCGCACATGGGGACTTCTGCGTGAGGGCCTCTCGCCCCGGCTACAAACCCCGAGCCGCACCTCTTCATCGAGGCTCAGGCGTCCCGAGCGGATTCAGCTTGCTTCTTTCCCTGTGCTGTTTGCAGTCCCACGGCCTCGCACAGGGAAAGTGCCTGACCCCAAGACTTGTGATGAGACCGCCTATTTTTGTTTTTGTTATATATAGATAGATACAGATATATAGATATATATAGAGTCAAATATCTGTAAAATCGGCCATGTCTGCCATCTGGGTAAAAAGGTGTCTCGAAATTGGGGGCGGAGTCTTTTCTGACCCTACCCAAACGCACACAGAAACAACCCCAACATTTGCAGAGCCCTTAAGCCTGTACACCCAATGAGGAATCGCTTGTTAGAGGCCGCGTGAAGGACACCCTGACCAAGCTGGGCCCTGCCTGTGCCGGTAGATCGTCCATGGCTTCCCTTGGGGGCTGCCACCCACTGTAAACCTGAGCAAGTTAATCGCCTGTTCTGAAGCCTGCCCTGGCAAAGCCCCAGTACATATTCCAATCCTCCTCTAGGTCAGTATTCCCACTGCACCTGTCTCTACCCCTCGCCTGCCCCCCGGGTCACCACGCAGGACCCCTTGCACGCCCCCCCCCCAACTTTGCTATGCACCTGCTCCCCTTTATCTGCTAGGGAGACTCCTATGCATTCATCAAGGTCCACCTCAAATCTGGCCACCCTCCGTGGCTTTTCCTGACGCTCTGGGCAGAACCGAACCTCCAGCTTTCTTATGTGTTGTGTTGCAGTACACAGTGAGTGGGTTCTGTTTGTTTCCAGGGTGGCAATGAAAGGGTAGTCATCAGGGACACATGGGCTCGGGAAACCAACCCCCTGGGTTCAGAGTGGGCTCCTTGCTAGCTGTGTTCCCCACTGTCTGTGCCTTCATAGCTATAGTGCGAGAGTTAAAGGAATCAATAGGTGGAACGTGCATGTACTAGTGCCTGGCACTGATGTACATTCAATCAACATTAGCTACCGTTGCCAGCTTTGCCAAAACAGGGTACTTGGGGGTGAGCAGAAGTGGCTGGAGGTGGGGCTGGCTTCTGGGTTTCTGGTGCTGTTTTAATCTCGACCTGGGCACTCGTTTAGTTGTGAAAAGTCATTGAGTTGCATACTTAGAATATGCGCACTTTTCCATATGTCCATCATACATTAATAAAAAGTGTTTCTAAAAGTTGTTTTTCACTAAGAGCAAGACAGCCCTCATCTCCTTGAGAACAAGAACAAAGCCTGACTTATCCCAGCAGCTTGCACAGTGCTGGTGGGGCACACTGTAAGTGCTCAGTTGATGGTTGTTGAATTGCTCTGAATGGATTTGTGAGGAAGAGACCAGCAGGGGTGGAGGCTGACAGGAGAGACAGCGCCTTCCTCTGTACTCTAAAGTGCCAGGGAACTGGTGGTGATTTGGATCCAGTTCAGGCACCTGAAACCCAGTTAAAGAGAAGAAATCTTCAGTCTTTTCTCTCAGGTGGAGAAGTTCTTTTTCCTGGTTTTGTTTTGTTTTTGGCAGACACAGGGTTCAGTCCTGGCATCCCAGCTGTCTGAGGAGGGGCCTCAGGGGTACCTCACCCTTCCTCCACAGCCCCACCTCTGCCGAGCAGGTGGGACAGGTGGGGTCATGGCTGCAGCAGCCCAGGAGGCACTGGCTGAGCCCTGCTGAGTGGGTTGGGGTCAGGAGCCCGGGGTGATGTTTCTGCATGGGGGATGTCCTGGTACTGTTCCTCAGCTGAGCTCATTCTTCTCCTGGAGTGCCCTCACTGCACCACAGGAGCAGGAGGCTTCCTTGGGTCCCTGTCTTGGAAAGTCAGAGCTAGGGCGGGATGAGCTGGGTGCTCCTGAGGCGAGCCCCGAGCTCTGCCAGTGCCCTAGAACTGAATCTCCACAGGTGGTTCCTTGTGGTATTCGTGTTCTTTCTTCCAAGTTAGAAAATAAGAGAGTAAGGCATGCGCGTGAGTCAAGCATATTGTTACACTGGGTTTTTATGGGGCTTTGAGTATACCTGGGTTGTTTTGTAAAATAGAGAAAAAGAAAACTTTACTCAGTTGTGAGTCCATTGGCAGTACCGAGGTCAAGTGCAATTTTTGTCCCTTAAAGCAGATACAGCCAGGCACAGTGGCTCACACCCGTAATCCCAGTACTTTAGGAAGCTGAGGCAGGAGGATCACTGGAACCCAGGATTTCAAGACCAGCCTGGGCAACATAGTGAGACCTCCTCTCTACAATTTTTTTTTTTTTTTTAATTAGCTGGGTGTGGTGGTGTGTGTCTGTAGTCCTTGCTATTTGGGAGGCTGAGGTGAGAAGATTGCTTGAGCCCAGGAGGTTGAGGCTGCAGTAAGCCATGATCACACCACTGCATTCCAGCCTGGGCAACAGAGCAAGACCCTGTCTCAAAAAGGACGGGGGGAGCAGATACAGGGAGTTGATATCGGCCCTAACCCTGCTGAGGGTCTCAGGATGAACCCAGGGGGTAGATCCTATTGCAGAGGAGGAGGAAGGGAACTTCAGTCTGTTGGATGCCTGTTATCTGCCTGCTGTTGTGCTAGGCACTCATATACACTGCTGCTAATTCTCCTACAAGTAGGATATTCCATAGAGGGTAAGACAAAGGCTTCAAAAAGTCAGCTAACTTGCTCACAGCCACACAGCTGGAAAGCAGTGGATCTGGGTTTCAACTTCAGAGCCTGTGCTCATTCTGTCCTACTCCAAGCACCTAAAAACTCTTACCATTAAGTAGATATATTTGTTTAACAGAACAGTCTGGAAATTTCTACAAATAATTTTTTTTTTTTTTTTTTGAGACAGGAGCTCACTCTGTTGCCCAGGCTGGAGAGCAATGGCATGATCTTGGCTTGATGCAGCCTCAACCTCTACAAGGGAATTTTACTACAATGACTAAAGTTCAAGATGCACAACAGAAAATCCACATCAACTGATTTCATTACACTACACCTGTTACATTTCAGTACACTCTGGGGAAATGGTAGTCATTAATATTATATACCAAATATCTCTGGTTGCTATCCCTGGGGGTGCTTTGCACTGGCCTGAACCCTTTGAAATTAGATGTGACCATGTGACTTTCTTGGGCCAATGAAACATGAGTAAATCTGGTGTGTATTATTACAGATAGAAGTTTTAAGAACCTGCCCACCACATTCTTTCCCCCAGCCCTGGCAATTGTGCAAGCTTGTTTATAGGAAGAGGTAGCCTCTGCCAGCCTGGGCCCCTGTGTGACCATGATGAGTAGGGCCCTCCCTAGCAATTGTAGTTGGACTTGTAGCATGAATGAGAAATCCAGTCCTGAGATTGAATTTGTTGTTACTGCAGCATAATCTAACCTCTCCTGTCTGATAAGAAATCAGATGTTTCTGTATATATCAACTTCCAGTAAAAAAAAAAACCTCACAGGATTCTGCTCAAACTAAGTGACAATTTAAAAATAAGAGCAACATGTATATTCAGTATATCTTTAAGCCTTGAAGAAGTAGAAAACATTTTTAAAAGCCACAGGTAAAGCTGACAAGGCAATTCAATGGGGAAAGAATTGTCTTCAACAAATGGGGCTAGGACAATGGGCTATCCACATGATAAAGAATGAAGCTGAACTCCTGCCTCACACCATATATAAAATGTAACTCAAAGTGGATCAAAGACCTAAATATAAGAGGTAAAGCTACAAAACTCTTAGAAAAAAAAAATGACAGTAAACCTTCATGACCTTGGATTTGGCAATAGTTTCTTAAATATATGAAAAGCACAAGCAACCAAAGGAAAAAATAAATAAATTGAACATTATCAAAATTGAAAACATCTATGCTTCAAAGGGCAACATCAAGAAGTAAGACATTTCACTAAAAAGGAGAAAATATTTGCAAATCTCATATTTCATAAGTGACTTGTATCTCGAATATAAAGAGAACTCTTACAGCTCAAAAACAAAAAGTAAAGAACCAGTTTTTTAAATGGGCAAAATATCTGAATAGACATTTCTCCAAAGAAGATCTCTAATAAGGGCATGAAAAGATGCTCAGCATTTGATTTGAGGAAATCAAAATCACTGAGGAAATGCAAAGCAAAACCACAATGAGATACCACTTCACACCCACTAAGTGACTATAATCACAAAGAAAGACAATAACAAGTGTTGGCAAGGATGTGGAGAAATTTGAACTTTTATACACTGGTGGTGGAAATGTAAAATGGCACAGCTACTTAGGAAAAGTCTGGCAGTTCTTCAAAAGGTTAATCATAAAGTTATGATGTCACCCAGCCATTCCATTCCTAGGTATATATCCAAGAGAATGAAAAGAGATGTTCATACCTATGGACATTTACTTAGCAATAAAAATAACGAAGTACTGATACATGCTACAACGTGGGTGAACCTTAAAAACATCATGCTAAGTGCAAGAAGCCAGCCACAAGTCCATACATTGTATTATATAATTTATAGAAAATGTCCAGATTAGGAAACTATGGTGACAGAAAATGGATCAATAGTTGCCTAGGGAGGGTGGTGGGGGGGGAGCTGAGGACGAATGGGGAGTGACCCTGCCATGGGTGCCAGGATCTTTCTTGGGGGATGAAGATGTTCTAAAATGAGTTTGTGGTGATGACTGCACAGCCCTGTGAAAAACTCAGAACCTTCGAATCGTACTTCAAATAGGTAAACTGTATGGTATGCTAATTATATCTCAATAAAGCTGTAACACACACACACAGACAAAGGAGAAGAGAAAGAGAATGAAGAAGTATAGAATAGAAATCGATGGATTTAACTTGAGAAAAGAAGACTGACCGACGGGAAAAGCTAGGCCCAGGTCAGGAGAGTCTGATGGCTGATCCTCCCAGTAAGTCGGTCTGGGCCTATGTGGGGTACAGTGGCAGGAGGGGAATGTGAACAGACAGGCCCTGTCCCATGACTACTCGGTGAGGAGATGAGACTGGCACAGGGGAGGGCCTGAGTCACACGATGGTGATGCACAGGGCAGAAGGTGTCAGAAGAGAGGCAGTTTCTCACGGTGCTTCTGAAGGTCGTGAAAAAGCCAAGGGTGAGTCTGTGAAGTCCTTGCTGGCCATAACACTGTCCCTGACAGCTGGGGATCCTGGTGAGAACAGCATTCAGAACTTGGGATTCTCCTTGCAGATCACAATGGTTGGCTGATTCAGGGGCAAGGGGGAGCTTTGCAGAGAGCCTCAAACATCTCCAGCTGAGCTGCACCTGTCAGGGCCCCTGGGCCGTCCAGGAAGAAGGAGGCGCTGAGGTGGGGGACCAGGTCCTGGCCTGGGGTCAGCAGCTTGGGCTCTGGTTCCAGTTCCGCCCCCCACCCCCGCCCCCAGAATTACCTGTATGGCAAACTCCTTTCCCTTCCTGTGCCTCAGTTTCCTCCTCTGTAAAATCAGTTTAGACTACACTGCAAGGTTGTTCTGCCTGCAGCCAGTGGGCCACATGCCACCCAGGATAGCTTTGAATGTGGCCCAACACAAATTCATAAACTTTCTTAAAACATTATGAATTTTGTGTGTGTGTGTGTGATTTTTTAACCTAATCAGCTATCGTTAGTGTTAGTGCATTTTATGTGTGACCTAAGACGACAATTCTTCTAGTGTGGCCCAGGGAAGCCAAAAGATTGGATACCCTGGACTACAGTCTCAGCATAATTCTTTGAAAATCCTGTTTAATCCAAATCCATTGTTGCTGCTGAAGGGACAGGTCTAAGGCCATGTTGGGGGGTCAGGTGCATGGCCAGCATGACCTGACAGAGCAGGTGCCCCTGTGCTTCAGCTGCAGGGACTCTGGGCTTAAAATCATCAGTCCCATGAGTGCAGTTGCTTGCATGAGCCTGGCCAACCCATGGCATCAAGAGAACGTACCCATTCTCATCACTTTGAGCCATTCAGCTTTGGGCTGGCAAGAGATAACTGGCCCTGACAGTGATGTGGAGGATAGTGGGGAGAAAAGGTGTTTGCTACCAGGACATGCCATGATTGGTGTCATCCTGGGAAGGTGCCAGCTCTAATATGGAGGGAGGAAGAGATGCATTAGCCATCAGCCCGAGACCTGGCAGGTTTCTCCTAATGGACATAATGCAGAAAAGAATCCAGAGAAGCGGAGTGAAACCACCTTCAACTCACCCTGCTGGCTGACACAGGCACATCCATCCCCCCAGTAACCCCTACCAGGTCCTCACTATTACACACATGTTGGATGATAAAATACACAGCTATTCTCCCCATTAAAGTGGGGGAAATGCAGAGACATCTCTGCTGTGAAGGGGAGCAGGATACTACGGGGTGGATCGTCCCACATCAATTCAGGTGGTGGGGAGGCATGGTGAAAAAGTGCCCACTTGGCTACAATGTCAGATGGCCCTGAGTTTGAATCCCCAGCTGTGTGACACAGGATAAGTCACTTGACCCCTCTAAGATTCAGGTTCCTCGTCAATAGAATGGGGATGGAAAGATCTGGAATACAGCCGGGATGAAATCGGATAATAAACTTAAGTAGATAGCCCAGGGCCTGGTGGGTGCTCAGTGAGGGCTCAGGGGATAGAACCCAGAAGTCACCACCACTTTGGGTCTTCCTCAGGATATGTTCCAGATCTTTCGAGGCAGCATATGCCTTCCTGCCAGTTTCCTCCCTGTGCTGTTAGAATGAGCTCGCCTTTCCTGTGTGCTCAGTAGCTGGGTGAGGGAGCTGGCCAGGATGCCCTAGGCAGATTGAGTAACCCCACACAGATACAAGAGAGGTGCTCCAACTGAATCTTACTCTGTAGCCATTGAGGAGTAGCTGGGGCGAGAAGACCCAGGCCCAGACCTCTTAGCATGCACTGGTTTAACTCACAGGTCCCACCCAGTCCAGCCTGCACCAGTAGAGCAATACAGGCTCTTTCTTCTAATCAAGAATTCCCACATGTCCATGCACCCATTCACCTGGCTAAGGGCTCACAGATCCTCCCGTGCAGAGTGTGTGGGCTGCCACGGCCTCCTCTATGGCTCCCTGTTCACGGTCCAACCCTTCTTAAGCTCCTGAAGAGGTGCTCAGGAGACCCCAGTCTTCAAGTCTGAGACAGCATGAGGGCCTGTGGGGCTATAGTCAACTTTTCCATGAGGCAGAAGACCCCGCTGAGCCTTCAAAGAGGATGCCATGTACCCTACAGCCCAGTAGAGTCACAGTGGGAAACGGGCATTTTAATCAGAAAAGCACTCTCAAAAAAGACACTAAATCAAGCTGTCCCAGTGTGGCTTGGTTACAAAGCAGGTAAGATTTATTTAAAAAAAAAAAAAAACAAAACACTGGCCGAGCGCTATGGCTCACACCTGTAATCCCAGCACTTTGGGAGGCTGAGGCGGGTGGATCATGAGGTCAGGTGTTGGAGACCAGCCTGACCAACACAGTGAAACCCCATCTCTACTAAAAATACAAAAAATTAGCCGGGCGTGGTGGTGGTGCCCGTAGTCCTAGCTACTCGGGAGGCTGAGGTAGGAGAACTGCTTGAACCTAGGAGGTGGAGGTTGCAATGCGCCGAGATCACACCACTGTACTCCTGCCTGGGCGACAGTGCAAGACTCCATCTCAAAAAACAAACAAACAATCAAACAAGGCCGGGCACGGTGGCTCACGCCTGTAATCCCAGTACTTTGGGAGGCCGAGGCGGGTGGATCACGAGGTCAGAAGATCGAGACCATCCTGGCTAACACGGTGAAACCCTGTCGCTACTAAAAATACAAAAAATTAGTCAGGCATGGTGCTGGGCGCCTGTAGTCGTAGCTACTCGGGAGGCTGAGGCAGGAGAATGACGTGAACCCGGGAGGCGGAGTTTGCAGTGAGCCGAGATCAAGCCACTGCACTCCAGCCTGGGCGACAGAGCAAGACTCGTCTCAAAACAAACAAACAAAAAAACCAAACAAAAAAACAATCAAACAAAAACTTAGAGATCTAATTAAAGAGAAACAAGTGTGCTCTCTAGTAGGCAACAGTAGAGTCAAAAGACCCTGACATTTACATTACAAGAAAGCCATTTTGACATCACCATCCTCACAGCCACTGGCAGGTACCCGTGAAAATGAGAGCTGGAAAGTTATCTTTTTAGGGAAGCAACTAGCTACTACCTAAGAATAATAAGCACCAAGGTCATGAAGAGATGAGCTGTTACCAACAGGAGAGAGAGCAATCACAAAGGAAGGCGCAATTATGTGCAAGTGTATTTTAAATGACAGCCGTCTCCTGCACCAGGGGAGGCAAAGCTGACATATTTAGTTCAGGGAGCATTTGCAGATACCTTTGGTGCTTAAGTGACATTACTTAGAAAAAGAAAAAAGTGGCCAGGGAAAAGTGCAGACGTGTCATGCACACGCACGCCCCCGCCCGCACACGCACGGCCCCTACCCCTGCTGATCTCTCTTTGGCACCCTGAGTCACTTTTTCACTGTGACCCCTCACGGTGCAGCCACAGTCCCATGCAGGCCAGCACCTCACTGGCTCTGGAACCCATGAAGTGGAAGCTGTCCCCTGCTTGGCTCTGCTGCCCCTCAGGGTCTAAGAAGCACCCATGTCCAAAGTGAAATACCATGGATCATGCTCTGTCTCCAGAGTGGGAACAAGAAACGCAGCCCCACCCAATGATCCTCCTGGTCTAATCTCACTTTTAAGTGACTTGGAATAATGCCAGGGTGTTTCATCAAATATAAAAATGATCACCCACTCACTCTCTTACTGGGAATGGAAAAACGAGAATGCCAGGGGAGGAATGATGTCTTTGAGTGCAACTGGGGGCCTGGGAGCTTCAGGCTCCCTGCTGTGCCCTCTTCTCTGTGCTCAGAGCTCGCTCTTACCTGCTGCTTTCCAGGGGAGGGGTGTAAAGACTCATGATGAATGCATTCAGTCATTTCCAAGTTCCAGAGTGCTGGGGGCTTCCAGGGCATCAGGCCCCACCTCTTGGGGGCTGTGTCTGCAGCATTTCTGGGCTGGCTCCATAGCACCTCTGTGCAGGCCCAGTGCAGAGCTATCTACCGGTTTCTCCTGGCTTTAGCTCTCCTGGGTGACCCAGACTAGACCTTCTGATGTCATAATAAACATCATGGAGCTTATAAAATTAGAGCAATGATGCATTTTTTATGCCTTAGGAATTACACTGAATTGTTAATGTCCTGGAAAATGGCTGAATACTGCATCCGTAGCTTTCCTATCCCTTAAGGGTGAATTATTGAGCAGGAACGCTCTCTCCCCAGGTCCCCGCCCTGGCTCAGAGATCCCTGTATGCACCCAGCTGGGCACTAATGGCAAGGTCAGATCCATTCCCATCATTGTTGAGGAGAGGAAGAGAAGCTTGTTGGAGAAGGGCAGCCATCGAGGAGGGGACAGTGGTTCTAGGGCTTCCTTCAGCCTCCCAGCCCCCAGCGCAGGAGAGGGAGATGGCAGAGAGGGCCAGAGGGAGGGAGCTGGTGGCTTAAAATGGAGCCATTCACAACCCTGCACAGCAAATGGAGCCGTCGGGAGGACCCTTGACCGAGAGGAGAGCATTGCTTGAGCCAGGGGTGCCGTCTGCAGGATGGAGACAGGAGGCAGTGTTGTTTTCACAGCATGGTGGACCATGGCACAGGTGAGCAATTTAAAAAGGTGATTGGGGCCGGGCGCGGTGGCTCAAGCCTGTAATCCCAGCACTTTGGGAGGCCGAGACGGGCGGATCACAAGGTCAGGAGATCGAGACCATCCTGGCTAACACTGTGAAACCCCGTCTCTACTAAAAATACAAAAAACTAGCCGGGCGAGGTGGCGGGCGCCTGTAGTCCCAGCTACTCGGGAGGCTGAGGCAGGAGAATGGCGTAAACCCGGGAGGCGGAGCTTGCAGTGAGCTGAGATCTGGCCACTGCACTCCAGTCGGGGCGACAGAGCGAGACTCCGCCTCAAAAAAAAAAAAAAAAAAAAAAAGGTGATTGGAATCATATATTAGAATAATCACCTTAGCAGTCAAAGGCTCCTGGAATTTCTCATTTAATTTCACATTTTAGGTGGACTGATCTGTAATTTAGTTAATTTCACATCTCCACCCAGGAAAACTGGAGCTTTGCACAATATTTTCTGCAGACGGCAAAGTATTCACCCAAACTATTTCTCATAGTAAAATGTGCTCTTTGTCCCCAGAGAACTGCTGAATACTACAGAAGATCTGTGTAGGAGCCATGCTTTAAAAATAATAACAAACACCTCAGACACACACCAACACTTTCCTCCCTTAATAAAGATACCAAAACAAATCTGGTCTCTGAGGTGAGGATTAGGAGAAGCAGGTCCGAGCAGGTGGGTGCAGAGGAGTGGGAAGGTGCCATTTTGTGTAGGAAAGAATTTAACCTTGCCCAAAGAGAGGTCTGGCTCTTGTCCTCACCTTCTGGGAGGTGAACTCTAAGTCCTTGGAATATCATGCCTGATTGGAGTTTCTTTGTTTGCCTGGGATCCTTGGGTCACAGAATGGTCACAGATTTAGGGTAGGTGTTGGCCACACTGGATAGGTTTAGGGTAGGGGTTGGCTGTGCCAGAAAGATCAACAATGTGAGTTAGGGTGGGGGCTTTGGCTTTTGTATCAGCTGACTTTGGAGGAGCTGGAGAGGGAGGGCAGTGACTTGGGCAGTCACCTGTGTGATGGAGCCACAATAAAAACTCTGAACACTGGGGCTATGGTGAGCTGTATGGGCACCGTTACACATCAATGCCAGGAAAGTCATGCTTTTCATGACTCCATGGGGAAGAGGACAGTGGAAGCTCCATGTCTGGTACCTTCCTGGACTATGCCCTATACGCTTCCTTCCTTGGCTGATTTTAATCTGTATCCTTTTGATGTAATAGAGTGCAACTGTGAGTATGAGAGCTTTTGGTGAGTTCTGAGTACTTCCAGTGAATGATCAAACCTGAGGGTGGTCTAGGGGATCCCTTGCAGTTGGTGCAGAAATAAGGGTGGTCTTATGTGGATGGTGCTCCCTTTAACTTGACAGGTGGCTGACATGGTTTGGCTGTGTCCCCACCCAAATCTCATCTTGAATTCCCATGTGTTGTGGGAGGGACCCAGTGGGAGATAACTGAATCATGGAGGCAAGTCTTTCCCGTGCTGTTCTCACGGTAGTGAATAAATCTCACGAGATCTGATGGTTTTAAAAAGAGGAGTTCCCCTGTACGAGCTCTCTCTCTCTTGGCCTGCTGCCATCCATGTAAGATGTGACTTGCTCCTCCTTGCCTTCCACTATGATTGTGAAGCTTCCCCAGCCATGTGGAACTGTAAGTCCAATTAAACCTCTTTCTTTTGTAAATTGCTCAGTCTTGGCTATGTCTTTATCAGTGGTGTGAAAACAGGCTGATACATTGACACTTGCACATTCTTTCTACATATGAAGGACACTCCTATGAACACACATTACAGTTTTGATAGAGAATTAGCCACTGTCAAGTGTGTTCCCTCCAGATGGAGGCACAGGGGGTCTCCCCTGGCTTCTTACACCTCCCGGACACTCGAGCACTCATCACATTAATTATGTTGGCCTGTATGCCTCCTGCCCTGGGCTGTGAGTTCCTGGGGGGTGGGGGGATGCCTGGTTGATGGGTAAAGCCTTGGTTCCAGCAGGTACTGCTGAATGACAGATGGGTGGACAGGCTGTCACCTATCAAGGCTGTTTCTTCCATATAGTTTATGACCCAGTTTGGGGGAGAGGTGCCTGTGAATGATAACCTGAGGCTGGGTGCTGGGAGGCTTCAACAGGGCCATGATGTGAAGCACCAGGCCTAGGGCCTGGCTGGTGGTCATTACTGTCACTGTCATAGCAGTGTGTTTTGGAGCAGCAGGATTCCTGTGGATAGGGAGGTTTTCATGGCCCCTGACTCACTTATTCATTCATTCATTCATTCTTACCTTCACCAGGCGAATGTGGGACTGGGTCAGGGGCATCACAGAGGGTGAGATGAGGTTCCCCTCCAAGGCCCCTGCACCACAACCCACCAGGTAGTGACTCGCCAAGGACCAGCCCGAGAAACCCCCTCCCTCTCTGAGGCCTAGAGAGAGGGCTGAGCAGCTCCAGGAAGAGAAGTGCTTTTTCCTTTCTCTTCCAGCTTCAGTGAGCTGAAGGGAGGATTTCTCATCAGGTAGCCCTTTAAAAGCTCTGAAGGCAGCCTCAGGGCACATTCAATAAAGAGGTAGCCAAGGGTCAAGCTTTGGCATTCCAGTCTTGGGCCACTTGCCTGGAGCTTGTTCAGTGACAGGGAGACCCAAAGGGAGGCGATGGTGCCTGGTTAGTCCTGGACACCCTCCCCAGCCTGGTTCTAATGTCAGAGAGGCTAGCTGGGCAGCTGGATCCTAAAGCTGAAGTCAGTCAGCCGTGAGGACAATGGCCATGAAGATACCACTAGGCCATCTGTCCTTCCCTCCTTCCCTTGAAGAAACCTTCCCTGAGACCCTACTGTGTCCCTGGACCCCTATGCTGGGGCACAATGATAATTAAGACAGAAGTCCTTGGCCTTGGGACTCAGCAATATTGTCACACTTATCAATTTCCTCCACACCCACAGATGTGCTTTATTCAGTGCCACCTCCATGCAGACATTTCAGACTTCTCTCTCTCTCTCTCTCTCTCTCTCTCTCTCTCTCTCTCTCTCTCTCTCATATCCATTTGCTCTCTCAGCTCTGGGGGCTACACCCACCTGCCACTGACTTTTCACAAAGATGTCCCAAAAGCCCCTTAAACTCAGCCTAATTCCTAACTGGTCCTCCTCCAAGGTGAATGACATGGAGCCTCCATAGTGAATCCACCCACAAAACCTCCTGATGCCATCTCCTCCATGGCTCTCACACTGTCCCTGTGCCCCCAGAACTGCCAAGTTACCATCATCTCTAGCCAGGATGATTTCCTGGTCTCTCCTCACCCTCTGAATCTCCTTCAATCTGTTCTCCACGTGGCTGCCACGTGCGTGTCTTCAGAAGCCAACTTGGGCATGTCCCTGCCTCTCCAACCCTCGGTGGCTTCCCTCTCCTTGGGGATAAAGCCTGGCGCACACAGCCCTGGCTCTGAGGGTCCCTCCAGCCCCTCTGTCCTGATCTACTGCCTGCCCCTCTGCCTCACTGGCTTCATGGCTCCCTCCCACCACAGAGCTGCTGCGCATGCCATTCCTGAGGCCTGGAACATTTGCCTTCTCTCTTCAGGGAGTTAACTTGTGCTCATCCTTCAGATCTTGGGTTGGGGATCGTTTCTTCAAGAAAGCCCTCCCAGGCCTCCCTGAGAAGTCACCGTCCTCCCCAAATGCTTGTTCGTGCGAAGGCAGGTGGTCAGTTCTGATGTTTCCTCCGCTGGACGGGAAGCTCGTTGACTGCAGGTCCTCATCTGATCCATTTCTTCTGATCCTCATCATGTGACACAGTGCCTGGCACTTAACAGGGACTCCACTGACAGTTGTCGTGAATAACCAGGCAGCAAGGACAGGCTCCAGCCCTGGGAGGCAGCTCCAAAGTTGTGCAGGTGCAACAGGAAGCGGCTTTAGAAGCCTCGCATGGCATGGAGGTCAAGAGCGGACGATGGGGTCACACCGCTGTGGGTGACTCTCTCTGCACCACCCACTCACTGTTGTCTGAGCATCTTCATCTGCGGACCAGGGGCCTCACAGGTTGCCAGGAAGTCTCAGTGAGTCACTACACGTGGGTACGCATCAGTACTTCATAGCCAGGTCCCGGCAGGTGGCGCATGTGCAGATGTCAGCTGCTGTCCTTCCTGGTGGCAACTCTGTGCCAGAAGGTGTTTTGCTGAAAGAAACAGTCGTGGCGGCTCAGAAGTCTGCCATGTGTCTCAAGACCAATCGATGCAGCTTGGTGCCACCGAAGTGATGCAAGATGTCACCAGCTCTTCTCAAGACCCCCAAATGGGGTGTGGGGCTGGGGCAGAGTTCCTCGTCCACGTGCCAGCACATCTCAGGATTTGGTATGACAGGAGACACTCCGAGGCCTCCACTGGGTATCTCCTGATCTGCTGATGCCAGAACTGGTCCTTCTGCATGAGGGGCAGGGAGCAGAGGGCTAGAGCCAGGTCACTGCTCCCTCTCTCCTGCCAGTGTGAATGTGGGGAGAGTGTCAGCTCACTCCACGGGGACACCGGAGGCAAACCTTGACCTCGCCAAAGAAACCACAACCCACCACACAGAAGCTGCCCAGGCAGGGCTCCCAACCGGCTCTTTTTTTTTTTTTTTTTTTTTTTGAGATGGAGTTTTGCTCTTGTTGCCCAGGCTGGAGTGCAGTGGCACGATCTTCACTCACTGCAACCTCTCCTCCCGGGTTCAAGTGATTCTCCTGTCTCAGCCTCCCAAGTAGCTAAGATTATAGGCAACCGCCACCACACCTGGCTAATTTTTTGTATTTCCAGTAGAGACGGGGTTTCACCATGTTGGTCAGGCTGGTCTGGAACTCCTGACCTCAGGCGATCCGCCCACCTCGGCCTCCCAAAGTGCTGGGATTACAGGCGTGAGCCACCGCACCTGCTGGCCGGCTCGTTTCTTATCCACCTTCGTGTCCTACCTTCTGGGGCACAGGTGAATTTGGCCGTGGGATGGAGAAGGGGAGACAGACAGAGGGAGGAGAGCGTGTGGAAGGAGTCAGGAGGTGACTTCCATCCCAGTTCAGCAATGGCTTGGGGCCAGCAGCTGCTCTTCCTGGGGCCTGGGTTCCTTCCAGAAGAATGAGGAGATTGGAATATGGGACAAGTTCCAACTCTTGAACAACCTCACTTTGTTTCTGGTGTATCAACTGTTTTCCATCTGCCACTGATTTTTCTCTTTCTTTTCTTTTTTTTTTTTTTTTTTTTGAGATGGTCTCACTCTGTCACTCAGGCTAGACTGCAACGGCACGATCTCAGCTCACTGCAGCCCCAACCTCCAGGGCTCAAGTGATCCTCCTGCCTCAGCCTCCCGAGTAGCTGGGACCACAGGTGCCACCTGTGCCACCACACCTGGCTGATTTTTGTATTTTTTTTTGTCAAAACAGGGTTTCACCATGTTGCCCAGGCAGGTCTTGAACTGACCTCAAGCGATCCTCCTGCCTCGGCTTCCAAAAGTGCTGGGATTACAGGTGTGAGCCACCACGCCTGGCTTGCCACAGATTTTTTTTTTTTTTTTTTTTTTTTTTTTTGCGAAGGAGTTTCACTTTTGTCATCCAGGCTGGAGTGCAATGGCGTGGTCTTGGCTCACTGCAACCTCTGCCTCCTGGGTTCAAGCGATTCTCCTGCCACAGCCTCCCGAGTAGCTGGGACCACAGGTGCCACCTGTGTCACCACACCTGGCTAATTTTTGTATTTTTGGTGGAGAGGGGGTTTCACCATTTTGGCCAGGCTGGTCTTGAACTCCTGACCTCAGGTGATCCGCCTACCTTGGCCACCCAAAGTGCTGGGATTACAGGTGTGAGCCACTGCGCCGGGCCTGATGTTTTAAAAAGTCTCTTGTTATTCATGAAGTATGGTCCGTATGACACATACCTGTATCTCACTGTTTTTTCCCTAACAAAGAACTCACAACAAAGGATTTCACCACAGGTGCAAAGTCTCAGCAGATTACTGCCGGGGAGGGAGCCAGTCTTCAGCCTATCAAAGACTATTTTGAATGTCCTGGTATCACAGATGTGGGGGACAAGGTTGCTGGGCTGCTCAGAAGGGTCAGAGATATGTGTATTTTTAGGAGCTTCTGAAAGAACAGGTCTTTGTCCTTGGCCCCAGTTAGAGGCCGAGCATTGGACTGGATGGGAAGGGTGTCCTCTCACCTTGCTCAGGACCACTAGGAACTTGCATCCCCACGGAGGCTGCACTAGGCCCCAATCAGCACTTGTGTCTTCTCTTCTCCACAGCAGGTGTTCTGGGTCTCAGGACCACTTCTCCGGGCAGCTGCATACACAAACTGGCACCTCCCTTGGTTTCCGGGGAGATGGATTCTGGGAGCCCAATCCCAGGAAAGGCTAAGGACGTCAGCCCACCACCGGCCTGGACCAGCCAGGTCCCCTGACTGGTCTCTCTGTGGTCCCAGCTTTGCCAAGAGGCCTTTCTTCAAGGTTATGCTTTTAGGGGAACAGCTGACCCATATCCAAATGCCGTGGTAGAATAATGGGAGTCCGGCCAGGCGCGGTGGCTCACTGCCTGTAATCCCAGCACTTTGGGAGGCCAAGGCGGGTGGATCACTTGAGGTCAGGAGTTTGAGATCAGCCTGGCCGACATGGCAAAACTCTGTCTCTACTAAAAATACAAAAATTAGTTGGGTGTGGTGGTGCACACCTGTACTCCCAACTACTTGGGAGGCTGAGGCAGGAGAATCACTTGAACCCAGGAGGCAGAGGCTGCAGTAAGCTGAGATGGAGCCACTACACTCTAGCCTGAGTGACAGAGCAAGACTCTGCCAAAAAAAAAAAAAAAAAAAAGGAATAATGAGAGTCCGATGTAACTGATGTAGGAGCTGGGGCATAATTGCCTAAGCAAGCCTGCCAAGCAGGCTTCTGGTGAAGCTGCACGATTCTTGCACCCAGCAACAACCAGTGGTCAGGTCCCGGGAACTGTCTCTACCAGGTCTGATATCAACACAGTGTTTGGGGGTGAATCACAGTTTGTTCCTGCTTTGGGGCTCACCTGGAGCCCCTGCTCCCCAGCAGGGAGCCATGAAGAAGGAATCTGTTGCTGGGACTCAGAGCAGATGTGGGACATCTCCACAAGCCCAGGAACATCTCCTGGGGCCCATGGACCTGTCAAAAGGTTGGCGAGACCAACACCAGAAGTGCAAGGTGGGAAAAGCAGGGGACGGGGCCTTTCCTTCTGCTGAATGAGCAGTGGATGGGGCAGTGGGAGGCACACGATCTCCTGGGCCAGGCAAGAGTCTGAGAGACTCCTGCCCTTTCTCATCTGGCCCCAGACTGCGGAAGGCTGTGGCTCTGAGCTCAGAGACAGGTATGGTGCCGTCTCACCTGGAATTTCCAGCCACTTCTCGGAGTTCTGCAAATCCATAGAGCTCCCTCTTGCCTCAGGACCTTCCTACCCACCTCTCCCTGCTTGGAGGGCTCTTACCCAGCTCCCCGCTTGGCATCTGACCTGCCCGACCATGTCCTTTTTTTGAAACACCTTCGTTTCTTAGCCTCCATGGGTCACATCCTGCTGGTTTTCTCTCCGTCACACTGGCTGTCCTCCTCACCCCTTTGGCCAGCTCCTCGTCTGCTTGGTGTCCACATACCAGAGGAGACTGTGCTTGATCCTGCAGCCTCTCCTCTGCTTCATCTGTGCCCTTTCACGGAGCTAGGTTGCTAAACACCATTTGCATGCAGAGGACCCCTAAACATCATCTCCATTCTGGATCTCTCATTGGCCTCCAGACTTTCAGACCCCACTGTGAACCCGCCGTCTCTCATGAGGTTGTCGGCTGTAACGTGACATAAACTGAACACTAGATTCTCCTATCCCCTCGGGTTTGCTGCTGCTTCAAACTTCTCCATCTCAGGAAATGGTTTGCTGTCCCTCCGGTGGTTGGAGCCCCAAATCTAGGCGTTATTACTCATCATCCTCTCCCGTTCTTCATATTCAAATCAACAGCAGAACCCTTGACTTCACTTCCAAACAACCCCAGACCCACCCTGTCCCTCAGGAGTGGTTGTTCCAGCCTTGTCAGAGCCACCATCACCTCTTGCGCAAACCGACGCAAGAGCCCTGGAGAAGTCTCTGTGCCAGTGGAGACACAATTCATTCTCCCGATGGCAGCTGCTGCGTTCTTGCAAACATACATCTGTGTGTGGCAGCGCCCCTCCCATGGTTCCCCACTGACCTCAGAATAAAAGCCCAGCCCCCTACTCTGGGTGACGCGTCCCATATGGCCTCTGCTGACCCCCTGGCCCTCTCTCATCCCTGCAACCCCCTCCACCTCCCCTTCCTCTGTTCTGGCTGCAGCACACTCTTCAGCTCCCCCAGCATGCCAACCCCCTCCACCTCCCCTTCCTCTATTCTGGCTGCAGCGCACTCTTCAGCTCCCCCAACATGCCAACCCCCTCCACCTCCCCTTCCTCTATTCTGGCTGCAGCACACTCTTCAGCTCCCCCAACATGCCAACTCCCTCCACCTCCCCTTCCTCTATTCTGGCTGCAGCGCACTCTTCAGCTCCCCCAACATGCCAACCCCCTCCACCTCCCCTTCCTCTATTCTGGCTGCAGCGCACTCTTCAGCTCCCCCAATATGCCAGGCTTGCCCTCTCCCTGGGGACTTTGCTCCTGATTCCCTGGCCTGGAATGTTCCTCCCACGGTCTTACTGTGGCTGGCCCCTGCCTGTCATTCATACCCCAGCTTCAATATCACCTTCTCATATAGGTCTCCTCTGACCTCCCCCAACTTAGAAAGCAGCCACCCTGGTACCCTCTCCCAGACCATCCAGGGGAGGTTCCCTGCCCAGCACCTATCACCGTCTGACAGTTTCCTTTGCAACTTGTGTGTTGTCTTTCTTCCCCACTAGAATATAAACTACAGGAGAATAAGGGTTCCCCAGAGCCCAGAACAGTGCCTGGCACCCAGCAGATGCCGCATCCATATTGACCAGGTGACGGAAGACCAGGCAGCCCGGGTGGAAGGAGGTGAGAAGACTGGTTAGGACATGCACAATTGATTAGTTTGGGCTGAATTAAGGTGGTGGCAGAGAGGATGGCGAGAAGTAGAGAACGTGAGAGAAATAAGGGAGAGAAACATGCTAGGCTAGTGTTGGGATGTCGGGGAGGGAGGGAGCAAGGGGTGACTCCTGGGTTTTTGGGTGGGATTATCCACAGGGGCCAGGAATGTTATCAGAGAGGTAGCTTGGGGAAAACAAAAGAACGGCCATTTGTCCTGTCTGGGACCTACTGGCTTGCCCAAGAGAAATGTGGGTCAAGCTGCCCTGTAGGCTGATAGATGGATGGCCTGGATCCAAGAAGAGAAACAGAGGGGCAGCCATCCCTGCACCCCAGTAGGTGGGAGAGAGAGTCCTGGCTGGGAAGAAGTTCTCAGGGAGCGTGGGCAGGGAGGAGAGAGCTGGCCATGTGGACATGACAGAGCATTTTGGAAGAAGAAGCTTGGAGACTGAGAAGCAGCAAGCAGGGGAGTGGGAGAGAGGGGCAGAACTGCACTGCTCTCGCACAGAGCCAGAGGGCTTCTCCTGGGGAGAAGGCCATCAATGGGGACACAGGGGCTTGGAGCCCTTAAGTCGAATGAAGACAATCAGGCCTTGGGGTCCACAGGGATGTGCTGTGGCCTTGGCAGGAGCCAAGTTGGTCAGTGCGTTCATGGTGGGTGGCTGTGGGAGGCTGCTCTATCCTGCTGCCCCACAGCATGGCCGTCCCCGAGCATCCCAACAGGAGGGTGTCATGTGAGCAGCTCCTCCAAGCCAGGAACTGATCTTTCCTGTATCTGCATCCTTCCCCAAATATGTATTGCTGTGTATATAGTAAATGCTCAATAAACACTGAACGAACTGCACTTCCTGTGATGCTCCTTAAAACATGCCACCTGTGACTGTAGGATGGTGCCTGCGAACTCCTTAAAACACACCATCGGCCGGACATGGTGGCTCACATCTGTAATCCAAGCACTTTGGGAGGCCGAGGTGGGCGGACCACGAGGTCAGGAGATCAAGACCATCCTGACTAACAAGGTGAAACCTGTCTCTACTAAAAATACAAAAAAATTAGCCAGGCATGGTGGCGGCTGCCTGTAGTCCCAGCTACTCGGGAGGCTGAGGCAGAAGAATGGCGTGAACCCGGTAGGCAGAGCTTGCAGTGAGCCGAGATTGCGTCACTGCACTCCAGCCTGGGTGACAGAGCGAGACTCCATCTTGGAAAAAAAAAAAAAAACGGTGCCTGCAAACTCCTTAAAACACGCCACCCGTGACCGCAGGACGGTGCCTGCGAACTCCTTAAAACACACCACCCGTGACCGCAGGACGGTGCCTGCGAACTCCTTAAAACACGCCACCCGTGACCGCAGGACGGTGCCTGCGAACTCCTTAAAACACGCCACCCGTGACCGCAGGACGGTGCCTGCGAACTCCTTAAAACACGCCACCCGTGACCGCAGGACGGTGCCTGCGAACTCATTAAAACACGCCACCTGTGATCGCAAGAGTTGCCTGCAAACTCCCCGACACTGCGGAGCCCCTGGAGCCTAAGCCGCACTGCCTCTTTACTGCACCTCTCATGACACCCAGGGCAGAACCCTGCACACAACAAACCCTCCGGAGGCTTCTGGTGTTTTCTGGGGGTCAGTTCTGTCCTTCATTGAGGCCTCACAGCCGGGATCATGCCCAGGACCACGCCCTGGGGACAAGTCCACAAGAGACGGAGTCCTGCATTGAACAGTGTTCCTCAAATGCTCCTGTGTACAGGGAACCTCAGAATGGGACTTGTTTTGGAAATAGTCTTTGTAATTAGTCATTCATTAAGACGGGTTCACACCGAATGGGGTTGGCCTTAATCCAATGACTGGTGTCCTTAAAAGAAAGTAGGGACACAGACATACACATAGGGAGGACAGTGGGGGCAGAGACTGGGGTTCCGTTGCCACTAGCCATGGATCCACAACGATGATCAACAGCCACCAGAGCTGCAAGTGACCAGAGAGTGTCCCTCCCTAGCACCTTTAGAGGGGGCTCAGCTCTCCAGGACCTTGAGCTCCGGCTTCCAGTTTCTAGAGCTGTGAGAGCGTATCTCTGTGTGAAGCCACCCAGTTGGTGGGCATTTGTCCGGCAGTCACAGGAAAAGCTGGCTGATCTTGACCCCTGGAGGGTCTAAGCCGCCACTGTCAGGCACACTCTGGAAGGAGCCACCTGGCCTGCAGGTGGCCGGGAAGCCAATCCTGGGAGAGGAGCCTGCATCTGCCGGAGTCCTGGGGCTTCCGCCATGGAGGTGACTTTGCTTCCTGCCCCAACAATCAGGACAGGGTGGCAAAGGCTGACCCTCGGCCTTTGCAGAGAGGTGAGCTTCCTCCTAAGGGCCATTTCTCTGCAGGGTGCCATGTGTCACTGCTCCAAGGAGGCCGGGTGGGGCCCAGCTCCAAGGTGACCCACTCCTTGCCACACAGAGGAGCTCCACACAGGTCTGCTTGGTGTGGCCCCAGCTGCAAATGGCAGGAAGTCACTGTCCCAGGAGGATCTGAGGACCAGGCCTCTTGGTCCTGGCTGAGGAGCACAGCTGGCTGCTGAGGAGCCCCAATGGCTACGATGCTCCCCAAACTGTATGCTGATGCGTCTCCCACCCGCCGTGGTGCTGAGAAAGGGGAGCACACGCACCCAAGCAGACAGATGCCCACCGCGATGTGTCATGAAGCAGACCCCACAGAGAGTGAGAGACGGGTTACGAGGAGGGCCCTGTGCTTTGAAGCATGGCACTGGCTGGGCTTGGAGAGGATGTGACTCCTGCCACTCAGCCTCAGGTCCCGAGTGCAAGACCAGCTCATGCCAGCTGCTTCTGCCACCTGTCACTGCTGTGCACAGAAGCACCCAGAGGCCCATGCGCTAACCAGCTTGTGTTGGCCCCAGTCCCCACTCCAGGTGGATGCCAGAAAGCTCTCGGTGGGGCGGGGGTCCTTTCTTCCTTTGGGTGACCCCTGGGTCAGTGCTTCTGCAGCCCCCCAAAGAGCTCCTGGAGGCAGGAGAGGGTAAGCGGGGGCTACCGGTCTTTCACTATGGGCGTAATTCAAAGTAGCTCTTTGAAGTCAAGATCATTCACCCATGCTGTCTTATCTGAAAATTTCTTGTGAATTTTGTATTCTGCTCCACAATACAAACTGTATTGGTTTTAGCAAAGCAATGGCATTTTACATTATTTAGCAAGGAAGTAATTTTTGCTCCTCCGTCTTCCATCATCTGGGACAAGTGATGCCTTTGGAATGTGTCCTCAGTGTACATTGTACGTTCTTTTTTTTTTTTTTTTTGAGACAGAGTCTCGCTCTGTCACCCAAGCTGGAGTACAGAGGCACGATCTTGGCTCGCTGCAAGCTCCACCTCCCGGGTTCAAGCCATTCTCCCGCCTCAGCCTCCCAAGTAGCTGGGACTACAGGCACCCACCACCACACCCAGCTAATTTTGTTTTTGTATTTTTAGTAGAGATGGGGTTTCACCATGTTAGCCAGGATGGTCTTGATCTCCTGACCTTATGATCCTCCCGCCTTGGCCTCTCAAAGTGCTGGGATTACAGGTGTGAGCCACCGTACCCAGCCAACTCTGTGTACATTCTCTTAGAGCATCCCATGTCATGTGACACGTTCATGGGCCAGCTGAGGGCTACTGGGAGGTGGGCTGGGTGGATCTGAGAGAGGGAGCCAGCCTAGGAGGGGCCAGCCCAGGCCCACTCAGCAGAAAGCCCTGGAGTGTCACCATTGGAAGAAGCCAGAGGCCTCCCGGGGGCCAGTGTCCTAGCTGGAATGGCCTTTCCCACTTACCCTGGAATGTACCCCTGGACTCTGGGGCAGTGTGCGGTCTCCCAGCTCTGGTGGGTGGAGGCTGGTGCTAGAATCAGCCCACAAGGAACAGCCAGCAGGACCACAGCCACATGCCAGGAACAGGCCCTCTCACACCTAAGGTGGCAGCTCTGAAGTGGGGGCAGAGCTGGGGGCCGCCCCAGAGACACATCTTCCATCTGGTAGCATAGAGAGCTTGGTCGGATCAGAAGGCCAAACCGAGAGGTCTTTCCTTCTCTTCACTTCTTTAGACAGGAGCGAGGCTCTCAGTCTTCCCAGACACCTACCCGAGGGCCAGGCTGCCCCAGAAGTCACAGGATAACCCCCTCTGTCCCTGGCGAGCTGCAGGGGCAATCTGCCTGGGCTCACCCACCTTACACTGAGGCTTACCCAGGAAGCAGGCACCTGGATAATAAAGTTTGAGCTCTTAGTCCATGCTCCCCACTCTGCCTGAGATGACACGACCCCCCTCACCCCTGAGGCCACAAGGGGGCCTGCCCAGGAGACCAGAGAAAGCCCAGGAGACCAGCCAAGCCCAGGGGAGCTGCACACAGGTCTCACTCCAATCCTCTCATCCAGGCAGGAGGCTCAGTTGCCTGAGAAGCATTGAAAATAGAGTCTAAGTCTAAGCGGCTTAGTGGGGTTCCAAGAAGGGCCAGCAGGTGGGGGTGGGGACAGGGGACCCTAAATCTTCTCAACTTGGCTTTGGGGAGAATCAGATGCCGTAAGACAAGAAAGAGTCAGGCACACAAAAGTTCCGCTCACCTTCTCTTCTAGGGACTCAGGTCACTTCAAGGTGTCCCAGTGTCCTTGGCCAGAAGAGGGCCCGCCCCACCCCCTCAGCTCCAAGGCTGCAGTGTTGAACTGCCTGGGTTTATTCTCTTTGCAAACACAGGCACAGGCGAGGCAAGTCTACACAGACAGCATCCTCTTGAAGTTCAGCTCGGCCCTGGCTGTTGTATCCACAGGACCTATCACAGGCATAAGTGACATTTCCCAGAGATCCTCCCCAGTGGGTCTCCAGGGTAAACCCCATTGCCTGCCTGTCTTTAGCCTGGAAGAGGTCCCCCTTGCATCTCTGTATGCAGAGCTGGCCTGCTCAGACCTCCCTGGGGTCCTGTGCAAATGGCCTGGGGTTAGGTCAGGCCAGAGGAAATTTGTTCTGAATCCGGACCTTTGTGGGTGGAGGAGAAATGGTGAAAACGGCAGTTCCCAAAGACCCTGGCCTAAAAGCAGCCGCCCTTTCCCTCTCCTGCCACCTTTGATGCCCCCTCTTTCCGGGCTAACCCTGGTCAGGCTTCAGGTCTCACCAGGGGGGGTCGCTTCCTCTGTGAAGCCTTCCTTACCACTAGTTGGATTCAGCTTTTTGACAGTCCCTCCTGCACTCACTCATTCACGCGTGCCTGCATTCATATCACAAATATGTACTGTAGCCCACCACCTGCCAGCCCTGGGCTAAGTGATGGGGGTCCGGCAGACAGGGCCTTTGACCCTGGAGCTCACAGTGGGGCGCAGGGAAGGGAGGGGAAGACCCCTAGCTCTGGGGGAGGCGCTGCAGCTCCGGGATCCAGAAGGCTGCGATTCCTCCTCCCATCTTCCGCCACCTCCGCGCCCGGTCTCTCCCAGGACGGCTGTGCCCCAGCTGAGATTTTGGGGACGTCGGGTCCCTGCCCCGCGGCCTCAACGTGGGGACGATCACTCTCCGAAGGGCGGGGCTGCGCAAACAAAAGCTACTCCAAGGGGACAAAGGCTGCGCCGCGGGGACAAAGACTTCGCAGTAGCAGCTGCGAGTTCGCTGCGGCCCGGACCCACGCCCCCACCCGGCCTTTAGCCAAGCAAACAAATCCATGTTTTAGATCAAATGAGGGCAGTCTCTTCCCCAAACATTTCCCTCCGGGCATGGCCGAGGGGACAAAGGGCGCTCCCCACATGCAGCGAAGGCCACGGAAGGAGGGAGCCAGGGCTCGCCGCCCGGGACCGAAGGCCCGCGGTCCCCGCCGCACGCTGCGGCGCACTCGGAGGCGGATGGCCGGGCTCAGGCCTGCCTAGTCTCGCTGTCCTCGCAGTCCCTGCGGGCGCCCTGGACCCCGCAGGGCGCGGCGCCGCCAGCAGTTCCGCGAAGGGCCCCGCATTGCGGCTGCGCGTCGGCGGGCGGGCGGGCGCGCGCGTGGGCGAGAGTGTGTGCACGCGCGCCGCCGGCAGCCGTGCCCCAGTTTGCTCCGCGCTGCAGTCCCCTGGCGCCCACCCCTTCCCCAGCCCTCCTCCCCTTGCCGCGGCGCACCCGTCTCCACCGCCCGGCCGGCGCGGAGGGAGAATTGGCCCAGCGCCCGCGGGGGCGGGAGGGGCTGAGCCGAGAAACTGCGGAGACAGAGGGGAGGGGACGGGAGGGACAGGCGGGGACGCAAGGCTCACCACCGCCCGGCCACTGCAGCATCGGCCTGGACGCAAAGTTCACGGCCAGGCCCTGTGGCTGGCCAGAGGCCCGGGACCCCCGGGCTCCCGGGTAGCTGTTCCAGCGGCGCCATTTGCGCTGCGGCTGCGGCACTGCTTCCCCTCCCCCCTTCCCCCTCCCCTTAGTATTTATCGAGCTGGTGAAAGGCTGGGAAGGCTGGGCCCTTGGGTGGGTGAGTGCCTTGTATTCATTTAGGCGGAAAAAGAATAGCTAGGGTAGCCCCGCGTCTCCCCAGCCAGGTGGGGTCTGGCAGTTCCTCTGTCCCCGCCTCCCTTCCACTCCCATTCCTTGAAAGGACAACTGACCCAGACCAAAGGAAAGCGTCCTTCAGGGTCCTGATCTGCTCTCTGCAGGGCCCCTGAGCCGCGGTGGACCCCAGGCTGGCCCCTCTGGTTCAGCAGGGCGCTCTGAGCTGGGGGTCCGAGCTGCGGAGCTACTGTTCCCCTAGCTGTGCCCTGGCTGGTGGTAACAGAGCCGATGCTGCTGGACGCCCAGGCCTTGATACCATCGTCACCCCAATTCCTGTCGCCCTCCTGTGTATCCTGCAGGGGTAGGGGTGCTTATTTCAACTTGGAGGCCCACAGAGTTCAGAGCTCAAAGTTCTGGGGAGAGGGGGCAGCTAGGGAGCAGGTGCCCAGCTTGGCACCAGGCCAATCCTGAGGAGCCTGGGGTGGCCGAGGTCCTGGTCTGTCATGAAGTAGTTGGGTGGCTCCCCTCCCCACGGTCTATATGGCGGCATCCTCCCATGCCGTAGCCTCCGGGGTACAGCTGGCTCTCTATGCTTCCAGGGGGCCTGCAGATGTGTCCTGAGCTCTGGGGCACTGCCTGACTGTGACTTTGCTCTCTGAAAAGGCTCCATCTGCCAGGCAGGGTCCTACACTGGTCCCAGCATCCTTGGGTTCATTCTAGTGAGGCCAGCCAGGCCATTCAGGGAGAGCCAGCATTCTGCAGAGTTCCCGACTCCATTCCCCATTTGTTCTGCAAAACTGAAACCAGATTTCCTAAACGGGAGCCCCTGGTCACCCTGCTCTTCTTGGTTACATCTGCGGGTCATCATCACAGCTCTACCTGGCTCCAGCCTCGGCCAGGGAAGATGCCAAGGGCAGCTTGGTGCCCCAGGGCAGCCCATGCTAGGGTGCAGAGCCTGCAGACTCAAAGCTGTCCTGGGGAATGTCTCCTGAGGGTTCACCAGCCAAGGCAGCTGTTGGCACCCTGTCTCGGCTGGGGCAGGGGCTGGGATAAGGCTGAGGTTTACACGCTGGGTGGTTCAGGAAATGAACTATGTACCCAAGCCCAGAAATTTTCCAGCAGCCAACAGCAAGGGGTAGTCTGAAAGGTGAGACCCAAAAGGCCAGCTGTGGGGGTGTGGGGTGTGTGTGTGTGTGTGGGGGGGGGTGTTGCTTAGAGAACCCACCCCTGCAGGGGGCCCAGGCTCAGCTTAGCCCAGACCTCAATGTCCTGGGCTGGCAAGGTCTCTAGCAAGGTACCCCATGGACTGTCATCTATCCGGGCTGCCCTGATACTGAGGTTATAGACAGGCATCCCTCCTACTGCATCCCCAGTGCACCGGGCTCAGCCCCCCAGGCCTTGGCCAGCTCTGGGCCTCCTGATGTGTGCCCAGGTGGGAAAGGGCAGCCTCTGACCCTGGCATCCCCAGCCTGCCTTTGGCAGCTCTTCTCTGCAGAGCCCCTGGTACTCCAAGAGGAACCGCCAACACTCACTGACCCCCATGGACAAGGCTGGCAGCTCTTGGAGTCCCTGCCTGTCCTTGACCACCAGGTCCTGCCTGCTCCCTTGAAGCCCACTGGGGTCCCTGACACTCTACCCTCTGCCACAGTCACGATCCTGGGCTTGCCACAGAGGCCATACAGGCCAGAGGTGGAATTAAAATCAGCCAAGAAGCTGGAGTTGTGGGTATTTGAGGGCTTCCAGGAGAAAGTTTGGCTGGTTAGCCCCAAAAGACGGAAGCAAGCTCCCAAATCCGAAAGAAGCCCAGGCTGAGTTGCCTCCCCATCCTCTTCCTCGAGAGGCTCGGGGCTTGGCGATGGCCTCTGGGAACGCTTTTTGCTTCCAGGAGCCCATGGAAACAGCCCTGGAGAGGCACAGCGGGTGCTTGGACTTTGCTGCCTGGGGTCCTTCGCCAGAGGAACCTCTTAGCTCCCCTGGGCTTGCTTGGCCACTCAGACAGCCCAGCAGGCGTGCCAGCCACAGGCCCACACTGAGGGTGGGGCCAGCCAGCGTCCAGACACAAATGGCAGACAGCTTAGGCACTCAGCCTGGCGGTGGAAACCTAGCCGACCTTCCTTCGCTCACATTGGCACCCCTTCCTGCCCCTTTCTGGGTGCTTATTCTTCTTTCACACCTTGTGCATAGAGTCCCCAAGCATCCCTCTCCCTTGGTGCCTGGCAAGACGACCCAAGCACTGTTCTTACCGTCCAAGGACAGCCAGTCGTGCTGGGAGGAAGGGAGCGTGGGCAGAGCCCGGGCTTTGTACTCAAACACCACCGAGTTGGAGATGATCTGGTTGTTGAAGGCAACTTGTAGGGTCACAAGACCAGTGTCATGGGCTGAAAGCAAGAGAAAAAGACCAAGTCAAGGGATGGGTGGGCACCTATAGCCTGGTGAACCACACAGGGCCTGGAATGTCCCCTCCCCACTACCCTTCATTGGTTAATGTCCAGCTCTCCTTACTGACAGCCTATGCCTGCTCATTCGAGGCCCAAACACAATGCTTCTTCTGGGAACCTTCTCGGTTCACCCAGACTCAGCCGGCTGTCCTGTGATCACTCCCAGGTATTGTAACTGCCCCTTTGCTTCCTCCGAGTGAGGGCAGGGGCGGGTGCTCAGTACAGACTGGCTGAACGAGTGAATGAGTGAATGGTCCCCAACTCTGCCTCATGGCTGGCTGACGTCCCCGCTTGTCCCATTCATCCTGGATGGGGCTCGGGCACAGCATCTGCTTCGGACTGATTTGTGCTTATTTTGTTTCACCTATTCCTACAAGCTTGTCCTGACTCAATGAACAAGTCAGCCCCTGTATTTTTAGAAGTTCTTCTGGTTCCCCGATGAAGGAGCTTCAGATGTGCCTCTGTTACCCTGGCCCCAGCTCAGCCCCATTGAGTGCTGAGCTGGGGATGCTGGCGTGAACGTTGTACCTCCCTCCAGTGTCCGCCAGTAAGCTCTGGAAGGCAGGGCCCTGGTGGGTCTCATTAACTGCTGTGGCCCCAACACAGGGCTTAACAAATAACTGTATCTGTGGAATAAACGAGGTATGTTCTCACTGAGAGTAAGAGGAAGCCAGCCCGTGGTGGAGATCAGCTTCAGCTCTGGGGTTGAGGTCGCCTCTCCACGGCTCATGTTGGCATCTTAGGGGCTGGCCTGTGGCCCACAGAGGTGGCCCGTGGGCAATGGTGGGTGTGCACACTGCCCTGCCAGGCCTCGTCCCTGACAGATGTCTCGGTTCTGTGCCCTCTGCCCTGCTTTTCTGGAATACCAGATACTGATACCCAAGGCCTCCCCGGTACAGATTTCCAGGGAGGACACGCACGGGGATCACGTCACTGTTTGGGCTCTTGGTTTTCAGGAGCTTATAGACTCAAGGAAGCCATCCAAGTCAGCCGCTGCCTAGGACAAGCAGAGCTCCAGCTTTCCTCCAAGGACTCTGATGCAGATCCCAGTCCCGATGGGAAAACCAGCTTATTGATGGGTGGCCGCTGTCCATCCTGGGTGGATGTGTTAAGGCAGCAACCATCTTGCCATTGTCCCCAGGGAAGGTCTTCGGGAGTCACTGTCCAAGGGCACCCATGGGTTTTTCCTCTGTGTTTTCCACCCTGTCTGGGAACCTCAGCTCCAGACCACAACCTGAACCAAAGGACTCCACAGTGGAGGTCACACAGGACCTCCGAGGTGCCTGGGCAGGGAGCCCCGGCCAAGTCCAGAACCTGCTATGGCTCTGCTGGCATCCCTGGGCGGGTCTCCAAGCTTGTGGTCGCATGCCTGCCCTGGAGATTGGCCTGGCTTGCCAGCAGGAAGACAGGTGGCCAGCACCCACACCCATCGGAGCCCGCTCAGGGCTACTCCTCTTAGCAGCCTCCTCGGCCAGCCTTGGGGAGCTCACGGCTTCTCTGGGACAATGTGTCCCAGCCTGGGGGGGTGGCCTCTTCAACTGCTGCTGCTCTTCCATCATCTTCTGGCAGGTGCACAACCTGCAGCAACTCTGGAATGGTGGCAGACTCCAAGGCATTTCTTCCTTCCCAGAGAGACGGAGCAGAGGGGACCTACTGTGGTCTCCGGGATGCCAGCCCAGCAGCCCTGCTCCTGCAGGTCCATCACCCAGGAGGCTTCCCGGACTCGCTCTTCCCTTCCTCACTCATGCAGTCCATCAGCGAGTGCCATCAGCAATGGCAAGATCCATTGCTCTCCATCTCCACTACAGATGCTGTAGTCCACACCACCATCATTTATTGCCTAGACTTCTCCACTAGCCTCCTGCTGAAGGCAGCATCAGAGCACCTGAGACCTGCTCCTGCTGGGAGGGTGTCAGGAGGCCACAATCCAGCACTGGGGGCCACAGCCCAGCACCCCTAGAGGAAACCAGGGGGAGTGTGGTGCCCAAGGGAGCCCTTCTTACATTTGGAAAGATCAGCCCTCTGCCTTCTTCCTATGGTCTCCCTGTGTCTGTTCTTCCTCCCTACAACCCAGAATCATCTTTCCCACACACCCAGAATCATCTTTAAAGACATCATTTAGATCAAGCCACCCCCTGCTTAAAGCTAACAGCCTCCTATTGCAAGTAAAATCAAACCAAACTCCTTCCTGTGATGCAGAAAGATGGACACGATTTGTTTTGGTTCCTGCTATCATCTCCAGTCTTACTGTGTGCAGCTCCCTGTACCCCACTCACTATCCTGCAGCCAGCGCCTTTCTCGGGCTTTAGATTCTCCATGTTGCCAAACCTCTTTCTGCCCCAGGACCTTTGCACTTCCCCTACCCTCTGCCTGGCCGGGATGCTTCTCCCACTTCCCATGACTGGCTCCATCCCATCATCCAGGTCCCAGCCTGCGAGAGGCCTCTGCTCATCCATGTTCCAGAAGGAATCTCCTTCTTCCCAGGTGACGTTATTACCATATTCTACTGTTGGGATACAGTTTTCACCAGTTACCTTGGTTATTTCTTCTTCTCCTTGTTTGTTTTCTGTCTCCCTGCAGTAGAACGTTAGCTCACGAGAGCTGGGACTGGCTCCATCTTAATCTTCATGCCTAGTGCCAAGGTCAGTGCCCGGGATGTCATGGCGGCTCAGTAACTATTTGTTGAATGAATTGTTTTGAAACCCAATTCTTCACCTCATTTGTTGTTTTTGTTTGTTTGCTTTTTGTTGTTGTTTTCTTTTTGAGACAGAGTCTTACTCTGTCTCCCAGGCTGGAGTGCAGTGGCATGATCTTGGCTTACTGCAACCTCCACCTCCCAGGTTCAGGCGATTCTCCTGCCTCAGCCTCCCTACCAGCTTACAGGTGCCTGCCACTATGCCCAGCTAATTTTTGTATTTTTAGTAGAGACAAGGTTTCACCATGTTGGTCAGGCTGGTCTCGAACTCCTGACTTCAAGTGATCTGCCTGCCTTGGCCTCCCAGCATGCCGGGATTACAGGTGTGAGCCACTGTGCCTGGTCCTCATTTTGCATTTCATCTTTTGTCTTCTTTAGGGCTCTCTGGCCGGCAGTTTTCTTGGTGGATTCCCCTATCTTCTCCTGAGCCTGAGTTGCCTCTTTCCGCCAGCACCTCCTCTCACTCAGTGCGCACTGCCCTCAGCTCACTGCCCTAACTTGGTGGGCTCCCTCCTGCCCCTGAAGCACCCCAGAGTCTTGTAGAAGACACATTCTGTGCCTGAGTGTCTCCTGCTGCCTGTGACAGTGTGGGAGCTGCCAGGGCAGGACCCTGCTCTTGGTCAGAGCAGAATCACCTCATGTGTTTTGCTTGGGTGGGTGTGTTGGGCTGGGACCCCGGAGATGGGTGGGCATTGGCCGTGTGTGTTGCCAGTGCCCCCCTCCTCCCATGTTGTTCCTGACTTGTGCTCACAGGCCTCTGAGCCTGTCTTTTTGGTGAGGCCAGTTTGATTCTGACTTCCAAGTGTTCATCCTTCAAGCTCAGCCTCAGATTCCTCTGGGGAGACCCAGAGATGAGGTCCCCAAGCAGCCAGCGTCATCTCCCGGGGCAGTGATTCATTTGCATGCTGCACTCCTCCCTGGACTGAGAGTCCCTTGCAATCAGGGCCCTGGTGAGAAGCTGGGTCTTATTCTTTGCTCCATTCCAAACCCATACTCTGTGCACAACAAGCAGGGGCTACTCAAAAGTTATCTGGCAAATGAAGAAAGGAATGGATACATCCAGTGTGTTTTACAGAGCACCGTGTTTCAATTTGGGCCTCAAAGCAGAGATTTCCAAAGGAGACCCCCTTTGTGGAGTTAGCTGAAGACACAATACTGGCACCTGTGGAGGGGTCCCAGTTCTCAGTGTGCCTTGAGCCTTGTGGCTCCTGTTCCCTCGGTCCAAGACACATTGTGGCTAATAGAATGAACCTGAATGACTAGGAGGGTGAGTAGCCTAGGCAGAGACTCTACCTGCCATCTCTGCGGACCCGGAAGCGCCCCAGGACCAGGAGAACTGCCTGTGGAGACCCAAATTGCCCTGGTACCCTCTCCAAACTCCTCCTTGGGAAAGGAAGAGCGAAGGCCTCATTAATGGGAATTCTTCAGGAATGGAGCACGTGGGCCAGGTGCTTCACACACCTCCTCTCACTCACTGCTCTTGCCCCACTGGCAGGCAGTTTTCAGAGCTGTAGAAACTGAGGCCCAGAGAGGTCAGGCACTGAGTTCGAGCCACACGGATGGTTTCTGGCTGATCCGAGATGGACCCAAGTGTGGCGGACTCCAGCCCTGGGGACACACAAAGGCCAGCCCCTCTTTTTCTGTGGAGGGGTCAGATAACTGAGAGCAGACCTGAGCAGCCCTGTCTTGGTCCTTAGCCAGGCGAGAACCAGGTACAGAAAGTGGCATCTATTTATAGGCCAGGCAAGTCCCATTCTGGCAGCAGGTGATGAGTGCACTGTTTAATGCCACAGTGCCCTCCCCGCCACCCCCGCCGGGCCGGGGACCTCATCAGCTGCACACAGCCCTGCGCTGTGATAGGCAGACCCAGCCTGGCTGCCACCCCGGCTGGCTGTGCTCCAGGCTGAGCAGGGCTGCTGGGTGGGCCTTCTGGAGCCAGGCAGGCGGGGGCTGGGAGGGGAGGGCTAGGCCAGCAGGGGGTGGGGTGGGCATCTTAGGCCGCAGCGCTGGCTCCCAGAAAGTTTGTGGAGAAGATGGTGCTGGGTTCAAGCAGAGGCTGAGTGTACAGCCAGCTGAGGAGCAGGGTTTTCCGCTCTGGTGGCTGCAAGAAGATCCTGAGAGAGGTGGGGCACGGTGGCTCATCCCTGTAATCCCAGCACTTTGGGAGGCCAAGGTGGGCGGATCAGTTGGGTCAGGAGTTCGAGACCAGCCTGGCCAACGTGGTGAAACTCCATCTCTACTAAAAGTACAAACATTAGCCGGGTGTGGTGGCACAAGCCTGTAGTCCCAGCTACTGGGGAGGCTGAGGCAGGAGAATCGCTTGAACCTGGGAAATGGAGGTTGCAGTGAGCCGAGATTGCATCACTGCACTCCAGCCTGGCAAAAGAGCAAGACTCCGTCTCAAAACAAAAAAAACAACAACAAAAAGAAGAGCCTGAGAGAGAAGGAGAAAAGGAGAAATGCCTGGTGGGGTTCAGCTGCCCCAGGCTGGGGGAGTAATTCAAGGACGGGGTGGTGGTGGCAGACAGCTGGGGCAGCCAAGGCTCAGGCTGGACCATGCAGGGTGGAACCTAGAAGCACCCTGGGGCCTGCCTAGCACCGGCCAACTCTGTGCTTGCCGTGGGGACACCCCACCCCATACCTCTCTCCTCACACCCAGTCTTCTACACTGAGCATCTTCTCTCCTTTCTAGGCTCCCTGACCTTCCGCACACCTGCATCCTTACCCCCTCTCCTGTTTATGATCAGGGCTCACTGGACAGGCTATCCTGAGGGTTGGTGGTGATGAGATGGGGCAGCCAAGGGGGTCCTGCCAGCACCAGTCCAGGAGCAGAAGACATAAGCTCTAGAAACAGGCTTCAGATGCTTGGAGACTAATTCATTCCTTCACAATCTCCATCCCCCTCTGTGACATGTCTGGCACTCTGCCAGCCCCGGGGATACTATGGTGACCAAGAAGATAGTCCCTGACCCCATGGCACAGGCGAGTAGGGAAGCAGTGATGGCCAGAAGTCAAAAACAAGTTGACCAGACAGGGACACTATGCTAAGCAGAAAATGCTGGAACCCTGGGGAAGGGCTTCAGAGCCACAGGGACAGCACAGAGGGCCTCCTGACTGGGTTTCTTGGGGGATCTTTGAGCCCCTAAAATTGGAAGCAAATTATGTGCATGTACCTTTTCTGGGCATAGGGTAGATGGCTCTGTTACATTCTCAAAGGCGTTTGTGCTGATAATTGTTAGACTGATCCCCTATCACCACCCCATCTCCCTCCACCCCTACCAAGCTTTCTCCAGCCTTCTGCCCTCTGCCCTGGGCCCCAGGAGGACAGAGCCTGTGTGTGGGCTGCATTGCCTGGGTTCTCCTGGCTTCTGGTTGGCTTGGGCCGTGGGAGGCATGGGCAGGTGCAGAGAGGCCACCTTGCTGCAGAGGTGGTCTCTGGCCCCGGCTCTCACCAACTGTAGTCACCCTTTGGGCTGAGGGTGGTGGCAGCTTCCCACTGTGGTCAGCCCTGGATACATTGCCTGGGCCTGGCTTATTCCCACCCTAAATTATGCTCTCATCGCGTTCTCTTCAAAATCCCAGTCAAGCGTGCCTAGGTCCCTGTCCGACGCTGGGTCCCTGAGCCAAAGGAGATGATGTTCTAATAGACTATCTGGGATCCGCTTCTTCACAGCTGAGGAAACAGAGGCCTAGAGTAAGGAGGACACGACCTGCTCAACGTCACCCCAAGGCTGACTCCGAGTCCAGTGCTCCTCAGGCCCCCACACCTTCCTTGGGGGACTGGGGCAGGGGGTGACTTTCTTACCTGGGCAGTAGCAGCGCAGCACCCCGGGCTGAATCAGGGATGCAGGCACTGAGATCTGGTCAAACAGGCAACTGTAGTTATTGCTGGCTTCTTGCCACGGGCCTGTGATGAGGACCTTCACTCCTCCCTGCAGGGAACAGAGAGGGGAACAGAGTTGGAGTATGAGCCAGTGAGGGAGGCAGCATGGGGAAGCCCCTGTGAGGCTGCACTGCTCAGATGGGGGTCTGTATCTCTCCCCCCATGCAGATTCCCAGGCCATCACTCCAGGGATTCCAGTGAGCCCCGACTTCTGAGAACCACAGCTCCAGGACTACAGCAAGAGAAGGGCCCCGAGGCGCTCCTTCCCCAGCCCCTCAGGAAGCTCCAGGACCGGCAGCTCCAACCCCTGACCTTCTCTCTCTCTTGTATAACTCGCAGATCCAGGCAGGAGGGAGTACAGAGTTTTGCAAACCCTTTCAGCCCACGATGCCCCTGAGAACCGGCCTGGAAGGAAGCCGAGGGCAGGGAGGGGACTTGCTATGTCATTTGCTTGTGGACAGATTGAGGGAACTCCAAGTTTTGAAAACAGGCCTGAGCATCTCAGTGTCAGCCCAGGCAGCAGAAGTTCTTGTGGGGAGTTGAGGAGAGACCCAGGATCCCCAGGCTGTGGGCATGGCAAGGTGAGGGGGCCTGGAGCAGGGTGGGGTGAAGAGCCTGATTAAGAAACAGAAGAGCTAAGTGCAGGAGATGCTCAGAGACTGCCCTGTGAGCTGAGTTTGGGGCTCAGAGCTGGGGGCTGGGAGTGGAACGGGGCTGAGCGTCTGCCCCTCCCCCAACCCTGTGCTATCAAAGGTCCTTGAGTCTGTGCCGCTGCCTACACAGCTAGCCTGGGGTCCCACGAGCAAGCAGTGATCCTGCAGCTTGGCTGGGAGCAGCCTCGAATGACCTTCCTCAGCTCCAGGTGGTAGGACCCCACCTCCAGGAACCTCCCAGGGTGCCCAGGGGCAGGAGAGCATCAGTAGGGCTGGGGTACTCCCTGATCCCCAACTTGGACTAGCCTGGGGCTGCTGCAGAAAGCAGAGGAGGAAGGTGGCCTCATGTCCGGAGCCCTGGGCAATCCTGCTTTACGGCCATTGTCCTGCTTAGTGATGATAGAGGGAGGTGCGAGGTGGACGGCAATTTGTAGGCCCCCTACTTACGGCTTAGCTGAGGAGAGGGGCTGGTCACTGAGTAGAGGGAGGCTCTCCCTGGGGATGAGGAAGGTGGGGGTGCCGGCCTCCCGGGCTCTCCTGGCTAACCTTGGGTGGACCCACCCCAGAGGCGCCATCCACCCCACCCCCAAACCAGTAAACACCTTTCCCTGCAGGGGGGCGGAGAGCTGCGTAGGTCAGGGCAGAGAGCACCACCTAGTGTCCAGGCTGGAGAAGGCCGCCAGGCACGCTGGAGACTGGGAGGTGGGGGTGAGGAGTTGCTGTGAGCCCACCTTCCCCACCGCTCCAGGTCAGAGAAGCGATCCCCACCCCGCAACCCCGTGCCAACCAGATGCTCCCTCCTGGTCAGTCACTCATTCTTGCTCGGCGTCTTCTGGGCCCTGGCCCACCCCTGCCCTGGAGGGAGCCCCAGCCTCTACAAGGAGCCTGCCCTAGGTGCCCCACAATGTTCCTGGAACCCAGGCCTGGCCCAGGGCATCTGCAGCAGGAGTGAGTGTTTCCAGGGATGAGGTGGAAGTGGCTCCTCCCATTGCCCAGCCAGGAAAAGAGACTTCTTCCACGGAAGGGGCTCTCCCCGGCTGGAAGGCATATCCCACCCCTGCTCTTGCATGAGTCTTGCTCTGGCCTGGGAGGTCACTTTACTACTAGGGCAGCGGAGAGAGCTCACGACCGAGAGCCAAAAGCAAGAGGCCTGCTCCCGCGCCTCAGTAGCTGTGTGTCCTCAGGCAAGTGGCCCAGCCTCTCTGGGTGGCATCTCCTTGCTAGGGGCCCTTCTGGTCGCAGCATTCCTTGTTCTGATGCCCAGGGATATTTGCAGCTCCGTGGAAGGGGCAGGGCGTTGGGGGCAGTGGGTGCCTGGCTGGGAAGAGTGCCAGCCAGCGGACAGGTGGAGCCTGACTTTGGGATGTCTGGAAGCACCAGAAGGCCAGCCCAGGGCACCATCCCCCAGGATCCTGGGAAGTGGAAGAGCAGTGACTTCAAAAGGCCATAGACAGTTACCATGTGAGAAAAAGGGAAAAAATAATAACCGCAATCAACAGCTGCTAGCATGAAGCTGGGGCTGCTGCCGGGAACAAAGAACTGCCGAGATTACTGGAGAACATCAGGACCTTCTCCATGGAAACCGCCGCAGGACAGCTCAGCATCCATCCATTCAGGGGATGGTTCCCATGGCAACAGCCCGCCTGGCTGCGCTGAATTGGTGGTGGCGCGCGTGCCTGATGGCTGTAATTGCAGGCTCTTCTGCCTGGTGCAGCAGGAGTGTCAGTGGTGGGAGATGACGCAGGAGGGTTTGGGGGGCAGGGAGGGAGCACGAAATGCCATCTGAGGTCTCTGTGTCCTGAGATAAAGGGCCCGGATGTCTGATGCAGCCAGGGCAGATGCTGGGGCATAGGGGGACGCCTCTGGGGTGTGTGTGTGTGTGTGTGTGTGTGTGTGTGTTGGTGACCAGCTGCAACCAGAAGTGAAGGAGTGGACAGAGATAGGAGAAATGGAGAAATGGGAGCAGCCTGTGGGAGGGAAGGCCTCTCAGAGAAGAGACAGCAGGATGGCCCCAGCCACCGTGTTCCTGCTAAGTGGATGCATTGAGGTTTAGAGCTGGGTGGGGGTGCTGGGTAACCGTTTAACCAAACCCCATTTTGCAGACTGGGAAGCAAGGCCCAGGCCGACAAGCCTGCCTGTACAGCCCTCCCTGAGCTTGGCAGAACCTGGCCAGATTGGACTCCTGATGCAGTCAGTGTACAGACAGGCTGGCAGGGAGGGGACAGGACGAGGGCCAGATGAAGGGAGAGAAGTGTCAGGAGAGAAAGTGCTGTCTCCTGCAGAACACAGGATGGGGGGCGCCCCTGCTGTGGTATGGAGACAGTGGCCTGGGTAGGAGAGGACAGCAAGGAGGAAGGGGCCCTTCACAGCCTCTGAGGCCTCACTGTGTGGCCAGGTGGGGCCCCAAAGGGCCTAGCTGGGTGGTGTATGCACATTTTCCAAATCAAGCTGAATTTCAGCAGCTTTTGGTTGTAGGTAACTGGAAGCATTGAGGGCTTCTGGGAAAGCAGGACTGGCCGCTCCCTCTGCCGGGCTGCCAGGCTGCCAGGCTGCCATTGCGTTCCTGTTCCTGGGCTGCCCTCGCGTGGCGAGTTGCTGAACTGCAGGCCCGGAAAGGACAGAAGGAGCCAGGCCTGCTGATGTCCTATTCGCCAGGACACCCAGGAGGCTGGGGTGTGGGCCTGCACCCAGCCCAGGGCCTGTCTCACAGACCAGGACCTTGGGAAAAGAGGGGACCCTCCTTCCACCTCCTGGCTCCTGCAAGACATTAAGGGCTCCAGGGCACCTCTAAGTGTCCGGAGGATCAAATCTCCCAGGTCCTAGGACTGGGAGTGCCTCGAGGCCACCCCCTCTCAGCCATTTACACATAAAGAAACTGAGTTTCAGAGAGTCAGGTCTCAAGGAGCCAGGACCAGAAGACAGCTCTGACCTTCCCCCTGCACCCTGTTCCTGGCCCCCCTCTCTGTCCCTTTGCATCGCTTTCTTAAGCCCAGGGTCGGGGGGTGTGGGGAATATGCCCAACTGGCCTTCGCGGGGTGGGGTGGGGGGTGTGGTGAGCGCTCTGAAGGTGCCACTGAGCTCAGAATCAATGATAAGAGAGGAGGTCAGGGCCGGGTGCGGTGGCTCACGCCTGAAATCCCAGCACTTTGGGAGGCTGAGGTGGGTGGATCACTGGAGGCCAGGAGGTTGAGACCAGCCTGGCCAACATGGCAAAACTCCGTCTTTACTAAAAATACAAAAATTAGCTGGACGTGGTGGTGCACGCCTGTAATCTCAGCACTTTGGGAGGTGGAGGCAGAGTCAGGAGTTTGAGACCAGCCTGGGATACATGGTGAAACCTCATCTCTACTAAAAGTACAAAAATTAGCTGGGTGCAGCAGGGTGTGCCTGTAATCCCAGCTACTCGGCAGGCTGAGGCAGGAGAATTGCTTGAACCTGGGAGGCGGAGGTTTCAGTGAGCCAAGATCGCGCCATTGCACTCCAGCCTGGACAAAAAGAGTGAAATTCCTTCTCAAAGAAAAAAAAAAAAAAGCAAAAACGAAACAAAACCAGCAGGGGTCAGAAACATGGTCACACCAAACTACACCAAGAGGAAGCCCAGTCTGATCCTTCTGGGCTCTTCCTATACGGGATGTGAGAGCTGGGGACAACTGTACACAGATTTTCTTAGCTTTGCCAGCGGGGAAAAAGGGTGAGGAAGTCAGAGCCCCTGTCTTTAGTGTTGTCCAACCGAGTGAGCTGTGGGCAGCCCACCTCCTGGGAAGTGTCCACTCAGGGCCCGTGGTGCACAGGCTGGTCCCTGAGCACCCAGACAGGCTGGGGAGAGGTCAGGAAGCACATGCTTGTGTACACTAGATTATTTAGGGAAAGCCTGGGCCACTCTGTCCCCTTCCTGTGCTATTCTACTCTAGAGAAAAAGCAGAGATGCCTCTACTGCTTGTGTCCCTGAGGCAAGATGCTTTGGTCTTTGGAGTAGTGGTTCTCAAAGTCAGATCCCCGGGAGCTGAGGCGGCCTGGGGACTAGGGGAGGGTGCAGGTTGGAGTCCCGTGTCCTATGACCTGTGTTGAATTTTGCAGAGGGCCAGGTTTACTTAAGAAGGATCTTCAGGATGACTCTTCAGAGGCTCTGCCCTGTTCAGTTTTGAGAGAGATTTTTGGTTTTGTTCTTGTTTGGCTTAGAGAAGTAGAACGAAGGCAGTGGATGTAGATGATCTATGATGGCTACTTTTTTTTTTTCTAAAGACAGAGTTTCACTCTTGTTGCCCAGGCTGGAGTGCAGTGGCATGATCTCGGCTCACTACAACCTCCGCCTCCCGGGTTCAAGTGATTCTCCTGCCTTAGCCGCCCAAGTAGCTGAGATTACAGGTACATGCCACCACACCAAGCTAATTTTTTGTGTTTTTAGTAGAGACAGGGTTTCACCATGTTGGCCAGGCTGGTCTTGAACTCCTGACCTCAGGTGATCCACACACCTTGGCCTCCCAAAGTACTGGGATTACAGGCCTGAGCCACTGAGCCTGGCCAATAGTGACTTTTGAATTTTTTTTAAGCAACCTTGGGACCACTTTTCAAAAAAAAAAAAAGCAAAACATAAATGGACTCTTAACACATAAATCGAGAAACGGCAGACAACTCTGGCTGGAGCTAGGGGAGCATTTTGCCTCCAAGGACACCTGACTTTTTCTTTTCTTTTCTTTTCTTTTTTTTTTTTTTTGAGACAGGGTTTCACTGTGTCATCCAGGCTGGAGTGCAGTGGTACAATCACAGCTCCCTGCAGCCTCAACCTCTTGGGCTCAAGTGCTCCTCCGGACTCAGCCTCCAGAATAGGTGGGACCATAGGCAGGCCCCACCACACCTGGCTTATTTTTTTAATTTTTTGTTGAAACCAGGTCTCACTATGTTGCCCAGGTTGGTTTGGAACTCCTGGGCTCAGATGGTCCTCCTGCCTCAGCCTCCCAAAGTTCTGGGATTACAGGTTTGAGCCACGGCACCAGGCCAAGAACCCCAACTTTAAAGCTACTTGCCCCAGTGAAGTTTGAGAATCACTGCATGAAAGAGGGAGGTGTTCAAGTGCTGTGGGGACACAAGGAGGGGAAAGTGTCATCTTTATGGTCCAGAGCTTCCTCTGAAGGGCAGCCACAGGCATCCCTTAGCTGCAGGGTGGCGCAGGGGCCAGCGAGGTGGGTGGGAGGGGAGGTGACAGGTGGCGGCAGCAGTGGTAGCTTACCTCTGGGTAAGACCACTCTGGGGAGTAGTCGGTCACCATGAACACCCGTCCACTCTGCTGCAGCATGCCCAGGGTGCCCTGGGCCGAGGCGGCTGAGACCACCTCGGCGACGTGCATGTAGGCCATGGTGTTGGCTCCGCCCTCCGAGCTGCTCAGCTGCAGGCTGCCCTGCTGGGGGCTGCAGCAGGGGAGGCACATCTCTGCTTGGCTGAAGGGGGCCCGCACCCCGTCTTCTGACTGTGAGAGTGCCGTGCTGTCCCCCGACACCAGCTGGTGTCCATAGATGGTGCTGCTGCCCCCCTCCACGGAGATGAAGTCGTTGATCAGGTCGGAGAACTGGTTGCTGAAGGAGATGTCAAAGTGGTCCAGGCTGAGCTCCATGTTGGAGGCGTTGCCAAGGCTGGGCTGGGCCACGGGGTAGAGTCCCTGCACCACGTTGCCCGGGAGGATCGGGACGCCGCCGGCACTGCGGATCACGCCATTGGTCTCGGGCTGCAGGTAGTGCTCAGAGCTACAGGCCTGCAGCTCCCCAGACTTGAGCAGGACCTCGCTCCCTTCCGCCGCCTGCGAGGTCTCCATGGTGACCTCCCCTTCCGCGGTCATGGCCTGGAAGTTGGCCTGGAACTGCATGAGGTGGAGGGAGGAAGTGGACTCTATCCGCGTCTCGACATGACCGCTGCAGGAGCTAGTTTGGGACGAGGCCTCCGTTTTCACCGTGGGTATCACGAAGGTGCCCCCAGAGTCACTCAGGCTGCTGCGGGCGCTCTGCTCGGCGGGGAGGGGTTTGCTGGCGTCCTGCAGGAAGAAGCTCGGGGAGGGGGTCTGGTGGATGTGGGGGCTGTGGCCCGTCTGGCTGAAGTTGGATGTGTAGTCCTTGTTGGAGTCGATGGCACTGAAGTCCATCTGCTCCAGGGTGGTGCTGGGACTCAGGCCGCCGCCCGACGGCAGGAGGCTGGAGCCGGTGGTCAGGGCGAGGGAGCTGGCTGCCGCGGCTGCCGCGGAGGAGGAGTATGCTTCTTTGGCCATCTGCTGCTCGAAGGAGGTGTCCTCGGTCTTGATCTCCTTGGTGAGGACGGTGGTAAAGCTGAAGCTGCGCTCCCCGGGCGGCGAGTGCCGGATGTTGGAGCTGACCATCTCGGCTTTCAGGCCTCCACCCCCGTATGTCTGGCCCTGCTTTGGGTTATTAAGGAAACAGTCGGGGTCAAAGTTCATGGTGGTTTCTGGAATCTTCCGACCACCGTCGAGGGTGGTGGAGAGGACCAGCTCTTCAGACACGTTGGTGGGCAGCATGGACAGGCTCTCCGAGCTGCCCGTGGTGGGGAAGGCGAACTTGTGGCCGTCGGAGCTGACGGCCAGGACGAGGCCCTGAGAGGCATCAGGAGAGAGGAGGTGGTGGTTGGGGCCAGCGGTGGGGGACATGGTGTACACAGCCTCGTTGGTGACCTCTGACATGAACACCGTGGCGCTCTGGGACAAGCTCCCCATCACAGAGGCCACTGCCATACTGGACACGCCTGTGACCACCGGGCTGTCCACCATGTCCGGGTCGCTGTTGAGCCCGCTGCTGATGGACACGGGGGAGCTCTGGGTGGTGTCGGGGACCTCCACCTGGTTGGTAGAGGAGACCTCGGTGCTGCTCTGGTGCAGCAGCACGGGCTTGGCCACCTTGCCGTTCCTCTTCTCGCGGCTGGAGCCCTTGCTGTGGCTATGCTCGTGTTTGCCCTCCGACACGTCATTGTGCTGCACCTCCGAGTGGCTCCCGTACCCCCCTGTCCGTGGCTCCACCTTCGGCGAGATGATACGGTGTTTGGCACTGTTACACTTGTGATGCACGCTGCTGCCAGCTCCTGCAGAGAGCAGAACACAACACACACATGCACACGCAGGCACACACGTGCGCACACACGTGCACACACACGTGCACACGCAGGCACACACGTGCGCACACACGTGCACACGCAGGCACACATGTGCGCACACACGTGCACACGCAGGCACACATGTGCACACACACGTGCACACGCAGAAAGAGAGTCAGAGCCAGGACCGTAGCGGACCTGCTCCACAGCAGCTGGGGCCTCTGGCAAAGTCCAGACCCGGTGCCCCAGGCAGGCCACAGACCCTCAGCCCTGGGACATGTACCCCAAGCCTGGGGGCCGTCTCATGCCCCTTTGACCCTCCTCCAAAGATCAGAGGGGCTTTGACCTTGATGCTCTTTTCGAATAGGAAGCACATGGGAAGTCGGGAAGGAGAAGGTGGAGAGAATGTCAACATCCAGGAAAGTCCCCTCCACCATCAGAGACAGACACCACTCACCTGGTAAGGCCTTTGCTGGCAAGAGGGGGTCAGCCTGGGGAGGGTGGCTATGTTCGTATCCTACCCCACCGCCCCTCCCCAACTTCCCACAGCTGCTCAGCCCGTGACCTGGGAAGGAGCCACCCCTGGGGCCTGGCAACCAGAGGTCAATGGGGAGGTGATGGAAATGCACTCTCGGGACCAGCTCTCAGGCCCCAGGACCAGAGAGGGTTCTGGACCCTGCTCCAGAGGCAGAAAGGTACGTAAGCCCAGGCCTATCCTCTGCTCTCTGGGGCACAAAAATCCTTCTAGGTCCTAAGTAGGGACAGAGCCCTTGCTCCTCATTTCAGACGTACAAGCCTCAGGAGCTGAGCGTTTCTGAGGTTGGCAAAGCCTCCCTGGCAGCTCCTCCAGCCCTGGCAGCCAGCACGGCTTTTCTCTCCCACCCATCGGATGTTTTCACCATTTTCATTTCATCTGATAAGGGTCACTTTGCTTTTGATGAAAGGGCAAATTCTCCCCGATCCTGTTACAGCCTCGCCACCAAGACTCCTAAATGCACGAAGACTGTGCTGAGAGGTGACACGCCTCTAATGGGACTATCTAATTAAGTCAGCCCAGGGAGAGGAGAATGCACATTTCAAAGAGCAAATACCATTATCAGAAAAACAGACACATCAGGAAGGAGAGCGTGGGACGCTTTATGTTCTTGGAGACAGAGGTTAAAGAAAGAGGTTAACCCCGCGTGGTGTCATTGACGTAGGGCAGGTCTCCCGAAGACCCCAGTGCCCTCTGGCAGAGGATGCCCGAGTGTGGGCCTGAACGGAGAGGCCCCGAGCCCCAGAGTTCCTTGCTCCCCCAACGCTGCTGTCCCCAGTTCTTGCCCCATGGAGGAAGCTGTCCCTCTGGACACTGCTACCTCCTGCCCAGAGTGGACTGCCAGCCAGCTGCAGGGCAGGACGAGGCAGAAGGCCTGCCTTGTGTCTGTCCTGGATGCGGTGGTGTCACCCAGTCCCTGACTGTCCTGTCCCCCTCCTCCCTCACTAGATGTCATGGCTACTCCCACAGAGGACAGCAATGATGGCTGCCTTGTAGGGCTCCCGTCCCTGTGGCGCCTGCCTGCCCCGGGAGCCCCGGCTCACCCAGGCTGCCGGTGCAGAGGCAGTTGTGGGTCCGCGGCTGGGGCTTGGTCTGGTGACTGTCGAGGATCTGCTGCACCAGCTGTTCCACCGAGAAGCCCGAGCTGCTGTTCCCATTGCTGCAGGTCCACTTGATGCCATGGACTGTGGAGAGAGAGGCGGGGGTGGGGGAGGGGGGACGCTATCAGAGCCCGCAGGTGCAGAAGGGGCCTGGGTGGGGCTGAGGGGTAGGAACCAGTCCCTCCCTGAGGGCAGCCCTCTCTGCTGGGGAGCCGGCTCCTGGGGTGAATGGATGAGCAGGAGAGGGGGAGGGGAGGGAGGCCAGGCTGCCCCCATCGGACCCCCTGCTCCCATCGGGGACTCTGAGCTCTTCCTTCCCCTCTTCGCTCCCCCTCACTAGGGTGCAGCCCAGGGAGTGGACCACATAGTTCTGCTTTTGTTTCCCTAAAGTCAGAGTGCACGAGGCGGCTCTTCCTGGGGTGCTGGAATGGAAGAGAAAGGGAACAAGGACGGAAGGAGAGTGGACATGAGGCTGAGGGACTTCCCAGTCTGTGAGCCTCTTGTGGAGACTCAGGATGGAGGTGGTGGACCAACAAGCACCGAGCTGGGAGGACCAACGCCTCTCCCAGGAGTGTGTGCAGAGGGGGCCCCACCCTGGAGGGCAAGACTCTGGCTTCCTGCCCTCACTGGACTTCTTTGCCCCAAAGGGATTGCAGATGCAGGAGAGGCCAGAGGAGATGGGGACGGGACTGAAGGACCCACATGGCCTGGAAGGCAGGGGCCTCAGTGCCCAGTGCTGACTGATGGTAGCCATCTGAATAGCCACCCCAGGATGTGGGCTCGACCTTCCTCCCGGCACTTTTGCAGTCCCTGGAGTTGGGGTTGGGGTTTCCCCACCTGCCCGGCAGGATGGGGGCTGGAAGTCTAAACTGACTTTTCCAGCAGAGCAGTTTTCTCAGCTGGGGCAGACCCGGCCAAGGGGTGGCTAAGTCCTAAGTCTGGCACATGGAGCAATCCAGCTCTCTCTAGTGGGGCCAGGCTGAGAGGCAGTGGATTCGCAGCTTTGGGGCTGGAGCTGGTGCTGGGGCTCCAGGCGCAGAGGAGCAGGGCACAGGGTCAAGATAGGGAGAGGCCAGTGGCTTTATCGATACAAGAGCAACGTCCTTCCTCCTTTGGCTGAAGCTGCTCTCCCACCGGCTCCAGGGGTCAGCCGCTAACCCTCGCAGCGCCGGCCCCAGTTCTGTGAAGGGCTCTAGAATGCAGGGGGACAAGGAAAGCGTCAACATGGCAGGTAGGAGCTGGCTTGATTCAGACTTGGATTTGAGTCCAAGATTTACTTATTTATTTATTTTTTGAAATAGGGTGTCACTCTGTTGCTCAGGCTGGAGTGCTGTGGTATAAACACAACTCACTGTAGACTCGACCTCATGGGTTCAAGTGATCCTCCCACCTCAGCCTCCTGAGGAGCTGGGACTATAGGCATGTGTCACTACACTTGGATATTTTTTTAAAAAATTATTTGTAGAGGCCAGGCACAGTGGCTCACACCTGTAATCCCAACACTTTGGGAGGCCAAAGTGGGCGGATCACCTGAGGTCAGGAGTTTGAGACCAGCCTGACCAACATGGTGAAACCCCGACTCTACTAAAAATACAAAATTAGCTGGGCATGGTGGCACATGCCTGTAATCCCAACTACTTGGGGGCTGAGGCAAAAGAACCACCCGGGAGGCGGAGGTTGCAGTGAACCGAGATCGCACCATTGCACTCCAGCCTGGGGAACAAGAATGAAACTCTGTCTCGAAACAAACAAAAAAATTATTTGTAGAGACAAGGGTCTCATTATGTTACGCAGGCTGGTTTGGAACTCCTGGTCTCCCAAAGGGCTGATATTACAGGTGTGAGCCATTGTACTTGGCCTGAGTCTAGGTTTTGATCTTGCTGTGTGGATTTGGGCAAGTCGCTTAGCCTCTCTGAGCCTCAGTTTCCTGACTTGTAAAGTGGGCATGTAGTAGTCCCTGCCTGGAGAACTGGCCAGGAGAAAACATGATGTCCATGCCTGGCACTTTGTGCATACCCCAAAAAAGGGAAGCTGTTGTCATAATATCACTAGTGATGATGGTGATGACAGTGATGACTGTGACACCCAGCAGGCAGTGCTGGCCCTGCCCTGGGGCCTGGCTGATGCTATGGGGACTGGACTTGTGGCAGGAAGCATCTTGCTATGAAATCCACAGATGGCTCAGCCCCGGAACGCTGCGTGTAGATCTCTGAGGTGGCCATTCATCTCATGCCTCTGTTCCTGGGTGTAGAGCTCCCTTTAATTATAACTCTGATGGTTTTTCTTTTCTTCTTATTCTTTTTTTTTTTTTTTTTTGAGACTGAGTCTCGCTCTGTTGTCCAGGCTGGAGTGAGTGGTGTGATCTCGGCTCACTGCAACCTCCGCCTCCTGGGTTCAATCGATTCTGTTGCCTCAGCCTCCTGAATAGCTGGGATTACAGGAGCCTGCCACCATGCCTGGCTAATTTTTGTATTTTTAGTAGAGATGGGGTTTCACCATATTGGCCAGGCTGGGCTCAAACTCCTGACCTCATGATCCACCCGCCTTGGCCTCCCAAAGTGCTGGGACTACAGGTGTGAGCCACCGAGCCCAGCCTCTGATAGTTTTTCAAAGGAAATCACCCATATGTGAGGCTTGGGATTTGGCAGGAATATCTTCAGGGTTTGCCTTCTCTGTGTGTGCCGTCTGCTTTCCTTCTGTGTGTGTGCCGTCGCCTGACCTGGGTGTCTGCTCCCCTGTCCTTCCCCTCTGCTCCACTCTGAAGAGGCTCCTCTGAGGTCTGCAGCGCCCTGCCTCCTGCATCTTATTCTCAGGGGATCTGGGATTCTGGTGGGTCACTGAGGGGGATGGGTGGGGCTGAGTGGCACCTGCTTGCCAAGCCGCCATGTTCAGAACTTTATGTGATAGGTGCAGGCAGGCGGGTGGCAGCACTGACAGCCCACCTTCCTTTAGGTGGACAGTGGAGGAATTCTCCAGAAACCCCCTAAGCACCTTGTCCCTGACAGCTGGAGGGAAGGCCCGGGCCAGGGGCTTTAAAACCTCGTCATAGCTAGGGGACCCTTTTCTTAAATAAACCTCTACCTAGAAATTCAATACAGAAGACAGATTACTGCAGAGAGGACCTGGTGGAGGCAGGATGAGGGGTCACAGGCTCTCTGGCCTGTCCCTATGCCCAGGGCACTCCTTGGCTAAAGACATTTCCAGACTCATTTTACAGATGAGAAAACAGAGGCTCAGGAGGGGAGGTGACAGCCCAAATCACACTCCAGAGGCCACAGGGCAGGATGTGAGACTCCCCTCTGTACTGCTGCACAGGCCGTGGTCTGTTCCAGCTGTGGGTCCCCTACTCTGGCTGTACCCAGGCCCCAGAGAGGAGATTCTGACGTCATTGGTCTGAGGTGGTGCCAGGTATTTTTTTAAAGCTCTGCAGAGGCTCCTTGCATGCCGTTAGGATGGGAGAACACACAGCTCTGTTGAAAGCTCAAACTCAGCAGGGAACTGCAAGTCCAAAAGCAGAACCCCCTGCCGAGCTCACCATGGGAGCTTCTCCCTGTGGGAACTCTGAGCAGGTGCCCCTTGCCGAGCCAGGCCACACATTCTCTGGGAAGATCCCTGCTGAGTTTGAACTTGGCTCTCTGGGGAGATGAGCTGATTTCAGGGCAGCCCCACCTCTGGCTTCTGGCCTTCAGGCCACACCCCACTCAAGGGTCTTGGGTCTTGGCGTAGCGAGGCTTTCGAATCCCCTGGCTGGCAGAGTCTCCTGGCACTTCAGATCAGGGGCCCCTCTGCTCTGACAGCCACCAATCAGGCCAGGTTTCCACTCTAGCCCCGATGGGGGTGCGGCAGCCACATTCTCTCTGCCTCTTGCTCTCCTCCTTATGTTGTGAAGGTTATAAAATGAAGACCCAGTGAAGGCTGACAGATTGCAAGCAGAGAGTTTCTGGATGCTTAATGCAAATTACCTACTGTCTTGGCACATCCAATATGCAGATTGTCTCCCTCCTTGCTCTGGTGTTGGCGGCGGGGGTGGGGTGGGGGGGTGGGGGGGTGGGGGGTGGGTGGAGAAAAGCCCCCTCCTCTGAGATGGTGAGTTGTTAGCACTGAATATCAAATACTATCAAGACGGCTTTTAACATGTCATGCTCTGCTTCCCGACATGGAATCAATCAGCGGAGGGAGATTTCTATAGGGAAAAAGCGCTTTATGAAAGAAAGGTTAATAGCCACGCATGCTGGCCTCCCCGTTGGCCCCTTCCCCCTTTTAAAGCAGCAAAAGGGAAACCACATTAAAAGTACACTTGATCACGTGACCTCCCATGACATGTAAGGCAGGAGACACAGAAAGAGGAAGGGGAATTCCCAGAAAGGTAATGTCCTGGTGGCTCCGGGTCACATCTGTCCCCTCCTGCTCACTGTACCTCACTGGGCGGTACCTGACTCCCCGTTCTCAGGCAGAATGGCCTGAGCTGAATCCCAGACAGAGGGACCCTCTCTGCAGCTCCCCATAGATGGGGCCTGGGTGGTGGCCCCTGGTCCGCTCAGGTGGTGGAGAGAGACCTGTATCCCCAGGAAGGCTGGGTCAGGGGAAGTACCAGAGAGAAGAAAGGGTTGGTATGGGGTAGGATAAGCCAGACCCAGCATGGGGCTCCACAAGACCGGGGCAGGCAGGATGGCCACACTGGCCCCTGGAAAGCAGGATGCTGGCTTCTCGAAAGGTGTCCTCCTACAGCTACCCCAGAAGCCCTGAGGCTGCCCCGTGAAACACAGGCTGGGACTGCATTCCCTCTGACAGGACTGCCTGCAGCGCAGCCTGTGTGAGGATCAGCCTGCAGAGCTGAGGCTGGGAGTGGCCGTTGCAGAAACCCCAGGCCCACTCCAATGCTGACCTAGCCCTCGTACAAGATGTTTACCCTAATTATGGCCCGTGGCAAGTCAGCAGCGCTTCCACTAATATGAATAATCAAAATGAAATCAATGACAACAGCATGTGGCCCATGCTTTGGAGAGCATCATCGGATGAACAATTTACCCAAGAGGCGGCCAACCGCTGGGAAGAGAGTAACTGAGATCTGGAAGAGAGGGCTGGGGGAAGGCGTAGGGGCCTCACCCCACATGGGGCAGGCTGCCAGCCGAGGGCCTCTTGGGTTGCAGCTGCTCCATCCCAGGCCCTTGGGAAGAGGCGGAGAGCTTCAGCTACGCAGTCTAAGCCTGAGCCACGGTAGGGCCCTCCTATTTTCCTCTGTCATGAACTGAACTGTGTCCCTGACCAAATCCATAGGTTGAAGCCCTAACCACCAATGTGACTGCATCTGGAAACAGACTTTTAAGGAGGTAATTACGGTTAAGTGAGGTCACATGGGTGGGACCCTATCCCAGCAAGACTGGTGTCCCTATAAGCAGAGGAGGAGACACCAGGAGTGCCCATGCACAGAGAAATGGTCATATGAAGACACAGTGAGAAGGTGGCTGTCTGCAACCCAGGAAGAGAGGCCCTACCAGAAACCAACCCCAATGCCCCTTGATCTTGGGCTCCCAGCCTGCAGACTGTGAGACAATCAATTTCTGTTGTTTAAGCCCCCAGTCTGTGGTACTCTGTGAGGGCAGTGTCTTAGTCTGTTTTGTGCTGCTACAACCAAATACCGCAGACTGGGAAATTCATAAAGACCAGAAATGTATTGGCTTATAGTTTTGGAGGTTGGGAAGTCCAATATCAAGCTGCCAGTGACTGGTGAGGGCCTTCTTGCTATGTCATTGCATGGTGGAAGGGTGAAGAAAAAGAATCCATTCCCGGGAACCCTAAGTACAGCAGTTAAACATCTCCCATGGGGCCCCACCTCCAGACACAGTTGCACTGGGAATTCGATTTCAACTTGAGTTTTGGAGGCCGAATAATACACTCCACGTGGGGGCTCAGGCCTTCCCCATCCTCAGGCTCTCTGGCTAGAGGTCCACACCCACCCTGCTCTACGCACTGCACACTTGTGTGTGTGTGTGTACAGGTGTGTGTATAGGTGTGCGTGTATAGATCTGTGTACATATAGGTGTGTGTACAGGTGTGGGTGTATCAGTATGTGTGTATATAGATGTGTGTATAGGTGTGCATGTATAGATCTGTGTACATATAGGTGTATAGGTGTGGGTGTATCAGTATGTGTGTATATAGATGTGTGTATAGGTGTGCGTGTATAGATCTGTGTACATATAGGTGTGTGTACAGGTGTGGGTGTATCAATATGTGTGTATATAGATGTGTGTATAGGTGTGCGTGTATAGATCTGTGTACATATAGGTGTGTGTATAGGTGTGGGTGTATCAGTATGTGTGTATATAGATGTGTGTATAGGTGTGCGTGTATAGATCTGTGTACATATAGGTGTGTGTATAGGTGTGGGTGTATCAGTATGTGTGTATATAGATGTGTGTATAGGTGTGTGTGTATAGGTGTGTATCAGTGTGCATAGGTGTGTGGGTGTGGATATAGGTGTGTTTGTGTATAGGTGTGTGTGTATAGGTGTGCAGGTGTGTATAGGTGTGTTTGTGTGCATAGGTGTGTGTATTTGTGTGTATAGGTGTGTGTGTGTGTGTGTGTGTGTGTGTGTGTGTACAGTTCAAGGGGTTCTGACATCAGGGGCTTTCCAGAATGCCTCTCTCCTCTACTACTCCGGAGGTTACTCACTGCAACCTCCGGCCCCTGGGTTCAAGCAATTCTCATGCCTCAGCCTCCCGAGTAGCTGGGACTACAGGTGAGCGCCACCACGCCTGGCTAAGTTTTGTATTTTTAGTAGAGACAGGGTTTCACCATGTTGATCAGCCTGGTCTCAAACTCCTGACCTCAAGTGATACGCCCACCTCGGCCTCCTGAAGTGCAGGGATTACAGGTGTGAGCCACTGCACCTGGCCCTTCTACCACTTTAAATGCCACCCTTCTTTCCAGTACAGCCCAGCTCAAGCCCCCACCTCTGGTGCATTCTCAGGCCCTCCCCAAACCCATCGAATCACAGACTCAGGATGGGGCCCAGCACCTGTGTCCTAAGGAGCCTTCGTGGGAATTCAAATGCATGCTCCAGTTTGAGAACTATGGGTATAGAAATCACAGTAGCCTTCCTGGCTGCTCATGCCTGTCCCCAGAAGCTGGAGTTTGGATCCTGAGGGCAAGCCTTGCCAGGTTGTTCACTGCTCATCTCCCATCCTCAGAACAATGCCTGGCACATAGTAGTTGCTTAATAAAGGCTGGTAGAGTGAATGAGTGAATGGTCAATTTCTCAATCAATCATGCCCTCCCTAGCACTTTTTAAAAAAATTGGTTCATCATTTTCCTCAGTGAGCTGTAAGCAGAGCTCATGTCTCAATAATAATAACAACAAAAATAATGATAGTTATTGGACATATCCTCCATGCCAGGCAGTGTGTGAGCATCTTTATATGTTGACTCCAAAAAAGAAAGAAAGAACAAGACCAGGTGTGGTGGCTCACACCGGTAATCCCAGCACTTTGGGAGGCTGGGGCGGGTGGATCACTTGAGCCCAGGAGTTTGAGACCAGCCTTGGCAACGTGGCGAGACCCAGTCTCTACAAAAAATAAAAAGAATTATCCTGGTGTGGTGGTGGGCACCTGTAGTCCCAGCTGCATGGGAGGCTGAGGCAGGAGGATCACCTGAGCCCAAGGAGGTCAAGGCCACAGTGAGCTGTGATCGGGCCACTGCACTCCAGCCTGGGTGGCAGAGTGAGGCTCTGTCTCAAAAAAAAAAAAGGGGGGGAAATAATAACAATACTAGGTACTCCACTGGGCCTCTGCTGTGGGCGGGGCATGGGGCCGGCCACTCTCCCGTGGAGCAGTGCTACTCAAAGTGTGGCCCCCGCAGCAGCAGAATCCCCTAACACTTGTTAGAAATGCACATTCTCAGGCCCCGCCCCAACCTGCAGAATCAGAAACTCTGGGGTTTGGGGCCCGGCATCCATGTCCTAACAGGCCTTTGATGCACCCTCCAGTTTGAGCAGCTGGGGTCTAGAGATGATATCTTTAACCTCCCAGTGATCCCTCGAGGCAGAATGTATTATCTCATTTTATTAATGCCAAAACCGAGGCTCAGAGAAGTCATGTAACTTGCCAAAGGTCACACAGCAGGTGTGTAGGGGGTGAGGAGGGGCTGCAGATTCAAGACCTTTCCACTGGGCGACCTGCCTGGCTTTTGGCTCTGCCAGGACCAGCCTCTAGGAGAAGGTGAGGAAGACTGGACAGCAGCTCAGTGGTGGGCAGAGGAGAAAAGCGACCCCATCGGGAAGTAGAGGGTCCTGGCCATGAGCAGCAAGACTCGCTTCACTTCCTGGAGGGGAGTCTGGTTTCCCTTGGCTGCCCCTTCACCAGGGGCTGGTGACTGTGCAGGAAACTCAGGGTCCTGGGGCTGGGCCACATGCTGTCATCCCAAGCTGGATGCCCAGTTTTCTCTCCTGTCCTCCCTGACTTCGCAGGTGCTGGGCTGTCTCAGGGGGGCCAGGTCTTGCTGGCTGGGGCCTTAGTGGGCAGAAGCTCCCAAGTCCCTGGCTCCCCGCTTAGGATTTCCTCAGTTCGGGGTCAGGTCAGTTGTCACTCATCTGGCCAAGCCACCCAGACCAGGGCAGAAGAAACTCTTCCTTGAGCCTCCCACGGGAGGAACCGGGAGGCAGGGCCTGACGGTGACCTGCTCTTGGAAAATCACGGCAAGCAGGAGAGGAAGGGGGAAGGAAACCTGGGAGGTCGCTGCAAGGAGGACATCTCAGCGACGCGGCGTCCAAGCCTGGGCGCTGGGCTTCCTTGAGGCATGCGCTGGCCTTGTCACGGCAGCAGAGGCTTTGTGCCTGGTTTGGGGCGCATTTGGGGGGAATTTCTACAAAAACCAAAAGAATCTAAGAAGGGTTCATTCCAGACTGTACAGGATGTGTGTGGGAGCAATGCTTGGCTCCATGACAGGGCCTCCTCATTTGGGGTGTGGTGGGGGTGGGGAGAGGACCCCCTGAGGGATGGCAGGGGGCGGAGGGGCAGCTTCATCCTGGCTGTCTTTCATTCCTGACGTGGCTGTCCCATGCGGTGGTGGGGCTTTCCCAAAGGGGAGGGAACACCTCCAAGTGCAATGCCCTGTGCTGGCCATACAGGAAGAAGGGGCCAGAATTTGAAACAGTGGGAGACAGGGTGGCAGCACCATGCTGGCCTGGGGTCAGGGCCCCCAAGTGGCCGCAGCTCTTTCCCTCACACACTGTGTGATCTTATAACAAGATCTTTCATTTCTCTGGCTCTTAGTTTCTTCATCTGGAAAGTGGGTGCCTCTTGCCGGTTCACCTGACTGTATGCCATTGGGCCCTATCCAGGTGGCCCCACCCTTGGATTCTGATGTGATGGCATCCACAGGAGATCTGCCAGGGCCAGGGTGGAAAGCCTCATGAGAGGGGAAGCCCTCTGCTCTGCAGTCCTGCCTGGAAGACTTTGGAAAGGAATTGGATGAGGAGACAGGGAGAACTCCAGACGTCTGCCTCAGCTCCTGGTAGCCCCCGGAATGGGTGAGAGCCAGCTACCTGCCCCCTTTGCTCTGTGGGGCAGTAACTCTTGGAAGGATGACAGGGCAAGGCCACCTGGAGCTTTGGCCACCATAGTTACTGCATAGGCGGCACCTGCTGGAATCGATGCTTGGCCTTCCTTCACATGGGAAGAGATTTCTGGGTGCTGTGATGAACGAGTGGCAAGGACAAGGGGCAGTGTCCTTTTCTGGAGGGCTGTGGGGGGTCCCATCCTCCTCCTCCAACTGGGTTCGTCCAGTCTACCCACCTAGGTACCCCGCCGCCCAAGAAAGACCCAGAAAGAGGGTGGCCATTTAACTAGTCAAGCCAGGTCACCTTGGGAGCCGAGAAACAGTGCTGTGGTCATTTGTCCAGGCGCTGGTATAAGCTGGGATGCTCTCCGGCAACCCTGGGTGTGTGGTTGCTCTCCTTATAAACCACGTGTCTCAGTCGGATGGGAGAGGGACTGGCCACGTGTCTCTCCTGCAGTGAATGGGGCCCCTTTGGAGTCCGTGGTGTTGTTGACACTAGGAGGCTGTCTCCATGGCGACAAGGTCAATGGGAAATGGCAGCCGGGTTGGTTTAATTTTCACTGTATTCTTGTTGACAGGAATAAAGGCCCTGCTTCTGATTTCTTGGTTCAACTGGATGAAATTTTCATTAGATTTAACTTCTCATATCCAGACACCCACATACTATTCAATTTCCCGATCTCACCACTCAACTCTCATTCGTCTATTGGTCCTGAGGACAAAATTTTCAGAAATCTCATTTCGAGGAGCGCAGAGGCTGAGGGGGGACGGGATGGAGCGTGTGCCCGCCACGTGCACGTGAGGGGACCTGTCTGCCGTGTCCCCAGTGAGCCTGTCATTTCTGGGGCTTGCTGTTGGGGCATGACAGTCCTCCATCTGCCAGGGGGCATGGGCTTCGTCCCAACATCACACACCCTGTGGAAAAGGCAGGGCTGGAGGGTCCAGCAGACTGCCAGGGTGTTGAGAGCTTAACCTTGCTGCATTCTTTCTTCTTGCAGGTGGGACGGACCTTGTCAATGAGGGGTAGAGAGAGGCACCATTCCAGCCTGGCCAGTGACTCCGTCATCAGGAAATACAGAGCATGTGGGGTGGCATGTCCTTTACCCCTGTCCCTGGCCTCACAGGAAATCTCCAAGGTGCTCAGCGACATACAAAGTGGCATTTTAGAGCCATCCCGAGGCTCTCGGAATCTTCTCCTGATGTGCTAAGTGGCATTGTTACCAGGCTGGGAATTCTTTGCGTCGTGGGAGAAGTGTGAATGCACTAGGAGTGCTGGCCGCCTGGCAATGTCAGAGCCTCATGGTGATCTGCAGATCTGGGTGCATATGGCCTCTGGAATTCCCTTCTCCCCACTCTGTCCAAACTGCAGCCCCTTCCCCCGGGCGCTGCTCGGGGCAGAGATAGCAGGGAATGTGGGACTGATCAGCTTTTCCCCCGCCCCTCCAGGCCACTCGGAAAGAGGGGTGGGGACCAAGTGGGATTCTGGATGCTTCCATCTTGCTTCTGGTAAGATTGCTCTAGGGTCCTGGACTCAGGTTCCTCCTCGTGTGTTGGGAGGCGGCACCGCAGGAAGCCAGGCTCCGTCCACACAGCAGCTGCCTCTGAGCTCCCAACTACCTGGCTCGGAGTCTTCCTTTTTTAAAGAGAGGCTGCAAATCTGGAGATCTGAATGTTGGCAACGAATTCTAATTTTGACAGAACCACTCCCTGGCACCTAGCAGGGCTCAGCATCAGCTCTGTGTAGCAGTCAGGATCCGGGACGTGGGTGGGGCCCTGTATCCCCAACACCAGCACAGGGGTGCACTCCATAAAAGGGGGACTCCTGTCACAGAAGCGGCTGTGCGGCCTTGAGGTGGCCCTGGGCAGCAAGGTGCCGGGAGAGACAGGAAATCAAAAGCAGTATTTCTCTTCCAGTCCTACTTGGGGGCTGGATTGGCTCCACAAAACTAGCTAGAGTGAGAAACCAACATTTGCAAAACAAACCTGGATCCTGGGAGCAAAGTAGGAAGCAAGCCCCACACTCAAGTCAGCCTCTCCATGCCCACCCTCTGCTGTCCTCTATGCCAAGTTGGAAAGGGGCTGCAGGCATTCTGGCAGGAACCAGGAGGAGGGCTGGGACCCACCTGGAGATTCCAGGAAACTGCCCTGCCTGCTTCTCATGCCAGCAGCTCCTTCCCAAAGGGAAGGGTAAAAGGCAGAGGAAATCCTCTCCAGGAACCGCCAGCACTATCCCTGCATTCCGCAGATGCAGGCAGGGAGCCGGGCCTCTGCTCTCAGGGACAGAGCTGCCGTCCAGGCCCTGGGCCTGCCATGGGGACACAGATGTGCTTCTTCTTAGGCAACTCCAGGATTTCTCACAAGTGCAAGTCAACAAGTGTCTAGCAAGGCCCCACCATGTGTCGGCACCAACACCTCAGCTGCAAAAAAAGGAAACTTCTAGAGGCATATTTCTTAACCCAGAGTCTACAAAAAGTCCTCAGGCAGTCCTGGAACATCCAGAAATGATACACCCAGTACTTAGTGCATGCCAGGGACTGGCTTCCTCTGGGAGTGCGGCTAGACTAAGCTCCATGTGGCCTCCGACGCCTGCCCTCCTCCCACCCGGATGTGAGAACCAGCCGATGCCTGAGGGGGCCTGTGGCCCAAAGAGGTGCTGGTCCTGCTCTTGGCTGGCCTCTTGCCAGAGGCTGCTGTAGGCCGAGGTTTCTTAAAAAGTATGGTCTCCTGGGGACCCCAGTACAAGAACCTAGCTTCATCAAAAACTCAGTATCGGAAGCCCACTCCAGACGCACGGAATCAGAATGTCTGGGGACGCACCTGCCTTTCAGCCCCATCCAGGTGGTTCTGAGGGGATCCATTGTCTCTGCTCAGGCTTTCTGGGGCCTTGGTGGATTCCAGGGTAAGATTCTCGGCTCCCTCTGAGCCCCAGAACTGGGTGGCCTGGGGGGCCCGAGCTCACTCCTGACATTCAGCCATTTGCTCCTATCCCAGAAGTCTCTGCTCAGAGGTGAGGACCCTGGAACATGCTTCTAAGTGAACACTGCTGGCCAGAAAGAGCTCTAGCAACATCCCCTCTCTCTCCCACCCGGGGCTGACCCCCCAGCTCCTTACTGTGCCCACACCTGTAGCTCCATGGGGGAAAATCTTTGCAGCTCTCTTTTCTTCTTCTTCTTCTTTTTTTTTTTTTTTTTTGAGGTGGAGTCTCACTCTGTTGCCCAGGCTGGAGCACAATGGTGCGATCTTGGCCCACTGCAACCTCTGCCTTCCGGGTTTAAGTGATTCTCCTGCCTCAGCCTCCCAAGTAATTGTGATTACAGGCACCTGCCACCATTCCTGGCTAATTTTTGTATTTTTAGTAGAGACGGGGTTTCACCATGTGGTCAGGCTGGTCTCCAACTCCTGACCTCAGGTGATCCACCTCCCTCAGTCTCCCAAAGTGCTGGGATTACAGGTATCAGCCACCGTGCCCGGCCCTCTTCTCTTTTCTTCTCTTCTCTTCTCTTCTCTTCTCTTCTCTTCTCTTCTCTTCTTCTCTTCTCTCTCTTCTTTTCTTTAGACAAGGTCTTGCTCTGTCACCCAGGCTGGAGTGCAGTGGCACCATCTCAGCTCTCTGCAGCCCTGAACTCCCCAGGTTCAAGTGATCCTCCCACCTCAGCCTCCCAAGTAGCTGGTGTGCACCACCACATCTGGCTAATTTTTCTATTTTTTGTAGGGACAGGATCTTGCCATGTTGCCCAGGCTGATCTTGAACTCCTAGGCTCAAGTAACCTTCCTGCCTCAGCCACCCAAAGTGCTGGGATTACAGGTGTGAGCCACCACGTCCGGTTATCTTTGAGACTTTCAGACTGGCTGCTGTCCTTCCTCGATGGATTCCGGCTGAGCCTTAGGGATACCTGCTCCTAGTCAGGGTCAGAGCTCCCAGCCCACCGTCCCCAGCCAGCCAGGTGATGCTGGATCAGGATCGACTGAGCTGGAGAGGAAGAAAAGTGGGCACAGGCAACTCTCCCTAGGGTCTCCTGCTGCTAGTTCCAGCCCCACCCCAAGCCCCACCACTCCAGAATTACAGAGCAGGTCCCCAACAGCTTCCCAGCACATCTCAGACACCAGATCCAGAGGCAGGGGTGGGACAGGCCCCCGCCCGCAAGCTCCCGGTGGCCTGGGCCCGGGAGTCAGGCTTCCCGGGGCGCCCGTCTCCGAGCGGGTCTGCTGCCACTGGCCACCAGGTGGCGCTGATCGACCAGGAACGGTTCCGCGAGCCCCGGGAAGGAAGCCTTTGTTGATTTTCCTTCTTGATATTCTATAATCACCAGGATTACAATCTAAGCAAAAAACAAAACAAATAAACACAGCCCCCCCTTCTGGATCTTTGCTCTTTGTCTGAAAAATTATGAGAACACAAAAGGCGCATTGAACATACAACCCCAGGCTTGGGTACTGGCAACAGCGAGGGCCTCCGGAACAGAGGGAGGGAGGCTGGGGGCGGTCTGGGGATCCTGGGCTCTGTGACCTCTCCCAGTGTGAGCTGGGTCCCTGGAGAGCAGGTGCTGGCTAAGCAGTCGCTCTGAGCAGATTTCTCTGCCACTGCAGCCACTGCTCAGCAATGAGGGGCTCGTGTTTGCAGCCAACTAGCCCAGGCCGGGTACTGGAAACGGTGTGGTGTCTCGGCAGCACCACCTTACAGGTGCTGAAGGCTGGCAGGGCTGACACCTGGCCCCTGACAAACCAACAGGCTGCAGGTGAGGACCAGCATGTTAAGGGAGATGGACTGTGGGGGCCATGACAGCAAAAGCAAGCCCACACTCGCCAGATCCTCCACCCAACTCAACAGGGCCTCCACTCACACTCACTAGGGCCTCCATCCAACTCACCATGGCCTCAACCCTCACAGTCACCATGGCCTCTATGCAACTCACCATGACTTTCACCTTCACAGTCACCATAGCCTCCACCCTCAGTCACCAGGGCCTCCATCTACCTCACCAGGGCCTCTGCTCACACTCACCAGGGCCTCCACCCAACTCAACAGAGCCTCCACCTTCACAGTTACCATGGCCTCCACCCACACACCAGGGCCTTCACCCTCACAGTCACCAGGGCCTCCATCCACCTCAACAGGGCCTCCATTCACACTCACCAGGGCCTCCACCCAACTCAACAGGGCCTCCACCCAACTCAACGGGGCCTCCACTAACACCATGGCCTCCACCCACTCACCAGGGCCTTCACACTCACAGTCACCATGGCCTCCACCCTCAATCACCAGGGCCTCCATCCACCTCAACAGGGCCTCCACTCACTCACTAGGGCCTCCATTCCAACTCACCGTGGCCTCAACCCAACTCACCAGGGCCTCCACCCAACTCACCACAGCCTCCACCCAACTCACCATAGCCTCCACTCTCACAGTAACCATGGCCTCCACCCAATTCACCAGGCCCCCCACCAAACTCACCAGGGCCTTCACCTACACTCACTATGGCCTCTATCCCACACTCAGGATGACCTCCACCTCCACTTTCAACATGGCCTTTGTGGCCTCACATTTACTATGGCCTCCACCACCTACCATGGAGGTGAGGTTGCTTTTGGAGGAAGTGTGGGGGTGGAGGTGCTGAATCCCCACGCACTTGTGTCTGTGGATACATCATGTGCCCGTGCAGAAGCATGGAGGTGCATGGAGCACTTGTGTGGTGTGCATGCAGGGTGGGTGCAGGCCCTGGGACTCTGATGACTCCACAGCCAGCCCTCCTGCTGCCCGCCCAGTGATGCAGAGGACACCTGCCCCAGAGGCCTGAGTACTCTGGCCTGACACCAGCGGAGCACTGGGGCGGGCAGGCAGGGTGGAGCTAAACCCCGAGGTGGCTGCGGGAGCTGCCTGCTGATCTCCAGGCCTTCGAAGGCTGCAGGAAGGCCCAGGCCTTGCTCATGGCTGCAGGGCCATCTGGCCAGCCAGGGCGCTCCAAGAGGAGCCTCCAGGCGGGAGAGCTGGGACAAGATCACCACACGGAAAGGGCTGTGAACATAGCTTAAAAATCATGCCCTCACCACTCACTCCGGATGGAACAACCTCACCAACAGCTTGCTGGGAAATGCCTGGCGTGCCATCCCCTTCTGGGCTGCCAGGAAATGGGCAGGGAAGAAAGCCACGGGTGCTCAGAGGGAGAGGATATTCTCCGAGGAAACGGTTCCATCTGGCTTTCTGTAGGTTCCAGTGGAGCCGAGGGTGCAAGGTTTGGGGCATGGCAGTTTAGAACCACTGTGGCTCTGAGCAGCCCACGATCACTGAGCAAGTTTCCTGCCAGTTTGGCAGGACAGAAGCACAGAGCCCTGCCTGGCAGAGCAGTCGACTCCACTCAAAGTCGTCTCTCAGTGGCAGATCTGGGAGGAGAGGACTCCCCCTCCAGCTCCTCAGTCACACTGTGGGCGTTTACTGGGTGCAAATCCGGTGCTCTCTCAGACCAGCTGCATTGGAACAGACCCCGAAATTTCCAGGATGAGACATACTAAGCTTTAGATCACTTGTGTACTATAAACTCCAGGCCTCAGACAGCGCCCCAGACAGTCATTGCCAGGCCTTGGACTGAGATGAGGAATTCTGTGCACTATGAGTCAGAAAGCTGAAGCCCACAGGGGCACCCCGGCTGAGCGCAGCTCTACTCAGCCCTGAATGACTCACATGCAGAACCTCTTTCCCCAGAGTATGTTAGGATGGAACTACATAGCCAAAAACTACACTTCCCAGACACTCTTGCAACTAGAATTAACCATATGACAAAATTCTGTCCAGCAACGGGAGAGGGGAAATGATGTATGCAACTTGTGGGCCCTGTCCTTAAAGGGAAGGAACTCACCCTCTACCTTATTTTCTCCTCTTCCCATTGGCTGGAATGCAGTTGCAATGGCAGGAGCTGGAGTAGCCATTTTGGACCGTGTAAAAGAGGGCGAAGCCCTAGGAATGGGGAGCAGCCACCTGGAGGGAGCCTGGGTGGCCGATCCCTGACCCTGGGGCTGCCACATCAACCCTGAACTGTGACATGAAAGCCAAAGCAGCTTCCCTCTCACTGAAGCCACTGTGATTTTGGCCTTCCTCATAGTGGCAAGGCCCATAGTCTCATGATTACAGAAGCGATTCCAAAAGACAGGAAAGATCTCTGGGAACGTCCTGGGAATTCCTATCAGCCATCTTCATGTATTTCTGTGTGTGGTTTTTTCAGCTGGAGGAAGCAGGCCTCAGATTGCAGGTGGAAGGGAAGCTCCCTTCTGACCAAGGGCCACAGATGCAAGGACCAGGATGGGATTCTCTGAATCAGCCTGGTGCGATTCCCAGGGCACAAGGTCATGGAGCCCCCATCTCACAGCAGGTGAGACAAAGGCTGCAGACCCATCTCCCTTCACCCCTGAGAAGCACAACATTTTGATTAAACCGCGGACAGCTCCGCTGGTGGGCAGAGAAATTTGGAAACATCAGGAAATCAAACTGTGAAGTGTTGGGAGGCACGTGATTAATGTGGAAATGGGATGCAGATAATGTGCTTGGCTCCAGTGTTGGGTGGCCCGCCCGATTCTGGAGTCAAATCTGAGGTCTTCTTGGCTCTCGGCACACCTCTGCTATCCCCGGACACACTTAGCTGGTGCCCTATGTGTGCTCCAAGCCTGATCGGCACCTGCGCCTTCTCCTGCAGCCGCGTTTCCAGGGCTGAGTTTCTCAGACTGTGTCTCTGTCAGAGCACACGCACACGCTCAACGAGTAATTGTGTGCGGCTCTGCTTCTCCCCCGCCCCCGAGACACCAGAGAGCCGAGTGTTATTAGATTTATGGGGAGTTTGTTGTAGTTTTACATAATTTTCTGAGGCACTGCAGATTTTTGAGCATTCACAGTTCCCTCCGGTTCAGCGTTGGAGGCTGGCTCCGGCCTGGTTTCCACTCCCTGGAGTTCATAAAGCCTAATTCCTCCCACCCAGCCTGGAGGTGGCATTCCTGTCTGATGGATGGGCAGCTCCAGGGAAAATGGGGAGCATATGGCTGAAGGAGAAGGGCTGTCCGTGTGTGTGGAGAAGAATTTGGGAGGGCCCAGGCCAGCAGCCTCTGACTGTGGGAGCCACCTGGAAAGGCATCTTTTCCCTCAGGAGCACCCCGTTGGCTAATCTGTGGCTCACACAATCTCTCGGAACTTTTGCTGGGGCTCAGTGGGGTTGGGGCTGCTCCCCGGCCATGTGGATGGGAGCCTTTGTCCAGCAAAGGGGCCCTAATTTTCCAGTGGAATCTGACAAGAGGAACTCCTTCTAGTGACCTAAGAAGAAGCAGACAGAAGGCTCAGAAAGGCCAGGAAGGCAACTCCTCCTCCGGACTGAAGACTTGTTTTGAGCAGGAACTCCCCTCTAAAGGTGAACACTGAGGGGTGGGAGGAGCTCCAGAAGCACCTGGACCCTGGTCACCCTTTCAAGGCAAGAGTCCTTAGGAACCTTATTTTGAAAGCATTGACTAAGCCCCAGGAAGGAGGTTCCAGGCCACTTCCTCCAGCCCCGGAGTGCAGGGACAAAGTTGAGCCCCCTGGAGTGACTCCACCTCCCAGGAAATGGGACAGGCTGGCAGCCTCAGCCCCTTGGACAGGATGCGCAGTGGTGGAGGAGCTGAGCCGGGCCCCCTGACCTGGCTGGAAGTGCTGGTCTTAGGGCAGAGGCTGCTAGATTCTTGCTACCCCTTTACAGAAGGGGTACTGGGGTGCAGAGAGGGTGGGGCATTGGCCCAGGGCCGCATAGCGGGGCAGCCATGAAGCCAGGACGAGCACCCGCCTCTTGACTCACCAGCCCTGACTCTTTCTACCGCCCTGGCCAGAGGGCACCAGAGCTCCTGGTCAGCAGAGTCATCGCGCTGGCCCAGCTGAGGCCCTGCGGCAGAGAAAGCATGAGTAGGCCCCTGGGGCGGGGTCTAGGCAGGACCCAGTGTCCGGTGCCAGCCCTGCATAGTGAGGTGCCCCGTAGGTACTGAGTAGGAAGGGCAGGCAGGCGGGTCTGACAGCAGGGCCCCCAGCACTGGTGCCCCAGACTCCTAGCCTCTGGCCTGCCCTTGGGAAGGTGCCACTGAGCAGCCTCGGCTCCCAGAGCCAGGACACTGCAGCTTCTGTCCACTGCTCAGGCCCCTGGCTAGGTCCCTTCCCCTCCACCATTCCAGGGCTATTTCCAGGGCCCTGCACATGCCCAGCGCTGTGCAGTGAGCCGGAGCACTTCCCAAGGGTAGCCGTGCCATTTCCCCACGCGTCCTGGGGCTCCGCAGCATTTTAAAGAGGCTCACGAGACCCCTCCTGATGAAGAGGGGAAGGCTGACATCTCCCCTGTGGGGGCTCGAGGAGGCCAGGGCACAGGAGTGTGAAGGCCCAGCTGGGTGGTGGGAGGGCCTGTGGAGAGGCTGAGAGCTGAGGGACAGGTGGGGTGAGCAGGCAGAGGCAGGGAGAGGGGCAGGCAGAGAGGCAGCAAGCTCTGGGGAGTGGGGATTACAACAGGTGGAAAGGGTGCAGAGTGCTGCAGAGGCCAGGGGCTGGGGGCGGGGGGACTGCAGGCTGTGCTCAGGAGCTTGGGCATTGAGCGTGCACTGAGTGGGCATTGAATGGTTTTAAGCAGGAAGGGATGTGCTCAGGACCACAGTTAAGAAGGTTGCCACTGGGTGTGGCCTGAGCTCAGGAGGCCCCTGGGCTGCCTGCCTCGAGTTTCCAGGCAGGAGCACTGATGCCAGCTTGGTCCAAACCTCCCAGCGGGGTACTTGGCTCAAAGGACGGTATGTGAGGAAGCTCAGTCTTGTGGTCCAGCCCTTAGTGTGCAGGGCTGTCACCCACTGGGGGGCCTCCCTTGCCACACAGACCCCTCTGTCCCTCCTGACCCTCATCCCCAACCTTGAGGCTGGGAGCAGATCCCTGAATCCGAGCACCCAGGGGACTCTCAGGATTAGCATCACTGCAGGTGCCCCTAGCCTCAGCCTGGACCCTCCCAGGCACAGGGACCTTCACCTTTCCTCCCAGCCGCAGAAAGAATATTTCAGTCCCCCCCGCTGTCTATGCTGACCAACAGCTGCTTCCTCCCTCTAGCCAGCTCCAGGGACAGTGCTGCTTCTGAGTGAGCCACTGACCCACCCCCCAGGCCCCGCAGATGGCAGGTCCTTACCCTGAGCCCTGACCATCAATGTCCCTGAACCCCTAGGGCTACGTGTCCAGCACTAAACAGCCCCCATGCTCTTCTCGGCTCAGGAAAGCCCCAGACCTGTGTTTGTTTTTCCTGAGCCCTGCTGAACAGTGGGCAGGAGAAGCCACTGAGAGCCGCCAGCGGCTGCTGGGAGCTGTGGCCACTGCAACAAAGTACGGAGCAGCCCCGGCTTCCCGGCCTCACTCGGTGTTTTGCATTCTGTGATTTGCACCTGACAGATGCTTCAGAAAGCACCACTTTGCTGACAAAATGAAATCCAGCTCAATTACCATCATCTATTTGCCACCCAGCCTGGGAGCTGAGGCGGGCCCTGAGTCCAGGAGGCGGTGGCTAAGCCCAGATCCCTCGTGGACGGGCAAGGCAGGAGGCAGGGTCCGCTCCCGCCACCCCTCCCCTGTTCCACACTTTCCCTCCCCAGCTGGCCTCCACTCCTGTCTGTGGTCCTGGAGACCCGGTCCTGGCCCACTCTTGGCCTGCTCCTTCCCCTGCATGCTCTGTGTCTCCAAACCTCACTCTTTTCATCTGTCACGTGGGCCTGGCATTTTATGCCCTGGCTGCTGTATAGGGAGCTTACAAGGGGCCAAATGAAGGTGGGGCAAAAGCTAAGCTCACGGTGCCACTGTCATTCCAGCAAGATGAGGCTCCAGACCCGCATTCCCAAGGCCACAGAGGACCTTCCTGGCCCCACCTGGTTGACGCCAGCCTAGTCCCCAGCAGGGGGGCACCAGGCTGGCCAAGGCCACTCACACATGGGTTTCAGCTGCCCGATGAGCTCTTCTTTAGTCCATTTCGCCCACTCCTTCTTGTCGGTGTTGATGGAGCAGAGGATGGGGCCGCAGGGCTTGCCGCAGTCCTCAATGGCTGGCACATTCAGGTAGTGCACCAGGACGATGTCGGGGTTCTGTGGGGAGAGCAGAGACTGGCAGCATGAGGGTGGCATGGAGCCCGCCAGGGTCAGGGCCGCCCCCAACCCCACAGGTACAGGCAGAGACTGAGGCCCCAGACACCTGGCTCTCTTGACCTCGCACTGCTGACGGTTGCAGCCAGATGGTTTTGTGGTGGGGGCTGTCCAGCGCACGTGGGATGTTAGCAGTCTCCCTGGCCTCCACCCACTGATGTCATTAAGCCCCTCCCCCTCCAGCTGTGACCCCTGGAAAAGTCTTCAGACATTGCCCAGTGTCCCCTGGGGGGCAAGATCACCCCGATTGAGAAACTCTGACCTACACATCAGCTGATATGTGTGTAACTGGGAACCATGGGCATGAGGTCAAATTCCCTCCAAACCAACATCCCTGACCTCACACCACAGCCACTGCCATCTCCCTCCTTCATGCCCAACATGCGTTTCCCCCTCACAGCTTGTGGGATGCCCCCAACACAGGCATCATCACCCGCTTCTCCCCAAGGGGAAAAGGAGCTCCCAGAGCTTAAGGCCCCTCCTGCTGAGGGCTGGAGCCCCTCTGCCTTCAGCTGTGGTCTTCTCCCCCAACGAACAGCCCCACAATGAAGCACTTTATTTTATTTTTTCAGACAGGGTCTCACTCCATTGTCTAGGTTGGAGTGCAGTGGTGTGATCTCAGTTCACTGCAACTTTTGCATCCCGAGCTCAAGTGATCCTCCCACTTCAGCCTCCTGAGGCTGGTACTACAGGCACACACCACCACGCCTGGCTAATTTTTGTATTTTTTGTAGAGATGGGGTCTCACTATATTGGCCAGGCTGGTCTTGAACTCCTGGGTTCAAGCAATCTGCCCGCCTCAGCCTCCCAAACTGCTGTGATGACAGGTGTGAGCCACCACACCCAGCTGGCACTTTCCATCTAAGCAGTACCCAGGGGGCAGCTGGTGCCCAGAATCTCTGGGAACTCCTCCCTAGAAGAGCTCTTCTGTCACCCTGTCCAGCTCGTCCACTCTTTCTTATTGGCTTCTGGGGCGGAGTTTCCTGAACTTCTGGGCACCAGCTGCCCACCGGGTATTCTGGGAAAGAGCTCTCAGTCTGAAGACCTAAAAGGCCCAGTTTCAGCCGGGCACAGTGGCTCAAGCCTACAATCCCAGCACTTTGGGAGGTCGAGGCAGGCGGATCACGAGGTCAGGAGATCGAGACCATCCTGGCTAACACGGTGAAACCCTATCTCTACAAAAAAATACAAAAAAAAAAATTAGCCAGGCATGGTGGCGGGCGCCTGTAGTCCCAGTGACTTGGGAGGCTGAGGCAGGAGAATGGTGTGAACCTGGGAGGCGGAGGTTGCAGTGAGCCGAGATCGCACCACTGCACTCCAGCCTGGGTGACAGAGTGAGACTCCGTCTCAAAAAAAAAAAAAAAAAAAAAGCCCAGTTTGTCTCAAATCGGTTCTATTTAGCAGTCAGCCCCTTCCCGTCACATCTTATTAAGAATGTCCTCTGTCGCTTTCTGCCCCCTGAGCTCGGATAGGACATGCCAAGGGGCCTTTGTGAGGCAGCAGTGTTGCTGGGATGAGCATCGGGACTTCTGTGGCTTTCTTATGGTCTCCCCAGAAGGCAGCGCTGCTTATCTGGCCACATCAATATTGACAAGTTAAAAAGAAAAAAAAAAAAAAAGCAATCCTGTCACTTTCTAGATGCATCTGGATATGCCAGAAAAACCTAGCTAAACCCTCACATCTCAATCAGAGGGTATTTCTTGAACCTTTTTTTCCCCTTTAGACAGGGTCTTGCTGTGTCACCTAGGCTGGAGTGCAGTGGTGCAATATCAGCTCACTGCAACCTCCACCTCCCAGGTTCAAGCAATTCTCCCACCTCAGCCTCCTGAGTGGCTGGGATTACACGTGCACGCCACCACAGCCCGGCTAATTTTTGCATTTTTAGTAGAGACAGGGTTTCACCATATTGGTCAGGCTGCTCTCGAATCCCCGACCTTAGGTGATCTGCCTTCCTCAGCCTCCCAAACTGCTTGGTTTACAGGTGTGAGCCACCGCGCCCGGCCTGAACCATTTTTTCCTGCATTGTCCTAAGGAAACATGACAGGATATCAGGACGCTGCAGGGAACGATGGAAAAAGCCACGTGGAAGGCTTCATCCTGTGCTTTTCCTCCTGATAGAGGAAAAGCTGCTTTGCCCTCTGCTTTCCCCAGCTGGTAGACTGAGACTCAACCATGAGTCCCGAGACAGGCAGGACCCCAGGCAGGAGAGAGCTGGGCCTGCAGCTGCTTTTTTGGATGTTGTCAGGGCAAGAGTCATACATGAATATATGAATCAATCAATCCATGAATAAATAAAGACTCAAGATCACACCATGACCAACGTAAGTAAGGAGACTGGCATAATTAAAAAAAGATTTTCACTAAGGGTTCAAACAGATTTTTTCCTGCCGATACTCAGATAACCAGGAAACTCAATCAACACCAACAGGAAACTTCTCCTTAATGGCGGCTTTTCTGGATTGTGGTAATCATGCTCCTTAATAATCATGATAATCCCTGACATCAGCGCAGCACTGTATTCTTTTCAAAGCACTTTCCAGCCATTATCTCATTTGGTGCCGCTGCTAGCCAAGGAGGCGGGCAGGGCAGGGTAGGGCAGGGGAGGGTGTCCTCCGTCTACAGTGGGGCGCCTGTAGCACTAAGAAGTTGTGACTTGCCCAAAGCTATGTGCCAGCAGGGCACAGCCTGATCTAGAAGCCAGGGTTCTGACTCCAGGTTCAGGTCCTGCCAAGACATCTGCTGGCCTCCCTTTCTGCTTGGCCTAAGTACTGTCTCATCTCCATTTCACTTCATTCTTGCAGTATGCCCAAGAGGTGGGTCGGGTAGATCTGCTATGCCCTTTGCATAGAGGGGGTAACAGTGGAGAGACAGGGTGATTCACTCTGTCCTTGCCCCATGTTCTTCCTACAGACCAACATACTGGCCTCCTGGGGACTGTGTCTGGGCCCAAGGCTCCTGCCTGTGCCTGGGCACGGCCAGGCAGCAGTGCCAGCTGCTGAGCAAGATGAGTAAAGATCAAAGGGCTGCAGGGGCCAGTAGGCCACCCAGGGCTGCCTCTGATTCTGGTGTCTGAAGCAGGAGCCTGGCCCTGCAGGAGGGAGCTGAGATGCCAGACGCCTGGGAGATGAAAGGGCTGCCACATCCTGCTCCACAGGCCCGCTGAGCACAGCCTGGGTGCCTGGGACCCGCTATGGGAGGCCAAGGTGGTGGGCAGGCAGGTAGGGTCTCGTGGGGCAAAGGCCCTCTCTCACCATGAACCCAAACTGTGGAGTTCCTGCACGAGAGCACCCCAAATGCTGCTATCTCAGGACGTTCTGCCTGCAGGGCTCAGCCTCCATCTGCATAACCAGCCTCCACCTATTCTTGGAGGTCAGACACCAGGATGCCCTCCTCTTCCAGGAAGGCTTCCCTGATTACCTCTCTGCCTCTACCATAGTAGGATGGCATTTGGCTTTGTGCTTTAATTGTCTGAACATCAACTTTATTTCCTCAACCTCAGGGACAATGCCCTGGAGCTACGACAGTCCAACAATCACCAGTGCTTATTTCAGGTTTGTAGAATCAAATTAGGCTGAATTCTGACCTCCTGCTTGTGCCCTCCCTAGACCTGTGTTCTCCTGACATCCGGCTTCAGTTTTCTGGGTCTACAAAGGGCAGGGAAGCCTTCCTTCCTTTCTTTTTTTTTTTTTTTTTTGAGATGGAATTTCACTCTTGTTGCCAGGCTGAAGTGCAATGGTGTAATCTTGGCTCACTGCAACCTCCGCCTCCTGGGTTCAAGCAATTCTCCTGCCTCAGCCTCCCGAGCAGCTGGGATTACAGGTGCCTGCCACCATGCTCAGCTAATTTTTGCATTTTTAGTAGAGATGGGGTTTCACCACATTGGCCAGGCTGGTCTTGAACTCCTGACCTCAGGTGATCTACCCACCTTGGCCTCCTAAAGTGCTGGGATTACAGGCGTGAACCACTGCACCTGGGCGGGAAGCCTTTCTAAACACAGGTTGTTGCTAGGAAGGTAAGATACAATGCAAGGCTGGTTCTTCATCTTTTCTCTTTGAGAGCCTGACACAGGCAGTGGATACCCACCCCATCCTCCAACATACCCCAAGGCGCATCAACACTTCAACTCAAAGGTTTACAGATGGTGGATCCCACTTCAGTAACTACAAACGTAGGGATCGTAGCATCTAGAACTACCCCTTTCAGCTTAGGGCACATGCCCAACACTGGGGGCTGGGAGGTCCCTTTCTGGGAGCCTCCATGCTGGGCCTTGCCTTTCTCCCTTGTTTTGATGCAATTAGCAGAATGTCGCAGCCCCTGGCAGGTCCAGGAGAGCAAGTGCAGGATCAGGAGAGATGCTGGAGCAGGCAGCCTCCCGGTTTCCATCCCAGGGCCTGGAGCTCTTGCTGCTGGAATGCCGAGCTGAGTAGTAACGATTTCCTGGCGTGGGGCTCATTTTCAGACACAGACTGATGGAGGTATTTTTGGAAATTTGGGGCACACATCGCTTCTTGGCAATGTTGCAATTTTATTCATTAGTTTTACATTTTATTGGGTGTTTTTGGCAGAAAAATATATTAGCCTTGAAGTCCTAATGTATCAGTTTCATGGAGTGCTCATAACGGTGTCAGAGTCCTTGCCGAGCTGCTTTGCTGGTGGCGAGATGGGCTCAGGCGGACCAGCTCGGCAGGGCGTCCTGGAGGAATACAGATGCAGGCTTGGATCTGAGAGTCAGGGCAGGGGACAGACCCTGCCAGGGCCCTGGATTCTGGATTCCGGACAGTTGTGGAGTGAAGTTGCCTTTGTCTTGCCCAGGCTGCCCTGATGTTTCCGTGGGGTTCACCACCCTGTCAGGCCTTGTGGGTTCAGGCAGGGAAGAAGAGCTTGTGGAGAAGCCCCTCCCTGGGTTATGGAGTTTTTAGGAGAGATGCTAGGGGTCACCCCCCAAAGTGAGTGTGACCTTTGGAGATGAGCCCCTGCTTTGCCGGAGGCCTGGTCGGTGTCAAAGGCTGGGGAGAGGGAGTCTGTGACTGTGGTGGTGGTAGGGGAAGCCAAGGATAAGTAAAAGTCTCAGAACTTCCACAGCCTTCTGGAAGAGCTGCGGACTAGGGGATCCCTCCTCCCTCTTGGTGCCTCAGGATCCTCACCCATAAGCATGGAAGCTGCGTGTCTTTCTCACTGGGGCTGCTGCAGGGAGCAGGGTCAGGCCTCGGAATGGGTGCAATGCCGTCAGGACAGACAAAGGCCCCCCTCTACCACCACCAACCGCCACCAAAACCAAACCCAGACGGAACAAAGCCCTGACATGCTCCCTGAGAGGGGAGCTGAGGTAAGCCTCCAGAGGGCAGTTTTGCTCCTTAGAGTCCCCTTCCTCTGCCGGCAGCCCCAGTCCGTCCCAACTCTCCTCTTGTTGTGTGCAGAGGCCCTTCCTCCACCAGCATCCAGCCTGGGGCTCTGCCCTCCCTCTCTCCCGCTCTCTTTCTCCCTCTTTCCCTCTCTCCTTCCTTAGTGGCCTCATCCAGCATCCTGAACTCACACCCACCAGATTCCCAGGACTGTCCAGATTTCTCTCTCCAGCCCACTTCTCCTTTCTTGCCTACCTGGCTGTTGATAGCACCCCTTAAAGTCCTCAAAATACCCACGACTTCCCACGGCCGACCTCGCCGCCCAACCTCCCGCTCAGACACTTGGCCCCTCCAGGCTTCCCACAGCTGCCCCGGTCTGGAACCCGGGAGTCATCCTCTCACTTTCCCTCCCTCTCCCTCAACAGCCAGTCGATCATCCAGTTCTGCCAATTCTCCCGCCCCAGGAAGCCTGATCCTCCCATTTACCCCCTGCCTGCAACCACCAAGTCTGAGCCTCCACCTGCTCTGCTCACGTGGGAGTGTGCCTGACTCCCGGGTGTCCTCACGTCTGCTCTTCCCCTCCCCGACCCATCCTTCAAACAGCAGCAGGCCTGGTCAGGCTGTTCCGGACGGCTCCTTGGCACTGAGATCAGCCCACACTCCTGCCACGGTTCCAGGCCGGGCCACCTGTGCTTCTTGCTGGCTGTTGCCTGCCTCGTGAACCTGGCTCCTGCCACCCCATTCCCCAGATCTGCCGCTTCTCTCCCTGGGCTGTGGTCTCTGGCTGCCGCGCTCCATGCCACATCGATCCCAGGTCACTTCCTTGTGGAAACCTCATTCAGCAACCCCGTTGACAACAGTGCCCACCTTGCCTGGCTCCCACCTTGCTGTCTTTGCAGCACTAATCTCTCAGTTTCCGCTCAATTACTACTCGGGTTTGGCCTGTTTTCCTGGCCACAAGTGTGAGCTCCGGATGGCTGGGACTCTGTCTGCAGGGCAGCCACATGGCAGGGGCTCCATCCCGCCGACTGAAAACCGGGGGCATAGCGGGGTGCCGCCAAGCTGCCCCAGCACACGGGCCAACAAGCCTGCCAGGGGGCACCTGGCCTTGGCTGTGGGAGCTGGTGCAGGGGTGGTGGCTGTCTCCTCTCCGGAGACTCAGTGTCTCAGGACCAACCCTGGAGAAGCCCCAGGCATGTCTTCTAGAGGGACAAAGACTGAGGGGCAGAGAAGGAGTCTTTGTCCACCCCAGGCATGGGCTGGAAGAGGAGGGGGTCCACTCCCTCAGAAGGGGCCCAGGAAGGGTGGCATCTGAGGGGGTGGGTCCATGAGCCCTCTGCCCCTCTCCAAGGAAAGTTCAGCTTGTCCATTAACCCAGCTGTGCCTCCTGGAAATGCATTTGGAGCTGCAGATCTCCCCGGTTCCAGACTCCCAGGGCCCTGCCAGGCACAGGACTCTCAGGCTGAAGGTGGTGGAAGGGCATCTCCCGGGAGCCTGAGGTAGAGTCAGTCTCTTCCAGAACCTTTTCTAGATGGCATCTTTCACCCAAACCGCAGGGACAAAGAGAGGACAGGGGACAAGCTGAGGGCCTTTCCTCCAAAAGCACAGGAGAGGCTAAGAACGTTCTGCAGAGGACGCCTGCTCAGTGTTAAGCAGGCCCTTTAGTGCTGGCCTGAACCTTGCCAGGAGTGGGTGAGGCAGGCAATGGGCTCATGAGGGGCCTGGCCCCCAGCAGCGCTCATATGTAAGACCACCGACACTGCCTAGTAAATGGGCATGAGGTGGAAGTGGGGAGGTGCTCCAGGCTGCAGAGGGGAGCTGAGCTCTGCACCTCCCGCGTGCTGAGCCCACCCCTGGGTGCGTGCAATTGGCCCTTGGAGTTGGTTGAGGGTGCAGCAGTGAGCCCTTCCCCAGAGACCCACAGAGGGGACTCAAGTCACCCCCAGCAAGAGCCTTGGGGATCTCACATCCTTTTCCTGGCTGCTTCCAGGGTGAATCCTGGGCCAATGGGTGTCAGGCAGCAGGGTCCCATGGCCCTGGCCTGGGCTCCTCTATCTCTGCTGAGAAGGAGGAGGCCTGGAGCCAGGACCCTTTTCTGTGGAGTAAGCAGGGTGGTGATGCAAGAAGTGGTTAAAAATGCAAAAAGCTGTTGGTTTTGATAAAGAAAAATGCAGCTGCAACATCTGTTTGACTCTTGTTTGCAGCTTCATCAACGCTAAGTGGTCAATAAATCAGAGTGGCATGGCGTTCCGTTTCTTCTGGGGCTCAGTCATTAATCTCGTGCCAGTTCTCATGAAAAATGAAGGAGAGAGGCCGTGTGATAGTGAAAATGTACACATTACCCAGAAAGTCATAATAGCATGTAATAGTGCCACACACCTCCTCACTTGCCGCTGGGGGTGCGGGGGGTGGGCCTGCGTGCTGCCAGCCAGATAGGCGGGAGATGGGCGAGGAAGTAGCGTTGTCTGCGTCACAAGCTCCTTCGATCTTTGCATTTGTCATATTAGTACCGTTTATACATATTCTGAATGTCCCATAAACCTCATCGTCAGAGGCACAGGCTTCCCTGCACCTGGATGCTTAATGAACAATGAGGGTAGGAGCCCATGAAACTGGTGTGCAAGGCTGGCAGGGAGAAGGGCGGGCTTTATTAGGGAAGGGATAGAGGGCGACACTGCGTGGCACAGGGCTGTGGTGTCACTAGGCTGCAGGACTGTGCAAAATCCTCTTGCCCACCTTCTGGCTGCCCCAGGTAGCTGGGCCCCTGTCCTGTCTGCTCTGGGTAAAAGTGTGAGGTGGGACCATGGTTCCACTAGAAAGGAGGCTGATCATGAAGGCCTTGGCAGGCTTGGGTTCCATCCCCACTGTCACCCACTGAGGGTGGTCAGGAGGCAGGGGGAGGGTCAGACAGGCCTGGAGGATGGACGGAAGCACAAGAAGGATGCTCCCTGAGAAGGGCCAGGGCACGCGGGCGCCTGCTTCTCAAGTCTCCCAGGATCTGCCGGCCCCTGAAGGCTGCTGTCTCCTTGGGTCTCTCTTCCCTGCCTCTGATGGCTCCAATGCATGGTACTGTGGCACTCCACGGCCACTCGGGGGTGGGAGCGTGCCTGGACCCACAGCACACACCTCCCAGTGGGCATTTCTGTTTTCAGAGATCGCTTTCTGAGTGTCAGCTGTGTCTCGGGCTCCACATTCAAGTTCTACAACCCACAGGTGCAGGTGCTATTGCTATGCTCATTTACAGAAAGGAGAGTGCCTTGGAGGGCTGAGTCTCTGGGTGCCAGCCCTGCTTGAAGCCACGATCTCACACCTCCAGGCCACTGGCCCAGGGCTCTGTGGGGCTCACTGGATGTTTCATGGGAGGGCTGTGCATTCAGCCTCAGTGCTCCGGGCGGCAGCAGCCCAGTTCATGTCTATGTCAGAGGAAAAGCAGGTCCAGGGAGCCTGACTGGGTCATGTGAGGTATGGGGAGCTGGTAGGACCAAGGATGGGGCTGGAAGACTCCTGGCTGGTCTGTAAGCTCCTCAGGGCAGGACGGAGGCTGCAGATGTCCCTGTATCCACATCAAGGGCCCACAGTAGCTAGAACACCCTTTGTGGGGTGTCCAGGGAGTGAGGAACAGCCTTCGGGGACCCTGGAGTTGAGCACCTGGTAACTGGGGTGCAGATCTAGGTCCCCAAAGTTGGGAGCTATTAAAGGAGAAGTAAAAAGAGAAGGGAGGGAGTAGGAACTGAAAGAGGGGCCCTGGTGTCCCCAGTAATAGGCAGGGTCAGTAGTCAACTGTGCTCCTCTGGGGGCTTGGTCCTGCAATCTGTGCTGGGACCAGGGATCCCCCACTGTGGCTGAGTGTGACAGGGCACACACAACACCTCCACGCTTCCTTGCCAGTGCTTAGCAGGGCCGGCGGATTCTGAGCGATGCCTGGCAAGGGATTCAGAGGGCCTACAAGTGAGGGCAGAGGTGGGCTCCCTTTGGGGGCCCTGCAGCCCCTTCCCACGGCTGCCCTCATTACGCGAGCCTGTGCGCCAGCGGGAGTCGGGCCGGCAGCCCTTCCCTGCTTTGGAGGGAGGCTGGGAGACTTAATTAGTTAATGTGGGTAAAGTGGTCTGAAGATGAAAAACCCTGGGTAATTGCTGAGTGCTGCTGCTGTTGTTATTACACAATTACCAGAATTTTCCAGTCATGGGAATATAGTTAAACAATTTCCACCTGGTGCGGGGTTCCGGGAACCATGCCGGCTCAGGGGCTGGCTTGCTCTGCCTCCTTTAGCCCAAAGGTAGTGTAGGAAAAACACATTTATGGTGGGAGATCAGGCCTGGCACAGTCCTGGGCACATCCTAGACACCCAGAGAATGCCGGACGAAGGGCGTTCTCCACTCTCGCTGAGCAGATAAAGATGCATGTACCTCGAGAGGGGACAGAGGGTCCCGCCTGCCTGCACTTTCTGAAAGTCTCTGGAACAGTCCCACCCAAAGGCTGCGAGCGGGTCAAGCCACCCTAGGGGGCGCTGCCGGGGAGGGGAGGAATTTTCATTGCGCAGCAAGACCTGGCTGCCCAACAGCACATGTGCATGGGGGCTGGGGCTGGCCTTATTTAAAATCATTATAAATGACCCAGGGGAAGACACGTCTGATAAAATCTCCACGTTTGCAGATGACACTAAATTTTAATGAGTAACGAAAAAGCCGGTGTCGGAGGGTATGGGAGCTACAGATGCATCCCAGGGCAGTGACGTGTGGGGCAGCGGGCTCAGGATGAGTAAAGCAAACTGCCAACGGAGGCTGGCAGCCCGAGGTGCCATTGCCAGACCCGAGAGAGGACCTCCCAGGATCCACAGAAGCCACTGGTTCACAGTTGTTGCAGGGACCAGAAAGGCCCAGCCTGGAGAGCAGGGCATGACTTGGGAACTGGAGACAAAATGGCCGAGGTGTCTTTGCTGCAGAGCTCGGTCTGAACTAGTGAGTGCAGGGGTGAGGGAGCATCAGCCGAGGAGGGGCAGGCAGCTCCAGGAAAATGAAGATAAAGGCTTTCCGGTCCAGAAAGACAAAAGTGGGGAGGAGATGTGATTCGAGTCTTCAGAAAAGGGAGAAGAAGTGAAAGCGTGCCTCTAACTCTAGATCCATGAATGCTAAGAATACGGTTCCCCCACCCTGGAGCTCAGGGAGGTAATTTTAGCACAATCAAACTACACAGCGGGCAGTCAATGTATGAGACTCATTATTCCAAGGCGACATGGGCTGAAACATATAAAGAGATTTTTCTAAAATGGGTGACATTAGTTCCCGGATGACTGATCCATAAGGAGTCGTGCAAGAGATTGGGATGCTGGGGACCATCTCTCTCCGGGACCCCCAAATCCAGGAGACACCATGATGGCCGGTGCCCCCGCCAGGGTGGAATCCGGGGCTGCAAGTGTCAGCCGGACTGTTCAGCATCCAACCATCCTTCTCTCGCTTGCCAGGGGCCTGTCAGGGATGCAGGCTGCTGGCATCCTGCATTTGGCAGAGCCTGAGCTTGGATGAGATTGTTGGTTGGTGTCCTGTCCTGTTCGTCTCCTGCTCTCACCTTGAACTAATTTTTGATTTATTGGCGATGCTGTAAGAGTTGCTCCGACCACCCCTGGGACAAGAAGCCATGGGCCTTTCAAAGGGACACAGGGAACTCCTATAGGGAAAAGGTCCTTCTCAGGGCATGCAGCCCTGGCTCAGCAGAGACAGAGGGTGGAACAGTACAGATGCTGGGCAATCAGGTCTCAGAGGGCTGCAGTCATCACACCTCTGACCTCCTGTCCCTCCCAAGAGCTAAATCCACAGCCACATGGCCTCCTTACCAGCCTCAAAGAGGTCCCGCCTGCAGCCTAGACTGGCCATGTCCTCCCGGATGGCTGGAAGCCAGGCCTGCTGCCCTCCCCTGCCTCTTCCATCCTCTCCAAGCACGTGTGCCCCACTCCTGCTCCCAGAGCTGGTGTGCCTGCTCAGAACCGTGCCCCATTAGGCAGTGAATCAAGCCCATCAGATGACAATGGCACCAAACAGTCATTGAGGCATCTCTAGAGTGACCGATGTGCTCTGGAGCCTTTCCTGCCCATCTGCTCCCCTCCACAGCTCTGAAGGAAGTTGGGCATGTGCTGCCATCCCTGCTGGACTGAGAGGTGCTACATGATCTGCTCAAGGCCACGTGGCTCTTGGGAGGCTGAGCTGTACACAACTCTAGTGCACTCATTCTTTTGATAAGAGTTTCCAAGTTTTCTTTAGCAATCCAGCCATGTCTCCAACCCAGTCCAGGCGTGGAGCTTGTCACTCAGGCTGGCCAAGCCACATTCTTCGGGCCACACTGATCGGCTCAGGGAGAAACTCATGGCTCCACCACAGCCAATCAGTGCTAATCACTAGGCTTTGGCTGGAGCCACTTGGAGGCAGGGGTGCTCTTTCCTGCTGGACTCGAACCTGGGAGAATGAAATCTAGTGCTCCTGGAAGCCATCTCTTGCCAGCACATGGAGGCAGAGAAGGGAGCTGGCGTGAGGAGCAGGGCTGAGGGGAGAAGACACAAAGCCTCAATGCCACTGATGGAACACAGGCCAGCAAACCTCAAGACTTTTCAGCAATTCCAACCCCCAAATCTCCTCTTCCCCCAAAGTCAGGTCAAGTAGAGTTTTTTGTTGCATCACCCAAGAGCCCTAATTCCTAAAAAAAGATCATGTCTTCTTTCTGCTAATCTGGTCACTTTCCACTACACAATTCAGATGATCCTCTGGTTTCAATAACCCCCACTGCTATGATTGCTGAGAACTAGCATTTCTTCAGACCTGTATGCTCCAGGTGCTGGGTGCTAACTACTTCCCAGGACTTAGCTTGTTCAATCCTCACTGCAACCTCACAAGGCAGAACTGGTTATGGCCCCATCTGCTTTACACATAAAGAATCTAAGTAGTCCATCAAAGCCCTGCCCTTCACTTAAGCTCAGGACTATCTGATGCTGAGGAAGCAGAGTGGTAGAGAGTGTGTGCTCCAGAGACAACTACCTTAGGTTCGAGTCTGGGTTCTGCTATCTCCTAGCTGCGAGCTTTGGGCAGTCACATCGCTGTGCCTCAGTTTTCTCATCCATACAATGGAGAGAATAGTATTGCCTGCTCCCTGAGGTGGTTGTGAAAACTAAACAAGATACAGCATTTGAACAGTGCCCGCCACATGGGAAAGCTTCAGAACGGCCAGGTATTATTCTGACTGACCTCTCCAGTCAGTGTTATGTCATCTCACAGTATTGCTAAGGACAAAGATTTCCTAAGATCGTATGGAACTTCCATGTGGAGCAACATCAAATTAATTCAGACACCGCTTATTTGGGAAGTATAATTCTTTGAGATAGGAGCCCATCTAGGCAAAGTTAAATTCTTTTCAAACATCGAGGAAGCATCATGATCTCCAACAGACGATGAGCTAAACACCAGCCACTCTTGTCCAATCATAAAAACAGGGTCTCTGAGATAATTCTTGGCTATCTTCCAAACTCTGGAAGAAAGCAAAGCTCCATTTTCCTGAAAAATATTCCGTAACTCTCCATGAATTAAAGAGGTGGGTGCCCCATCCCCATCCTGCACATTGGAAAGGTGGGATTCCCGTGGGCCAGTGGGATCATTCTAGTCCTCATCCAGATGACACAGGCGTCAAGTGAACTGCAAGCCCTTGAGGAGCTCCGGTGCCTCCAGCCTCTTCTGTAGTAAGCACTGTCCACTTCCCAGATACTTTATGTATTTTAATTTGTGCATGAAAGATCTGCCAGGGTCCTGCAAGTCAGGGGTCTCCGAAACCCTTCTGTTTACTCCTCTTGGAACAGAGAATACTGAGGTGGGAGGAAACTTAGCAATCGTCCAGGCCAACTTATCCACCCCCTTCCATCTCCAGTTGGGAAAACTGAACCAGGAGAGACTGACTTGAACATCACGCAGCAGACAGGGAGAGAGTGAGGACGGGGAGCTGCACCCAACCCCCATCCTCTGCTGTCTCCCAGCTTTGCCCCTTCCTGATGTTCAGAACCTTCTGAAGCAAATGATTACAGCTCCCTCGCTTTGCAGAGAGAATTTGCAGAAAAGCAGAGCTGGTTGTTGTTGACTGCAAGTGGCATTCAGAGCAAGGCTGCTTCCCGGCCAGCAAACTTCTTCACAACCTTGACTATGAGTAGGGTCCTGAGATGTTTGTTGGGCTTTCTGTTTAGCATCTCCCTGGTGGTAGTGATGGCGGGGCAGGTGCTCTAAGTAGGGACATCTGGGAGGTTGGGATGGGGCCACCCTTCCTCTGCTCTGGAGGAGCACCTAGGGAGCCCCTGCACTCAATCCTGTTAAAGACCTAAACCCCAAAGCTCTCCCTTGACTGACAAATGGGCTGGCCGTGGAGGCAGCAGAGGATGAATTGTGCCTGGTCCATCAAGCATCTATAGGATTTTTATGCTCTGGCAATGGCAATGGTGAGATTCCAGCAATTGTTTTAGAGGGAATCATGATTAAATTGGGCTGTATGTTTTTTTAATGTGTTCCCCAGTTCCTCTTTAATACCTTGGTAGGACAAGATAACGTGTAATCACTGAAGTAATTGTGGCTCTCAACAGTTTATGTCTTGAAGGAGTGACTAGGGGTTAACAAAGCCACTGCAGGGCAAGGTTTGGATTAGAAAATACAGTTTTTCTTTTTGTTATTTTCTTTTTAAATCCCTCTTTATCTTCTTCCTTTCTCCAGTGGCTCCTGGAGCTCGCTGATAACCTGTAAGCCTCCTCGGGTAATAACGGGACCTGCTATACTAATGACATAGGCAAGTCTGGGGCCGGCCCCTCTGCAGAGCTGCTGCGGCAGGCCAGGCTCTTCCCAGAGCACATGCCTTTGCAGGAAGCACCAACTGGTCCCCGAGACCAGTGGGGCTCGACATCCTGAATACCGACGCCCATCCAGACCCCATCTTCATCACCACATCCTGAAGCTGCTGGCTGGAGCCAAGCAGTGAGGCTGCCCTGTGCCAGCCCATTGCAAATGGCAGAGGAGAGCAAGCTCGTGAACCCCGACACTGCCTCAAACTGTCCTTCTCCTGGCCGATGCTGAAGATAATGGTGGGGTGGGCATCTGTGGCTAGCAGGGGGCTGGCAACCCCACTCACTCCTCTTCAGATGATGTGACAGAAAGGCCTGGCTTCCTCCAGCTTCCTCAGGGCAGGGGCATCTCTAAACATCGTGCTTAGAGGCCAAGACCCTGTCAGCCCGGTGGGGACAGAATCAGGACACAGAGCAATCCCGCCACTGTGACTCCATGGCCACCAGGTCTGAGGCACTGCTAATGCCAGCAGAGCTGAAGGAGGGGAGAGATGGGAAGGCGTGCTGCTTTCCTCTTGGTCCTTGAGGCCACCGCCCCAGTCTCCCCTCACTGCCTTCCCCATGCCCTCTGGCATCAGCCTCCTGACTGGTCTGCCTTTGAGCCAGGCACTCCTATCCAACTCTGAGAGCCACCTTCCCAAGTCCCAACTCTGATGACGCCACCCACTGCTAACCTTTCCTGGCTCCCCATTTCCTGTGAATGCAGCCCCACTCCTGATTCCAATGGCCTCCATGATCAGCCGGATCCACCTCCCATGCACCCTTCTCACCCCTCTTGGCTCAGTCAACCAGACCACTCAGCCTGCTCTGCCACCGGCCCTGCCCACGCTGTTCCCAAGGCCTGGAATCCCTCCACATTCCACCTACTTGTCAAGACCCAGCTCCAACATCACACTGTCCTTGCAGCTTCCCTTTATCCTTCCAACCAAAATAATTTCATTCCCCGGGGACTCCCCTGACAGCCCTCTGTGTCTCTCCTGCGGCATCGGCCAGCCCCACCCTTTCCACTGATCTTCAGACTGGCTGGCACCTCCATTCCTTCTCTGGACCCCAGGCTTCCCGAGAGCAGAGTGTGCATCAGAAGGAAATGTATTCCCCGATAGGCAGTCAGCAAGTGTTGGTTGAATCAGTGGTGGGTTGACTGCATCTGAACGGGGACACTCATCCTGGATCGGTCACTAGAGACAGCCCCTGTGCTGGGGGCTGTGCCAGTCGGTGGCTGGCACACCCACCACCCACCCATCACCCTCTCCCTTTATCTCTTCCACCTCCACCAAGGCGGAGTGAAGGACATGGCAGGGGCCTTTCTGGGTACTTCTGCATGCGAATTTACTGCAGTCTTCATTTTAACCCAGTTTCTGTTTCCACCTGTGGGAGCAGTGATATACCAGGATGATTTATTCCAACCAACCACTCACACACAAATCCCTACTCCCCATCTTGGCCCTTGGAATTTTGCACTTAAACCATGGCGGACAGCACTCTTTCCCGCTAAGCTCAGATGGGGTCCCGGAAATCTCACAGGCAGGGTTCCGTGTTGTCATTACCAATTGATCACTGCTGGTGTGGGAGACAAAATATGGTCCTCATCTCTGTACACGCACGCACAGGCGCAATGCAACCCCTTAGCAGGGAGACCCACAGCACTCATTCCCTGTTTGTTTTTAGGTCTTACCACGGCTGCCTTGAAGCTGAGAAAACAGAAGCTGGGCTGAGGGCCTTGGCACCAGCCCAGGGTAACTGGGACACCCATGTTTGCAAAGAAAGCATTTGTGAAGTGTGAAGAAATCAGAACAGCACCGTTCAAAAACTGTGTTTAAATTTCACTCAAAATGTTCTATTTTGTGTCGAGGATAGAGTCCCCTTGGAAAAAACACTTTCTGGCATTTGGAAACCACTGTTGCTATGGAGCTGTTAAGAGACGTTAGCTACCAGGGGACAGCAATTAATTGCGGTGGCTGCAGGTAAATCAAGCCAGCAGCTCCTTTGGAGGAAGCTGATGGGAAAGGGGATCTAAAAGGCAATGTTGAAAAAGAACTTCTGTAATCCCAGCACCTTGGGAGGCCGAGGAGGGCAGATCACCTGAGGTCAGGAATTTGAGACCAGCCTGGCCAACATGGTGAAATCCCATCTCTACTGAAAATACAAAATTAGCTGGCTGTGGTGATGCATGCCTGTAGTTCCAGCTACTTGGGGGGCTGAGGCAGAAGAATCCCTTGAACCCGGGAGGCAGAGGTTGCAGTCAAACTTCCAATTGAGGGTTTCAGATGTTTGAGGGCAAGGTGCCTTCTTTGTGATTTCTTTGTGCTTCCTTCGTTTTTAGGAGAAAGGACTCAGTGTGTGGAGCTGATGGGAAGTCAGGCTTTCCCTTCAGTTAACCTAAAATGATGGGGGTCCCAGCTCACCCACTCTCCTGCAGGGAGCTCTGAGGTGGGATTCTCAGCCTTTTAGAGGAACAGTTTCCTCTTCTATAGAGTGGGGGTAACTGTAGCACTCGCTTTGCAGGGTTTTCATTCATTCACTCATTCACTCACTCATTCATTCATTCATTCATTCAACAGATTAGCTCTCAAGAACCACAAGATACCAGGGACTGGCCTATGTTTGGGGTCTACTGTGACCAAGTCTAAGACTCTGCCCTCAAAGAGCATGGAAGAGACAAGCTATAAACACTGGAATAAAGAATAAGGTGATTCTGGATGGCGTGAGGTAGTATGAGCATACAAAATGGGGGTGGGTGGAGAATTTAGCCAGGGAACTTGAGAAGGCCCCTAAGGATGGGACCTTTAGCTGTGTCTGAGATGATAAAAAGAAGCCAGCCACGGGGAGCTCTGGGAGAGGAAAGGCTTCAGGCACAGGGAATAGGGACGAAGCCTCAGGACAGACTCGGGCTCACAGGGAGCACTCAGGAAAACAGCCGTGAAACGAGAAAGCACAGAGGTTCAGCCTGAAGAGCCAAGGACAACGGCCAGTGAGGGCCGAGTTCCATGATGGCGGCTCCACGTCTGTCTGGCTTGCTCAGCCTCGAGCCTGGCACCTGGCCCAGAGCTGGGCTTGGAAAATATTTGTTGAATAAGTGAAATGGTTCGGGAACACTTTAATGTTGAATAAGCCTCCACATGGAACTGAAGATTCAATCTCTCAACAGAAGAAAAACTTCCGCATTTTGAGATCACCAGGATAGGCTCATGCTGGCAGCCACGATGAAACACTCACAGGGAGAAACCCATTAGGGAGCAAGTTGCCGAAGTTCGGGTGGTGGAAGGCTTACTCCGAAAGAACACTCTGTTTTGCTGGTTATTTGTTGAAGAAAGGAGTCAATGATGGGTTTTAATGAAGTCAGCTGTTTTCAGCAGCAGATACTAACTTTGGAATTCAAATAAGATAGAAAGAGTACACCAATCTGTTATCTTGCCTGCAGCCAGATGATGGAAAGAACTTGGATGTGGAGTGGAATCAGGCCTTAGCTCAAATTTCACCTTGGCCACTTCACTGTGTGATCTTGGGCAAGTTACTTAACCCTTCTTGGCCTTGTATGCCTCCCAGGTAAAATGGGGATCCCCCCATCCTGAGGATGTCAAAATCCATTGAGAGGATTAAGGGAAGCGTAATGGAGGGCACCCAACAAGTTCCCAGCAAGGAGTAGCCGCTCAGTCACTGATAATGAGTTAATGAGCAAAACCAATCTCTGCTTCCTCCTCCTCCCCCCATACCTCCCGGGTCATGAACAGAAAGAACAAGGTCACTGGTTTGGTATTTGTCTTTGGAGGTGACTAACTCCCGATCTGACAGTTGTTTCTGCAGAACTAAAGATTTGACGCGATTACAAGGTGACACGAGGTCACCCAGAGAAGATGCCTCACTGTCTTCAGCATGTTCATTCTCTCTAGAGGCGCCTGGGAGCCGAGACGTGGCCGAGCTGAGCTGGTGCCCGGAATTTTGCAACAAACCATGGCCGAGTGAAAACCAAAGTGACCTTCTCAGAAGCAATGGTCCCAGGGCCAGGGTGTGTTGCTAGCAACCCCAACCTGCTCGGGATTACACAGACATCTCCATCCCTCTTCCAGGAAACTTCCAGAAGGGCCAGCACTGCACCTGACACCTCCCTAGCCCCCTTGTTATAACTTTCCTTGTGATTTAAGTCCACTCCCAATGATGAGAGTGTTGGCCTGCCACTGCTGGGCAGAGGCACCGGACAGGAAATTAATTTCTTAGTTTCTTATTAACTTTGAGGAGAGTATCGCTAATGAGCTGCACTGCCAGGACGAGGTTCACCAGGGCTTCCAGGAATTTGAATATCAGAGATCAGCACCGAGGCGCGATGCTCAGCCTCTCCTGCCACCTTCTCCAGCGGGCTCCTGGCTTAGCAAATGTCTCAGGAGCCAAGGGAAAATTCCTGGCATCCCAGACCGCAGGCCCTGGTGAAAATTCTGCTGACATAGCCGGGTGACAGTGACAACACATTACGGCTATGACCTGTCACTATGAAATAAAAGGACTCAGGGGCTCTCCAGCACCCACCATGGGGGTCCTCCCAGAGCCCTTGGCTCTCTTGGGCCAGTGGCCCCTCTTCTGCGGCGGCCTCCCTCCAGTCGCCCCTATGAGAGGACCTCTTTTCCTGGCTGGGTCCCTGCCTGTTCCCTCCAGTTCACCAGCCCCCAATCAGGGTGCAATGCCTCTCGAGGTCCTGGCCTTTTCTCCACTGCTGGGCCCTGCTCTTCCCATCACTGGACAGAACGTTGATGGATTACTCCCCTGACCCTACAGCCTTTCCCTCGCACTCTCTCTCTCCTGCTTCTACCTGTTCTGGCCCCATGCATCCAGCACCTGTCCTCGGGGCCACCTCCTCCAACACCTCCTCCCTGCTTCTCTTGTCAAAGGACCTTCTGGCTTGGTCTGAACTGTCAGGTTCAATTCCTCGAGCTAAACCTTTGAATCTTGTTGACCCACTCTTGAATTGTCTTTGTTCCCCAGCTAAGAACCAGCTGATCTCAGCCCTGGCCAAGGTTTGCCTTGGGGACCTTGGCTGCCTCTAAATCATAGTTTCTCTGCTCAGTCCCAGACCTCTCCTCCAACTCCCTCTCTCCTGCCTCCTTCTAACCCACATTTATGAGGTACCTGCTCTGTGAGTGCTGGGCGGATACAGACATGGTGGAACTGGGCCCTGCTCTCCAAATGCTGACAGTCTCCTAGTAAGATATTCGTGCAGAACAAGGCAGCATAGAATATATTCTCTCTCTTTTTCTTTATTTTGCCAGAGGTAAAGGAAAATTCTGTGAGAGAAGGGAAGGAGGGCTGAAGACTGGTTCTGTGTTCTCCAGCTTCCAGTCACATCTCGTTGGTAAGCCACCTCCTCTCTCCCTTTCCCAGGGGGCAAAGCATCATGGGAATATCCTGGATGAAAGTCAGGCTTCCATAAGGTTTCTCAGCCTCACAACCGTAGACACTTGGGGCTGGATAATTCTTGGTTGTGGGGCTGTGCTGTGCATTAGAGGATGCTCGGTAGCATACCTGGCCTCCACGACTAAATGATTCAAAGGGTGATGACAAAAAATTGTCTTCAGACATTGCCAAATGTCCCTGGGGAGTAAAATCACCCCTGTTTGAGAACCACTGGACTCCACAGTGGCCCCACGTTCCACTCACTCTCCTGATACCACAATGTTCCACTTTCAAGACTCCAGCAAGGATGGAGAAGAGTGAGCCTGTCCTTAGAGGGAACTTCAAAGGCCTGGGTCTAGTTCTGGTCTATTCTGGGAGGGCCAATTTTCTTGTTACTTTTGCTTGTGTACATATACATTGCTTTGAATGTGTGCAACATTTAATGACAGCATCACATGCATTGTCTGCATAGCATTTATTCCCCATCAAAATTCATTTCTCCTGAGGCGGGCGGATCACTTGAGCTCAGGAGTTCGAGACCAGCCTGGCCATCATGGTGAAACCCTGTCTCTACTAAAAATACAAAAATTAGCTGGGTGTGGTGGCGCACACCTGTAATCCCAGCTATTCAGGAGGCTGGGGCATGAGAATTGCTTGAACCCAGGAGGTGGAGGTTGCTGTGAGCCGAGATCATGCCACTGCACTCCAGCCTGGGCGACAGAGCGAGATTCCATCTCAAAAAAAAAATTAATAATAATCAATTTCTTCTCAATTTTGTCATTGTGTGTGTTTGGCAGGGGGCAGCAGCGAGTGAATCTCATTTGCCAATTGTTCTCCCATCCTCCTCATGAGGGATTATTTAGGAATGGGCATATGACCCAATTCTGGCTCATGAGGTAAGAGAAGTGTGAGGGTTTCCAGGAGAGGGTTTTTCACTGGTAGGAGCTGCAGAACATCCCACTCTTCTTCCTTGTGACACCTGCTATGTGTCATGTGAACCTGGACTGCAGTCACCTGGCTCCCAGGTGGGGGCACAGGAAGCCACCATTCAAGATGGCAGAGCTGGCTGGTGACATGGATGAGCCCCGGAACAGGCTGACCCTGCAGTTCGCGCTCCCTCTGGCTTTCCACAGAGGTGACAGAATACATTCTGCATTGTTTAGGCCAATTTGAATTGGAGTTTCTCTCCCTAGGGGCAGGAATAGTTTGCTCTATGGTGATGGGAGATGGCAGGTGGAGAGAAGCTGGACTGTAGTTTTCCTCCTATGAGCTGGGTCTCACACTTTCCTCTTCGTGCCTTCCCTCTCTCACATTGGGTGAACTGTGAAGCCTGTTGGCTTGGGGGAAGCCACACAGCCTCAGTCGCCTCCCTGGCCCCAGCCTCCCTAAAATTTCTGTTTGAGATGCAAATTTTCTGGTCAAATGTGAATAAATCCCTTATTTCCCTTCCTTACGTCTAATTTGGGATCAGGATAAGAAACAAGAAAAAAGCATTTCTGGATTAAAAAAAAAAAAACGGATGGCTCTACATTGAAACTAAAATGACATAACAGCTTTCAAACTGGCATTTGCAATTGGGCTGAGTTAACCTAATTCAATATCAAAGGAACAGGGAAGTTTTTAATTATCTCATTCTCATAATGGGAGAAGAAACTGGTTCCATGGGAGGTAAACACCCTAAGCCACAAGGTTTTCCTGTAAATTACAATGCTCAACTTGAGCTGACAAGGAGAGGGGATGTTTCTTCCTGTTTGATGGCCTTCCCCGATGTGGGGCCTTTTACTATAGTCATAAAAAGGCAGTAAATTAAGAAGGCACTGTAAAATATCATCGGAACCGGCCCAAGGAGCCAAATTTCCAGCCAAAGCCTTGAAAACGAGGGAGACATAAACAGTATAAAGTCAGTCTTTGGGGCAGAGGCCCCAAGGCAGGGAGAAAGCTGATGTCTTTTCTAAGGGTGCAGAGTTGCAAGCCTGGGGCTGCACACAAAGCAGGATAAAGGGGGGTGGGCACAGAATTGAGAAAAGAGGGCCTCCTGATCCTAGAAAGTGGTTCTCCTGGGTGGGGCGCTGCTGAGGCTTGGCACAGGGTGGAATCTGGTCTGGCTTGGGAGGTGATCTAGGTGGAGATGCCATCTCTCCACCGACCACTCAGCTAACACCTTCTTAGGTTACAGGCACTAGAGATATGGAGATGGAAGAAGAGAGAGCCCTTGTCCTCAGGGTTGAGGTGGAGAAGACAGATGATGTGCCAGTGTGATGTGATCAAGGCCAGTCAAAATGATAACAAGGGATGAAGGTATGAAGATGGCCCCCATGGAATCTGCCCAGGCTGCTGTGGGAGCACCACATCTTGGAAGTGGACTCAAGTCCATCTGGGTAATTCAGGAGCTCCCACTGTGTGCATGGTACAGGGGTGACTTCTTGTCCAGAGCATGCTAAGAACTAATGTCAGCTGGGTGCGGTGGCTCACGCCTGTAATCCCAGCACTTTGGGAGGCCGAGGCAGGCAGATCACGAGGTCAGGAGATCGAGACCATCCTGGCTAACACAGTAAAACTCCGTCTCTACTAAAAATACAAAAAATTAGCCGGGCGAGGTGGCGGGCGCCTGTAGTCCCAGCTACTCGGGAGGCTGAGGCAGGAGAATGGTGTGAACTCGGGAGGCGGAGCTTGCAGTGAGCCGAGATCGTGCCACTGTACTCCAGCCTGGGTGACAGAGCGAGACTCCATCTCAAAAAAAAAAAAAAAAAAAAAAAAGAACTAATGTCGATCTGTGCCAGGCCTTGGGCTGCAGGCTTCTTGTGATCAGCCCTACCTTAGAGCTGAGGAAATGGGCTCTGGGAAGTTGGGGACCCTGATTCTCTATTCACCGGACTATTTCACAGTCTAGAAGATCTGGGACCCTGGAGCAAATTCCTCTGAGGAACAGGAATCCTGGTCCTCTGGAAATAGTACCTTAGACCTTATGTGTATGCATGGCAGGGTGGGTGTGCGTGAGCAAAGTCCTTCAGGTGACCCTACCATGGAGACATCCGGCACCCCTGCTGTGCCCTTTCCTGGGTGTCTAAGTGTCTGCTTAGCAGGGAAAGGGGCTGCTCTGAGATTGAGGACCTCATCAGCTTTGAGGCCTTATTCTCTTTGCTGATATGCTGGCCCTAGAGCCTGAGGGTAGAGGACTCAGATTCTCCTGGGAATTTCCCCAAGTTCCCGAAGTCTTCCGATCCTTCCCTCACTTCCAGGAAGAATTGCCACGAGCCATTTCAGGCAGAGGGGTGTCTATACTTTCAAAGTTTTCAAAGGAGTGGATGAGCCCTGAAGTCCTCCTCCGGTCTCAGCTGGTTCTCTGCTGCTACACTTTTGTGCTCTGTCATCTCTTCCCCCGCTGGAGCTGGAGAGAGAACCTAGCAGCAGAGCCCTCCTGATATTTAAAGACAGGATTGACAGACTCCTCAGCCATGACCATGTATGTCAGTCACCTTGATTCTGGGACACTGCACAGCCCCAGCAGCCGCTTGGCTGGAAGTGAAGGTCAAGGCCACCAAGGCATCCCGTGGCTGGACCTGGCTCCTTCTCTTGGCTCCCAGCAGTCTCATTTCCCCCACGGGAAGGGCTATTTATAGAACAGAAAGAGCAGTTGCAGCCACACTTTACCCCACGAGCTCAACCCTCTGTGCCTTAGAGGGAAAACTTCCCTGCAGGTGACACCTGTGCACTGGCAAGACTTATTGGGAGACAGATTTATAATAAACAGCCTTATTTTATAGAGCCCCAAATATTTGCACAAAAATGAGCCCTTGGTATAACTTGCTCCATTTATCTCCCTGCTGTCATAGGGTATATCTCTCTGTTTTATTACTTTATTTGCCAGTTCCTCCAGCTTCTGCGCTCAACCCTCCTCTTCATTTCCACTGCAGTCGTCACTCTGGCAGGGGGCCCCGTCTCCCCTCCCTGTCACGCTTCTCCCTCTGCCTGCTAGTGTTCCATTCCCTCCAGCTCACACAGGGGACTTGGCCACCCTATGGTCCCCCTCCCTTCCCCCTCAGGAGTCTAGGGAGCAGCAGGAATGTGTCCCTGGAGAAGGACCCTCTTCCAAATGCCCTCCAGTCACCCCCGATCTCTGGCTTCCTTTTCAGCACTCTGGACAGCACTCCTGGAGGCTGTTGCTTAAAGCCTTAGAAAATAGTACCTTAGACCTTACGTGTATACGTGGCGGGGTGGGTGTGCGTGACCAAAGTCCTTCAGGTGACCCTACCATTGAGACATCTGGCACCCCTGCTGTGTCCTTTCCTGGGTGTCTAAGTGTCTGCTTAGCAGGGAAAGGGGCTGCTCTGAGATTGAGGACTTCATCAGCTTTGAGGCCTTATTTTCTTTGCTGATATGCTGGCCCTAGAGCCTGAGGGTAGAGGACTTGGCTTTTGCCTTGCAGGCCTGGGCTTGCAGGTTCAGAGGCATTTAGGATGCCTCCCTGCCTCATCTCTTAGTATTTCTAACAGTAGGAGGTGAACCCTGAGTGCTTTCTTAACCTCCACGACTACCCAAGACGTAGGCTCAAGAACAGAGTGAGCAGCGTATGAAAAAAAGAAGTGATTTTAATTTCAAAGTTCTGCTGACATTCATCGAGTGCTCTCAAGGTTTATATAAACAGAACGCCCTGCTTGAAATATCACTTTGAATTCCGTTTGTGCAATGGCACCTCTAATAGGCTGCTGTTTTGGTTTCTCTCAGCAATGTGAGCCTTTGTGTTTTAATATTCAGAGGCACAAGGAACAGGAAAATTATAGCTGGGGAAGCCCAGGCTGTGTTCTTCATCATCCAAGTTAAATTTGGCTGAATGGAAGAAAAACATCCTTTTAAAAGGGTGGTAAATGGGAATAATAATCTCTTACATTTACAAAACACTGAGTATTTCCAAAGCCCTCTCATATTCATTATCTTGTTAGGTTTTCACAGCAATCCTGTATAAAACATTCCACAAAGAGCTATTGTAGGTGCTGGATGTGAATGGCAGGCCTGAGGAGGCCTTCTCAGCAAATGGAGAAACTGAGGCTGGGGGAGGGTGAGTGACTGGCTTGAGGTCACTCCATGGTGGCCAAGCCAGGGAGAGCTGGCTGAAGCCAGGAGGTGGCTATGCCAGCCACCTGTCTTGCAGTCTGCCTCCTCCCTGGTACCTCCCCCATGGCCCCAAAGTGACCTTTGTCTCTTCTCTCATGGAACACACATCCTCCAAATTGAGTGGCCACAAAACTCCCTCACCTGGACTTCTACCCTTGTAGGAGAATTAAAGCCCAAAGCAAAAAGAGAGAATCCCGAAAGTTGCAACAGTCTGCATCTGCTGAGCACTGGCTTTGCATCAAGACGCGTGCTGTACCCTTGACACGCACTATTTCATCTGACCCTCTTAACAGCTCCAGGAATGCTTTTAGTCCCATTTTATGGCCAAGAAAACTGATGTTCAGAAGATTCGAGCTAATCAGTGTTACAGCTGCAGCCACATTCAAGCAGCCTGCTCCAAAGCCCGAGCTGCCTGTCACTATGCCATATATATCCTTCCTGTTTGTCTCCAAGGACAGTTTTTAGCATTAGCTGGAGGGAGGGATTGGTGGGGTATGAGGCCTGCATTGCCCTTCTTGCCAGAGGCCAGGTTCTTTGCCTCCTGTAGGCTGCTGCTAGGATGGGGACCACAGCACTGTGCGTTCTGACATCGCAGGTCCTGAGGCTGCCCCTCTGCCTGGCACTGACCTTGCCTTTTAAGATGGAAGTCACCAGACTGCATCTGGTGCATGGCCAGGGCATCCGTGCAACATTCCAATCACTTCAGCAAACATGTCGTATGGATGCATACACACATGAATGAATGAGTGAATGAATGAATGAAGGAAGGAAGGACAAAAAGGGTCTCTTTGTAGGTGTGTAGAGTGGGGCTCTGCAGCAGGAAGACAGTAGCAGTCGGGAAACCTAACCCCTGCTGTGGCTCAAAGCCCTGGTTCTGAACAGGAGACCCCTGTACCCTCCCCCCAGCAGTATCTGATGGGCAAGGCCCCTGATGGAGGTTAAGCGGATGCAGATGGAGCCACGGCTTTCAGGGGTCAAGGTGAGTGAGGAGGACGGGAGCATTGGGAGGTGGGGGCAGGGGGGCTGGGGGCCCATCAGATAAGCCTGATTTGATGTTCATGGTCTAGTCTGGGCCAGGCAGGCTGATGGGGGATTGTCCCAGGCTGCCTCTGGGGGTGGTGTCATTTATAGGTTCTTGAAATTTGTTACTGTTGATAACAGTGACGAGCCATAAACATCCCCAAGTGAGGAATGTTAATAATGCGGATGGCATTTTTTAAGTGGTGGCTTTGGGGAGCCTTCAGCGCATCAGCGCCAATGGGGCGGCTGTTGTCACTATCATATATCTGGGAAGTTATTCTGGGAAGGTCGTACGGTGACTCGATTGTCATTACATACAAAATATTTCAATTTTCCAGAATAGAGTCAGTCTGGCATCAATGAATCTTCATCTCTTCTCCTTTTTATGTCTCCCTGTTTGTCTCTGGAATCTGGTTTCAGTGTGAACAGGAGATGGGCATAAATAGGTGGCTGAGGATTGAATGGGAAGCTCCACGCCAGAGCTCCAACAAGGGAGGGGATGGACACACAGGCCAGCTCAGGCTCTGGGAGGAGCCCCCTCTCAGCCGCCTCTGACCCCAACTCATCCGCTGCAGCCAAACCTGACCTGGACTTAGCCTGAGCCATCAGGCCTCGGGCCTTTGCTGACATCCTCATTTCTCCTGCCAAAATGTCCTCTCCTCCCACCCACCCTTCTGGGTCAGGCCTACCCCCACCACCATCGCTCTCCTCCCACCCCTACCTCTGGGTCCCGCCTCCCCAACAACCCATCGCTCCCCTCATTGCTCTCCTCCCACCCACCCCTCTGGATCAGGCCTGCCCACCCCACCCATCGCTCTCCTCCCCCCACCCCTCCAGGTCTGACCTGCCCCCCCACCATCGCTCTCCTCTCACCTGACACTTTGGGTCTGGCCTGCCTCTCTCCACTATAGCTCCTCCTCCCACCTGCCCCTCCAGGTCTCACTTGCTCCCCCCGACTACTCTGGGTCCAGCTTGCCCCAACACCCATTGCTCTCCTCCCACTCGCCCCTCCAGGTCCCGCCTTCTCCCCCTACTCCTCTGGGTCCGGCCTGCCCCCCCATCGCTCTCCACTGGCTGAGAGCCATGCAGTGTGTGATTCATCTGGCACTTCATCACGAGCTTTCCTGTGCCCCGGCTCCCATTCCCTGCTTGGCAATGGGACTTAAATCTTGTTCTATTTAACTTGTCCCCAATTTGTCACCACCTCCTTGTGGGCAAGGACCATGCCATAAACACTCCCGCAGGTCCTGAAGGGGGCTGGCTGCTGCCTCTGTGCCTCTGCACATCTTTTCCCTGCAGCCCGGCTCAGCCCCAGGGGTTCTCCAAAACCCAGCTCTGGCTTTACGGCCTGGGGGACCACCCAGGCCAGGCTGGGCCTCTCCTGTGTGCTCTGCACCAGTCCATGCCCACCACTCAGGACCTTCCTCCCTACTTGTCTGTCCATCTCACTTAGCACAGTGCTGGGCACACAGCTGGGCTTGAATATATAAACAGATGAAAGGCAGGTGTTAGGAGGGGGTCAGTGAGGACTCTGGCTTTGCTCTATGTTCCAGTTCCAAGGCAACTTGCCGACTGTGTGGCCAAACCCTCATCTATGTCCCATCCCGGGGTTCCCATGGATTAGACACAATGTCTTTCTGCTCTTCTCTTCTGGTCTCTGTAGTCCTTGGGTCATGGGTTTGGTGAGCACCTGCTGATGCCTGGGGTAGGAATATAAAGGCTGCTAAGGTGAGCTACCTGTCTTTAGGAAACATACTCCCAGTTAAGACTGGAGCACGTGGAAGGGTTCATGAAGAACACAGGTCCTTCTGGTGGTGAGGACCAATCCACAGGGTGATGGGGACTCCTGGGGAGCGGGTCCTCCAGGAGGAGGGAATTGAGGCCCAGAATCTGTTTCTGCAGAATCACTTCCACCACCTTCCTCTCACTCGAACCTTTTTCTTTGAAATGTCTTCTTAACCTGCAAAGGGTGGTTTAGTCCCTAAGAGCCCCAGTGGGATGGCCTCCGTCACCTGAGTGCTGGCCTTGCTTAGAGCCCAGTCTCTGCGTGGTCCACAGTCTCCTGAAATCTCAGAATGGCTGTGTCTGGCAGGCATTGCTCCATGCACACTGTGACCTCTGCCCTTCCAGCCCATGAGCTCTGAGTGGTGATATGGACAGGAGGCAAAGAAATACTGGGTAGAAGAGGATGGTTCCCCAGCACAGGACCCGCCCTCAATTCTGGAAACCTGCAGCCATAAATGGGAACAGGCATTCCTGTTTTTGTGCCCAAATGCTGCCTTTTAGCCCACCATGCCCTCCTATCCTGTATTCATATAAGCCCCAAGCTCCAGGATCCACAGACAGACGAGAGAGGAGCAGAAGAGTGGCACAGTGGCACAGCAGAGAAGGAGAAAAGAGGAGTGTCTGAACGTTGAGAGGAGTTTGGCTGGGGACAATCGGAGAGGAGATCAGCTTCGGGATGACCAAACTCCAGGGGAAAATCATCTTCCCACTCCATCCCTTGTCCAGCTCCCCATCCATCCCGCTGAGAGCCACCTCCACCACTCAATCAAATCCCCACATTCACCATCCTTCAAGTCCATGTGACCTGATTCTTCCTGGATACTGGACAAGAACCTGGGTGCCAAGAGGGCAGGGTGTAAAAGGCCATCATCCACACTCCCCACTGAGCTGGTTTAACACCTAGCTGTCCGTGGATGGCAACTGCTAAAAGAGCAGTAATTGTAACACACCCCTAGATGCTACCATGGGGCCAGAGCCCAAAAGCACTTGCCCAGGCTCCTGCACCTGCCCATCTGTGTGCACCCCCTCCCAGTGGGCGCACGGCAGCTGCCAACCAAATGAGCCATACCCCTGTTGCAAGTCCCTTGATGGGGTCAGGGAACTCTCCCATTTCAGTGGGTCAGGTCAGCACCTCTCAGGTCAAGACAGGGGGCTTGGCAAGGCACAGAGAAGCTCCAAGAGGTCCCCCAGCACTGGCCCCTGGGCAGAGGTGGGGGTGAAGGGCAGCCTGAGGCAGCAGCCGCCCCCACCTTACCCTGGCAGCAAGTGCAGGTGGGAAAGGCTGGCTGAGCCTGGCAGGTACAGTAAGGGTCTGACAGTAAGGCTGGAGAGAGCCTCCCGCTGCACGCAGCTCTTGTCAGACTCTTGTTGGCAAGCTTGGCCCCCAGCAGCCCAGCTGGCATGTTCCAACATCAGGCACCACTTGGCTCCTTCTCTCTCACACCCACCCGGGTCAGGCTCAGGCCCTCGGGCTAGAGGGAATCCTCCCCTTCCTGGTCCTCACTCACCTTTGTTCCCAGCATCCTGATCCTCTAACCTGGCCTCTTCCTGGCCTCGGACACTTTGGTCCAAGCCCTTTGGCCAGGGGCCCAGGCTGTGCAGGGAAGGCAAGAGAGGCACTTGCCTTGGCCACAAAATTTAAGGGGGCGCCAGACAACTCAGTAATGGAGATAATGTTTAGGGCAATATTCTAAAAAGTTGCAACTACTGTGAGAAAAATCCTCATGATGAACAAAATGTCAAAATGATAAATAAGCACAGACTCAGCAGCCCCCCAGGCTCTGGGCCCTGGTCCCTGATCCCCAGCTCTGCACTGAAAGCATGGAGTAGGCCCGCACCATGGCCCAGCTCTCTCCCGCATGGCCCCGTGCCTTCTTCTCCACAGTCCTGGAGGTGGGTACTTTCACTCTGCCTGCTGTACAGATGAGAAAATGGACACTTCGAGAGGCAAGGTGATTTGTCTAGGACCTCACAGGTTGCAAAGGGCAGAGCTGGGGGTCTCAGGCCTGGGCTTGGGTCTTGGCCACTTAGCTTCACCTCTGCCTGGGCGCCTGGGACCTGGCCTCCTGTAGTTACCAGGACTGGGTAGCCCCTGCCTTTGCCCCCATGCTGCTTTCTCGAGGTTCATCTGGTGCTCTGAGGCGCTATCTGGCCTCCACTGTGTGCTGGTGCTGGGGTTTGCCTACTCCATCAGGGCAAGGCCCCATCCTTGCCTTAGGGGCTCCCAGGCCATTTAGGGAAGAAAGAAAAAGCAGCAGGCTTTCCCAACTGGGGCTGCATCTTGCTTCTAGGGAGGGGCAGAGGCCAATTCTGGTCTTGTGGCTCCACTCCCTGCCTTCCCTGGGGTCAGGGTTATGGATGGGCATGCGCCTGTCGCCCCACCACAACCGTTGCTGACAGGCCTGTAGGAGGGGCCACGGAGTCTGCCCCCAGTCACTTTTGAATGGCAGAACCAGGCTAGAACGTTTGTGGCATTAGGGATTTAACCCTCTAGGCCACAGAGGAGAAACTGAGGCTGGGGGGAGGGTCATGTGGCTGATTGACTGTTGCTGGTCTTGTTCGGGATTGCATTCCTAGTGCTCAACACTAGGAATTCCCTTCATTTGACCCATGTTTATTAAGTGCAAGTTCAGTGCCAAGCACCGTGTGCAGGAGCCAGGCAGGTCCTGGTGATGGAGCAGACATGGCCTTTCCCTCAGGGAGCCACCGGTCTGGGGACAAGGGGAGAGAACAGGACCCAGATGTCCCAGTTCTTCCCGCTGAGCCTCGCCTTTAACGCCTCTATGTGCTGAACAGGCTGTGTGTGTGTGTATGAGGTCATGTTTGGCTGCTGCCACTGCTGTGAGTGCATATGTGAGCACATGTGTATGTGTGCTTTTGTACAACCCCTGGCTGGGCTGTGCCCTCCATGTTTCTCCGTTGCAGAATCTGGCAGAGAAACATCCCTGAGAAGCAGCTCCCCCTTTGCAGGCTGCACAGCTCCCTCCTGTGAGTGCACCCACAGTATGGACAGACCCAGTAGGTGTTGTATTTCTGGTAAAGAGACTTGGGGACCCCACAGTTTACCCTCTCACTTCACAAATAGGAGCATGAAGACCAGGAGAGGGGAGGTAAGAGCAGTACATAATAATCTGAGCTTCCGTGTTTGGGCTCTACTCGGATGCCAGAACCTCAGTTCCTGGCACTCACATGTGTTCACAGGTGCCCTGGGGGAGGGCGGTCCCTACCTGGCTTTGCAGACAGGAAAGAGAGGCTCAGAGAATCAAAGTGACCTGCTCAAGGTCACACCACCTGTGGGTGGAAGAGATCTGGGGTCCAGGGGATCTGACTTGAGGCTGGAGCTCCAATGTCCTCAGCAAGGTCACCAGGATATGGGGTGACAGCCAGGACCCTGCTCCCCTCCCCTTTTGTGCCATGGCCTGGCTGAGGCTGGCTCACTCCTGCAGGGCTGGACTGGACTGAGAGAGAGGGGTGGGGTGGCGGGCCCTGAGCATCCCTGGGGGCCTGGAGGCTGGGGCCAGGGCTCACCTTCCGGCTGCTGCTCTGCTGCCCTCACTGAGGGGCTTTGATTTGCTGTTAACACCCAAAGTTGAGCAGAGCCTCATGAATCATTCATGAAGGTGCTCCAGCGAGATCATTATTTTGAGTGTTGAGTGTCAGGAAAACAGCATCTGACGGGTAAACATGATGTCTGATGACAGAACAGCCGATGGGGTGACCCAGCAGCCGGGCACCTGCCACGCTGTGGGGAATTTTTAAACATTAAAAAAAAATCCAACCCAGGCTCAGGGATGAGCAAGCCAGCTCATCATAAACCCCTGTCTGTGGCCAGGAGGCCAGGAGGCAAGGTGCAAGGGGCAGGGCTAGGCCAGCAGTGGGAAGGGGCCAGAATGTCCTAGGAGTCCAGACCCTGTCCTCTGGCCGGAAGTGACTCAGCACCGCCCCCACCCCTGCAGGGGGCCCAGCCTGCACCAGGAGACTCCTCTCCAATCCACAACACAGGCCTCTTAGCCAGACAGCTCCTGCCTTCACTTCTGCTTAGAATTTCCCCCAAAGAATGTCCTTGTAGAAAAGACCAGGTAGGGCTCAAGCTCCCATCCATTCACCTTGAACCATGGCAAGGGCCTAGCCCTTCTTGAAGAGCCCCTGTTCAGCCAGAGACTGGACCTGTGGCCGGCTGAGGCCCCTGGGGCCCTCCCAGGCTTCTGGCTCTGTCGAAGCCACTTTCGAGCTGATGACAGATCGTCAATAGCCTCACTACCTGCATTATTTAAGCAGAACAAGGTGAGCCTCTGCTGCACCCTTGAGCTCAGATCAAATTGATGACCAGTGTGGAAGCTACAAGCAATTAGATTTTCTAAGGAGAAAGAGACGCCAAGGGGACAGACACAAGCCAAAGGGGGCTCCTGCATGGCTCCTTCCCTGCCATCAGCCTCTCATGGAGCCCTAGCCCCTTTCCCTGGGCTGGGGGTAGTGAAACGGGCACTGGAATTACACAGTCCTGGGCCCCAGATTTTCTCTCAGGCCTTTTTTTGTCTCCTTTCAGGCCCTGGCTCTTAGTAGGGGAGGTGAGTGCTAAGGACACATGCCTGCTCCAGAGGAGGGTTCTCTGACCCTGAGCATTCCCCAGGAACTAGACCCAGGAGGCTCTGTCCTGGCTCTGTCCAACTTGTCCCTGTAGGGGCTTCCTGCCAGCACCTCCTTGCCTCTCCCATCCACCACCTCCGTGACCTCGGTCAGGTCTGGGCCCGCTTGACTGTCACATGCTTCCTGTCCTCTCTGAAGATCACTTCCTTGGGTCACCCAGGCAGCATCTGAGAGCTCAGTCAGAGGACGGGGCAGGAGAGCCAAGGTCTGAAGCCAGGAGAGTGCACCCCTGCCATGGGCCAGCAGCTGCACCAGCAGAGCATGGGTCTCCTGGAGGGGCCAAGGCCTGGCCCAGGAAAAACTGGCTCCTTGACCCAGTTGAGGACAGGGGCTCGGGAGGAACAATAGAGGACAGATATGTAAAGACTTCTGGGGTCTCCCTGCAACCAGCACAAGGACACCTTCTACTATATCTGACATAGCTTCCTTTTCCTGACACTTCCAGGGACCATGACTTGCTCCCTCTCCACACAGTCCATTACAACAAAAGCCAACTGGGGTCAGTAGAAAGTTCTTTCTTAGCCTCAGTCCAAATCTGCTTCTCTATAGAATCTACTATGATTTTGTTTTCAGGATCCACAGAAGATAGGATTCCACTCTTCAGGATGTGACAGTCTGAATTTCAAAGATTTGAGGAAAGATTCATGCCACTTTTCCATTCACACATTCATTCACTCAATAGTCCATCCATCAACCCACCTACTCACCTATTCATCCGTCTGCCTACCCATCCACTTATTCATCCAAACATTTATCTATTATCCTCCAGTGGATCCACCTATCCACACATCTATCCACTCATTCTCCCACCCCTCCATACATGCACTACCCATCCACTCATCTTCCATCTATCAACCCCTCCACTTACTCATCTATTGACTGTCTATCCATCCATCCATCCATCCATCCATCCATCCATCCATCCACCCACCTATCATTCCATCCAACCATTCAATCATCCATCCATCCATCCATCCATCCACCCACCCACCAATCCACCTATTCACCTATCCATCCATCTATCCACCCACCTATCATTCCATCCAACCATCTACACTTTCATCCATCCATCCATCCACCCACCTACCCACCCATTCACCCATCCATCCATCTATCTGCCCATCCACCTATCTTCCATCTGTCCACCTACCCATCCATCCACTCATCATTCCATCCAACCACCCATCCAACCACCCATCTAACCATCCATCCATCCATCCATCCATCCATCCATCCATCCATCCACCCACCCACCAATCCACCTATTCACCCATCCATCCATCTATCCACCCACCTATCATTCCATCCAACCATCTACACTTTCATCCATCCATCCATCCACCCACCTACCCACCCATTCACCCATCCATCCATCTATCTGCCCATCCACCTATCTTCCATCCGTCCACCTACCCATCCATCCACTCATCATTCCATCCAACCACCCATCCAACCACCCATCTAACCATCCATCCATCCATCCATCCATCCATCCATCCATCCATCCTTCCATCTACCCACCTACTCCTCCATCCATTCACCCATCCAACCATCCACACATCCATCCTCCCTTCTATTTAACATGTATTGAGCACCTGTTAAATGTTGATACCACTCTGAGTATTAAAAGAAGCAGTTCCTGGCTTCAAGGAGCTAACTCTCCCGGTGCTGAGGCAGACATGTGACTAGGGTCACACAACGACTTGAGTGCTCACCTAGAGGAATGCAGACAGCATCTAAGGATCCTGCAGTTTCACACTCCCCATTTCCTCCCCAGCCATCCCAGGGACTCCAAAACCCTCCTCATCCTGATGATCCTTTGGGTGGCTCCTGGGCTGGTGCTGTCATCTCTCACCAGTGGGATAGGCCAGGCCTGAGGCCAGGAGATGGTTCTTCAGCTCAGAGGGTCTGGTGGGGCAGCCTCCCCTAGGGTTTGAAGCTGGAGGTGGGAACCATCCTCCATGTTTCCATCCCCTGGAGAGGAGGATATGCTTGTGCTGTGAACATGAAACACTTTCCTCCCAGTTCTTTCTCAGATCACGTCTGGTGCTTTTCGATGCACCAAAGAACATTTCAAATGAATCCCTAGCAGGCTCAGTTGGGAAGTTCTTTTGGCCACTTAGAATCTCAGCCTCTGAATGTAAGGCATGCTGGCGGTAATTGTTCAAGAAAATCAAATGAAAGCAGATACAGCAAGTTTCTGGTTATTTATCAGCTGTAGATATAGGCCACTTTTCATCATGCTGAGCCTCAAGAAAAGATAAAAGCACGAGAATTGATCTGAGCCTCTAGAGGGAGTGTCACACATTGCTGCCCAACAAGTGCCATCTTAAATGAACCATTTCCTGGCCTGCATCATGGCCGGCAGCTGCTGGGTCTCAGGCCCTGCCCCAGCCACTCCTTGGACCTCTGGCATCCCTTTGGCTGCTTCCTAAGCACCCCTGCCTGGGAGGAAGGGGCTGGAAGTCTGGACCTGGGGAGGATTTTGCTTCAGGACCAGGGCTGGGGGCTTGACCAATGCCTCCACCAACTACACTGGTCAGTCTCCTCCCAGACCTGCCAGAATGACCTCTATATTCTCTGCTCAGGGGCCTTGATTGGATCACATGACTCAGGGGCAGTGGGCTCTGAGCTGAAGCCTTCTACGAGCTCCCCCGAGGGCAGGACGGCAGGGATGGAGTCACAGATCCAAGGGAGGACAGCGTCAGCTGAGAGCACTTTGCTGTCCCTCTCTACAATGGTAAATTTTATGTGTCAGTTTGACTAGGCCACGGAACCCAGCCCTTCTGGCGATCACAGTGACGGTCCTTTTTAGATGAGATTAATATTTAAATCACTAGACTTTGGGTAAGCAGATGACCCTCCATAATGTCAGTGGGCCTCAATCAATCATTGAAGGTCTTCTGCAAAAAAGACTGAGATCCCCAAGAAAGAAGGAATTCTGCCAGCAGATGGCTTTCAGACTCGAGCTACAACATCATTTCTTTCCTGGGTCTCTGGTATGTTGACCTATTCTGTAGAATTTGGAGCCCCACAGTCATGCCTCTCTCTCTCTCGCTCTCGCTCTCGCTCTCGCTCTCTCTCTACATATATATACACATCCTATTAGTTCTGTTACTTGGAGAACCTGACTAATCCAGCTCCCACCCAGGAAACTGCGGCAACCCCATGGAATACTCAGGGGCTGCCCAGCTCAGGGCCAAGTTCTCTCTTCCTTCCTGTGGAGGCCTTGGGGCCAGAGTCAACAATCAATCAGCCAGTCAATAAGAAGAAAAACTCACAGTACTCCCCGCTACTTATCGAAGTTTCACTCTGTGCAAAACACTGAGTGAACACACCACAGGCATCAGCTCATCTTGTCCTCATACCAATCCTAGGAGGCATTGCTCCCATTTGGAAGCAAGGGAAATGAAAACTCAAAGAGGTCAAGCACCTTGCCCAAGGTCATGTGCAGCTAGTAGCTGGTAGGGTCAAGACTTGCACCCAGCTTTGTCCAAGACCCTTGCTTATGCAATGGGTTCGTGTCCTGGTGTTAGCTGGGTGCCTGGGGAGAGCAGGTCGGTGGACATGAGCGAGGGGCAATAGAGAGGATGAAGAGGCCAACAATGTCCAAGGCCTGGGGCCACAAGGGGGAAGACAGGTGGAGACACTGGTACCCTGGACAAGTCCTCAGTCTCCTGGGCTGCCAGGGGGCCCTGCCTATCTCAAGGGCATTAGTTCTGCTCATGCTAGGAGTTAGTGCATGTCTGTCATCTTGTCACTTTCTCCTGCAGATAGAGACATGGGTGGGGGTGGGGGATGAAATCTACAAAGCCATGTCAAGTTGAGTGATTCTGCAGTGGCTCACTGCCCCTCACTGCTCCGAGAAAGGCAATAAAGCCAGGAGAACCAATAAAAGCAGGTGCTGTGGGGCTTGACAGATTTGGCTGTCCCCAGCGGGTGATGGCCAATTCAACCACAGAGGAAAATGGAAGTCAGAGCAAACCAGTCCAGGGAGCGAGTGACCCTGAGAAGCCTGGCACCCATCGTTCATCTGAGGAGCGGGCGCCTGTCAGCCTGGGTGGGAGCAGGCCTTGTGCATGGCCCTGAATGGAGGGAAGGCCACAGCACAGGGCTGTGAGTGGTCATGGGGAGTGCTTCACGACCGCTTGGACAGGGAAGTGGGCACCTGTGGCCAGCACAGGACACATACAAGGGTAGGAGCAGGCAGGTGGGTGGGGGAAATGCTGGGCAAATTTGGGGCCAAGGAGCCTGAATCAAACTATATCTTCTGAGCTGATCCCTTGTTCCCAAGATCCAGCTGCACCTGGCATGGAGCTGCCCTCTCCATTTCTATCCAGGCCTGGGTCACCCAGCCAGCATACTGGATTGCAGTGGGTGGGGCAGAGGGGTCCCCAGCCTTGTCCCCTCAGAGAGCCTCCTGCTTCCTTCCCCGAAGCTGGTTCCTGGGCACTGACACCCCACTTGCACCAGCCACTCGGCTCTGCTTCTTCCCACCTTCATCCGCAGGCAGCCAAGTCTTGTCACTTATTGCAATGGCCCCTCCCTGACTTCCCACCCAGCTCCAAGGACAGAGGGAGCAGGAGGGATGGGGGCAGTGAAGCTAAATTGCCCCGCTTGCTGCTGCTGAAGCTGGCCTCCCCAGGAAGCTGAGAGGATGTGGAGGCTGAGGCTGGTCAAGTGTCAGGCCCCCAATCTCACCCTGGGAGCTTGGGAGACTGCACGTTCCTTGGGATGCCATCCTCTTGGCTAGACTGGGAGATGCGGTTGTGGAAAGTGGCCACAGGTAACTGTGATGCCTAGGTGGGGTGGGGGGTTCCTCCAGGGCCATGAAAAGCACAACAGTCAGACTTTAACACTCAGATCTCTCGAGCTCTGTAATCTCAGGTAAGCCTCTTGCATCTCCTCATCTCTGAAACGAGGCTAACTCCATGTAGCTTCTTATTAACCAGCCTGGGCCTCAGTTTCCCTATCTCTAAAATGGGGGCAATCTTCTCACTGGTATCACCTCAGGCGGTTGTTGGCCTGCGCAGGGCGTCCCCGGCGGTATCCGGGCTCCGTGGTGCTGAAGCAGAGCCAGCCTCCAGATTCGGCAGAGCTGCAGGAGCAAACAGCTTCCCACCTTCTTCATTTAAAGAAGAACCAAATTAAGGCACTAAGTTTATACATTAATTTTGCTACAGACGAGAGAATGGAAATAGCTTTTCTAAAAGGTATTTTTAAAAACCGCTTCTCAATGCTCCATTAAAGGGCTCTCTGCCTTGCCTTGGAGTCTCTGCAGCTGCCAAAAATACTATGAAAATTACTCAAATGCAGTCTTCGTTGGCTCTGAAAGAGTTTGCCAACTTGCTTCAAACAATCTAAAAACTGATCACATTTGGTCCGAGACACGGGCGCTCTTTTGGATCAATATGTTGATCCAGGGGCCGCCTCGAAGCGCACCCCTGTGTTTAGAGATCCACCCAGGACCCCAGGGCCCCCTATCCTGAAAGATCCCTCTTCTTAGTTTATGGAGTCCCCATCATCAGTTCCACCCAAGTACCCTCTGCTGCCTGTCTCATGTCCTAAGATGTTGGGGTGTCCCAGCTCCGTCTTAGGCCTCTCCTCTTTTACTGGGTGATCCCCCATAGCCTGACCCTTGACTCCTTCATTCCTGAATCACATCCCAACTTCACCAATTCCAAACCCACAGCGCTCACTGCCTGCTGGATCGGTCTACCCAGACCTCCGACAAGCACCTCGACTGCAATATGACCCGAGGGGGGGCTCTGCATCCTGCCTGTTCCCCACTGGGCCTCCCTTTCTGAGGACGAGAACCTTCCATGCAGCTCTTCAAGCTCTGAATCCATTTGTTGCCCTGAAGTCCTCTCTTTGTCTTAACTTCCTGTCCAAATCATCAGCACATTTGTCAACCTTCCCTCAAAATAGGTCCCAGACCTCTGTCCTCCTCTCCCGACCCTGCTCTGCCCTGGTGTGGTCACCACCCTCGCTCGTCTGGACCCTGAGAGGGCCTTCCAGCAGCTCTGCAGGCTGCCAGTCCACTCTGCAAACATCCATGTTGCCCACAGCAGCCAGAGGGAGCTTTTAAAACACATCAATCAGATCATGTCACTGCCCTGCTTGAAATGCCCCGAAGGCCTCCCCTGCGCTTTGAATAAAACCCACACACTCTGCCCTGTGCCCAGGGCCACAGGTCCCCTTGCTCACCAGCTCTGCCCCATTTCCTTTCTTTTTCCTTCCTCCCAGCCTTGGTGCCTTTGCCCCAGCTGGTCCCCCTGTCTGGAACATTCTTCCCCTAGGTCCTTACAAGGCTGCTTCTGTGCCGCAGCTCAAATGCCACTCATAGACAGTTCGTTGTTTTTTGGGCATGAGCCAGGCAGGACCGATATGAATGACGGAAGGACGATTCCAGCATGAAGTAATTAATGTAATTATGGGCAGGAGACGTAAGGTACGGAACTTACATAAACCCCAAAAGACCTTCTGTCTGGTCGGTCTGTCATTGAAGTCGCCTTTTTTTTGATTTTCTTTTTTCTGTCTGTCTTCTTCTTTCTTGCTGTCGTTTTTCTTTATGTATGGGCTTTAGTTTTATTTCTTTCTTATTCTCATGCTTCCTCCTACCTCCGTCCTTCATTCCTTCCTTCAATTCCTTACTTACTTCCTTCCTTCTTTCTCTTTCTCTCTTTCTTTTTCTCCCTCCCTCCCTCTTTCATTTTTCTCTTTTCTTTTCTTTCCCTCCCTCCCTTCCTTCTCTCTCTTTCCTGTATCATCCTCCTCACTCCCTCTCTTTTCTTCCTTTCCTTTCATTCCCTTTCTCTCTTTCTCTTTCTTTCTCTCTTTTTCTTTCTCCTTCCTTCCTTCCTTCTCTGTCTTTTCTTTCTTTTTCCTTCTTCTTTCTTTCTTTCTTTTATTTCTTTCTCTTTCTCTTTCTTCTTTCTTTTCTCTCTCTCTCTCTCTCTCTGTCCCTCCCTCCCTCCCTCCTTCTCTCTGTCTCTCTTTTTTGTTTTGACAGAATCTCACTCTGTTGCCCAGGCTGGAGTATAGTGGTGTGATCTTGGCTCACTGCAACCTCCACCTCCTGGGTTCAAGCAATTCTCCTGCCTCAGCCTCCTGAGTAGCTGGGATTACAGGCACAAACCACCATGCCAGGTTAATTTTTGCATTTTTAGTAGACACAGGGTTTCACTATGTTGGCCAGGCTGCTCTTGAACTCCTGACCACAGGTGATCCACTCGCCTTGGTCTCCTAAAGTGTTAGGGGTCGGGTGTGGTGGCTCATCCTGTAATCCCAGCACTTTGGGAGGCCAACGTGGGAGGATCACCAGAGGTCAGGAGTTCGAGACTAGCCTGGCCAACATGGTGAAACCCTGTCTCTACTAAAAACACAAAAGTTAGCCAAGCGTGGTAGTGCATGCTTGTAGTCCCAGCTACTCAGGAGGCTGAGGCAGGAGAATCGCTTGAACCCAGGAGGTGGAGGTTGCAGTGAGCAAGATCGTGCCACTGCACTCCAGCCTGGCGACAGAGAGGGACTTTGTCTCAAAAAAAAAAAAAAAAAGTGCTAGGATTACAGGCATGAGCCACCTCACCTGGCCAGAGGAGTCCTTTCTTGACCCTTGATCAGGAAAGCCCACAGGCCTTATGCGTATCTAGAAATGCATCTAGACGGCATTTTCTGGTTTATTCGCTCATCATGTACTTCTTCCCACTGGGTCACCAGCTCTCTGAGAGGAGGGACTCCAGGACTCCAAATCCCCGGGACCTGGAATCGTGCCTGGCACACACTCTTCAATAAAGATTAAGGACCTGCCCCAGGTGATCCACTGTGCAAGATACGCTGTTTCTCCCCCGGGAATGTCTTGACTGGCAAAGCCCAGAACTTTGCTGAGCCATCTCTGGCTGTTTTCAGGCCTGCATGAGAAATCAACACCCCAGAGTGGAGTGGCATGAAGAAGCTTTAAAAGGCTGAGATGGCAGGATGGAATAATGGCTTTTGGGATGTAGGCACCTAAAGCCTGATCCCACCATCTAGATGCTGTGGGACTTGGACACATTCCTTAATAAGCCTCTAAGCATCAGTTTGCTCCTCGGAACAGCAGTTCTGCCTCTCAGCCCTGCTGAAGTGTAATGCAATATTGCATTTCATGAGGTCATGATGCCTGATCCTGCCCTTAGGTTTAACAAATGGCTGTAGCTATTACTGTTGTTACTGTTATAGAGGCTGAGGTATGTGAGGGTGGGGAGGACCTCCCGGAGAATCCTCGTTTTCTAAGGTAGAGGATGCAGGAGATGCTGGTTGGCTCCAGTGAGGACACTGTGTGTCCTATGTTCAGGGCACAAACAAGCTTCCGACCTGACCCAAAGCCTCCTGGAGGCAACCCATACAGCAACGCCTGGACACTCCCCACTCATTCTGCACTGGTAGGCAGCTCGCAGGACAGCAGGTCTTTCCCATGGCCCTGTGTCCCTAAGAGTCCCTGCCCTGGTCATCAGGGGACCCCCAGAGGGTGCTGGCCTATTCCAATAGGATCCTACCCATGTCTTATGCCTGGAATCGTCACCAACTCAATCACTCCATGAATATCTGTCCTGTTACCTGTTAGGAAGCAGGCAATGCTGCTGCAAGGTGCCGGGATCCAACAGACCCCCAGCCTACTGCATGTGCCACAGGGGAGGTGCACTGGCGAGAGAGATGTGACCAGATGAAGATACTGTCTGCTGCCAGTCTGGTGAGCTAGCACGAAGGGGAAGGACAGTGATGGCAAAGACAGTGATGGGCATGGTTGGGGAAGGGGCCTTCAAGGAGGGCCACTGAGCTGAGCTCTAAACTGTGAAAATTGGCTTGGCGTGGTGGCTCACGCCTGTAATCCCAGCACTTTGGGAGGTTGAGGTGGGCAGATCACCTGAGGTCAGGAGTTCGAGACCAGCCTGGCCAACATGACAAAACTCCATCTCTACTAAAAATATAAAAATTAGCCAGGTGTGGAGGCGTGCACCTGTAATCCCAGCTACTTAGGAGGCTCAGGCAGGAGAATCACTTGAACCCATGAGGCAGAGGTTGCAGTGAGCTGAGATCACGCCATTGCACTCTAGCCTGGGTGACAAGAAGGAAACTCCATCTCAAAATAACAAACAAACAAACTGTGAAAACCAGGCAGCCACACAAGTCGAGGGAGGTGTGGCAGGCAGAAGGAGCTGCCAGGGGAAAGCTGTGAGCTTTGCTTGTTTGTAGGAAGGAAAGGAGCCAGAGTGGCCTGAGCATGGTGGACCACGGGCTAGAGAGATCCAAAGTGAGACCTGCAGGGCAGGTGGGAACCAAACAGTGCAGGGCACATTCTGGCTAGAGTGGTAACTTGGATTTCACCCTGAGAACAGGAGTCACAGGAGGGACCCTTCAGACGGGAGGGTTTCTCACTTGTTATCATGAGCCCTTTCTTGCCATTTGATTTGCTTAAACAATGAAGAACTGATTTGAAGTTTTAATTATTCCTGGAAACTTTGAGGCCTTGGAGCAGTGTGCAAAGGCCTAGTTTAAATGTTTTACAATAACGGTCTGTTAACAAATTCCAGACTTAATTTATCCAAGAACTTGTTAAAATTCCCTCTGTGCAGCCACAAAGGAACGCGCTTTTGAAGTCATTTACTTACCAATAAATTACAGTGGTCTGAAATCATTAGCAGCAAAGTAAATTGTTTTAATTGATCTGAACTTCGTTCCGACCCAGGGACTCCGATTTTGTGCAACTGCACTTTCTCGAGGTCTAAAATAACAAATTAATCTCTTTTGAATTCTGTCATCTTTGGATTGGTCCTTTCTCAGAGACCAGGAAGGAACAGGAATCAATGGTGGGATAGGGTGTGCTACAGGGCCCGGGAACTGCACAGAAATACTTCAGTTTCGGAGTGAGGGTCTAGTCCCAGGTTAGTCTTCTCATTATGGGGGAAATGGCAAACCTCAGAGGACCCAGTATCAGTTTCTGGTCCTGGGTTGTGGTCACATGCTTGATAGTCATGGAATTACCAGTCCTATCTGTTTCGTGCACTTTTCTGTAGGTACAGTATATATGACGATAAAAACAAGAGCAAATGCGAAAGTGAAAATATACTTAAAAATAATTTAGAGAGGTTTTGTCTGGTGACCCTGATTCTCTGACAGCCTCCCGGAAAAGCCCTGCCGTCAGCTCTGTGAAAATCCCTCTCTCTCTGTGCCCTTCCCTGATGCTGCCAGAGTCTGACACCCACTGCCCAGTCTCTCTGGGGGTGGGCAAAGGTGCCAGTTCTTTTGAAAGCAGGACCATAAAGTGACCAGGGCTGTGCTTTGGGACACCTCTAAGGTTCTCTCCAAAATTAACACTGTCTGGTGGGGGGGAGGGAGTTGGAATGCTGGCTGTCTGTCAGCCAACTGCCCACTCCAAGTATGCTAGTGGGTGGGGGCACCTCCAGCTGTAGCCCTCATGAACCACCCTCCAAGATGCAGGCAGCAACGCCAGACTGTCTCAAATCAGAGATGCCAGCCCAAGGGGCCAGTGCGGGGTTCCTGGCCCTTCATCCTGAAGAGCCAGCTGGGCCTGGTTATATCGCGGTGGGTAGATGAGTGCAGGGTCCCAGTACTCATCCAAACTGCCCCAACCAGGGCCCACACCTGCTCTGACCCTGTGGAATGTGCTGCTCTTTCTGTCTGAAATTTTCCTTCCCTTTATCTCACTGCTTCCACGTAAGAGGCGGAGGATCAGCCCTGGCCAGGGACTCACAGCCGCAGGAGGGCCTTGATGACTTGGAGCTGTGCATGAATCCTCCTAGAGCTGCCTTGGTTGTGAGGGCAGTATTGGGGGCTTATGTCCTATAGATCCCCTCACCCCTGCCTCAGGGAGATGCAAGTCCTGGGACAGCCTGTGCAGGCAAATAGGCAATGTTGAAGTTCAGGGCAGAGACTTCCAGGAAAAGGATCCAAACTCAGGGTGTGGCCCTCAAGTTCTTCTTTCAGGAGCAAGCTCCATGTGATCTTACTAAGCCAGGGTGTGCAAAGGGCTTTAAAATCCCATCTGCACACAACCCCGCCTTGTGCAGCCAGCAAGAGGGAGGCTGATCAAACAAGAGGAGGCCAGGGCTGAAGCCACACAGCCAGAAGGGCAGCCGGGGTTTGAGGCTATCACAACAGTTTATCTTGGCGGCATTGATGGAGGGGCCCCGGGAGGTAACTGTGAAATTTACAAGCGGAGGATGATTTGCATCTGAGCAAACCCTCCTGTTATTATTCCTGGAATAAGGGGAACACCGGGGCAAGGGCTTCGGGGGTCCATCCAGAGCCCTCGTCCAGTCTCCCTGTCAGCATCACTAGAGCAGAGAATTTCTTTACTAGAATGTGGAGCAAACCTTGCAGGATTTACCCCACAGATGCTGAGCGACAGAGGTCGAGGGAAGGATATCTCGAGCCAGCGGAGACAACCACTGCTGGCCAGAACTGCAGACCTGCACAGAGTGATGGACACCATGTGTCAAGCCATCAAGCCACAAGCGCCGACTGCTCTCACCAAGAGGATTTGCCTCCCCTAGATCCCCAAGCATCCCACAGTCAAGCTCTGCTCCTTCATTTGGAAATGACACGAAAATATCATAGGAAAATTGACTTGAGGACATCTGCTCCTCAACACCTGAACAAATGCAGGGGACATGTGGGGAACCCTGCCACGGCAGCCGGGGTGTGTAGAGCCCCCAGGAAGTGGGCACCACCCACCCCTACTTGGGCACCCTCTCGTTGGTGGACCTGAGGACAGGCACAATGCCCAGTCCAGTGCCCAGGGAAGGCCTGGCTCTGCCAGGAGGAAGGGGAGGGACCACAACATCCTGACCCTGTTGGCCCTCAGGAAAGAGAAGCCTGGGGCAAGTCTCTTTCTCCAGAAGGGGGAAATATGACAGCACTACAATTCCCTCCCCAGCCAAGCCCTCATCTCACAGAGGAAACAAATGCTAATGGAAGCAGTTAAAATGGAAAGGGAGTCTGTTTCTCCTTAACTGTCTCTGGCTGTACAAAATTCTGAGAAGCGATTGAAGGTAAATTGCTTGGTTTTCAATTTTAAGCTGCACTTATCCAAGCACGATCAGTCTTCCCTGGTCGTGGCAGAAAATAATAAGCACCTGATGCGGGGTTGCCCTGGTGCCCAATAACATGGTGGGATCGCATCCCCATTTCATTACAGAAGACAGAGTGCTCTTTAAGCAAGTTTATTGATATGATAAATTGCCCCGTCACTTCCCTGTGGGTGAATCTCCTGCCTAGAGCTGTTAGTCCTGCTCCAGGGGCAGGCACCCACTGGCAGAGAGCAGAGGTCCCTCTGGCCATGCTGCCAGGAGCCCGGTGGTGGCCCTGGGGTTGCCCTGCAGGGGAGGGAACCACATGGGCAACTGTGGCTGGAGCTGCTCAGATCGCCCTGGCCTGGAGCTGGGGTGGCCATACTGCATGGGACCCGAGAGTCCAAGGTCTGCAGTCTGCAAGACCTGGGCTCCACTTCGTGGCCTTAGGCACACCAAGCTCTTCAGTGTCCTTAGCTGTCAAATGGAGGTGGTGATGGCAATAGTGAGGGTTTAGATAAAATGATCTTGGTGATGGCACTGGTAAAGGTTTAGATAAAATGATCTTGGTGATGGCAATAGTGAGAGTTTAGATAAAATGATCTTGGTGATGGCAATGGTGAGGGTTTAGATAAAACGATGCTTGCAGAGGCGTTAGTGTAGTGTGATTATGAAGCCCAGGGCCTCCTGGGCCCCTGGAGCCCTCCCCCCAGGGACTATCCTGACTATGTGTGGCAGAGCAAAGGTCTCCAGACTGTAGAGCCACCTCTCACCAGACCTGGCAGACCTGGGGTCCCCAGCGGGGCCACACCAGCGTGGGTGTCAGATGGCAGTCAGAACTGGGGTGGGGGTTGCCTGGCCACAGGTGCTTGTCCTGGGGTAGAGATTTTCCTGGCTGAGAGGCAGAGAGAGACCTTGTCAATGGGCAGGGCCTGTGACTTTCTGTGGGATCCCAGCCCTGGGGTCTAGTCCCATAGCCCCAGTGACCCAGAACAGCACCCAGGGCCACTGTCAGGCCAGCCCAGTGCCCACCTGCACGGTGGAGGCTGCCACACTTACTTGAACAAGGAACGAATGGTCAGGGCCAGGCACCGATAGGGGATCAAGAACCTGTTCTCCCAGAAGCTATAGCTGCCATCTGGGCCGAGGGAGGAGGGTTTTAGGGAGGTACCTGGTGCTTTACGTTTCCTTCCAGGAAAAGCCATTGTCATCTCTGAGCCTGACCTCTCAAGTCTGCTCTCTCTGGGGCCTTCTCTGTTCCCCATGACCCTCCCATGGGGAAGGGGTGCCTCCAGGTTCCTGCCAGTCTGAGACATGACACTGCAGACCCTGGGTGCAGGAGGAGAGGTTCCTGCAGAAGCTGGGTGCTCGGGGGAGCCCAGGTGTCTGCAGCCCATCTGAGGTTCTCATCTCTTTATCTTCAGATGAAGATAAATGGATGTGAAAGGAGCATATCCCCCTCAACCATGTAAACACGAGGCGGCAGACGAGTAAGTAACATTAGGCCTGACACGGGGAAGCTGCGAGGTATTACTCACCCTGATAAGTTTAATGTGTAATTTAGAAACATATCATCAAAATGGGAAAAAAGGGAAGAACCTCTTAAATAACTCTGAAAGATATTCAGCTCAGAAATCACGGGCAGTTAGAGTGGAGGGCGTGCTGCCGACTCACCGCAGACGCAGGCCCGGTACTCCCGGTAATTGGATTTAGATGGATCTGTGAGCAGAGCCCTTTAGGAAGGAAAGATTCACCCTTTCCAGAAGTGGGGAAAGGGTGGGGGTTTAGGGTGGGGGTATCTGTCTGGCCGGGGCTCTGCCAGGCACAGCAGGGCTGTCTGCAGGAGCCAAGCTGCGTGGGTGGATGGGCTCAACTCCAATAGGCTATGAATTCTTCGTGGCGGCTGGGTGAGCCCCCTACCTCCTGCCACAGACGCCTCTTCCCTCTCACCTGGTCTGGGATGGGGGTGGGGGAGGGAATGCATGCAGACAGAGTGGCTGGGGAACAGGAACAATTCTAGGCATTTAAACCCCTCCCCTCCTGGGGGAGCTGGTGGTGAGTGCAGGTGGTCATGGGGGCAGGGGTGGTTGGGGACATCACAGACCCCTGCCCTGGTGTATCTGGGCTACTTTGAGTTGACCAACCCCTCCTGGGTGGCAAACTCCTCCCCTAGCCACAAGGTGGGGATGCCCCCATCCACACTGCTGTTATGCTTCTCTGCTCACCCCACAGTGAGGGACACCTCAGTTCCACCGCAGCCACCATGTGAGCCACGTGACCCCTGTACAGCGTGGGATCCCTCTGAGCCCCTCCTATCTTCCTGGTCACATCTCAGGGCTGTCCACAGTCCCCCACCCCGATCCCTGATGTGGTGAGGACCCAGTGGGACCAGGAGGAGACAGTGTCGCTGGTGTGCTCAGGTGCGGGTATGCTTCTACCCTTTCCAGGTATTGTTGCCCAGCTGGTGAGCTGAGGGCAGAGGAGTACTGGGATAGGAGGGAGGCTGCAGGCCCACGGGGACGGGGTGGTGCCAGTTAGGCCTGGGCCCTGGAGCAGGGCTTCACAGCCTGGCCTGGGCGCCCAAGTCATGCCAAGGTGTCAGTATTGTTTGGAAGCTGCAGGAGGTTCGGTGTGGCTCCAGGGTTTAGAACTCTAGGCTGGAGGCTGAAGAGCGCCCTTGGCTTGCAGCATGGGCTTTATCTCAGGCCTCTGGGGGGTGCAGATAAGGCGCCTTCTGCGATAAGGGAGAGGACTCCGACATCCGAGCCAAGGACATTTCCCTAATTTGTGGACTTTTGTCTTCAGAGCGTGTCCACAGCCAGTTCTTGAGGCTTAAACTCAAGTGTGGATCCCCACTGCTGGGCCCTGAGATGCAGCTGCAGGAAGGGGCCGCCCACACTGGAGGGCACCCGGGGGCCCGAGGGATGGACGCAGCCAGGTGCCTGGCTGGGAGTGGGTGCCTTCCTCCTCCTCCAGGCTCCTCCGGTTTTCATTCCAACCTGTTCTCACCACCTTGTCTGTCTGGGAACTGCCCTGGCTGCCCCAGCCTTTTCCCACAATCTTGGGGATTTCCACCACGAACTTGTCCCTGCCCTGTGAGTGCGTCTGAGGAGCTGGACCCAGGGTCCTGGGAGATACAGAGAGGAAGGCTCAGCTGGGAACCAGACAGGTTTACAAAATGAAAGCTGCATCGAGAAGGGAGGTGGGAGGCAGGGGAGGTGGGGGCAGACTCTACCAAGGCCCCACAGCAGGAAAGCTGGAGGCAGATGAGGGACAGATGAGCCATGTCTCTGACTTGCCTGCCCACAGGGGAGCCCCACTCTAGGACGTATGAACTGGGCACCCCGCATCCTGGCCATTCCCCTTCTGCCCCTTGAGACTATCTATTCTTGTCCTCCCACGGCCCATTGTCCTCCGGTGGCCCCCGACTCTTGTCCTCTGCACCAGAAGCCAGCGTGATCCCATGTTCACTTTCTTCCACTGGCTCCCCTCCACACTCACAGTGAAACCCCAAGTCCTTACAATGCCTGTAGGCTGGACTCATCTGCTCTGGTCACCTCTGCAGCCTCGTCACTCCCGTAGGAACCCACTGGAGGTGGGCTGGCCTCCTGGCTATTTTTAAGAGACTCCAAGCTTACATCCACCCCAGGGCCTTTGCACATACTCTTCCCTCTGTTGGGATTGCCATTCCCTAGATACGCTCGCAGCCCATCCCACTGCTCTCAGGGCTCTGCCAGGTGCCCCTCCGCAGAGGCCCCTTCTTGGCTACTCTATCCCCAACCCACCCGTACCCCTTCCTTTACTCTGCCTGGCTGTCGTTACTGCATTTACCACTATCTTAAATTATATTACAGGCCCACAATCCAATTCCAAAATCCATAAAGCTCTAAAAGCCAAAAGCTTGTTCATAACTCATTTGGTGGCAAAACGTGACCTGAACTGATGTGAGGCTACTTATAGTCTCAGTTCATCCCTCTTCGTGTGAATATTCATACACTTTGCTGCAGAAATATTAATGCATCTGATTATGGGGTGCTACTCTACACCCCGCTGGGGACATTACATAATATATGGTCTATGCGCCATATTCTGTTTCTAAAATGCAAAGTCTGAAGGTTCAAGCCACGTTTCTAAGCCTCAGTATGAGTACTGGCGTTGTGGGATGGATAACTCTGCCGTGGGGGCTGTCGGGGCACTGCAGGACATTTACAGTGTCCCCAGCCTCCACCCACCAGATGCCAGTAGCAGCCAATAGCAGCCTCGGGCCCCTGGGTGCGCTCCAGTGTGGACAGCCCCTACCTGCAGCTGCGTCTCAGGGCCCAGCAGCAGTGGGGGTCCACACTTGAGTTTAAGCCTCGACGCCAGTCACAGCCTCAGCTGTGACAACCAATAGCATCTCCAAACACTGCCAGATTGCCCCAGGTGAGGACCTCTGGTCTAAGTATATCTGACTTTAGGGGTTTCAGATGAGGGGCTGCGCACCTCTCTCCAGTTATTTATCTACTTACATGAAATATAAACCCCATGCGGGTAGAACCCCTGTTCTTCTGTTCTCTGCTGCACACCCAGCGTCCAGTGGTGTCTACCCCAGAGCGGGTACTTAATTCTGACAAAGACTCCTTCCTTTGACTAAAACTTTAGTTAGGTTCTGCTGAGTCCTCTGCTGGACTCGGCCCAAACTCGGGCTTCTCTCTCTGTCGTGGGATCGTGAGCAACAATCCTGCCGTCAACTTAGCAGAAACCCCCACCTTGGTATCTGACCACCCTCCACATCGTCTCCCCCTGGCCTGCCTGTAGGCCTAATCCAAGTGAGTCAGTTCAGCCAGAAGCCCCTGACACTTGGCCATCCTCTCAGTCAGCTTCTGTCCCCTGATGCCCCCTACTCCTTTGTGATAAATCCTCACTTATCCTTGCTGGAGTCAGAGTTCAGCCTGATCTGTCTCCCCTACTGTACGACCCCATTGTGGTGGTCCCTGAACCTACTACAGCCATGGCGCCCCTGGAATAATGTCTGCCTTATCATCTTTAGCAAGCATAATGAATAAAGCTTTTCCTTAACAATACAGAATTGTGGCACAAAGAAAGAAAGGGTTATATGATTCTTCTAGCAGGCACCTGGAGTCCCCACCCTAAGGGTTTATCAGAATGTCCTTGACACCCCCTCCCCAAGCAGAATGCCGTGGACACCCCAGTCTCCATCCCGGCTCATCTTCGGGGATGCTAGAGCACCCATCAGAGCTCAGGGCCCCAGGGAGCTTCCCAGTGCCCAGATCTGATGCCACTCCCACATGGCCAACCTCAGACTGTTGGTCCCTAGGGCGAGGACAGTGATCTGGGTCTACCTCCTGGGAGATGGCGCCTCTAAGTGGCGGGACACCCACTCACCGTGTGGAGTTGAACTCCCCTGTGTCTTCCTGTGCACCTGTGCAGGTCTGGGCACCGGGGCAGACCTTGTGGATCACAGTGGACTTGGGATGGGACAGAGCCTCCAGACGACCCTCAGAGTCTGGTCACTGACCCCCAGAGGCGGCGGGGAGTGTCAGGGATAAGCTCTGGGATGTGGCTTTTGTCCTGGCAGAAATGCTCAGAGTAGGTTCCACACAGGGGAAGACTGCTAGGTCCTATCCCACCCCTCTTTCCACGCAGGGCCAGCCTCTGCCTGCTCACGTCCGGCGGCGGGGCGCTTCCTTTCTCCTGATGCAGCTTGGTCCACCAGAGGACAGCCCCAGCAGTTAGTCACACCTTCCTTTCATTGAGCTAAAATCCTGCAGCCCCCACCTGCTGGCCCCAGCCCCACTCCCTAGAGTTCAGAGCACTCGTAGCCCACAGTGTGTCTGGCATCCTCAGGCTCCCTTACTTCCCATCGTGTCAGGGGCCAATCTTCTCGGCTTCCCAGGACTGGCCTGGTTCAGTCTCTGCACCCCTTCCACACACCTGGGCCTCTGCTTGGCTCCTCCCTCCTTCCACACACCCCCATGCAATGTGGAACTGAGTCTTCTCTTCCCCAGGATGATCGGCAGGTTGGAGAAGGGATCCTCTTTAGGCCTCCTACTAATGCCCCCTGCTCCCTGATGATAAAGACAGGGCCCTGCCTCACCACTGGGATGTGCCCAGTCCTTAGCCTCATCTTCTGGTCCTTCTTAGCTGATGGCCACTGGAAGGTTCTGGAGCGTGTGCACTCCAGGCCAAGGTGACCACACTTGGAGAACAGGGCTTTTTTATACCCAGAAGCTAGGGGCAGACTAACAGGTGATACTGTGCTGAGAGAGGGCGGGCCAGGGTAAGGTCTGGGTTACAGCCATGGAGCCCATGGAGAGGCTGCTATTGTCCCCAGGGTCCATTTCCTTCTGGTTCCTCAGTCCCCAGTCTTCTGGGTACACAGCTGCCTGGACAGCTGCGTGACACTTTCCAGCTCCCTCTGCAGCCAGCCATGTGACTCTGCTTGGCCAACGGTTTGTGAGCGAAAGTGGAACGTGTGAGTTCCAGGAAGTGTTCTTAAAGCGGGGGCTGTGCCTCTCTCCTTCCTAGTGCCTGGGATGCAGACACGATGGCTGGAGTTAGAGCAGCCACACTGGACCAGAAGCTGCTGGAGTGGGTGTTAGAGCAACAAGCTAGAAGGAGCCTGGGTCCCGTGGAAATTGTGCAGTCACCACAGTAGCCCTTGACTGCCTGTTTACAGAGAGAAAAGAGGACCTTTATCCACTGAGCCTCTGTTGGCTTAGGTTTTCTGCCACTCGCAGGTGAACCCAACCCCAGTGAATCCAGAGCCAAGGCAGATCTTTCTGCCGGAGAGAATCACAAAAGACTCATTCGTGGCCACACCCAAGGATGCAGGGCAGGCGGTGGGTGAAGGTCAGGGCATTGAGGCCCTCAGGAGTCGGAGTAGGAGAGGATTTAGGAAATCAGGTCAGTAACACATTGCATTATCGGAAGGACAGAGAGCTCTCTGCAAACTGACAGGAGAGAGCTCCTTTCTCTGAGCAACTGCCACGTGGGCTATCATTTATGGCCGTTGCTGTTTCCTAGCTAAAGAGGATCCTGCCGTTGCTGGGGACAGCCTCCTAGAGCACAGACTCCAGCTCAGGGATCAGAGCCAGCTCCTCCTGCTGCTGGCCTACGCGTGATGTGAAAGTTACAGAAGCAACAAATGCTGCCTTCTGTCCTCCAGGGGAACGCATCCTCAGAAAGCCAACAAGAACAGAGAGATAAGAAGAAGATGGAGAGAGCCTCGCCGGCACACGACACTCATCACACCATCCTTGTGGGCTGCGCAGCTTTGTATAAACCCTACGACAGCCATGCAAGGAACACAGACACATTCCTGCCCTCTGGTGACTGATGAGGGGACCGAGACATGGCTTAAAGGAGGAGCTCAAAGCCCCTCAATACAGAGTTAGAAACTACAACTGAGCTGTTTGAACTCCAGAAACAGTGCTCCTTCCATTCCAGAAAATTCCCAGCAAGAGGATGCTAGCAGCCTCCTAGTGCCAGACCTGCAAAGGCTCCGGTGAGGAGCAGAAACCCAGGCCGCACGTGGCCGGTGTAAACACTTGCCCCTAATGGCCTCAAGGCCCGCTCTTGGCCTGTCCCACCTCCAAAGGGCTTGTCCACGGCCCAGTGGAGGGAGGGTGCTCTTGTCTAGGGCCCCTGGGCCTGGGTCAGCTTTGCCTCCTGATTTCTGGTACCCAGCCCCACCATTGTTTCTGTACTTTCTCCAAATTAAAAACCCATTGTAGTTGTTCCTAGGTAAAAAGAGTTAATTTTCAATTCGAGTGTGTGGGAGGGTGTCTCAGGGGAACAGAGTAATGAAGGCGCTAGTGCTAGTTGCAAAACAAATAGATAAATCAATGTTTCAATTTTCTCCATGTGAGAGAAGGGACACTGTTGCTTAGCAATTCAGAGAACATTGCTGCAGGCCCTTCGGAGGCAGCCATGAATGCCAGGAAAAAGTTTCTGGGGTTCCAGCCATATTAGAATGCCAACCGAACTTCCTATCTTGGGGCCACAGCTGGATGGTGCCAGGGAAAGGGACTGATTCTGAGTGATACCCCTCAAACCTGTCCTCTCGCAACACAGCGCCCAGCAGATGCGGGAGGCGGGGCAGGGGCTCTCAGGCCCTGCTTTTCTGATCCGACACTTCCCATGGCTCCCCAGTGCCCCTGGGACTGAGTTATCAAAAACCACGTATGTGTGGTGGCACTTTACTATGCTCTGCAGCCATCTCATTTTCTCAACAACCTTTTAGGGTAGTTTCTATTATTATCCCATTTACGGATGAGGAAACTGAGGCCCAGCGAGGTCATGTGGACTTCTCAAGGTCACACAGTCAGGACAGGGTGTTTCACACTATATGACTCTGAACCCTCTAAGGACGGGCTTGTGATGGGCACGGGTTGGAAGAGATCTTGGTTGGGGAGGAGATAACGAAACCCTCCAAAGCCAGAGTCAAATGCCAAGTTCCCTCCGACCAGCAGCCCATCCAGGAAGACCAGTACAGGAGAGATTTTGCACAGTGCTGGGCAGAGCCAGCCTCGGGGCCAGGTGCTCAGGGACCTTTGGTGCCACCGCAAATGAGTGGTATTACCAGTCTCTGACATGGCTATCCCCAAACGTGGGAGGGCTTGGCATTTGTTAGTGGTTCCTCCATGTGTGGGTGTCCTGTCTGCCACCTGGCTCAAGGGAAGAGGGCCGTGTCTCTGAGGTCTCCATGGCATCTTCCATGCCCAAGGTGGGGCACACTACCCCGGGACCTCCATGGCTCCCATCAGCCCCCTCGCCTGTCTTCCTTCTTCTCCCCCAGACCTGCTTCATCTGAGCCCCTTCCTCCCTGGGTTCCCCGCCTTCACAGGGCTTCCTTCCAGAAAGCTCCTCCTCTTCTCTCTGCCCGTATTCCCCCCAGCAGCTCCCACGGTCTAGATGTGGACACCCCCTCAGGAGCCTCAGCCTCCACAGCCCCAGGGGAGGGAGCCCTCCTTCCTCTTCTGGTCTGAACACAAAGACCTCGGCCAGGAGCTCCTCCCGCTGCCTCAGTTCACACACCAGTGTCCTCTCCGACTGTGAGCCCACTGTGGGCAGGGATGCTCCCTGTGGTCCGGAAGGCCCAGCTTCCAGCTGTGTGCCTGGCACAGGCCAGAGGCCAGAATGCACGTGTGAGTTGACCGGAGAGAGGGTAGATTCAGCTGGCCTGCCCCAAGTTTACGGAGCCCCCACTTCTCACAGCGAGCGTCACTCGGGTGCCACGACCCAGACCTCAGAACTGTCCACGGAGCCCCCACTTCTCACAGCGAGCGTCACTCGGGTGCCACGACCCAGACCTCAGAACTGTCCACGGAGCCCCCACTTCTCACAGTGAATGCCACTCGGGTGCCACGACCCAGACCTCAGAACTGTCCACGGAGCCCCCACTTCTCACAGTGAATGCCACTCGGGTGCCACGACCCAGACCTCAGAACTGTCCCAGTGACACAGGAGAAGGCCATATTTTTCTCGAGTTATGTCCAGAATCTTAACAAAGTGGACTTTAGGGCTGGGCGCGGTGGCTCATACCTATAATCCCAGCACTTTGGGAGGCCGAGGCTGGTGGATTGCTTGAGGTCAGGAGTTTGAGACCAGTCTGACCAACATGGTGAAACCCTGTCTCTACTAAAAATACAAAAATTAGCCGGGCATGGTGGTGGGCGCCTGTAGTGCCAGCTACTCAGGGGGCTGTGGTGAGGGAATCACTTGAACCTGGGAGGCGGAGGTTGCAGTGAGCCGAGATCGCGCCACTGCACTTCAGTCTGGGTGACAGAGTGAGACTCCATCTCGAAAAAAAGAAAAGAAAAAGAAAAGAAAGTGGACCTTAGAGCAAAACCAAATGGACTTCTTGGCTTGCCACCTCCAGGTGCTGAGACCTTGGGACATTCCTGAACTCTCTGAGCTTTTCCTGTCTACACAACAGCAGGTAATAACAGCACCTCCCCTGAGGGCTGTCATGAGCTTCCCCGAGCCCACACTGCCATGCCCAGGGCCCTCCATCCATGCCACCATCGTGATGGTTGTTGCCGTGGCTCGGATCTGCTCGGAAGCCTCACCAGGCTGGCAAGACTTCTCCAGACCAGGCCAGGGACTGCAACCATGCACTGGTCCAAGTGTCCAAAGGCTTGGGCATGAGGACTATGAAGACTGTGAGGGTGGAGAGGCAGCCTTGAAGCCACCAGAAAGTGCCCAATCTCCCCCAGGTACATCCCTCTCCATGTGGCCTCAGCCACTGCCCCTCTGTTGCTCCAGGTCTCCATGTGGCCTCTTGATGTAGAGGACAGACCTTTCCACCTGTCACTCCCTCCATAAGCCTGAGGCTTCTGCACTCAGTAAAGCCACGGAGGCTGTGCTCCCTGGAGCAGGAGTGGTGGTGGGAGAGCCTCCCATGGGGATGGTCTGAATGCCTTTGCCACTGCAGGGGGTTGAATGTGTCCCCTAAAGCTCATGTGTTAGAAATTTAATTCCCAACACAACAGTGTTGGGAGGACTTAATAGGAAGTGACTGGGTCACGAGGGCTGTGCCCTCCTCCACACATTCATGTCACTATGAGAGAGCGGGCCTCTTCCTCTCTCTCTTGCCACGTAGTGCCTCCCGCCACAGGATGATGCAGCAAGAAGCCCTCACAGATGGGGCTATCTGTCCATCTTGGACTTCCCACCCTCTAGATCGGTGAGGTTCATATGTTTCTGCTCATTGTAAGTTGCCCAGCCTGTGGTTTTCTGTTAGAGCAGCACAAAACAGACTAAGACAGCCCCACATCCAAGGGCCATGGCCATCCATTGCCACTGGATATGGGAGCCACTTGGGTGCACATGTCCTTTCTGGTGACCCTGTCGGTGGTGGTGGAGGGCAGGTGAGCCAGCCCTTCCCCAGTGGCATCTGTGGGACCCACCCTCCACACTACCGATCCTAGCCGTGGGAACAAGGGGTCTTCCTGAGCAGGTCACTGTGAGAGCCTGGTGGGGAGGGACACGTGGCTCTGTTCTTGGTGCTCCCGACTCCCTGGAGGACCCAGGGCCTCAGCTTTCTCTTTGTGGAGAAGCCACTGGATTGTTGATGTGCATGACCCTGGAGCAGGCCACGGCCCCGGTCATCCCCTCCAAAGGGATCTGCAGAGGGCACCTGGGTGTGACCACCTAGATTCCTTTAGTGAACTTTCCTAAGCTGTGTTTCAAGAGAGACATGAACAGGGGTGTGTAGGGAGAAAAAAAAGTTACCAGGCCCTCTCAGAAATCAGGGCTCACAATCAAATGCGTTAGGAACACGTGCATGGTATTTCCCCTCTTGGGGACTCACAGTGTGGGGTTAACATATTAAACAGTCTGGGAAACCCATCAAGCTTTGTTGTACCCAGTCTTCCCTGAACTCATCTGTCTGCGGAATCCCATTTTTGTGGGGCAGCAAATAACAGTGACCCTCAACTATAGTTTTGGAAATGATGATTTAGGCCAGGGGTTGGCAAACTATAGTCCACAGGCCCAAATCTGGCTCACCACCTGTTTTTGTAAATAAAGTTTTATTGGAACACAGTCAGTGCATTCATCAATGTATTGTCTATGGTGGCTTTCCTGCTATAATGGTAGAGTTGGATAGTTTCAATAAAGACCACAAAGCAGAATACACTATCTGACTCTTTAAGAAAAAATTGGCTAACCATTGCTTTAAATAAAACCTTATGAGACCATTGTAAAGAAATGCAGGATGGTGTGAGTGTGAAGAACATCAACCCATTTTACACCACCAGGAGCGTTTGCAGTTAGGAAAGAAATTCGATGCTTAAAAAAAAAGGCGGGGCGGGGGGCATCTCTTTTATTACAAACAAAGTTCCTGGACACCGGTCTAGATGGGACTTCCTTCCAGGCCGGCTGGTGAGTGAGAATGGTCAGAGCCGGGGAAATCTCCGACCAGTCACAGGCAACCGTCAGGGGGAGCCATGGTCTGTGCCGGTGATACGGAGCACTGACACAGATGGCCTTGCTTCCCTCCAGGGGGGCTGGGAGAGGTTGGGGCTACTCCTTAAAGCTTGTTAATCTGAAATAAGCACAAAGGGGGGCACTTTACAGTGATGGCACATCTCTTTCTACACACCAGATGTTTCTGGAGCACCTAAGGAGGCCACAGTCCTAGCCAGACAGAGGTGACAGAGATCTGAGGACCATCTCCTCCAGGCCTCTAATCTCACAGCCAAGCACACTGGGCCTCCAGGGGAGGACGATCTGGCCTTGTTGATCCCTCACACCAGTCAGCCCCATCTCCCCAGTGCAGAGGCACAGCCCAGGCTACTGAGTCCCTTGGGTTTGACTCTCACCTTGAGGAGTTGTGGCGTTCAGGAAAGAATAGCCACAAAGATGTCAGCTGGCATCTATCAAGTACCTATTCTTGGCATCCCACGCATTCAGCCCCTTTCTCCACTTTCAGAGCCATAAGACAGATCTTCATAGCAAATGCCCTGTATCTGTGATGGCCAATCCCCCGTCCTCCTACCTCCCTGCTCTGGTGGATCCTGCACACCCCTGCCAGGCAATCCTTCCTACAATCCGACCTTCCTGGGGCCACGCAGTCTCTCAAGGATCGTCACTGGCTCCCTAGTGCTGCTCCTCTCAGCTGCAGCACCTGTGCCCATCACTCTCCACCATGTGGCATTTCAATCCATTCTGCACCTCACATGTCTTAGTCCATTTGGGCTGTGATAGCAGAGTATCATAGTCTGGGTGGTTTATAAAGAACAGAAATGGATTCTGTTCTCACAATTCTGGAGGCTAGAAAGTCCAAGATCAAGGCACCATCGATTCAGTGTCTGGTGAGGCCCCTTCCTGGTTCCTGGACGGTGCCTTCTTGCTTGCGTCCTCACATGGTGGAAGCTGAGAGGGGTCTCTCTTGGGCCTCTTTTACAAGGTTTTATAAAGGCACTAATTGTATTCACTCTCATAACCTAAACAATGCTCCAAATCCCCACTTCCTAATACCATCACTGTGGGGGCTAGGATTTTAATGTATGAATTTTGGGGACACAACACAAACATTCAGTCTGTAACAGGAAGGCCCTTAATTGGCCCAGCACGGTGGTTCACACCTGTAATCCCAGCACTTTGGGAGGCTGAGGTGGGTGGACCACCTGAGGTCAGGAGTTGGACACCAGCCTGGCCAACATGGCGAAATCCCGTCTCTACTAAAAATACCAAAAATTAACCAGGCGTGGTGGCAGGTACCTATAATCCCAGCTACTTGGGAGGCTGAGGCAGGAGAATTGCTTGAACCCAGGAGGCAGAGGTTGCAGCGAGCCAAGATCGCACCATTGCACTCCAGCCTGGGTGACAGAGCAAGACTTTGTCTCAAAAACAAAACAAAACAAAAAACAAAAATCAAAACAAAACAAAAAAACAAACAAACAAAAACTAAGCCCCAGTGCTGAGTCTCCTGCAGTCAGGCCCGCCTCCTTGCTCTATTTCCTTGATCACCCCTCTGCCACCTCCCTCCCTGACGTCTCCAGGGAAGCAGGAACTGGAGGGCCCTCAGAAATCACTGTGAATGGTCCTGCCTGACAGTACAAATTCCTTCTCCGAGTGGATGTCCCTCAGCTTTCCTCTTCACCAGGGTCTCATCCAATAAAGGTGCAGGTGTTACCACTTAGCTCTACGACAAGTAAGTAACAAGTTTGTCTCATCTTTCCCTGCCTACACCTGGGCCAGACATGACTAATCAATCACTACACTCTTTCCCTCTGAGCCAGAACTCAGACCCCTCCTTGATCAATGTTATTTAAAGTGATGAACGCTTTTGGCCATGGTTTTGCTGGGGCAGAAACTGAGGCCCCGAGCAGGGAGGTGACTGCCCCAAAGTCACATGGGCATTTGAGGCAGAGGCAGGCTTAGATCTTGTTTCCTTTCTCCTGGCTCAGGGCTGTACACATGACATGCCATCTGCAAACTCTGGTTCCATGTTCTGTAAACTGGATCCTGCCCCTAAGAAGCAGGAGGAACTTAGCTTAATAAGGAGTCTGTGTTCTGGGAGGACGTCTGACCCACCTCCCTGCCTCTCTGTTTGGTGGGAGTGATTTTGATGCACTAAAAAACAAGGAGGCCTCTATCCAGAGAGACAGAGTCGAGGTAGTGTGGGGTAGAGGAATTCAGAGTACAGAGGCACAGCCCAGGCTATGGAGTCCCTTAGGCTTGACTCGCAGCTTGAGGAGTTGTGGCATTCAGCAAATAACCACAAAGGCATCAGCCGACATCTCTTGAGTACTTCTCATTGGCCAGAAACAGAGTCAAGCACCCAAAACATGAGTTATTTCATGTGACCTTCACCGCTATCCAAGGCAGCAATATTAGCCCATTTTACAGATGAGACCACAGAGGCACAGACAGAAGCAGAATCCTGCTGGGTCAGAGGCAGGGAAGGCGCATGAAGCAGCAGCCCAGAGCTCAACATGTGGCTGCCGTTGGGCGTAGCACTATTGCTGGTCGACACGTCCATCCTTCCCTGGTGAAGCTCTGGGATGGGGCTGGGGTTGAGGCACGGACCTCTCAGTAAGCCAAGAGCTGGTGGGTCTGGGGCCTGCAAAATGAAACTGGCAGGTGGAAGCCAAGTTGGCTGGAGGTGGGAAGCCTGGAAATTTTCTTCCATCGCAGCCAGCCTGACACCTGGCCTCTCTGTGCCTGACCCCTGAAAGTCTAAAGACTGTCCCCAGAAAGGCACAGACAGCTGAGGGTAGCCGGTTGGCTTGGCGCAGGACAGAGCTGGCCAGGCGGACCTCTCTGTATCGCATTGAGAGGAAGCTGAGTAAACAGCCCGTGTTCTCTGGAAAATGACCCTGCTGATCCCGGAGTTAAAAATAGAGGCATATTGATCGTGGCCCGTGCCCAGTGAGCGTTAGCAGAGCTTCACTGGCAAAATGACCAGCCTGAGTCAGCCCATCAGGTAATTTATTTTTCCACTCAGCTGGCCAGGGAGCATCCCCTGCACATCCTGGGCTGTGCAAACGAGGTGCCACGTGTTCCCCAACACCACAGCTCACTCGCCAGGGCTCCCTGATAGGGGGCAAGGGGAGCGGGCTGCCCTTCCTTCCTGGTTGGGTTCAGACACCGCCCCATTTCCACAGTCATGTATAACACCTGGCAGTGTCTGCTTGGAAAGTCTGTTTGGCAGGTGCACAGGACCAGCTCGCAGCCCCCAGCTCACAGCCCTCGGCTCAGAACTCAGCACATGGTGTTGTGTCTCTCTCCTATGACTCCCTGCATGGCCCCCATGCTGCAGCCTCTCGGGTGGGCACCTGTAGGGAAGCCCTGAGCCCTCTCCTGGCCCTGGTGATGGTCAGCCTGGCTCCTGCCCTGCGTAGACTCTCAGGCTTCCTGGACAGGATCCCAGTCTGTGGGGATGAGGGGGGTGACCACAGTAGCTCATCCACTGAAGATGCTGGAACCGTGTGGCTTCCTGTCCCATGGGCAGTGCCTTGCCTCATGGTGCAAATTCCCTTTCCAAATAGCTTCCCTTCAGTTCTCCTCTTCCCCAAAGGAGGTCTCAGCTCACAGGGACGCAGAGGTTACCACTTAGCTGGTATATTAGGCTAAACAGTGTCTTTACAAAGTTCACATCTACCTGGAAGCTCAGGTAAATTGAACCTTTATGGAAGTAATTTGTTAAGATGAGGAAATGCATGCCTGTAATCCTCGCACTTTGGGAGGCTGAGGCAGATGGATCACCTGAGGTCAGGAGTTCAAGAACAGCCTGGCCAACATGGCGAAACCCTGTTTCTACTAAAAATACAACAATTAGCTGGGCATGGTGGCGCACACCTGTAATCCCAGCTACACGGGAGGCTGAGGCAGGAGAATCGCTTGAACCTGGGAGACAGAGCTTGTACTGAACCAAGATGACGCCACCGCACTCCAGCCTGGTGACAGAGCAAGATGCCATCTCAAAACAAAAACAAAAACAAAAACAAAAAACCCAAAAAACGATGATGTCATGCTGCAGTAGAGTGGTCCTAGATGCAATAGCTGGAGAGACACACTAGAGGCACCCAGGGAGAAGGCCCTGCAAAGACACAGGCAGAGACCAGAGTGATGCAGTTGCAAGCCAAGGGGCACCAATGCTTGCCGGGAACCAGCAGAGGTGGGGAGGCTTGGTATAGGCTCTCCTGGAAAGAACTGGCCCTGCCAGTGCTGTGGTTGTGGACATCTCTGGCCTCCTGCACTATGAGAGCATAAATGTCTGCTGTTTTAAGCCACCTCGTCTGTGGTAATTTATTAGGGCAGCCAGGGGCCACTGTTCCCATCATAGAAATGCCATTATCTGGATGGCACGGAAGCAGCTGTTGCCCCCATCCTGAGCACAGGCCAACCCTCAGGCTGACCAGCAGTTCACTCTCCAAAGCTTCAGTTTCTTTGACCCTAAAATGAGAACCATAGTCCCACCACCAAGGAGGACTTGTCAATCTGTGTAAACTCCATGGTGTGCCCAGCTGCAAAGGTGCAAGGGGTTCTCGGGAGCAGGGCCCTGGCACTCTGAGGATTAAGTGGGGTGCTTTGCCAGGTTTTTCTTTCCCCAGTTTCCATCGATCCTCAGCATGCTAACCCCGTTCCTGAGTGCTGCTCCATTACGTTTGCCCTGGGCAAGAACTTGAGTCCTGTCCAGGAGCAGACCCTTCTGAACCAGAATCACAAATATGGCTTAAAATAAGACATTGCTTCCTGGCAGAACACGGGCCAGGCATAAGGCTTTGGTGAGTTCAAGCACCGGCTTTCTGTTTCTGGAAGAGCTGGGGCAGGGCTGGTGCTGAGAGGGGTGAGTGAGGGGGTGGCTGTCCATACAGACAGCTGGAGCACAGATGTGGTTTCTTACCAGACGGGGCCTTTGGCCAGCCCTGGCAGCCTTTTATCTTCGCCTTCCATTTCCCTTCTGTGTTCAGCAAGCTTCCTTTCTGCTCTGGTCTGAACAAATTCCTGTGCTGAAATCCTAACCCCCAGGTGATGGTATTAGGAGGTGGGGGCTTTGGGAGATGATTAAGTCACAGGGATGAAGCCCACATGGATGGGAATGCCGCACACCTACAACCATCTAATCTCTGACAAAGCTGACAAAAACAAGCAACGGGGAAAGAACTCTTTATTCAATAAACGGTGCTGGGACAACTGGCTAGCCATATATAGAAGACTGAAACTGGACTCCTTCCTCGTACCATATACAAAAATCAACTCAAGATGGATTAAAGACTTAAATGTAAGACCTAAAACCATAAAAACCCTGGAAGATAAGCTAAAAATTACCATTCTGGATATGGGAACTGGCAAAACTTTCATGAGGAAGACACCAAAAACAAGTGCAACAAAAGCCAAAACTGACAAATGGGATCTAATTAAATTACAGAGCTTCTGCGCAGCAAAGGAAACTATCAACAGAGTAAACAGACAACCTTCAGAACGGGAGAAAATATTTACAAACTGTGCTCTGACAAAGGTCTAATATCCAGAATCTATAAGGAACATAAACAGATTTACAAGCTAAAAACAACAACCCCATTACAACATAGGCAAAGGACTTGAACACTTTTCAAAAGAAGACATACATGCGTATGTCTTGAATATGCATATGAAAAAAATGCTCAATATCACTAATCGTTAGAGAAATGCAAATCAAAACCACAACGAGATACCATCTCACAGGAATCAGAATGCCTATTACTAAAAAATCAAAAGGTAACAGATGCTGGTGAGGTTGCTGAGAAAAGGGGACACTTATACACTGATGGTGGGAGTGTAAATTAGTTCAGCTATTGTGGAGTGAAGTATGGCGATTCCTCACAGAACAAAAAACAGAACTACCATTCAACCCAGCAATCTCATTACTGGATATATACCCAGAGGAATATAAATTATATAAATATAATTTATAAATTATATTTATAAATTATAAATATAATTTATATAAATATAAATATATATAAATCTATATATATAAATATAAAGACACATGCATGCATATGTTCACTGCAGTACTATTCACAATAGCAAAGACATGGAATCAACCTAAATGTCCATTAACCATAGACTAGATAAAGAAAATGTGGTACACAGGCACCGTGGAATACTATGCAGCCATAAAAAAGAGCAAGATCATGTCCTTTGCAGCAACATGAATAGAGCTGGAGACCATCATCCTAAGCAACTAACACAGGAACAGAAAACCAACTACCGCATGTTCTCACTTACAAGTGGGAGCTAAAATAACAAGAACGCATGGGCACAAAGAGGGGCTCAACAGACATTGGGGCCTACTTGAAGGCAGAAGGTGGGAGGAGGGAAAGGATCAGAAAAAAAATAGTTATTGGGTACTATGTTTAGTACCTGAGTGATGAAATAATCTGTACACCAAACCCCTGTGACACAAGTTTACCAACATAACAAACCTGCACATGTACCCCGAACCTAAAATAAACCATAAAAAGTATAAAGAAAAAGAATCCTCATAAACTGGATTAATGGCTTTAGAAAAGAGGCCTGAGAGATATCCCTTGCCCCTTCCACCCTGTGAGGATGCGGTGAGAAAATGGCTATCTATGAACCAGAAAGCCCTCACCAGACACTGAGTCTACTGGGACCTTGATCTTGGACTTGCTGCTTCCATAACTGTGGGAAACAAAGTTTGGTTTGAAAGCTGCCTAGTTTATGTCATTTTGCTATAGCAGCCCAATGGACTAAGACACTCTGTTTTCCAAGAAGGCAAAGGCAGTTGGGCATGGATTGTTGCAGAGCACGCACAGGCCTGGCTCTGGGAGGGACACCTTACGCCTTACAGATACACCGCCTTTAATCCTCACAACCTCCAGTGACACTTGAAAGTCTGCCCATCTTGAGGAAACCGAGGCGCAGAGTGGTTAAGGAGCCTCCTGACATCACCCAGCTGGTTTGTGGGGGAGGCCAGGCTTGGATTCTGACTCCCAGGCTCTCTCCAGTCTCTGTACCACATCCCCACCTTCACATGATGACACTGTTTTTCCCTTTGCAGTGGGGGTGATGGAGCGCAGAGGTGAGGCCCTTCAAACCCACCTGGGGAAGTGGGGTCCCAGGCAGGGTCTGTGCTGACACAGCAGGAGGCTGACAGGACCTTGGCCTTGGTGAACGGGGCAGTGCCAGGCTGAGAGAACAAACTGGATTCACCAACCAGCAAGGCACCCCTGTCTTCCACTTTCAGGACAAAGTTCAACGGCACTAGAGGACTTTCCTTAATTAAAAGCTGATATCAGAACAGCGTCCAGGTCTCTGGCTGGGGCCCATGTGCAGCCAAACTCCTGCTGGTGACTGCCGACATCCCAGGCCAGCCCTTGGTACATGCACAGGCTGGTCCGGGTTTGCCCCTGGCTTCCTCCACCCCATGCTTCCTCCCTCCACCCTCCCAGCTTAAGCACTAAGTTCTCCAGCCCTCTCTAAAAGGACCCCAATTCAGGTTACAGTGTAATTGACCTACAGTGGAATGTAGGAACTTTCTCAGGAAGGGTTGCATCTCCTCATGGATGAAAAGCAGAAGCCAGGGAAGAGAACTCTGCTGGATGAATTTCAGAATTGGATCACAGGAAGGAGGTGGCGTGAGGGGCAACCAATCCTGCAGGGAGTTTTGGATCCACACAGTGCCCAGCAAGGGATTCCTGACCTCCCACCCAAGGTCTTGGTAGGATTAAGCGAGATGGCCCCAAGGCCTCCCAGGACCCCTAATGATCAAAGCAAAAGCCATTTTAAATTGATACACTGTTTTTAATAAGGCAGGAAAATGGACCCATGATTTTAGAACCTTTTCCACTAAGAGTTCAAAGGATTAGGCAGGGCAGTTAGTTGATGGGAAAACTCACTTCCTGAGTGTTTCCTGACTGAGGGGACCTGATCATGGCAGCTGGGATGGACATAGCTGTTTACACCTGGCTGCAGGGGCTGGGATCCAGAACTCACTGTCTGCACCTGGGTGGTACAATTATAATAATGATGGTGATTGGTGATGGTGGCAGTGATGATGGTGATGGTGGTAGTGATGATGATAGTGATGATGGTGGTGAAGGTGGTGATGATGATGGTTATGTTGATGATGATGGTGGTGATGATGATGGTGATGTTGCAGAATGATGGTAGTGATGGTAACAGTAATAATATGATGATGGTGATAGTGATCATGATGATGATGATGAAGACGGTGATGGTGGTGATGATGACACTGATGATGATGGTGCTGTGATGAAGATGGTGATGTTGATGTGGTGGTGATGATGATGATGGAGATGGTGATGGTGGTAGTGATGATGATGATGATGGTGATGTGATGATGGAGATGGTGACAGTGGTGGTGATGATGATAATGGATGATGGTGATGGTGGTAGTGATGATGATGATGATGGTGGTGATGTGGTAATGATGATGATGGTGATGTTGATGATGGATGGTGATGGTGATGGTGATGATAAGGATGATGATAGTGACAGTGATCATGATGATGACAGTGGAGATGGCGATGGCAGTGGTGATGATAATGGAGATGGTGATGGTGGTGATGATGCTGCTGCTGCTGATGGTGATGTTGATGGTGGTGGAAATGATGATGATGGAGAATGATGGTGGTGATGATGGTAATGGTAATAATATGATGATGGTGATAGTGATCATGATAATGATGGAGATGGTGATAGTGGTGGTGATGATGATAATGGAGATGGTGATGGTGGTAGTGATAATGATAATGATGGTGATGTGGTGATGATGATGATGGTGATGTTGATGATGGATGGTGGTGATTATGGTGATAAGGACGATGATGATGATGATCATGATGATGACAGTGGAGATGGTGGTGGTGATGATGATGATGATGATGGAAATGGTGTTGGTAGTGATGGTGGCAGTAATGGTAAACATTTATTGATCACCTTGTATCTGTCAGGCAATATCCTATGAGCTTGCTATATATTAACTCACTTAATTCTGGCAACAACCCAGTTAGGTAGGTGATAGTATTATCCTCACTTTACTGTGTGGAAGCAGGCAATGAAAGTTTAGGTTATATACCTGAGGCCAAACAGTTAACAGTGGCAGAGCCCAGCTGTGGTCTCAGTTTGTTTGGGACCGGAGTTTTCTCTCTTCACCTTTCAATGGGTGGTGAGTGAGCCCAGGATAAAATACATGGCACAGACTTGAAGTCCACAGACTGACTGTCCATCTGAATCACCTCAGAATCCTGTGAAAATACACATTCCACAGCCACTACAGGCTCTCTGTGGCCAAGGCCTGAGGATGTGCACTTTTCATAAGGTCCTTGGGTGATTCATATGTGGATAATCCAGGATCAAGGTGGGAACCACTGGTGCAAACAACCCACCAGGAAGCTGGGCTGGCACAGGGGTTGGGGACTATTGGCCTGTCTCCAAAGCACATCTCCCATCCATCCACTGCTTTCTGTGTCACTGACCACTGCCTGTGTCGATGCCAAGATTTCCCTGTCCCACTGCCACAGCTTGGCTGAGAGCTTTCAAATACTCAGACCTGTCCCCTGCCACAGCTTCTGCCTGCCATTCAGGTGTACGTCTGCAATTGCATATCGAGTGTGGAGGTTCTCCTGCAGCTGGCCCTCCCCTGTCCTTCAGGGTCCCTGTGAGCAGTCCTGCCTGCCCTGGTCCTCATCACCACACTTCGCCTGTGGTCGAGACCTCAGGGCCTGCCCTCCATGCTTCTGTGGTGAGCAGCCTTCCTCCGCTGCCACCGTGGGCCCCTTCTACTCTGCCAGGTTGCTAGCCATGCTGCCTCCTCAGAGTGCCTTCCAGAACCACACTCCGGGAACGGACCCCTGCTCTGGAGTTATTCTCCATGCTCGAGGTCCCCGTCCCCAAGGTCACTCAGCTGGCCTCACTTATTTCCCTAACAGCTGTCTGCTCAGAGCCTCCTCCATCCCAGACCCTGGCCCAGGGTGGGACACACAAAAGTTCCCATTTTCATGAATCTGTTTTGCTCACTTGTTTTAACTCCTTCCCACTAGCAGATAAGGTCCATGAAGACTGTCCCATCTGTGTGGGCACAGAGGGGGTGCTCAGGCGTCTGGCAGCATGTCAAATGCTCCTAGTGCCAATCTAGGGCTTGGACTGGTCTCATTGCCTTCCCCCTACGATGCAGCCCATCAGGCACAGAAGGGCAAGACTGGGCATCTCATTGCCTTCCCTCCTGATGTGCAAGGACCGAGGCTGAGAGAGCCTTCTAAGTGTGACACAGCCCAGAGGGACCCAGGCTTCTGGGTGCCTGTGGAGGGCTCCGTGGCCCACCCAGGCTGAGGTCTGGGTGTCTCATCGGTTTTGAGATCTGCAAAGCCATGGTCATGTGGTTTTCTTGGAGCGGGGGCTGCCTGCCTACTTGGGCCAGGTTCTCTCTGCTCGTCAACAACCACGGGAGGGAGGGAAGGAGGGAAGCGAGGCAGGAGCTGGCAGGAAGTTTGGCAGGGGCTGGGCTGGGGTCTCTTTGGTATTCTGTGCAGTGCCTGCTTGCAACTCGGTGGGTGCTTAATAAATGTTTATTTTGAGTAATAAAACCAGCCTTATTTACACTAGGCCTGTCTCTAAAGGCCGCTTTCCATACTTAAAAATAACCTTAATCATCTCTGCCAACATCCTCCGGAGATAGGGTCAATGGCTCTTTGCCATTTATAAATGAAGGAAAAGATCTAGAGAGGGACAGTGAGTGCCTGGGGGTCACCCAGGGGCCCAGCCCAGCTTGCCCCAGATCCCTCGTCCCCAGTCTCTAGGGAGCACAGGCAGGATCGAGGAAAACCTCCATCTTTTTTTCCAAAGTGATTTCAAGGTGCTATGGACTGAATTGTGTCCTGCCAAATCCATATGTTGAAGCTCAAAGCCCCACTGTGACCATAATTGGAGATACAACTTTAGAAGGTAATTAAGGTTCAATGAAGCCATGGGGTCAGGGTCCTAATACAATCGGATTGGAGGACTTCTAAGAAGAGTAAAAGTCTCTCTCTCTCTCTTTCTCTCTCCCTACTATGTGACAACACAGCAAGAAGGCAGCCGTCTGCAAGCCAGGAAGGGAGTCTTCACCAACCCCCAACCACGCTGGCATCCTGATCTTGGCCCTCCAGCCTCCAGGACTGTGAGAGTGTAAATGCCTACTGTTTAAGCTACCCGATCTATGGTATTTTATCATGGCAGCCTGAGTAGATTAAGACACAAGGGCAAAACAAACAACATAAAACAGCCCCCAGAAAATACCCAGGAATTCCTTTTCCCAAGGAGCTCCACAGTATTGCTGAGGCCCCCAGGCAGCCTCCACCAAGGAGCAGGACCTGGCTCTCCTGGGGTCTCAGCCAGGTAGGCCCAGTGGAGTTCGACGGTCTCAAACTCTGACAGCCCCGTCCTGCTGTTCCGGACAGCCTAGAGCCAGGCACTCTGTGGAAAGACCAGCCCCTGATGTGGACACTCAGCCAAGCCCTTTGCTCCTGGCCTCTTCACTCTACCACGTGGTCAGGGAGCTGGGTTGTCCTGGGCCTAGAAGCCTGGGTCAGCTGACCCAGCAGGCTCCCCTGGGCCCTCACCAGCCTTCTGCCCCTGCTCAGAGACTCACCCCACTGCCCCACAGCCTGCCTCACTCCCGTCCCCATAGGCCTGTGGGCCCCCAAATCAGCACCTACTTCTCCAGCCCTTTATGGCAGCTGCAACTCTCTGGGAGCTTCTCCCGGGAATGAGGAGGGACAGATGGAGATCCCGCCTTCTGCCCCAGTGATCTGCTGGCAAATGGAGGGTGGGGATAGGAGGGGCACGTCCAGTAGCACAGGTGACTGGCAGGAGTCTCCCCAGAGAGCCCTCCTGGCGCCCACAGGCCCTCTGCTTTGGGTCCCTTGCCTCCCTGCGGGGCCTCGCCCTTCTGCTCCCACCCACCACCCACCTTGATCTCGTGGTTGTCACCCTGTCTTCCTCATCCCTCTCATACTCTCCCACCTTGCTTCCTTTCCTTCTCTCTCCTTCTCCATTTCTCTGTCTCCCCGTCTTCCTCCTTCTCCTTGACTATTTTTTTCCCACTGTTTTTGTTTATTGTCTCTTTCTTCCCACCCCTCTCAACTCTCCTTTTTCCTGCCTCAGTTTCCATCTCCTTCTAATCCTCACAGCCTCTTGCTCCTCCTCCTCTGCTTCACGGGCCTCCCAGGACCCCTCTACTCCTTCCCGTCCCTGAGCCCTCACTCCACTGGAGACTGGGAGGACAGAAGGGCTAGAGAGCTTCCTGGACAACAACCATGTCTGGGGGTCACACACACACACACACACACACACACACACACACACACGCCTGCAAACGTACATACCCACACATGAACATGCACACTCACACAAGCTTGCAGACACACACGCAGGCATGCACAAGCACCCAAGACTCATATTTGCTGCATCTCATTTTTGGTGCATGGGCCATCCCAGGAAACAGAGGGCAGAGGAGCCCGCTTTCCCATGGCACGGGAGCTTACAGAGCTTCTGAAGCGAGGTCTCAGCCACTTGCCCTGTGAAGGCGCTGCCCTCTCTAATTAATTTTCAGGGTTCACTATAACTGCTGTCCCTCCCACAGCCCTTACAAATCACATCAGTAGCGATAATCCCGACAGTGTGCTGTCTCCGGAAAGGGGAAGATTAGAGCTGAGTTGGCGTCTCCTCCCCAGGGAGAGACTCTTGCCTTAGAAGCCGGCCTGGCAGGTGGAGTGACAAAGGCCAGCCCTGCCCAGCAGCTGGAAATGGAGGGCCTGGGAGGACCAGAGGCCAGGAGGGGTGCACCCCAGGAGGGGACATGGGGTCGGGATATCCAGAGAGCCCCAATGGGCATAGCACCTAGAATGATGTTTCTGGAGAATAGGATTCAACTTCTATTTGGTTCTCATTTGAATTCTAAAAACCTAAAACCAAAAGGGCCCTTCTAGATTAGTCATGACACCCAAGGCCTGGGTCTGAATGTCTACCCCCCACCTCGCTTGACCCTCTCTCTGCAGCGCTTACCCCCATGGAATATTCTGCAGGTTCTGCTTAGTTCTCCTGTTCTTATGTCTCCTTCTCTAGAATGCAGTTCCATGGGCAGGCATTTGGTCTGCTTTATTTGCAGGGCACACAATAATATTTGCTGGGTAAATGCAGGAGCCTCTACTTTGCAGAGCCATATAGCATTTGACAAGTCCCTGCATCTCTCCAGGACTCAGTTTCCCCAATGGGCATAAAGAGATGTGTGGTCCCGGAATGCTGTGTTCTCTGCAGGAGCACCTATACCACTCAGATTATAAGGCCGTGAGCAAACACGCTGGCCGCCATCCGGTCTCAAGGTGGCCATCAGAGCCAAGGGTTGCTAACACCCCGACGTGGAAGGCTGAAGAGAAAACTTGCTACAGCTGGGCCCACTCCACATGAGGAGGCCAGCCTAAGACCTGGAGAACAGGCTCTACTGGGGCCTGAGTGGGAACAGAAGGCATGGGAGCTGCCAGGCAGGCCCCACAAGCCTCGCTGACCTCCCAGGTCCTGCTGTGCTGCAGGTCTCAGTCCTGACCATCTCCCCAAACCAGGCTTCTCCAGGTGCAGCCGGCTCCACAAACTCACCCCCATCCCTGCCTCTCCATAAGGAGTTGGGCCAGTCCAAAAGCAGGTTCACTTCCAGCAGCCTTGTGGAAGACTCTGGCAGGTACTCAGTGTCCTGACTCAGTGGCCGGCTGCCCCCATGTGCGAGGAAAAGTCCAGGACAGAAAGGAGCAGGGGGCATGGGGCTGCCCTGGTGCCTGGGGGCTACAGCCAGATGACCAGGGACCCTGGACACTGGACACAATAGCTTGGGGCTGGGGAGGGGCTGGAGGGCATCCAAAGGCCACAAAAGGCCCAGAAGGGCTGGCTGTAGAGAGCTGTCTCTAAAAGGCGGGAAGCAGGGTACCCAGAAAGCTCCTCTGTCATGGGCCTCACAGCCCCGAACCAAATCCAGATTCAAGGACCAGCTGGGGTGGGTGGGCCCCGAGCTCTGGCTAAACAGCCCAGGGGGCCCTGGGAGAGTCCCAGAGCTGGCTGTTGACAGGCTCCAGGTGAGTGGGCAGTGGGGTTAGAGGGCCTGTCATCCCATTCGCCTTGCTTGGGGGTCCTGGGGACCATGAGAACAAGAAGTGGGGTAGGCTGCTGCCGGCCTGGCGAGGGTTAACGGCAGATGTGGGAAACATCAGGCCCTTCTCTCTGCGTCTCCGTGCCAGTCGTGGGGTCAGATAAACCATCTGAGCAGTGGTGTACAATTCGGGTATCTCTTCGGACGGCTGTGGGTGACATCTCCAAAAAAGAGGAGATAACATTTCTGACAGCGGGTACTGCTGCCCGTCAGGGGCCAGGTAGCTGTCAAGGGGAGCAGCAGGACAGGTGTCGCGGGCGGGCGGGAGCGGGCAGAGCTGTCTGCCAGCCGGGGGGAGGAATGTGGAGAGCCAGGCAGAAGTTCTAGCATCGCAGCAAACAAAGCTTAAATTAGCTGAGCTGTGGCCTGCCCTGCCGCTGCCACCAGCCCTGATATCCAACTGAGTTATGCCGCCCAAGGATGCAGGAAGCACTGAATTAAACAGCTTAGTGCCTTTACATATTCAAACCAAGGCAAAGCACCATCAAATACGCTGAGTAACAGTTGTCTAATACACATTCTTTAAAGTTTTGTGTAGTGGTTACAACAGCAGATTTGGGAGGGGCTGGCCGGGGCCTCAGGACTAGGCAGCTGTGACCTGTGAATCCTGGTGCAGGTGGTGAGGCTGGCAGGAGACAGGCATGCCTGGCCTGGCTTTTGCTGGGGCACAAAGGCTTCCCTGAACACCATCTCCCAATCACCATCTTGGCCACGACCCTTTGATGGGGACAAAGTCCACAGAAAGCCTCATGCTCTCTGGAGACTGCATTTGCTCTTCTGACCTGGAACACGGGACTGGGCAGGTCAGGGGGAAAATGGAGCCCAGGAAATTGGGTGCCTGGTGACACACACTGGTGAAGGCTGCCTCGAGAATGGCTTCCTCCTCCAGACCGGCGTGCAAGCAGGGGTGAGGGTTCATTCTCATCCATCTCTGAGCCATTTCTGCCTGTGGGAGGCAGCGTGGAGAGGCTTACACGGTGGCCTGGGGGGCTGGGGAGGTGTGGCCCCTGCCAGGCATCATGGAGCCCTGCCTGCTGAGCGTGTGCCACTGCTGCATGTAGTCAGCTCTGCCCGCAGAGGGTGCTGCGCAAGCCGCCCATTGTCTCCCCTCCTCTCTGAACCAGCCCATCCCTGGGCCTGCAACGAGTTTTCAGGCAAGAGTCTCTCACCTCTGCTTGGGCTCATCCTAGTGGATGAGGAGTGTGCTGGTGCCACTGGGGTGTGCCCAGCAGGGGGAGCCCCATGCCTTCGGGGGCCATGTGACTCCCAAGAGGAGGCTCCTGCCCCACCTGCCTGGCCCATTGGCCTGCTGCCCACTGGCCTCCCAGCCTGTCCCTCTGTCCCTCCATCACTCCGGCTGGGGTCCTGGAGGCTCCTCCAAGAGCACCAACCTCAGCCTTGGTAGCTGAGCAGGTGGTAGAGGGGCTAGGGTGATCAATATCAGATCCGGGCGCTGCTGGTGAACCTGTTGGGCTCCTCCTGCCTGGATCGGCTGTAGTTTGCGGAGAGCCCTTCATTCACCACCCACCGGCCCCCCTTGGCCAGCTCGTGGCTGTGCCTGGATTCTCGGGCATTGTTCAGAAAGGACAGTGATGAGGATCCTGCCACGTGGGAAGCACCCAGCCCAGCGTCACCCCCTGAGCCTGAGCATGGAGGGCCAGGGCTTCCAGGTCCCAGCCTGTCCTTCACAGTCATCACGAGTCACCCCCACTGAGGGACTCCTGATCCTCTGGGCTCCCAGCTGGCACTGCCAGATAAATCTGGGCTGTAGTGAGGCCCACACCCCAGCTTTCCTTCCTGTCGCCTCCAGCCCTGCCTGTCCCTGCCCCTCCAGGCCCCAGCTCCCAGCCTTTGTGTGTTCTCTCTTCCCCACCTGAGTGCCTACCCCGAGTCCCAGGTTCTCATGATGCTCTTTGCTGATGGCACCAAAGCAGTCCCAGGCAGTCCCATGAGCCAGTCAGTGGGTTACCGTGCTTGGTGACATGGGGTCTTACACTGGCTGAGATGCACACCAGCCGCAGTGACCTCAAAACACAATCCATCACATCATGCTCCCTGGCCCCTGTGTGGTCCAGCCAGCCCTGCCGGTCTGCACGTCTGAAGACCTAATGGCTGGCTTTGTCGGACACATGGGCCTTACTCATGGCCCAGATGGTCAAGTATCCTTGGGGCCTGATGGGGACATTGACTGTCCCATCTTCTCCATGGCTCATTTCACAGAGGAGAAAACTGAGGCCCAGAGAGGACAGAAATATCTCATGTACCCGGCTCCAGCTCCCTGCCCATGCTGCTGCAGAGACCTGTTAGACTCTGCTCAGTCTCTCACACCTGGGGCTCAGTGCCTGGAGCCTGGGCTGCAGGGTGAGCCTCAGCACCTGCCTCAGTGGACACAAGGGATCCCAGAGGACCTGAAGGGCAGTGGGGCCTGCAGAAAGGAGAGTGGGCAGGGGCACCTTAGGGGGCCACAAGAAGTGGTGGCAGAATCCCACACAGGTGCTGGGGGCCCCGCTGCCCTCATTCCCCCTTGGGGACCAGGGACAAGGATGGGAACAATCACCCCACAGTTGGGGGAGAGGAGAAGAATCCCCCTCCTGAGCTGGATGTCAAATCCCCATTTAAATCCATCCTCAGGCTGGGCTTCGGTGTCCGAGAGTCACATGTGATTTGGAGGAAGTGCCCATTTATTTTACACAAAATTCCGAAACAAGAGAAACGTCATGGTTTCCTAAGAAGAGCAGAGAAACAAGCCCTCATCCAAGAACCCAGACAGGTTCCGGAAACTCGCTGGGAGTCTGACTTGTGTTTCCTTCTGGAATTCTCTTGCACCCAGGCCGTGAGGCCCCCTCCCCTGGCCTCCCAGAAGCTGGAAGTTCAGCCCAGATCTAGGGAGGAGGGTGCTCAAAGGACATCGGGGTGCAATCACTTGCATCCTGGGGTACATCCTGATTCAGAGAGGATGCCAAGCTCCTGGGGCTCAGCTCTGGACCCCAGGGGGCCATGGGTGCTCCAGCACCCACCCTGTGACAGGTGCAGGCTCAGAGCCTGCCTGATGTGTCAGGAACCCTCCAGGGCAGGTCCGTCCCACACCTCCCCAAACTGTGGCATTAGCAGGCCTTCTGCAGGGCTCCGAGCTGTGCTCGGCGTGAAAATACCAAGTCGGCAGGCAGGCTCCCTGCTTCCCTCCTGCTCCCTGATCCTTTAATCTGAGACTATTAAAACTTCATTCCGCTCCTATTGGTAAACCATCAATCACCGTCACCAAGCAGCCCCTGGCTGGGAGAGCCTGGCGGGGAAGGCAGCAGGGAGGTCAAGGAGTACTGTGGCCATCCAGGGCCAGGAGGCAGAAGGGTCAGCTTGAGAACCTCCCCTCTCGTGGGCAGAGCTGGGTGCAGGAGGGCCGTGTGCCCTTGAGAAGGACGGGACTGCTGGGTGGAGGGACAGGAGGCACAAGGCCCATGTCTGGGGTACGTGGGAGGCTCTGGGGGTGGAGAATGGCTACCACTCAGGCCCCTCTTAGCGGGTGGTGGCAACACCTACACCCGGCCTCCGTGCCAGACAGCACCACTGGTGCCAGCTACCGCCTCCTTCCTGAGCTGCCGCCATGTGGGGGAGCCTTGGTCCTCTCTGTCCTGGTGGCTCCTTGCTTCCTTCTCAGTTCAGACACCTGGCCCTTTGTCCCTCCTCTCCCAAAGTGACCCTGGTCTTCAGGCAGGAGAGACGGGGGTCCAAGACCCAGCCCTTTCAGGGTAACTTGTGAAAAGTCTGCACCAGCTCAGTGCTTGCAGGATTATGGGTCTTTTTCTTAATTAAAAAAATCCAATTAAATTAAGATATCAGAACTAAATAACGCTTGAGTCATTAGTGCGACTTTTATCTTAATGACTACAGCTGCCGAAATCCTTCTTTAATTCTGACGGCCTCGGCAGGCAAGCGGGTTTTCACTGTATAGAGGCCCAGGGCTGCAGACAGGGGGTGGGGAAGCCGCTGCTTTGCCTCTGCACCCCAGGCCCGCAGAGCGGGTGAGCTCCGTGTGTTTCGGGGCTGGGGGGACAGGGACGTACATGGCTGAGGCATTCCTTCCCATCTTCCGGACCATGCCCACTGCCCGTCAGCCCTGGTGGACTTAATCCATGCAGGCAACTTTCGAAGGAAGAACAGTGGGTCCCGAAATACATTTTCAGACTTTTCCCTGGAGAAGGGAACTCAGTTCCTCCCTCTTTGCTCAGGAATGAGGGAAGCAGCTGCCTGGGCCCTGCTGGGGCACCCTGTGCTGGGTGGCTGGAGGGGTATGGCGTGTTGGCTCCTGGGTCCCATCCAGAGGGGCTCTGTACTCCCCGTCTTCAACCCTGGCGGCCTTGACCCCCCTCTTCCTGCCATGCCCAGGGGGACACGGCAGCATGTTGGTATTGAATCCAGTCGCACAGGAGCAGAGGCAGCGGGTGGCGGCCCTGACAGCCATGAGCGGGAGACCAGGCACAGCACAGGCCCCATGCGGCCCTGAGGAGGAGCTGGACTCGGGAGAGCAGGGCTCTGGGAAGCAGGAGATAAGAGGCTGCCGGAGCGAGGGGCCTGGAGGGGATTTGGGTCACAGGAGGGTGGCTGGGGGAGTGGCAGAAAGCCAAGCCAAGAGGAGGTCTGGTTATCACTTCACCTCAGGATGCCGGGAATGGCAGAGAGGCGAGAGGCACAGAGCCCAGAGCTGGAAGCCCCACGGATGCCACACTGTGAGGTGAAGATGCTTACGGGGCTGGTGGCACAGACCAGACTTGCCCCCACTCCGCTGCCCACTGCAGTCCCAGACAGTCCTCCCCCCGACTCCGCTGCCCACTGCAGTCCCAGACAGTCCTCCCTCACTTTTTTTCCTCCACTCAGATGCTCACAGACAAAGAAGACCCTTGCAGGCACCCCAGATCCCGAAAGGTCCCCTGCCAGCCCCTCCAGAAACAGCAAAAGGATCTGTGGCGTCTTGGAGGTCTTGGAGGTCAGGGACTGTGTCCAGCTCACTCACCCGGTGCCTGTGTCTGGGCCAGAGTCTGGCACACGGTAGGTGCCCAGTAAATATGTGGCGATTGACTGACGGACAGAAGGGAGCCGGGGGAGAAATGGGCCAAACCCACTGAGTTCTGGTGTCTTGCCATGAATGTGTGTTACTTCACCAATAACTTTTGGAAGCAATGAAAATTATGTTTTTCATTTGCTTTTCTACAAGAAAATAAAGACCTATAAAGAAAGTGGCTATGAAACATTCCGGATCCTAGAATGTCACAGCTGGGAAACAGCTGGAAAAGCATCCGGCCCAAATCCTCACTGTTCAGCCTAGGAAGTGAAGGCTCCGGGTGGGGAGAGAGCTGGTCTGTCCGCTTGGCGGGGCTCTGGACACTCTTGCTGTTAGATGTGGCGGGATCTGTGGTACATCTTTTTTTTTTTTTTTTTTTTTTTTTTCCTGAGACGGAGTCTTGCTCTGCTGCCTAGGCTGGAGTGCAGTGGCGTGATCTCGGCTCACTACAACCTCCACCTCCCTGGTTCAAGCAATTCTCCTGCCTCAGCCTCCCGAGTAGCTGGGATTACAGGCGCACGCTGCCAAGCCCAGTTAATTTTTTGTATTTTAGTAGAGACGGGTTTTCACCGTGTTGCCCAGGTTGGTCTTGAATTCCTGACGTCTGGCAATCCTCCCGCCTCGGCCTCCCCAAGTGCTGGGATTCCAGGCGTGAGCTACCGCGCCCGGCTGTTGCACATGTTAACAATGGGGGTTAAGATGCTCCATCTCCTCATCTAAAGAATGGGGATAAACAAGAACGCCTGCCTCACAGGGTCACCATGAAGATCTGAGAAACTCTTCCATAGCTATTTCTGGAGTGCCCGCCATGAGCTGTGCCCTGTGATCGGTGCCCGGCATACCCCACTGAGTGCTCACTCTGAGTGAAGTGGCCCTTTTGGATCCAAAATCCATAACACAGAGGCCCATGCAGTGAGGGAGGGGAGCTGGTTCTTCGAGGATCCTTTGGCAGGGGTCACAGGGATGAGTGGGTGTGAGCAGGAGGGGACGTGGATGGCCCCGGCAGACGAACTGAATGCATTCCAGACCTGCAAGAGGCCGGTGTGTTTGGAGCGTGGGGTGGAACACAGGGTTTGAGATGGGGTTTGACAGCAGGAATGGCCACCGTGGTCTTCACCCTTAGAACAGAGGTGTTGAATTGGCGAGGGGGAGGTGTGTGTGTGCGTGACTGTAATGATCAGATGAGGATCATTATTGTCGGCCACTGTGCAAAGAAGAGTTTGCAAGGAGGGTGAGAGCACGCTCAGAAAACCTTGGCGAGGGTCCGGGGGATGGCACAATCATCATACCATTTTGTTTTCTGTATTTCTGATGCTTTGACCTCTGGGGTCTTGTTGAACCTGGAGGGACTGCCCCCCAGGGCTGGTCAATTCCTAGAGATAGCAAAGGACTGGCCTGGGAACCTGCCTTTCAGACCAACCCACCCACAACCCATACCCCATGACCCCCTCTATCAGGGTTCCTCCCCAGGGTCACCCTCCACCTGCCCTAGTCACCCCAGGCCAGGGACAACTTAGGGGCAGCCTCTCTGCCAAGAGCTCACAGAAATTACCCACAGGAATCTCTCCAAAGCCTGCTCACCCTGCATTACCTGTTCCTTCCTGCAAAAACCACAATAAAGGCTCTGCCCACGTTGCCCCTGGCTCCCTCTGTCTCCTGATGGACCCCCTGCTTTGCCGAGTGGCCCTGTGTGACATGGCCTGCCCCCTCCTCATGGGATCTATGAGTAACAAACCACCTTAAACAGGCCACCACCTGCTGATCCGCTGGCCTCACCACGGCTGCATATTAACAAAACCTGCATTTGAAACAGAAGGGCCCTGGCAGCTTAGATTGGAGCTGGTGTGAGATGGAGGACGTGGTTGGGTTTGGGGTATTTAGGAGAACAGGTAGACAGACCTAGTGGTGACCTGGGGTGGAATGTGACAGAGGAGGTAGAATGAATGACTCCTGGGCTTGAGCTTGGTTTGGGGGACCATGTGCTAGGTGCTTGCCTTGGTGCTGAGGGAGACAGGGACACCAGGCTGCAAACGTGACCAGAGCCACCCATGGGCCCTGGAGCTCCGTGGGAGTCAGGGTCTTTCCTCCTGCCTGTTCCAGGAGCAGGACCTCATTCGGCTCCTTTGATCAGAGTTCCAAGCCTGTGACTCTTGGGAGATCCAGGCCCTGGCTCTGTCTGCCCTGGGGAATGAGGAGAGAGTGGCTTTGGGGAGGGGACAGCTCTGGGTCTCAGGAGAGAAAGAGAAGGAGGAGCAGGGCTGTGGGGTGGCCACAGGTGGGTGGAGGGCAGCAGACCCACAGGGCCCATGGAGGGAGCATGAATGGAGGGGCCGCTTGCTTTGGCTCTGAGAAATTCTGGTCCCAGCTGCCCTCCTGGGTCCTACCCACATGTACCCCCAAATAAGCCTGAGCACTTTAAAAATGGAAACAAATGCTCCCTTCCTTTTTGCGGAGCTTTCTGTCAATCGAAGCTGTCAGTTTCCTCTAGTTCTAAAAAAGGGCGAGCTCTGTGCGTCCCATAAATAGATTTCCAAAGCCACAGGCCAATCCGGCTCCCAGAACACACCCATCTTGCTGCAGGCTTTGAAGGGGCAGCTGGGGAGCAATCCCCTCTCCTGGAGGGCAAGCAGGCTGAAAGGCATTTGGGGATACCCTTGAGGTTCACAGTTTACTGGGAGGTGCCAGCGTTCGCACATCATTACCTACTGTTGACAGAGGCAGCTGATAACTCCCTGAGTCTTGTTCTCGCCTCCATTAGCAGATTGCTTGAAAAAAAGTCAGAAAAATTCAGTTCTCAGATTTGGGCCCCCACCATCTGGCTTGGGAAGTCTGCTGGGTTTTGTTTCTGCCCTACAGAAATCTGGCTTCTTTTTTTGGCATGGAGTTGGGGGGATGAAGCAAGCCAAGATAAGGGGTTCCAGGAACTGGGACAACCTCAGAAGGTCATTGAAACTCAAGTCCTGGGGGAGGAGGAAGAACCCAGCTCATGGTCAAACGCAGATGCTAAGGAGAGTGTGGGAGGGACATCGTCAGTGTTTGTGTGAGGCTGAAAATGGCAGAAAGAGCCAACAGGTCAGAGATGATCAGGCTGGAGGCAGTGACAGCAGGGGGCAAGAGCAGGGATAGCAAATTGCTTTTCTCTTATTCATCAACTTCTACTGACAGCTGTAGGGCCGGACTGGGCAGGATTCTGAGACTGCATTTGGGTTCAGCAGGAAAATGTGCTGTGATCCATTAGTAATGTCTGCCCTGGGCACGGAAGGGGAAGGTGGCAGCTGGTGATTTGTTATCCCAGCATGTAAGGCAATTGGTTTAGAACTAAGGTGAGGAAGAGCAATCTCACACCTAGAACAGCATTTGGCACATACTAGGTCTCTATAGATATCTGCCAAGCAACTGGTTGGAAGAGTGAAGGAGTGCAGGGTGGAGGAATGGAGGAAGATGACTACTTCTGGGGAATTCCTAAGCCCTGGGCCAGCAAGGGAGCTTGAAGGGAGGTACCTGGCAGGAAAACACCCTTCTTCTTCCATATAATGAAATGAATCTGGGAATGACTCCTGCCTTCCTTTACATCGAGGTAATTTTCAGCTACCACCACCCAGACCACCTTCTACGTTTATTTCCCTCTTCTCTCCGGCTTCCAGACACTTCCCTGCAGTGTGCACTAGAACAGAGCCCACATCCAGGAATTTTCGTTGAGAACCCATCACTTTATGGCCACTGAACGAACCTGAGTACAAACTGCTAGGACCTGAGTACAGACTCCCCACTCCCCAGAGACAGAGCAGGCGGGCAGTCATGTTGGTCTCGTCTTAGCACAGGGTGACAATCACTTCTGATTTCACACCCCTGCATCATGTGGCTGTTCAGGCCTGGACACAGACTCACTGTCGAGATAGCCCTGCAGAGTGTGACCTCCCTTCTCGTTGAATCCAAGCTCTTGATTGCAGGTGAGAATTCTTATTAGAGCTACAGGACCCAGGGATCCTGGCACTTTGCCTGGAGATGTCTAGGAAGCTGCCCTTTCCTTTCCTGGGGCTTAAACCAGGGAAGTTTCTCTCAGCACCTTTCAGCACCCTCATCTGGGCCTCCAGGAAATCTGTGCAGTCAGCTCTGAGCCAGGTTCTGTGCACAGATGGGGGACACCAGAGAGGGTCAGGGACAGAACCCTGAGCTTCGCTTATCCTTCTTGCTTTCAACGTTTCAGTCCACTAGGCTGTGAGCTCCCTCCAGGGGAGCCCTGTGGGATGGGTCCTGCATCCCAGCCCCTACATGTGGCAGCACTCAATACACAGCTGATGGCTCTGGGAATGGATGACTACAATTTCTCTAAAGCACAGATTTCTGCACAGCTCCCCCTCACTGCCAGCATGCCCTCTTCATCATAGCTGAGCCCTGAATTCACTCACTCATTCACTCATTCGTTCACTCACTCACTCACTCTTCATTCATTCGTTCATTCACTCATTCATTCACTCATTCATTCATGCATTCACTCATTCATTCATTCACGCACTCATTCATGCATTCACTCATTCACTCATACATTCACTCATTCCCTCACTTATTCATTCATTCACTCATTCATTCATGCATTCACTCATTCATTCATTCACTCATTCATTTGCTCATTCATTCATTCACTCAAATTACTTCCTGTGTGCCAGGCCCCGTTCTCACTACCAATCTTAGCACAGTCTTTAGCTTCTCTGAAAGCCAGTTAGACTGTGGCTGTTCCTATTGCAGCTCCCAGAGGTCCCTCTGTCCTCACAGGCTGTTGGGGGAAGGTTTGCCAAAATGACATCCCCACTCAGTTACTGCTTAACACAGACAGGGCAGGAGAGAAACAGGGTAAGAGGCTCTCCGTGTAGCTCCATGCTCCTTGGACTGTAACCTCCTGGTTCACTGTGACTCTGGAGGTCAACCCTGAGCATACCGTCCCGGGAGCTGTGGCAGGGGCCTCCACTGGCTCTTCCCCCAACCTAACCTCTCTGGTTTGCTGCAGTGCACCATCCTGAAACTAGGCAGGCTGCTCCGGAGCCCTGAGCCTTTGGACAGGAAGCAGAAGAGCCAGTCCTCCCTCGCTTTCAGTTTAATGAGCAACCTCCCGGACATGTGTGGGCAGTGACCCGGGGTGGACAGAGCTCACAGTGGCTGCAGCCTGAAGTCCAGGTGGGCCAGTTTCTGGACTTCCTCCCTCCTTCCCTCCTGTTGGCCACTGCTCTGCTTCTGTCCCACCCCTGTGTGTCAGGCACACACACAGGAGTCTGCTGAATGCTGTTTCATAAGCAGGGTCTGGCCGAGACAGGCACATCCACTGTTCCCAGTGAACACAATTGGGAATGGCTCTTGGGTGGATGGAGCAAGAGCCATCCAAAAGCCATGGTTTGCCTGACCCTGTGCAGCAAGCTCTGCATCGCGCTTTACGGCACTTTGCAGGGGCTGAGTGAGGTCAGGGCTCAGAGGTTCTGTCCTGGGACTCGGCAGTCCAGAGATGCAGCCTCCTGTGGCAGAGGCATTGTTTCCTTGCCTCTAGAGCTAGGTTGGGTGGCACTTGGGGGTGTGTGGTGGCCTTGGGAAGGCTACTTCATCAGTCCCTCTGGCCATCAGCCCTGCTCTGTCAAAGGAGGAGGTTGGTGCCCCTTGGGGTCAGATTGGGGTTTGAATCCAAGTTCTACCATCTCCTGCTGTGTGACCCATGGCAAGTCACTGGTCCTCTCTGAGCTTCTCTTTCCTCACCTACAGGCCCACTTCTAGGATTCTGGTGAGGATTAAGTAAGAAGATTTTAAAAAGTGCATATCCTGGAACCTGGCTTGGGTCTACACTGGAGTCCCAGTCCTACTTAACTTTCCCTCCCTGGGGATTTTTCTGGGCTTGGCTCTGTGCTGGGGCCATCAGGACTGGAGAGAAGCCTAAGATGTGTCCTTCTACCCCTGGGAACCAGCCAGCTGGGAAGACGAGAGACAGCCTCTTAGGGAGCAGTCCCAGCAGCAGAGACCCAGTGCCAGGGACAGGCTCCAAGGGCCACGGACACTGGACACCAGGGACAGGCTCTGGGGGCCACGGGGACCCAGGCCTGATCAGGCCCTACTCAGGCAAAGTCACAGGGGAGTCAGGTTGCATTAAATTCTCTGGAGTGTCTGGAAGCTTCCTGAGCCACAGTGTCCCCAGTAGGGGAGGGGGCTGCTGGGAGCCTGTGGTGAGGGTGTGACCCAATGGACACAGGAAGTTGCCTGGAAGACAGATGGTTCTCTGGAGCTGAAGGCCACTTCAGGCATGCTCTGTTATGAATGGAGAAAAGGAACAAGCGTCTGGGAACTAACTGGGTGTCCTTCCTCCTCTGTGCCCTGCATTCTTTCTTCCTCATAAACACCCCTGTGTGTGCACACACACCTGTGCACATACACACGTGCACACATGCACATACACACTCACGCAGACACACATACACGTGCACACACACACATGCACATACACACACAGACACACATACACGTGCACACACACACGCAAATACACTCATGTGCACCTGCACGCACATGCCCTTCGGCCCTGCAGCCCTTGTCCATCCTCCAGAGCCCAGCTGGGCACAGGATGTGATGAGCACCCTCTTCCCCTTCTTGCTTCTCCCCTGCGGGCAGGGGAGCCCCAGGGTGGCTAGGGTGGAGACGGGGAGGGACTAGTGAGTAATTGTGCGGTGCTTCCCTCTCTGTGCGCGTGAAGGTCATATTGGCTCTCCCAGGACAATCCTGCACCTTCCCAGACCTTTCAGTGAGGTGCCCTGTCGCAGGTTGTCTCTGCATCTGTTCCAGTCAGCAATTAGATAAAAACCCATTAAAATGAAGCGGGGGTGCTTTGCCTTCCTGTGGAGGAAGCCAAGGGAGATTCCTCATGGGGAGAGGGGCAGAGAGAGCTGGGGTCTCTATGGGCTGCTGCTGGGCCTGGGAGAGAGAGGCCCAGGTGAGCCAGGGTCAGCTGGGTGGGCGTGGTCAGGTGAGGGTCCGGGTGGGAGGGGCCAGGTAGGAGAGGACCATGTGAAAGAGGGTCAGGTAGGAGAGGGCCGGGTGGGGAGGGGCAGATGTCAGGGCTCAGTGGGGAGGAGTGGGAGGGGAGGGGCCAGGTAGGAGAGGACTGTGTGAGAGAGAGTCAGGTAGGGAAGGGTCAGCTGGGAGGAGGCCAGGTAGGTGTGGTTAGGTGAGGGGCCAGGTGGGAGGGGGACAGGTAGGAAAAGACCATGTTAAAGAGGGTCAGGTAGGAGAGGGCCAGGTGGGAGGGGCCCAGGTGGGAGCGATTACGGGGAGGGGACAGGGGGCGAGGCCCCTACCATATGGGAGGGGCCCAGGTGGCCAGGGCCAGGGAGGGGAGGACCAGGTGGGAGAAAGTCAGGTGGGAGAGGCTCGGTGGCATAGGCAGTGGGAGGCCCTGGACTTCCCCTTTCAGGGCTCTGGATCAGGGCCACACTCTTGAGGTGAAAAGGAATGGTGGGGGGCCCAGGTTAAACTTGCTCACCGGACCCCAGAACCATCATCTTGTTCTTCCCCTCCCAGACCAGGGTCTCCAAAGAAAGATCTGCATTTAACACTCCATTAACCCTCTGTATCAGCTTCTCTTCCTACCACTCTGGGAGCTGTGGATTCACAGATTTTAAAGCGAAAGTTACTAGGTCAGCTCAGCTGTCTTCTGCCTCTGGGCACCCTCAGCCTCACTCCAACCCCTCCCAGAAACTCCCTCTCTCCTCCACTCCCTGCACCCTCTCCTCCACTCCCTTGCAATGCCTCCTTGGGATTCTCCTTCTCTTTGGCACACACTCCTTCTCCTTCCTTCCCTCTTTCAGATTCCTTTGAGACTCCTCCTCCGAGCACCAGAACCCCTAACCTCTGTGTCTCTCATGTTCCTCGCTCTATAGATGCTGTGGTCTCTGAGATGGGGCCAGCCTCTTCTCTGAGCCCCCAGGGCCAAGCCTATGTGCTTGGCACACAGGAGGCTCTCCCTAAGTTCTTGAAGAATGAAACCCTCCCACCCTCACCCTCCCATTCTTACTCTGAGCTCTTTCTTCTTCCCACAACACACATCACTTTCTGACATGCCTGAGTTACTCATTTTTTTCTTTTCTGTTTGTCTCTCCCGGCCCACAGGCATCTTTGTTTTAATCACTCATGAACCTCACACATCACTTGAGGACACTGTCTGATTGATATTGGTTCCGTAAAAATATTTGTGAGATGAAAAGATTTAAACTAAAGCTGGGCCAGTCCACAACTGCATTTTATCTAAAGCACTTTTTCCACAAGTAGACTTTCTGAAAGCCCCAGGGCATTGGAGAGGAAATGAGTCATCCCATTTCTGACGCCTTTGCTGACAGCCATCTGCGAAGCACAGGTTCTTTGGGCACCAATCTGGGGAATGAGGATGAGGGAGGTGGCCAAGGGGTTCTGTGGTGGCAGGAGAAGTTCAAATACGGTCAGCTTCCTGCTGCCAACAAGGTCAACCAGGAAGAAAATGAAAACAGACCTGGTGAGTCCTGAGTAGAAGTCAAAACACCCTCCATGGGCATCTCCACCCCTAAGAGGGACCCTCCACAGGCACCTCCACCCCTAAGGGGGCACCCTCCTTGGGCACCTCCACCAGCACCTCCACCCCTAAGGGACACCCTCCACGGGCACCTCCACCCCTAAGGGACACCCTCCTTGGGCACCTCCACCAGCACCTCCATCCCTCAGGGACACCCCCCTCCACGGGCACCTCCACCCCTAAGTGACACCCTCCATGGGCACCTCTACCTCTAAGAGGGCCTTTGCAAGGCACCCTCACCCCTAAGGGGGCACCCTCCATGGGCATCCCCACCCCTAAGGGGGCACCCTCCATGGGCATCTCCACCCCTAAGGGGCGCCCTCCATGGGCATCTCCACCCCTAAGGGGCGCCCTCCACGGGCATCTCCACCCCTAAGGGGCGCCCTCCATGGGCATCTCCACCCCTAAGGGGGCACCCTCCATGGGCATCTCCACCCCTAAGGGGGCACCCTCCATGGGCATATCTACCCCTAAGGAGGCACCCTCCACCAGCACCTCAACTCCTAAGGGGCACCCTGCACAGGCACTTCCACCCCTAAGGGTTGCCCTGCATGGGCACTTCCATTCCTAAGGTGCACCCTGCATGGGAATCTTCATTCTTAAGGAGGCTTGCCAGGCCCTCCCACAGTCCACAGAAGAGGGCAGGGAGTTGAGGGGAGGTGGCAAAGGAGCTGCTGGAAACTGTAGGCGTGTGTCCAACACAGAGGGTCGAAAACCACCTCAGTACCCATACAGGGCATGACCAGTGGTTAACGCCTGTTGCCCAGCATAACTGTCAACTTTTATTGTTTGCGATTGTTAATTATTATTTCTCTCTCAAAATGATATGGTCACCTGATCACTATAAATGCTCACACTGATCATCTTAAGTCGGGGCCAGCATATGTGTGGCAGGTTGCTATAGACGTCCTGTTCCTCTGTTCATGGCAGACATTACTAACCAGTCCCATCACTGTTTCCCCTGAGCCTGGAGATGGCTTCAGAATCCTCCTTACAACAGCATTATGGGCATATTGACGGGTGAGAGGGGGGTCCACACAGTGGAGTGCCCTTGCAAGGGGTGTCAGAGTCTGGGTTTGGAGGGGGCCCACATGGGGTGGCAGAGATGTGAGATTGGTTGTGTACAGGGAGATCGCGTTGGAAGAATAATTGTCTTAGGCCACACATAAAATACTCTAACACTAACGATAGCTGATGAGCTAAAAAAAATTCGCAAAAATGTCTCATCATGTTTTAGCAAAGTTTATGAATTTGAGCCACATTCAAAGCTGTCCTGGGCCACAGGCAGCCCACGGGCTATAGGTTGGACAAGCTTGCTTTAAATCATCTTTAGATCACATATAATACTAATAACAATGTAAATGCTATGTAAATATTTCTTACGCTGTTTTATTTAGGGTATAATGATAAGAAAAAAATATGTTCAGTACAGATACAATTTTTTTCCTGGATATTTTTGATCCATGGTTGGTTGAATCCGTGGATGCGAAACCCAGGAATGTGGAAGGCCAACTCTGTGTGTGTGTGTGTGTGTGTGTGTGTGTGTGTGTGTGTGTGTGTGTGTGCATGCGTGCATATGATACATATATTCCCCAGCTCTATCCACTGAGAGAGGCCTGGGAGCGGTGAGCATGCTCAGGCCCAGGTCTTGGCTTCTAAATACCACTTTCCACTAAAAGAAACCAGGGTTCTTTGGAGAAATGACTGATTTCAGGAAAGTACAAGATGTGCCTGGAACATCTTGTTCAGAAAGCAAGGAAGTGCTCAAAGAATGATGGGGCTTCTATCGAATGACCCAGAAGCCAGCTTGAATGGATGTCCACCAACCAAATCTGAGACAACATGAACACTGAAATAAGTAACAATGGCAATAGATTATAACCCATTGACTAAAATAAGCTAATAAATAAATAAATGAATGAAAACTGCAAGTCTGATGGGGAATACTTGCATATACCATGAAAGTACCTTCTCACAAAATATTTATTAACTACGAAGAGAAAAAGAGTAAGTTTACAGTGGAGAAGCCTTGCAGATACCACCTTAATTAAGTGGTCAAGGTGAACATCACCAGTCATGAGTAAAACGGAAATCCTGCATCAACAGACACTTATCAAAATAAGATGTTTGTCCGGCCAACAAGCGTATGAAAAAATGCTCAGTATCACTGATCATTAGGGAAATGCAAATCAAAACCACAATGAAATACCATCTTATCACAGTCAGAACAGTGATCATTAAAAAGTTAAAAAACAACAGATGCTGGTGATGTTGCAGAGAAGAAGAAACACTTTTACTACTGTTGGTGGGAATGTAAATTAGTTCGACCATTTTGGAAGACAGTTTGGCAATTCCTCAAAGACATAGAAGTGGAAATACCATTTGACCCAGCAATCCTATTACTGAGTATATACCCAAAGGAATAGAAATCATTTTGTTATAAAGATACATGCATGTGTATGTTCACTGCAGCGCTCTTCACAACAGCAAAGACATGGAATTAACCCAAATGCTCATCAATGATAGACTGGATTTTTAAAATGTGGTACATATATACTATGGAATACTATACAGCCATAACAAGGAATGAGATCATGTACTTTGCAGGGACATGGATAGAACTGGAAGCTGTTATCCTCAGCAAACTAATGCAGGAATAGAAAACCAAACACCACATGTTTTAACTTGTAAGTGGGAGCTGAACGATGAGAACACATGGACATGTCTTGGGGGACAGCACACACTGGGGCCTGGTGGTGGGGGTGGGGAAGGGGAGCATCAGGAAGAACAGCTAATGGATGCTGGGCTTAATAGCTAAATGATGGGTTGATCGGTGCAGCAAACCACCGTAGCACATGTCTAATTATGTCACAAACCTGCACATCCAGGGTACATCCTAACATGTACCCTGGAACTTAAAAGCTGAAGAGAAAAAAAAATTGGAAATCCTGGGCTACCAGAGTTCAGTATCCCTTACGTGAGGCTCCTGCCCAAGATGCACCATCTGAGTCTCATCACAAGAAAACATCAGACAAAACCAAACTGAGGGGCAGCCTTATAAAATAACTGGTCTGTAAGCTTCAAAAACGTCAAGGTCACGAAAGTCAATGACAAAATGAAGAACTGCTCGAGACTGAAGGATGCGACTATTAACTGTGACCCATGATGCTGACATCATTGGAACAATCGGTAAAATGTCACTGGAGACAGGATTAGGTGGTAGATACGTATCAATGTTTGTTTCCTGATTTAAGCGTTCTGATGTGGTTCTGTCAGAGAAAATGTTTTGTTGGTAAGAAACAGATGCTAAAATACTTGCGGGGTGATGGGACATCAGGTTGGCAACTTTCAAATGGTTCAGAAAAAAGTTTCTTTGAACTGGACTCCCAAGTTTTTAGTATGTCTGTGATTGTTTCGCGATTTAAGAAAAAGTGAAAGCGAGAATTGGAAATTCAAAGAAGAAAAAATAATGGCATAAGCAAGTTATGGTTCAAATAAAAAGCAATATAAATGAGGCATGAATGACCATAATGATATATAGGTTTTGGTGTTTGCTATGGTTTGGATATGGTTTGTTACCACCGAAACCCATGCTGAAATTTGAATTCCCGTGTGGCGGTGTTGGGCGTGGGGCCACGTGGGAGATGTCTGGTTATGAGGGCAGATCCCTCATGAACAGATTAGTGCTCTCCCAAAGGGGTAAGTTCTTCCTCCTGAGGCAATGAAATAGCTCTGGAGAAAGCAAGTTGTTAAAGAGCCTGGCTTCTTTGGTTTCTCTCTCTTGCTTCCTCTCTTGCCATGTGATATCTTGGCACAGGCTGGCTCTCCTCACACTTTCCACCATGAGTGGAAGCAGCGTGAGACCCTCACCAGATGCAGCTGTGCAGTCTCGAACCTTCCAGCTGCCAGAATTGTGTGCCAAGTAAACCTTTTTTCTTTCTACATTACTCAGCCTCAGGTATTATGTTATAGCAGCACTAAACAGACTCGGTGTTTGAAGGGTAAACTTCAGCTGCATAGAACATTCTGTGTGTGTGTGACAATTCTCAGGCTCAGTGCAGCAGGGAACAGAGGAGATCACGCTCTGAGCTTTGATTTTCATGGGGATGAAGGGTGAGACCTGGCACAAAGACCCTCAACGGTTAGAGACGGCCTGACTCCTCAACACCAGCGAAAAGAGTCTTCCCCAACTGATACGGTTTGGCTGTGTTCCCATAATTCCCACATGTTGTGGGAGGGACCTGGCGGGAGGTCATTTGAATCATGAGGCGGTTTCCCTCATACTGTTCTCGTGGTAGTGAGTAAGTCTCATGAAATCTGATGGGCTTATCAGGGCTTTCCACTTTTGCATCTTCTTCATTTTTCTCTTGCCACCGCCATGTAAGAAGTGCCTTTTGCTTCCCACCATGATTCTGAGGCCTCCCCAGCCATGTGGAACTGTAAGTCCAATTAAGCCTCTTTTTCTTCCCAGTCTCGGGTATGTCTTTATCAGCAGCGTGAAAACGGACTAATATACTAACCAAGATGGGCTACGTGATTTGTGGGGCCTGGTGAAAAATGAAAATGTGGGATCCCTTTTTCAAGAATTATTAGGAATGTTGAGAATATGGCAGCAGAGCATTAAACTAAGCTTGGTTTAACACAACAGCACAGGTTGCATGCCCAGAATCTGTCCCTTTCTATGACATCTGCCAGGAGCTGTTGCTTTAACCCTTTTCCCATTCAGAAAAAAAAAAAAAAAAAATTCTGCTCGCTGGCAGCACTCATTTAATTTTACATAAACACACTCTTTGAGGATGAAGCAAATCTCACTGATTTTCAATGTGAAAATAAAATATAAAAACTGTTCTTGGAGTTATTTCTAAACAGAACTAACATCAGAATCATCTGAATCATCAGAATTGTCTATTTCAGAAAACTCGGATTCATCAAATGAATCTTTAGCCAACAACTGTTCGAGAACAATGTTAACACCACATGTAGAAATGCCGCGTTTTCCAGGATTTGACATTTTCAGCGTTCGAGAATTGCTGTATTTTGTAAATGGAAATACCACTACTAAACACAGAATGCTAAAAATAGAATGATGGCTTTTGTTTCCAAAGTCGGTATACTAGCCATGTGAAAATAATAAAATAAGTGAGAGATTTCATGGCAAAGCTATCTCGGGGTAAACGCTGCAGCCACAAAAGTGCTGCTGGTGAGTATTCTCAGTGCAAATGGGAAAAGGGCTAAGAACTGGTCCTTTTATAATACCCAGGGATGAGATGAAAAATTTATTTATAAGGATGCTCATCAGAGTTTTATTTATAATGCTGAACACTGGAAGCATCACAAATGTCCAACAGGGAATGTCTAAATCACAGCATATCCAGAAGATGGGATATTATGCAGTCATTAAAAATTGTGTTTTAGAGCAGGCATGGTGGCTCACACCTGTAATCCCAGTACTTTGAGGGGTCAAGGCAGGTGGATCACTTGAGACCAGGAGTTCAAGACCAGCCTGGCCAACATGGCAAAATCCCATCTCTACTAAAAATACAAAAATTAGCCAGGAATGGTGGCAGGTACCTGTAATCCCAGCTACTCGGGAGGCTGAGGCAGGAGAATTGCTTGAACCCAGGAGGCAGAGGTTGCAGTGAGTCGAGATCACCCCACTGCACTGCAGCCTGGGTGACAAAGTGAGACTCTGTCTCAAAACAAACAAACAAACAAACAAAAAATGTGTTTTGAGAAATAGTGAATGACAGGGGAAATGCTTTTATACAATGGTAGGTGAAAAAAATGCAAAACAGTAAACTGCATCTTATATTACCAACTTTGTGAAAAGAAAAATTACCCAAACATATGAGTATAGCAAAAATAAATAAATAAAACAATAACAACAACAACAACAACAAAACAGTGGCAGGAAATATAATAAAATGTAAACAGAGGTTATTTTTGGGTGATGGGATTATAGGTGGTTTTTATTATCCTTTTAATACTTTCCCATATCTTATAAATGTTCTACTATGAGTACATCTAATTTTTCTAATTAGAAAAATATTTTAAAATTGTATTCATTTGTTATAACGAGCCTGTTTGGCTTTATAATTAAAAATTTTTAATTAAGAAAAAAGTGAAGTAAAAAGAAAAAGCCATGATGCAACCAGTATTTATGGCACACGTCCCGTGTCGGGGTGTAACGCTTGGTTCTGGAGGAACACTGAGGGAGCAGTGAGAAACACGGACGGTGCTGGTGACTTCATGGACTTATCTTGTTGGCGAGGCAGAAGGGTAAACAAAAAACATGTCAGTGTGGTCAGCACATTCTGAGTCTTTCCATGCACGTCTCCCAGGGTTCTGGCAGGATCCTGAGTCCACCAGAACCTCTGTGGGTGGCCACCCTGGTGCCTGCAAGCTGAGCCTCACGTGACCACAGAACAACCAAAGCCTGGGGTGGGGGTTTGGGGGGAACACGCCCATGTAACTTCTGTGTTTCAATGATGCATGCCGGGGAAAATGTTTGTTAAACATATTACCCTTTAATAAACTATAACTTAAAAGGCAATGGCAGGTTCTAAGTAATCAATACGACATTGTAATAATTTCAAGCAAACAGATTTATATTCCGTGCACCTTGGACAGCAATTACTTTATTCTTCTAATATACTTGTGAGTGCTGCTTTATTTTCACTTAAACCAATTTGCTTTATTGACCAAATCAAGTCCTGTGGCCATAATATCAACCCTTCTCCCGTCCTCTAACTCAGCAAATCCAGTTCCCATCAATAATTATGACAAGGGTGGTGATTTCTTTCCCCAAAGCCAAGGCATCATGGACGAGATCTGTCTAGAGGTATCACTTTCCCATTCTCCCTTCTCCAGGCAGGAGAGAAACAGGCAGGGGGCTTGTCCATGCAATGAGGTCAAGGGTCAGAAAACAAATCCCAAAGCATGAAAACGTGAGGACATGGAGGAAGGGAACCAAAAAGGAAGGGAGGGAGGAGTGCAGGAGAAAGAAAGGAGGCTGGAAGAAGGGCGTAAAATCTGGGCCACGTACAGCTGGAGCCTCGAGGAAGGTCACTCTGTCCTGACCAGCGCAGCCCCTACATCCTTTTTTTGGCAAGAGCCAGTTTGCGGAGGGAGCCTGCAATCTCCAGTTCTCCAGGTTGATGCGCCCAGGTCAGGTTGTAAGCAACTCGCTGGGACGTGCCATTAGCTAAAGACCAACAACCTCTTCCCTCCTTGTGGTGGTGCAGCAACTTTGTGCAACTAATCAACTAATTCATTCAGCTTCAGAGAGGTAGGTCAAAGCCTCTATGATTTAGTCAATTAAGGGCCAGAGTTTCACTTGGTGTTCAGGTCTTGGCAATAGTTTTCTTGACCTTTTTTTTTTTTACTATGTAACTATCCCTCAGAAGCCTTTAACTTACTGCATTTTTCACCCTCAACTGGCCCACATGTTTCCACTTGTACTCTGGAAGGGCCAGCAATTAGGCCTGTGCATCCAGGTTGGTGTCCCTGAGACACAGAGGAGGGCGGTTTTGGGGGGTGAATCTAGCTGTCGTGCAAAGAGGAAGGTGCACAACATTTCCTGCACCAGTTACCCACGTCCTTGGAAAGTGTAGATGTCTATTGAACTCACAGCCAGGGAGCTGAGCTGGGGCCTGAAGGCAGCACTGCTACCCTCTCAGCTTCTGTTCTCCAGAGCCAGAGCTGCTTTCCTGGGTGGGGGGTGGCAGGATTTCAGAAACTCAGCCAGGAGCTCATGGAGAGACTCCAGGTTAGGGTTCTCTCCTGGTAAAATCTGGTTCCCCAAATGAGCTCACCCTGACTAAGCCCTGCCTGTACTCCAGTTCTAATGCAGGGCCCCAGCCTGGGTCCCCAGGGCTGGAATTCCTATGTGTCTTCCATCCATCCATCCATCCATCCATCCCTCCATCCATCCATCCATCCATTTCTCCATTCATTCATGCATTTAATTAATTATTAATTGAGTCCCACTTATACACCAGCACCGTCCCCATTACCAGGTACATAATCATGAACCATGAACCAGGCACTGTTCTTGGAGTGGGGCCAGATCATGTCAACAGAATCACAGCACACAGAGAAGTATGTACAACGTTGGGCGTGTAGGGGGTTCAGAGGAAGCCCAGGGCAGGGCACAACTAACGTCCTAGAAGGTAAGGCTTCCTGGAGGAGGCAGCATCCTAGCTGGGCTCTGAAGTCTGCAAGGTGATCCATGCAATAGTAAGAGATGGCCCAGCAGAGGGCGCTGCTTGATCCCTTGCCTGAATCTCAACTCAGGCCAACCTTCCACCTGAACAGCTAGTTCTACGACTCATGAGATGCCTATCAGGCAGTTCTCATGCTGTCTCTGCAGGCACCTTCCATGCTGACCCTGCCAGCTGGCCCTGCCTTCCTATGTCTGCCCTCATCATTCCTGGCCAGAATTTCTGTGAGACCTTGGAGGTGGGCAGACTCCACCATGCATGTGTGATGTGGCCAATTCTGTGAGAGAACAATAGCATCCTAAGTGGAGTTATTTTGACACTGTTCCAGTTTGCACAGAGGAATCAGGCTCCATGTGCTGTGCAATGCACAACTCTAGGAGGCGCCATTCCCACAAACGTCAGAGTGTCCCCTGGAATGGTTCAGTGCAATGGCCCCAAGAGGAATATTCTTCACTCGTACAAAGAAATATGCTACGTGCTTTCTCTTGAAACACATGGCCCACTTGTACTATCTTTCATTTCCCACTTTTGGAAGAAACCTGGGTAGAGGGAAATATTTCTTTAAGAAAAACCACTGTGCAGACACCATAAGAAATGGCTACTGCTCTTCAGCCTGAGCACTGGAGAGATAGCCTGAGAGGGTGTGGCCTGGGAAGCCAGATGGCCCATGTCCTCTCCCCCAAGGCTGTGGCTGTCCATCAGTCCTGCCTGTTGCAGCCATGTGGGGATTTAGGGCCAGGAGGCCAGGCCTTCTGATTCTTCAAGAAAAGTCATACATCTGGGTTTGTGTGTGAAACTCCCAGATTTCTCGATGTGGGTGCAAATATGTATAAAACACTGGAGGGCCCAAGGGCTCTGTGCGTGCAACCCTGGCCCTGGAGGGTGCAGGCTGTTGGCATCTGGAGGCTGTGATCTCCGAGGGGAACTCTGAACCATGGGCAGGATGAAAGGGGAAGGAAAGCAGGCTGGGACCCCTCTAGCCAGGACATGCTAGAAGGTGCTGGTAGTTCCGTGCTTGGGTACATTTTCAGGAAGTTCAAATGACTGGAAGCCAGGAAACTCCATGCTCCTCCAGTGTCAAAGTAGAAAGGTGGGTTCACCCACACTGATAGCTTCATGCTGCCTGGTCTAAGCATGGCCTGGGGCAGGGCCACCAATGGAGAGGCAGCTGGTCAGCTGGTCACATGCCCTACCTCTTTAAGAAACCCCACTCCTACATCATAACGAGACAGACTCAGTTTGCTGGGGTCTGAGGTTTATATAGTTCTTTTTTTTTTTTTGAGAGACAGGGTCTTGGTCTTGATCTGTCATCCAGGCTGGAGTGCAGCAGTGTGATCATGGCTCACTGCAGCCTCAACGTCCTAAGCCCAAGAATTTTCCTGCCTCAGCCTCCTTAGTAGCTGGGACTACAAGCACTTGTCATCACACCAGGCTAATTGTATTTATTTTTAGTAGAGACAAAGTCTCCTATGTTACCTAGTCTGGTCTCAAAACTCCTGGGCTCAAGTGATACCCCTGCTTTGGCCTTCCAAAGTGTTGGGATTACACTGCACCCAGCCTGGGTATTTTTTTTTTTTTTAATGAAAAGAATACATAACTCCTTATGTATTCAGTTGCAGGGGCCTGGAGACAGCCTGTGACATGGCCTGCTGATGTCTGCTTGCACTGACTCACCAGAGCCAATTATACATCTTTCCTCTCAACTTTGCACTTAATGACATTATGCTGGTAGCCTGAGAACTGGCCATGGCGGGAGTACTCACACTATGGAGACGGGCAAATGTCACAGATCAGGCTTTTCCCCCCTGGAGAGCTGGTTGTTCAACATTTACCAGCACACCACTGCACGTGCAAATGAGGGCCCTAAGCTTGAGCTTCATTAGCTCCGCGGTAAACTTGCCTCTGATCATAACACATTTATCAGACAGGGGCCCATGAAGAACAGAGCAGAGAAAAACCTAGAGCCATGAGGTCAGACAGGAGGAAAGACTGTTTTCTGAAGTGGAAGAAAATACGAAAAGACCCTTCTGAGAGGAAGAGGTTTTCCCTTCTCAGTTTGAACTGGGAATGAAAAAGATTTTAAAAAGTCTTTTTTGTTATCCCCAAAAGGCAAGACTGAACCTGGAGTTTCCCTTTGAAAAGTGCATGGTTTGGGGGCATTTGCTGAATAAAATCATCCCAAATTAAAATCTCACTTCCTTCCAGGGGCTAGAGAGCATGTCTGTTTGTCTGGGGCTAAAGGACCTCCATTCATTTTAAGGGAAGAGATTCATCAGTGAGGACGGGCTGAGAAGCTTCTAGGGAAGATCCCACCCCAGCTCCTGTATCCTGATGCCCTTCAGCAGAGAGGCCTCGAGGACCAGGGTCCCCAGGGTCTGGCAGCCTCGTGGGCTCAGCCCCGCCCCATTCCAGCTGGTTGCAGCCTGAGATTCAGTGCCGGTGTGCACAGACGCCTTCTGGAAAAGGGCTGTTAGGACCTTGGCAGCCAGGGCTGTGTTGCTGCTGTTGCTCGGGCAGGGGCCTCTGTCCTGCCCACTCTGAAGCTGGTGGGGCTGCACCCAGCTGCTGGCTGCTCCCGGGGGGCTCAAAGCGTCCTTCATGGTGTGGGGGAGGCCACTTTGCCGACTGCCTGGAGCGGGGCTGTATTTACTTGGACCAGCTGCCGACTGGCAAAGGATCACAGGAAAGGTGTCTTTTCCAAAGACAGCCCTGAGGCCCTGTCCACTCAATCACGCTTTGCCCCATAAACCGTGGGGCAATGCGTCCCTCCTGGTTAGGCCACATGCCGGTGCGCTCCGAATGCTGCATTTGCCAGCTGTTGGGGAGGAGGCGCCCGCTGCAGCCCGCAGCTGTGGATGAATGTCAGCCCCTGCCTGCTCAGCAGCTGCTACCTGACTGGACAGGGAGCTTCTGCCTAAGCCAAGGGCTGCCTGGCCACGCTTGGTTCAGGACACTCCCTGGAGCAGGTGATGTCTTGAGATGGCAGAGGGACGAGGAAGATGTGGGCAGGTAGAGGGGGACGAGAGAGCACTGGGGGCAGGAGCCACCAGAGTCGATGCCTGGGGTCAGCGAGACCCTGGCTAGCTGGGATCCCTGGGAGTAGCTCAGGGGACTCTTTAGAGGGTTAGGGCTTCAGGTTGCAGGCACTGGGGCAGCACTCAGCAGGTGGAGCAGAGGGAAGGCCTTGGTCGGATCTGCTATTTAGAATGAGCATTGCACCTGCTGTCCAGAAAGCCCTGCACCCACACCTCCGCCCAGTGCACCAGGGAGGCAGCCCTTCACACACTCACTGGACCCAGGGTCTGCTGTCCCAGCCCTGTCACTGCCCCCAGCAGCCCTGCCCAGTCCTACTTTTGTTCCAGAACAGGGAACCCTAGGCTACAGCCCCTGTCAAGGCCAGCCCAGCTCCAGTAAAATCAGATCCAAATTCTGGGATCTCCAGCTGCCTGTTTAAGGACACCTGATGGTCACAGAATTTGGACTAGGATGCAGAGAAACCGAACCCATAGCAAATGGCAGTCTCCAGCAGCAGGGTCGCAGAGTGAACCTAGGGGCAGGCGCCTCCTCCCCGTCCTTTGATTCTGCCACAAAGCCCCTCCTTGCCGCGCTCACCCTGAAAGTGCTGAGTCAGTTGCAGTTACTTTTTAATGAAAGTGCAGAGCAATTTATTTTGCATGAGAATCTCCAACTATCTGCCCCTCTGGGAACCAGACTCCAAGGGGTGGGGAAAGGAGCTACGGGGTTTTATGAGCCCTGTCACTTAATACACACGATGACGGGGGCTAGAGTTTCACCTCTGGGGGCTGCCAGGGATGCTTGGCCCACTCTGCCTTTGTCAGCGTTTAGTTTAATGCCACGAGGAGGTTGTTACAGCCCAAGTCTATAAATAAAGGATTTACAATTAAGGTTATTAGCATCAGGTGGAACCTAAACTTGGCAACCTTGCATTTCATGCACAGAAATAATCGTGTAGTGCATTTTGTTCTGATTTAAACAACAACAGCAATAAGACCGGAGCTCACCCATGGTGGGCTGCCCTTGCTAAAACATTTTCACACCTGTGGCAGCACCCCAGGTTCCTGTGGGGTAGAAGTCTCTTTGAAAGGTGCCTGTGGGTCTCAAAGTACAGGGACTGGCTGGGGCATCACCTCCTGGGGTCATAGGCTGTATCCCAGGGTGGTGGCCACAGGGAGGGGACAATACTAGGTGGCTGTCTATCAAACCTGCCAGCTGAGGTTCAGGAGGTGTGGTCTTCAGCCAAGTCCCCTGTATTTGCATCAGTGACATATTCCAAGGTCTTCTCCAGCTCGCAAGGGGCCACTCATTTCCGGTCCTGCACCCAAGAAAGTGCTGAGGTTTCTTGGGCACAGAAACTGCACTGAGAAATCGCAGCTTTGCCCATCTCTAGCGTGTGACTGGGCCATACTCGCAGCCTGGACGTCCCAGAGCCCCTCCGAGTTTTACTTTAGGGCCATGTCACAGGGCAGGTCCTGAGCCCACATACTCTGTCTGACGTAAAGATCGAGCCTGGCCCTGCACACCAGCATGCTTTCTTCAGGAAAAGACCTGGGGGTGGAGGCAGGTGGCACTCGCTGGGGACTGCAGCTTCCCCAGCTCAAGGAAGAGCTTCCAACCCTCAGCAGGCATTGTCCCAGAGGGCTGGGGGCCCTGCCAGGGGTGCCTGACTTCAGAAGACACATGCTGGCCAATCAGAGCCCTTTGTTACCAGAGTCATTCGTTCATTCATTCACTGAAATTCACTGAGTTCCTCCCTTGGACTCAGCTCTCACCCCTGGCATGGACCTACCTGCCTTGCTGCCTCAATGGCCTGTGGGTGGCTGGCCCAGGGTGGGGTGGGCAGCTTGTGGTGTCCACATCTCAGCCATCTCCCTTGACTCTCCTTTTTTTGGATGGGATCTTCCCTCTCCCCTCCCCTCCTCTCTCCTTCACTCCCTTCCCCTCTTCTTCCCTTCCCTCTACCCTCCGCTTTCTTTCCTTCTTCTGAATCTTTTTCAAAATCCGAGACAGAGTCATCTGTACCGGGCAAAAGGCAAACCCACTTCCTCTGGCCCCGAGGCAACCTCAGGGACAAGCCATAAACCTCACTTTCGCTGGCCTTTATCTAAAGTTGAGGACTGCTAGTGGAACCCCAAACCAGCCCAGCAGCAGCCCCCCAGGCCCCAACTCTGCCCTCTGTGGTCTTAGGAAGGAGTGAGGAGCCCCCACTGTGGCCTCAGCTCCCCTCCATCTGAGTGTCCACTGCTGTGACCCTGGGCAGCTGCTGGCCTTCTGCAGCCAAAGCTCGTGCCGCCGAGGACATGCCGGACAAAGACAGAGGGCGTGGGCTGGCCAGGGAGGTGGGGAGCAGGTAGTGCCACCCCACAGGGCTGGGCCTCAGCTGCCTAGGAGGGTGACGACTGCCACTTGTTTAAGGGGAAGCAGATTTTTCGTGAAACGTGACAAATTCATTTGGACTAATAATACTCCATCCACAGCGGCTTCTCCTCCCTGGGTCTGCGGCAAGCTCTCCCCGTGTGGTGCTGGGGTGTCAGGAAGATTTAATTCCTCCCTTTCTAGAATGGATGCTTGGAGGGGGAATGTTGATGCAAACTAAAAATAGGCCCGCGGCCCCCAGCCTCGGCCCCCAGCCAGCCTGGGCTCTGCTGAACGCTATGATGTTTCTCACGGAAAGGAAAGTCTAATGGATTTCTTCCTTCAGGCAATTAAAAAGTGATTTGTCACACACCAAGATGTATGGCTTTGTATTGGCAGATATGAGGCTGCCAGGGGCGGGGTGGGCAGGGTGACCGGTGATGGGAGGGGCATCAGGAGCCCCAGGAGCCCCCAGAGGAGCCAGGCTGGGCAAGGGCAGGGTTCAGGGTCAGGAGAAGGCTCCAGGTACAGTAGATGAGACTTGACCATGCGACATCCAGAAGGGCCCTGCTCCTGGCTTCAAGCGAAGAAGTCTGGACATTTTCTTTTTTTCTTTTCTTTCTTTTTTTTTTTTTGAGACAAGATCTCACTCTGTCATCCAGGCTCGAGTGCAGTGGTGTGATTATGGCTCACTGCAGTCTCTGCCTCCCAGGGTTCAAGCGATTCTCCTGCCTCAGCCTCCAGAGTAGCTGGGATTACAGGTGCCCGGCTAATTTTTATATTTTTAGTAGGGACAGGGTTTCACCATGTTGGCCACCCTGGTCTCAAACGCCTGACCTCAAGTAATCTGCCCACCTTGACTTTCCAAAGTGATGGGATTACAGGCGTAAGCCACTGCGCCTGGCCAACGTTTTCTAATGTCTAGTCCAGCTGGAGAAGTCCAGGAGCCCCAGACCCAAACAGTCCACACCCCCAGCCTCTCTGACACACTCAGTGGGGAGACAATGTGACTCCATGCTTCCTGTTGCAGGGACACCTCACCTCTTCCTCCCTTCGGAGTAGCCCTTGGTACCTCTTGGCAGTTCCTTCTTTGGGGAGAAAGCTATTGGAGGTCGAGAGTAAGGACCTAGTCCTTCTCCAGCCCCAGCTGCTTGGTGCCAGGAGGGTCTCTCCTGATTCCTTAGTTTGAGGGCAGTGTAGGTAACCCCAGCTCACCTCCCTGTCTTCCGTTAGCTGCCTGCAGGGGGCACAGCCGGCCTGTGTCCTACCTCAGTGGAGCCTCGAGTAGAGCCCGGCAGGGAAGAGCCTACCTCTGGAGGGGGGCTCGGGACCCATCGGTACCTGTAGCAGGGGAGGGGTGCCCCCGACTGACCGGGGACTGCTGAAGGGAGACTCCTGGGCACATCCCCACTGCTGCCCAGCACCCAGGCACCACAGCACTGGAGGAATTAACCCAGGAGTTCACCTCCAGCTGCCTTACTCTTGTCTCTCTCAGTAGGTTCAGAACTCAGACAGGGAAAACAAAGTACTAGTTACCGGGACCCTCAACTCCCACCTGGGCCTCCCCTCTCTCTCGTCCAGATGAAATCCCATCCTTCCCAAAGAGCCGCCACCTGCACTGGTCCAATAAGAGTCTTCTGTCCCGAACTCTTTGGGGCCCCAGGGTCCATTCCACCCTTTGACATTCCCCATGTGTGGCCCTGCCGGCCTGTTTCTCTTTCTGTCTTTCCTTCCCTTTTTTTCTTCCTTCTCCAGCATGGATTAAATCTCCCTCCATCCATCCACTCATTCATTCTTCTATCAGTGATTGGGCACCCATTGTAAACAGTCACCACCAGGCTGATGGGGAGGCAGGTACTGCTTTCAACTCCAGCGAGAAGAGGGAGGTTGCCAAGCCCTACACTTTTTGTAAGTTTCAATACCTGACTGGTAAATATCTGTGGCCTAAGTGATGGATTAAAGAAGCTGAACTCAGGGGGCCAAAATGGGAGGATTGATTGAGCCCTGGGCAACATGGTGAGAGCCCCGTCCCTAAAAAATAAAATAAAATAAAAATTAGCTGGGCACAGGGGTGCATGCCTGTAGTCCCACATACTTGGGAGGCTGAGGTGGGAGGATCACTTGAGCCCAGGAAGCTGCAGTGTGCTGTGACTGCACCACTGCACTCCCGTCTGGGCAACAGAGTGAAATCTGTCTCTAAAAAAAATAGAAAGAAATGAAAGAAGCTGAGAAGATGGCCACCTCGAAGGGTGAGTGGCAGTCCTGACTCGGGGGCACTAATGTGCAAGAATGTCCCCTCCACCAAGAATCCGAAGGTCACATAGGAAGGACTGGCCATATGGAGATGCCCCAAGGGCTGCAGCTTAGGGCTCAGGTGGGCCCAGGAGCCTCCAGGTACTGCTGGAGTCACCTGCCTCCTTTCCTGTCACTCATCTGCCGCCCCTGCCCCGTCCTCTCTGCCTTTCTTCCATTGCTTTCATTTTCTTCATGGTATTGAGCATCTAAAGGACTAGCATGGTGTGAAGCCTCAAGAATGCCAGCAGTTTGGGGCATTTTGTAGGTGGGTTAGAAAAAAATCCTCATCTGTTCAAAAGCCAACATTCAGCCCAAAGGTTCTGTGGTCGCCCCAGATGGACACCCAGAGAAGTGGAACAGGACCACCTGACCAGCTCACAGGGAGACCTGCCCGGTCAGAGTCCTCTGAAGTCGTAGCCGCTCCACGGACCACAGGCATGGCGTGGAAGGGCTGTTCATTCAGCGATGCTGCTCTCGGAAGCTCTATGCTTCTGGGGGTAGCTCAACTTCAAAACTTTCAGGAACAAAGAGATAGAGGGAGAGGCTGGGAATGGACCTGGTGAGAGGGAGGCTCCTCTCCTCTGGGTCCCCCAGCCTAGGGGATCCGGGCACACTTCTCTCAGGCCTGCTTCTGGTCTGAGACCTGTGGTGGGTCAGAATCGATCTCCTTCCTGGACCTGGGGTTCCTCTCCTGGAGTCTGGGGAACGAGGTGCTCAGGAGTCCCCTCTGCAGGTTTTTCGAGTAAGGATGGTGGTGGACAGTGAGGGCCCACCTTGCCTGGCAAAGTACTCAGCGGGTCTGCATGCATTTGCTCATGGAACCCCCAGCATGTCTGTGAGGCGGTGCCATGATGACTCAGCCCATTTTCCAGGTGAAGAGTGTGAGGCATGGAGAGGTAAGAACATCACAGACTCTGAGACTACCGTGGAGGCACAGTGACAACAAGGCAGGAAAAGTGACTCTTAGGTCACTCTTTGCTCTCACCAGGACTTTACTATTCCCACCTTCCCTCCTTCCTTCCCCCTCTCCCTCCCATCCACGCTTCCATCCAACATTTATTGAGCATATTACGAGGTTACTGGCCTAGCGCAGTGGCTCGTGGCTCATGCCTGTAATCCCAGCATTTTGGGAGGCTGGGGCTGGTGGATCACCTGAGGTCAGGAGTTTGAGACCAGCCTGGTCAACATGGTGAAACCCCGTCTCTACTAAAAATACAAAAAATAGCCAGGCATGGTGGCAGGTGCCTGTAATCCCAGCTACTTGAGAGGCTGAGGCAGGAAAATTGCTTGAACCCGGGAGGTGGAGGTTGCAGTGAGCTGACATTGCGCCATTACACTCCAGCCTCGGCGACAAGAGCGAGACTCAGTCTCAAAAAAAACAAAACAACAGCAACAACAAAAACCCACATTCTGATCTACGGCTATGGAGCCGACGTTTGGGAGGGAAATACGATAAGAATAACGATGCACATGTGACGAGTCCCGACTGTGCGCTCCATATGCAGCTTCAAAGTGGCAGAGACTTAGAGAGACCCAAGTTTGAGACTTGGTTTTGCCACCTAACTGCTGTGCAGCCTCGGGCAGCTTCCTTAACTTCTCTGACGCTCCCTCATCTATAACCCACCGCCAGGGCCGCTGGGAGGATACCTGGGTTACAGGGGACAGCGACATTTGTGAGGCTCCCTGGAGCGGCTTGATTTCCATAAATCACCGGAACAAATGCACGGCCCCAGCTGCTAGGGACCGGCCAGAGTGCCGCTCTGCCTCGAATCAATAGACTTAATATTTAATAATAATCTGCTGAAAGGCACTTTGGTCAGCTCAATGCATCAGTGCCACACTAATAACAAATTACTTCTTAAATTATTAGCCTCGGTTCCTTTCATGAAGCTCTGGTTAAATTTGTATTGAGGAGGGAGGAGGACGAGCTGGGGCCAGCTGTAGCCTGAGGCCAAGGTGGCCATGCACGGGCTGTGCCCACACACATTTGCTTCCTTCTGTGTGGGTGGCAGTCACAGGTGGGCACAGGGAGCTGGGCAGGGTGCCAAGGCACCAGAGAAGGGAGGGTAGCAAGGGCTGTGGGTGGAACTGATAAACCCCCTGGGTGCAGGGAAGTCCCCCTCTGCTGGGCCCCAGAGAGACCCCACTCAGCTCCTGGTGGGTGGCAGGGGAGCATGCTAGGCACAGACAGAGATGCCCCTCCAAGAATGCCCACCTGTGCAGGAAGCTTCTTATCAAGCCTTTTCTGAATATGTTGCCAGCATGTGGCCTCCCAGGACAGCCTCACTTCTGGGTTACACTTGATCCTGGTCATGGTCACCATCGGTCGTCAAACACCTACTATGTGCTGGGCTTTACATTACACCATTTCCATTAAAAACCCAAACACATCTTTAGGAGGGAGCGACTGCTTTGCCCCATTTTACAGATAGAGATGTCTGAGGTCCAGAGCTTGTACCCAGCAGATCTGGGAGCTACATCCGGGCCAGTGGGGCCCATAAGTGAATGTTTTTAACCTGTAGACAGCAGAAGGCTCACAGAGGAGCAGGCAACGTGGACTCGGGGCCTGCCTGCACGGCGCAAATCCTAGATCTTTCCCTTCCATGTGGTGTGAGCTCAGGTTAAGTTACTTAGGCTTTCTCTGCCTCAAGTTCCTCATCTGTGACAATAATGGTTCCTACCTCGAAGGGTTCTGTCTGGGCTCAGTGAACAGGTACTGTCTGCACGGGGTCAGTGCAAGGCCAGGAGGATGTGTCATGACTGTGTCCAGATCCCCACATGGTGTGCACCAAGAGGACAGACAGCCCCAGCTCACACAAGAGGAGAGATGCAGAGCCAGCCCTGCCATGCAGAGAAGCAGGTGGAGGCATGTCCAATGTTACAGGGAACTTGAGCAAGCCTGCCCCATGCCCATCTCTGCTGCACTCCTCCCTGCCATGAGCCCCTGAGAGCTGGTTCCTCAGCTTATGCTGCCTCTGGTCCTCTTGACCCCAAGAGCTATCCTGGACTTCTGTAGGCTGTCCTGACCTTTCTATGGGCTTTATGGAGGCCCCCTTCATTCTGTATCTACAACAGACCCGTGGGTTGGGCAGGCCTTGGCAGAAACTCCTGGTTAGTTGCTAGGAAGCAGAGGCTGCAAGCAGTGCACTGAATTCCCTGGGTGTCACGACTAGTTACTGGCATGACTAGTTACTGGCATCAACCCTGTGCTAGAGTTTCCACCCTACACAGGGGAACAGAAGGCATGGAACACATTCTGACAGACATTGTCAGCTGCTACAGGGTGGAGCACGGCACAATTATTCTTCATTCACTCACTCACTTCATTCATTCATTCATTTACGTTTGATCTTAGCCAAAAGGCCAAGAAACAGCTCATTCATTCAATAGCTATGTGGTTTTCTAATTCAAATTCTGCCTCTCACTGACTTGGTACAACTTGCCTGGCCTCGGTATTCCCATCTGTCAATAGGGCATGCTACCATCCTTCCTAGGACCAGCCACTGTGAGGGCACATCCCCCAGGCCTCATTTGAAAGCTCCTCACCAAGACCAATGCAGACGCTGACAACAAAAGTCAGATACCAGCCTGACTCAGAGCTGAGGAACCCAGGCTCCTGGAAAGAAGGCCAGATCTCCGGGGCCCTCTAGGAGATCCCTAGTTGTATTTATCTTTAGAAATAATTTTTTTTTTAAACCAAAATATTAGCTGTGGTTATCTTTGAGTGTCTAGCCTTGAAGATATTTTATTTTATTTTATTTTATTTTATTTTATTTTATTTTTTTTGAGACGGTGTCTTGCTCTGTCACCCAGGCTGGAGTGCAGTGGCCGGATCTCAGCTCACTGCAAGCTCCGCCTCCCGGGTTTACGCCATTCTCCTGCCTCAGCCTCCCGAGTAGCTGGGACTACAGGCGCCCGCCACCTCGCCCGGCTAGTTTTTTGTATTTTTTAGTAGAGATGGGGTTTCACGGTGTTAGCCAGGATGGTCTCGATCTCCTGACCTCGTGATCCGCCCATCTCGGCCTCCCAAAGTGCTGGGATTACAGGCTTGAGCCACCGCGCCCGGCCGAAGATATTTTAATTTAAAATTATTCCTGTCTATTCTGAAAGTTCTAAGTTTTCATCCATGAACATGGATTGCTAGTGTCATCACAAAGCTAAGGAAGGCAGTGAAACACTAACTCCCCCAGGCCTTTTTCCTTGAGGGCTAAGCCCTGAGTCTTGACTTCTGTTGTTTTTTTTCATTACCAACAAGGAAAAAGAAATGCGTGGAAAAGCTCAGGAACAAGATCAATCTGCTTTCGTCAATCTAAAGAGAGCAAGCTCTTTCTTCCCAAGGCAGCGATGGTGTGGGGAGACAGACGAGCCACAGGGACCCTTGTCTGGGCTGTGGGATTCTTGGTCCCACTGGTGTGGCAGTGGCCATGGGCTTCCTAACCCCAGGGCTCCGTCCCTAGTGGCTCAGGCTCCCTTTCTAGGCTCCTGCCAGCTGCACCCTCCAAACCTTCCCCAGCTGCTCGGAGCCACCTCTAGAGCATCAGTGCTGCTGTTTGTCCCAATCTCTGGCAGGTTTCAGAAAGAGAAAGGATTGGGGTGGAGGCTGGGAGAGAACAGACAGGCACAGGCTGAAGGTGTGAGGTCTGAGAACCACAGCCACTCATGGGGGGTCCCAAGTGAAGAGCCTTTTCCCCTTAACTGGTTGGGGGCATGAAACTAGACCTGGGCTTTCAGCTCCCTATCTCCAGGTAGAGACAGCTTTTAGTGACTTCCAAGAGGAAGTGCCTGGGCTGTGCCCGATGAGCATTCTGGCCTCTTATGCTCAAGACACAGGGCCCCAGGTCAGCTGCGCTGTGTTTCCCTGCTATCTCCCTGGCCCTGCCCCATCCAACGCTTCTGCAGGGCCAGGCCCCAGGCTCTGTGCTATACTCTTGCCTCTGGTCTCAGCTCCCTTTCGGCCTTCCTGTCTCAGGAGCGAGTTTAGACGTCTCAAAGTCCCAAGCTGCCTGTATTTTGAGGCCAGAGGTTGACCTGGCGCTGCTTGTCTTCCAGCTTTCCCTTTCCAGCCCAGGGATGGCTTTCCAGGGGTGGACTGTCTGGGAGATAATGGCTGTAGGAGGCTGGGACCAGCATGATGTCATGGTGAAGAGCTTGTGGGGATTCAGATCCTCGTCTGTCACTCAGTGGCAGTTTAGGTCACCTTCCGGAGCCTTAGTTTCCTTCTCTGGAAACAGTCATTCCTTCCTGGGGTTAGGGTGTGAGTCAAACAAGATCATCAGATATAAAGCTCCCCATGGTGGCTACATTCAGTGGTGGCTTTGAGTTTCTCAGGCTGCACAGTCAGGTAGGCCTGGGTACCTTACTCCTCACAGGGGAGAGGAGCAGCCGCTGGCCCGGGGCAGGAAGAGGCAGGCCTGCATGCCCCGGTGACAGCCGTGGGGGTGGAGAGACCATCTTAGCACTCAAAGTCCCTGTTGGAAAGGTTTTCTTGGAAACACAGGCCCCAGCAGCTGGGCAAGGAAGAAAGTAGCTTAATGCCCAGAGACACAAACAGTGAACTCTTCAGACACCGCTCCTGGGGTGGCCAGCCTGGCTGGAGGGCTGGTCACCCAGCCCCATCTGGTAACAGAGAGCCAGGGCCTCCTCATGTCATCCTGGCCCTCTGGGCTGGCCCTGGCCTGGCCTTGGAGGCCCTGAGGGTGTCCAGAGGGCTCACTGTCAGAACCCAGGCTGGTGTTCTCCAAGTGAGCAGCTGGCCTCGCCCCTCGGCCAGGCCAGGAGGAACATGCCCTTCTCTGCCATGAATCACCGCACACTCATGCTTTGTCCCGCCTTTGTCCCTAACCCTCGGATTTCTGTCCAGGACTCCTCTGCCTTCCAGTGGCTCTTGCTGCTTCGTTCTGAACCCCCACAAGGCCAGCTCACAGCTGTGGTCTGCGTGCAGTATCCACGGCCTGGACAGACCTCAGGAATCCAGGCCTCGGCCTCTTCCACTGCAGGGGAGGCCCATGGCCAGCCTCTGTCCAGTTCATGCAGACTGTGGGGTCGGGGGCAGGGGTGTGCAGTGGCCACGGGCTCAGGAAGGAGAAGCAGAGGTGGGCCTGGGGCTTTGGTGCAGTAGGAGTGGAGTGGGGGAACTCAGGGAGATGCAGTAGGTTCAGACTGGAACTCCAGCCTCCAGGGCCCCTGGAGCCCCTGGGACAGGGCAGGCGGGGTGGGGAAGGGCCATCTCTCTTTCTTCTCAGCCCTGGAAACCTCTTCCCTGTGCTTCTGTCCTGCTTGTCCTTCTCCTTCAGTTTGCAGTGACAATGTCTCCTCCCTGGGAAGCCTTTCCCTAGGCATCTTGCCTTTCTTTAAAATGTTGATAGAGTGTTTATCATGGATTTTTTTGCATTAATCTTGATTTTCAAAAATATTCTATTAAAATATATTATTTGGCTTAACGATTTTTTTTGTACCACCTTGAATTTGTACCCCACGCCAGTGCCTCACTCTGGTCCTGGCCCTGCTAGGCTTCCCAGGTCTGGGTGGGCGCTCCCACAGGCCTTGGGTCTGTGGGATCAGGGGACCCACACTGTCTTGCCTGCCTCCCTCTTCAGACCGTGAGCAGCTGCCTGCCAGGCCCTAGTGGATGCTCGTGGAGGGAGTGCCCACTGGTCAGGGCTGCCCACCCTTGGCTGTGACCTGAGATGGAGGAGCAGGGTGGGGGGCGGTTTCACAGATATTCAGATGAGGATGAAATCACCCCGTATCTCTTGATACCTGCAATCATCTTCCCAGCTGGGATTGTTCTGGCGAAAATGAGCCTCCCTCTCCTCCCTGGAGCTGGCCTGTTGATGCTCAGAGCCATTATGAAGAAAACCATCAACTCGGCAACTCTCCAATTCTGTGAGCCTCTGCCTGAGGCCACATTGATAATAATATTATTGAAGAGATTTGCATATAAAGAAATTGTTCCCTTGATTAAAAAAAAACAACATGAGAACATCAATAGCATATCATCCTGTGGATGTGGAGAGAGGGGGCAGCCTGAGCCTTTGCAGAAGGTTCCAGAGTCAGGGCTGGAGCTGGGATGGGTGAGGGGGCTTGTCCTCTGCCTGCTGTGGGCCAGAGGCTCTAATGGTATGTGTGTGTGTGGGGTGATTTGGGGACCTGAGGACCACCGCGCTGCTCCCACCCTCCTGCAGGGCAGCCTGGAGAAAGGTGGGTGCTGGGGGCTGTCTGGGATACACATTTCATGGAAAAGGAAAATGGTAGAGCACAGCAACTCCTGGAGCCACAGCTAGCCCTGGCCAGCCCCCTGGAGAGAGGACGCAAGTCTCATGCAGTGCAACAGGGGCCAATGTGGGGGCAGGTGGAGTTTGGGTGTTAGATTGCATTTCTCAAGGGCAGGTCTGCAGCCCTTGATTTCTGTACTACAGGGTGCAGGGCTTGCTGAATGAATGAATGAATGAATGAATGAATGAATGAATGGCTATGTGAATGTGTGAATGGCCCACGCTGGTTTGTCAGGGTTCCTTTTCCCGACCTTGCTGGGAACATGGCATAGGACAGAAGGCTCAGCCAAGGAGAGAGGAATCAGTGGGGTAGAAGACAGGATTGCGAGTGAAAAACCTGAGGGCGAAGCTGTGGACCCCTTACCTACTGGGCCCTCCAGGATCCTGTGAGAGGCAGGATGTGAATGAAAAGCAGTCCTGGGTATGGTATGAACTGGTGGGTCCCAAAGTTTCTGATTTTAGGGGCAGCAAAGTTTAACAAATGAGGGAACTGCTTTCGGCAAGTTAGGAATAGCAGGAAATTATCTCAGCTTGATAAAAAGCATCTACAAAAACCCTCTGGCTCACATCAATTTCATGGTGGAAGACTGAGTGCTCTTCCCCAGATGAGGAATGGGGCAAGGATGTCTGCTCCCACCGCCCTCACCCAACACAGTACAGGAAGTTCTGTGGCAGTAAAGCAGGAGAAAGAAGTAAAAGGCAGACAGGCGCAGTGGCTCACGGCTGTAATCTCAGCACTTCGGGAGGCTGAGGTGGGCGGATCACGAGGTCAGGAAATCGAGATCATCCTGGCTGATATGGTGAAACCCCGTCTCTACTAAAAATACAAAAAATTAGCTGGGCGTGGTGGCGGGCGCCTGTAGTCCCAGCTACTTGGGAGGCTGAGGCAGGAGAATGGCGTGAACCCGGGAGGCGGAGCTTGCAGTGAGCCGAGATTCCGCCACCGCACTCCAGCCCGTGAAAGAGCGAGACTCTCTCAAAAAAAAAAAAAAAAAAGTAAAAGGCATACTGATTGGACAGGAAGAAATACAACTGTCTGTACAGATGACATGACTGCCTAAATAGAAAATTCCAAGAAATCTACAAAAAAAATCTAGAACTAATTAGTGAGTTCAGTAAAAATGGAGGATACAAGATCAACACAGAAAAATCGACTGCATTTCTATACGTTCATCGTAAATATGTGATCATCATAATCACAAACACAATACCACAACAATAGCGCCAAAGAAAATGAAATTCTTTTTTTTTTTTTTTTTTTTTTTTGAGACAGAGTCTCACTCTGTCACCCAGGCTGGAGTGCAGTGGCGCGATCTCGGCTCACTGCAACCTCTGCCCCAGGTTTAAGCAATTCTCCTGCCTCAGCCTCCCGAGTACTTGGGACTACAGGCGTGCAACACCATGCCTCGCTAATTTTTGTATTATTAGTGGAGACAGGTTTTACCATATTGGCCAGGCTGGTCTCAAATTCCTGACCTTGTGATCTGCCCACCTTGGTCTCCCAAAGTGCTGGGATTACAGGTGTGAGCCACCGCACCCGGCCAAGAAAATGAAATTCTTAAGCATACACTTCACAGAACGCATACAGAATTTATATACTGAAAATGACAACATGCTGATAGATGAAAATCAAAGACCTAGTACATGAAGAGACATACACGTTGTTCATGGATTGGAAGACCCAACCTAGTGAAGATGTCAGTTCTCTTCAGATTTATGTATAGGTTTAACACAATTCCTATCAAAACTGCAGCAATATTTCTGATAGTCATGGACAATGTATCCTATAATTTATATGGAAAGGCGCAGGGCTTAGAATAGATAATAAGAATAGAATAGCTAAAACAGGCTTGACAAAGAAGAATAAATAAAGAACTCACTCTACCTGATACTGAGGATTAATATAGAGTTATAGCAATCAAGTCAGTGTGATGTCAGAGGAGAGACAGATGTATATTAATATATCAACAGGGCCAGGCGTGGTGGCTCACGCCTGTAATCCCAGAACTTTGTGAAACCAAGGCAGGTGAATTACCTGAGATCAGGAGTTTGAGACCAGCCTGGCCAACATAGTGAAACCCTGTCTCTACCAAAAATACAAAAATTAGCTGAGTGTGGTGGTGCATGCCTGTAATTCTAGCTACTCAGGAGGCTGAGGCAGGAGAGTTACTTGAATCCAGGAGGCGGAGGTTGCACTGAGCCGAGATTGCACCACCGCACTCCAGCCTGGGCAACAAGAGTGAAGCTCCTGTCTCAAAAAAAAAAAAAAAAAAAAAAAAAAAAGAGATCAACAGAACAGAATATAGAACCCAGAAACAGCCCCCACAAACATACTCAACTTATTTTTGACAAACACAAAAAACCAAACCCCGGAAACAAAAGGAACCTCGACCTAAACCTTACAACTTAAACAAAAGTGAACTAAGAATGAATGATGGACTTAAATGTAAAATTATAAAACTTGTAGAAAAACATAAGAGAAAGTATTTGGGATCTAGGGCTGGGCAATGTAGTCCTAAAAACATGGTCCATAAATGGAAAAATGTTAAAACTGGACCTCATCAACATTAAAAACTTGTTCTACAAAAGCTCATTTGGAGAAGATGAAAAAGCAAGCTACAGACTGGGAGAAAATATTTGCAAATCACATAGTCAGCAAAGGACTCGTACTGAGAATGCAATAACAAACTCTCGAAATTCAACAGTAAAAACAATCAAGCAATTCCATTAGAAAATGGGCAAAAGACACATAGAGATATCTCAGCAATGATAAACAGATGGCATGGAAGCACCTGAACGATGCTTAACATCATTAGCCTTAAAGAAATGGACTTAGGCCAGGCGCGGTGGCTCACGCCTGTAATCCCAGCACTTTGGGAGGCCAAGACGGGTGGATCAGGAGATCAGGGGATTGAGACCATCCTGGCTAACACGGTGAAACCCCGTCTCTACTAAAAATACAAAAAATTAGCCAGATGTGGTTGTGGGCGCCTGTAGTCCCAGCTACTCGGGAGGCTGAGGCAGGAGAATGGCGTGAACCCGGGAGGCGGAGCTTGCAGTGAGCCGAGATCGCGCCACTGCACTCCAGCCTGGGCGACAGAGCAAGACTCCGTCTCAAAAAAAAAAAAAAAAAAAAAAAAAAAGAACAAAGAAATTGACTTAAAGAAATGTAAGTCAAAACCATAATGAGACATTACTACATACCTATCAAAATGTCTCAAATAAAAAACAGTGACAACATCAAATGCTGGTGAGGCTGTGAAAAACCTGGATCCGTCATACCCTGTTAGTGGGGATGTAAGATGGTACAGTTGTTTTGGCACACAGTTTGGCAGTTTGGCAGTTTCTCCTAAAACTACATTTGCAGCTACCACAGGACCCAGCAGTTGCACTCTTGGGCATTTATCCCAGAAGTTCACAAAACAACGTGCACGTGATGTTCACAGCAGCTTCATCTGTCATTGTCAAAAAATGGAAACATCCGGATGTTCTTCAATGAGTGAATGGTTCAAACAATAGTGGTTCATCCATACCATGGAATAACTGCTCAGAAATAAAAAGGAAGGGACTGTGGACTGAGCGCAGCGGCTCACGCCTGTAATCCCAGCACTTTGGGAGCCAGAGGTAGGTGGATCACGAGGTCAGGAGTTCAAGACCAGCCTGGCCAACATGGTGAAACTCCGTCTCTACTAAAAATTCAAAAATTAGCTGGGCATGGTGGCGGGTGCCTATAATCCTAGCTACTCAGGAGGCTGAGGCAGGAGAGTTGCAGAAGGAAAGAAGGAAAGAAAGGAAGGAAGGAACTGTGGACATGCAACGATGGTGGATACACAAACCTACATGTATAATAAATTGTAGAGAACTAAACACACACACACACACACATACAAATGCAAGTAAAAATGGGGAAAACAATGGAATGAGACTGGTGGGTTGTGTCAACATTCTGGCTGTGATACTTATGCCGAAATTTTGCAAAATGTTACCACTGGGGAAAACTGGGTAAGGAGTACTTGGGATCTCTCTGTGTTATTTCTTACAACTGCATATGAGCCTACAATTATCTCACTAAAAATTTCAATTAAAAATGGGGGTGCTGATGGGGTGCCGTCTTTTAATTTTGCCGAATAAGTCATTAAGAAACAATCACCCCATCTACCATCACCATGCTTCCATAAAAGAGAGGACATTTTAAAGTGTAATAAAAGGGGGAAAGTCACCATCTCAGAATAGAGGACAGTCCTTTGAAAATGAACATTTAGCTTAGGAAAAGCCCACTACATTTTGTTTATTTTCCTTATTTCCCTATGGACTGATAAGAGCTTCATCACAAACAATACAGGATTGAAGACAAATATTTGGGAACCACTAATACAAGTGCTGGCTAGTTAAATATTATTATGAGGAAGGTGGGGCTTGTGTGTGCATGTGTGTGTTTGTGTGTGTCTGTCTGTCTGGAGGGGATTTTGCAGTGTCTGGCCATGCTGAGGAAGGCTGGTCTGGAAGGTTCTATGGATACCTGGGGAATGAGGTGCCAGGGCCTTTCTTGGACTGAAAGAAGCCAGTACCAACATCCCCCTCACACATTCCACAGCAAGATGCAGGAGGTTGCGTGGCTCTTTAGGTCCTCGGCGTAGGAGCCTGGGGTAGCTGGTACTGCTGAGAGAAGGTTCCCCACCGCCCAACTCTGCAGCCAGTGCTCCCCAGCTGGGTGCCCAGAAGGGGCCCCTGCTCCCCTCTAAGGCAGCCACCCGAGCAAGGCGGGCAGATCATGGGTGCCCATGTGCTCTTCCCTCTCTGCGGGAGAGATGCTCCCATTCAGTGAGACCCCTCCCGTGGGGATCCATGTCTGCCCGTGGCACTCGTGATGGATGGGCTCATGAGACTGGAACCCAAGGCTATACGCTGCTGGCCCCACCTCCCTACCAAGAAGCTTGTACTCAGCACTTTGGAGAGGGGCCACACATCAAATAACTCTCAGCCCCAAGTTATTCCATTTGGCCAGGAATGAGATTTCCTAGCCAGCTCCAGGCACCACTGTAGCAGAACTTTGCTGAGGAGAGTCCCCAGGAGCAGAGGCCACTGGCGGCCTACATCTGCTCAAAGTGCACTGATGGGCACCCACCCCATATCCCCCACCAGACACTCTTTGAATGTGGGTCATGACTTTGCCGGAACTTTCCTTGAGTGGACTGTTGTGTAGTCAAGGGGTGGGGCTAGCATGTCACTGTCCTTGGGTGGAATGAGAGGCATGCAGAAGGAGGGTGGTAGGGACTGAGGAGTCCTTCGCCAGCGTGGGGCCTGCTTCCTGTGGTCCTGTATAACACAGCCATCCTGGCGGGAGCTGAGGGGATTATTGCCTTTGGACCTTTGGTCCAGAGTCCATGCCCCAAAGCTGGAGCTGAGTATGCTCCCTAAACACAAATGTATTCCTTCCTCCAAGCAAGTGGCCATTCAATTCATTCATTCATTCATTCATTCATTCATTCACTCATTCACTCAGCATCTACTACATGGGAGATCTATTGGAGCAGAGGTTCTGAGCTCAGAATCTGCTTGACTTCAAATCCCAGCTCCACCACTGACTAGCGGTTAGGCAAGTCACTTAACCTCACAGTGCCTCAGTCTCCTGATCTGTAAAATAGAGATAACAGTAGCGCCTACCTCCTAGGGTGCTTTTGAAAATTACATGATTGAATACACACAAAGAATTTAACAGCGCATGACAAGTAATCCTCCACGAAGGTTAAAAACAACCAAATATACCCCTGCATTAAACTCTGGGATACAGAGAAGACAAGACATCATCCTGGCTCTAAAGAACTTTACAGTCAATTATCATCCAATAACGGCAGAGGATGCAGTAGGTTCCAGAACGTCAGTGTGGGGAGATATTCAAAAGGCTGATTTCCAGGTTCCACCTAGGGAAGTTCTGATCCCGTAGGACCATGGTAGGCCCCAGGACACTGCATGTTTAATAAACTCTTGAGTGCTTCTGGTATGGTGGTCCATAGACCCCACAGGAGCCTGGGAGAGGTGGGCTCCAGAGCCTCACCAGAGCAGACTCTCATCTGGTTTTTAGGCAGGAGGAGGAGGAGGAGAAGGAAGGGGCAGGGAGGAGGTCCTCCCCTGGGGACCCAGGCCATCCCAAGGTACTGGGGCTGGCAGGCCTGCAGCCATCACAGGCCATTTTTTCGGGGGCACAGGAGGAGAAGGAGGGGGCAGGGAGGAGGTGGGAGGAGGGAGAAGGAAGAGGGGGAGGTGGGGGAGGAGGAGGAGCAGGGGGGAAGGAGGGAGGAGGAGTGGGGGGGAGGGAGGGAGGGAGGAGGAGGAGGAGGAGCAGGGGGAGGGAGGGAGGAGGAGGAGGAGGTCAGCAATCTAGGCAGGGCAGCTGAGGCCAGACAGGCGGCCAGGTGCTGGATGCCACAGGGTGGGTTCTTCAAGTGCAAAGCCCTGGAGATGAGTTGGGGGGCTGGTGGGTTGGTGGGGAGTTTTTTTTTGCTGAAGACTTCTGGGTAGGGGAATGGCATGGAGTGAGGTGTTTCAGAAGCTACCGTTCTGATGGTGCTGTGGACTGTGGGCCAGCACAGGACAACTGATGTCCCCGAGACGAGTAGGGAGATGAAGGCAACAGTCAAAGAGAGAGGTGAGGAAGCCCCGGGAGGGTGCTGGCTGTGCAGATAGAGGGGCAGGGAGGGACCACTGGGGAACATGTAGGAGTAGAACTGACCAGCTTTGAGTCATCTGGATGTAGGGGTGACCAGATAGATGGTGGCACCTGTCAGGGAGAGAAGGAGCCCCTGAGGAGGAGCAGGGGACAAAGGATTAGCCCAGCATCACCTCTACCGAGGGAGGGGGTATGTCTGTACACAGCCGTGTACACGGCCTGAAGCTCAGGGCTGGCTCTAGGCTGAATTTCAGGATTTGGCATCATTGGCCCGGGCAATGAGAGTGGCAGAGGTGGCTCAGGGAGGAGAAGTTAAGTGAGATGGGGCCAGGGAAGGTCCCTGGCTGAGGAACACTGGAGGAAGAACCACAAAGCCTGGCAGAAGGCCTGCCTCCAGCTCCAAGGCTCCCTGGACGCCTCCACAGGGATCCTGGGCTTCCCCCTCCACACCAGGCTCCAGGCGTGCAGAGCTCCTTCTGCCAAGACAGCCTGAGCAGTGGCCATGCCGGGGAGCCACCTGTGGAGCTCCCATGAGCAGAAGCTGCCCTTCTCCAGGTCTAGCTAAGATTTCCTCCATGCCCCCACCTCTCCCGGCCCCTGGCCACCTGCCGAAGCCTCAAGGAGACAGGTGAGGGCTGTCCCCAAACTCCTCCTCAGTGGCAGAGAGCTCCGTGCCAGCCGGCATCAGGGCACCTCCGGCATCTCACCTTGTAAATGAGCTTTTGATGATTTGAAAAGACTTCTAATTAGAGCACCTGTTTATGATCTCAACTTTAATTGCATATTAACATTTTTTCTTCCTTTTCCCATTTCATCTGGAGTGGGCTGTCTGGTGGATGGGGCAGGGAGGAAAGCCAGGAGGTTTCCTTGAGAACTGCCTTCCTCTCCCCAGGAGGGCTCTGCTCCTGGCACAGGGCCGGGGACCTCCTCCCCTGGGGACCCAGGCCATCTGCAGCCATCACAGGCCATTTTTTCAGGAGCACTCAAAGAGGGTATGGCCAAGTTTGACCTCGGAAGGGAGATGAATATGCACCAGGCTCCCTCTGCCCATGCGATGGATGTGTGACTTCTCCTTTTTGTTCTGACATTGGCTTCTAGAGAGAGGGAGGCAGTGAGTGAGGGGCACCTTCCCTTCCAGGAGGAGTCAGCTAAGTGGAGATGTAAGACACGCCATTCTCCCTGCACCAGGCCAGCCCGACCCTTCTCATGGAACCAGCACTGGGTGGGCACAGGTCCATTTCTCCTGAGGGCAGGGTGGGCGGCCCAGGCTCCTGGACCCCCAGGCTGCCTGACCACATGCTCTGTCCATCAGCTGTCTTCATGGAGGGATGGTGCCTCTCCCACAGGCACCTGCCCCGTGGGGGACTTCAGGGGCTCTGCAATCAGCCTTCACCTAAATGGACCCTTCTATTCTTGCACCTGATCACAGAGTGGAGACACTGACCTTGGGGCTGTCACTGGGCTCTTGGTGAAGCTGACGTGGATGGGGGTCAGGCTCAGGATGGAGAGGCCAGTGGAGGGAGCAGAAGAGTCATATTAGGGATGGAAACCATAGGAAGGCTTGACCTCTGGAGACACCCCACCGCACCTCTGGGAGGGGCTTCTAGAAGTCTGGGAATCCAACTGCCAGCTTCGTTTTACCAGGTAGTTTTTCAAATTGTGTAAGACAGACAGTCTCCAAGCAGCCTGAGAGTTGCTGATAGGACCTATATCCTTGACATGTGCTTGCTAAATATAACCTGACTCTGGGATCACGGTCGCATCCACTTCTCACATCCAGCTCTGGCAGACACCACTTAGCTACTCAAATGTCCTCTTGTCCCCCAGTGGGAGAAGCTTTTCTGAGCCCTTGGCCCTCTTATCTAGGCTGGAAAATCAAGAGTTTCTGATGGTTCAGTCAATTGCCCAGATTAAGCAAGGGGCTTAACCCTGGGCTCTCAGAGCCAGGTGCAGGGGTCCTCCAGGCCTCCTGGGGGATCACCATCCCCCATGGCAGGACTTCTCTTTAAGGGACCTTGGCTCAAACCTCTGCCTGGACATCCCCTGGGGATGTACTCTGAAAGTACACCGCCAGGACTGAATGGATACCATATTCTCTCCCTGATGGGGGATGCCCAGACATGGTAGACAGAGGATGTGTGGGTTGCTCTAAGCGTCTCTGACCTCGAAGATTTGAAGATAAACCCCAGCTATCAGCCCCTGCTCAACTGCAGTCACCCACCCAGGAATTTCCCCAACCCCTTCTTGAGACTTCATATCTGTTTCACTTCTTCCTTCCTTTAGAATCATAACATTAAAGAGATGATATAGACCAAAGCGCTTTGTGAATGGAGAGTTAGCAGCAACTACTCAGAAAAGGAGCTAATACTTAGTAGAACCTACTAAATGCCAGGCTCTGTGCCAGGTCCTGCAATCCTCACCATTACTCAGAACAGGATTCGTTTACCCATTTCACAGGTCGGGGAACAGCTTTAGGGAAATTAAAGCCCTTGGCCCAGGTTGCAAATAGAAGTGGAGAACCTGTGACGTTCCCCCATGAAACAACGATCCCATCTCTAGAGATTTATACCAAGGGTATAACCAGACCGACATGAAAAGGAGACTTAGAAGGATCCTGGTTATTAATGATGAGTAATCAGGAATAATCCAAACATCCCACGCTCACAGACTGGCTAGATAAGTGATGGAGTATTTGGAGAATGTAACGTGGCCACGAGAAAGGATTATGCGGATCTTTGTCCATCAGCTTGAAAAGATGCTCATACCAGCGAAAAAAGCAGACTACAAGATAGAAGTGGCTAATATCTACCTAGAAAGAGCTCAGAAATTCAGACACTAAAATCTGAAGAGTTACTATCTTTGGATAGTGGGATTTCACACGATTTTTATTACTGTTCTACCTTTTTTAATGATTAGATTTTTGAACATGGGCATGGATTATTTTCATAATGATAAATAACAATAGAGCTACGCCCATTTTACAAACAAGAGCCCTGTAAGGATCTCCCGCGTGACTCCCTTTGCTGGCAGACAGAGCTTCCTTCCATTTGTCTAAAATTATGAAACATTTCTTCCGAGTGAGATCCTTCCTCTGGCCTGTGGGGAGTGGGGAACAGATCTGTGACATTCTGCTCACCCTCTGTGGTCCCTCGTGGGTGGGACTGCCTGAGTCCCTTCCTCCTTTCTGTGTGGGTTTTACAGGACAGTTCCCTAGTATTCCTCCTGTCTTGGGGTGGGGGAAAGAAGAGCATGAAATCCTGAAAGGTCTAAGCAGGAATGAACCTCAAGGAGCCATCTGGTCTATGCTGGGCCTCTTTCTTAGCTGTTCCCACTGTCAGCCCAGCCATCCAAAGCGCCCAGCTCTGAAGAGGCTTCTCCCAGCCAGCAGAAGGGTGTGTGCGCACTGGCTCTGGCCGGCAAGTTCCCTGGCTGCCTCAGCTGCCCCCCATGGCCCCTGTATCCTCCCAGCCTCCAATTCCACAGTGTGACTCCAACAGGAGGCTTCGGGACAGCAGAACAATTTAATTCCTATTACAGTATAAAAATTAATAACATTAAAATGTCATGATCATCCCACACTAATTAAGCATCTAATGAATAATTAGCTGTGGACACATCTGACATTTTGGTCATTAATTTGAGCAAGTGTTTTAAGTTCTAAACAAAACCCCTCTCTGGTGGAGCCTGCGACTGTGTGTTAAGTGGTGGAGACTTACAAAGTCAGTGCACGTTCCCCAGCCGGCTGGGAGGCTTGCTGATGGAGGTGGGAATTGGGCAGGTTCTGCTGTCCTGGCAGGGGCCCATCCAGAAAGGCTGATGCAGAGCCCACCTTCTCTAGCTTGGGAGGATGTGACGCAGGGCGAGGGCAGATGCAAAGACTCAGGGGACATCAGCCCCTGAGCCCTGGGGATAAGAGCCACCAGGTTCCACAATCCCTTTGCATTGGCTGTTCCCACTCAGAGGCTGAAATCAGACAAACTGGGCCTGTTTGGGACCCGTGTCCCCCTGACCTGTTGCACCATGGGTCTGTGTGCTGCACCATGGGTCTGTGTGCTGCACCATGGGTCTGTGAAATCACTCAAGGAAGGAAAAGAGCCGTGGAGTCTTAGCAGATGAGTGGATCCTAGGAAAAAGTGAAACCAGGTCTGTCTGGGTCTCACGAGGGGTCAGCTTAGCAGGGGATGAAGGAAGGGAACTTGGGGGCCTGGTGGAGCCTGGACTCTGCATTTGCTCACTGCTGCCTCTCACTCTGAGATGAGCTGCCGGGGGGTGGAATGGGATGCAGGGAGAAGTCACCCTGGCTAAGAGGCAGCTCCAAATCCCATCAAGAGCCCTGGCCCAGGTTTAAACTCAGCTGTGCCCATCCCCGGCTGTACGACCACCCCTGACTGGGCCGTGTGGTGGGCGTTGGGCTGTGAGCTAAGTACTTACATACATAAGCCCATGAGAAAATCGGGCACCGAGAGGTTGAACGACTCACCTAAAGTCACATACAGAGGCAGAACCCGGACAGGAATCGGGCGTTTTCATGCCATAGTCCGGAACTTAGGCAATGCTCCTTAAGGCCTCTTTCTTCCTGATGTCTCAGGAACCCTCCCAAGGTCACAAGAGCAGGAAGTTGCCAGAGCCACATAAGCTCTGCTGGTGAGTGACATGAACAAGGGGGCACCTGGGATGATCCCAGGTGGAGGGAGCCTGGGAGGACCAGCCTGACGGCCCCAGGTGGAGGGAGCCTGGGAGGACCAGCCTGACGGCCCCAGGTGGAGGGAGGCCAGGAGGACCAGCCTGACGGCCCCAGGGGGAGGGAGGCCGGGAGGACCACCTGGCTTTCAAAGGGGAGTAGGAGGAATAGACATTTGCTCTTTAGGTTCTTCCTCTGGGACTGTTTTGAAGCTCAGCTGCACCCCAAGCAGGTGCTCTGCATCGAATGATGGGGGTGGCGGGGGGTGGGCCTCTTGGGCCTCAAATGGAACATCCTCAGGCACTCCAGGCCCCACAGTGCCAGGTGGACGTCTGCACCAGGCTGCTCATGCCCCTTGGCCCTTGGCTGGTTGCCCAGAAGCACCCTGCCACAGCTCTCTCCCCTTGGGACCTTACCCTATAGTCTGGGCACAAGGCTCTCCCTGCTTGCATTTCCCAAATGAGTCGTTTCTATGCAAAAGAATCTCTCTTTTTTCCTTAGGACAAATCTCATCTGTCCTTCAAAGTCTTTCCAGGAGGCCACCTCCAGCCCCTTCCCAGCCCCTGGTGCTCCCTCTGACACATCTCCAAGTGCTCCGTGGTGCCACACCACATCATAGGTGCTCAAGGAATGCTAATTCAATGCAGGACGAGTCCGTGGCCTTCCCCACTCATGCCCTTCCCTTCTGGAGCACCTGGCTCCTGAGCAGAGAGACTCTGGCCGAGGCACTGCCTGTCTGCCCTGCGTTTGGGCAACTGCTGTTTGCTTGTTTCCTTTGGGGTGGGGTCTGGCTAGGAAGGGCTGGAAGTCTAAGGAGAATCCTCCTCTCTCCTCCTTGTCCTAGGGAGCTGGAAGGGGCTCCGAGGCATGGAGATCTGAGCCAGATGTGAGGGACTCTTCCCTCTCTGGGGAGAAGTCCTTCCTTGGATGTTGTCATAGGTTGATTTACATCCCCCAAATTCATTTGTTGAAGTCACCAGTACCCCAGAATATGACCTTACTTGAAAAAGGCTCATTGCTGATACAATTCGCGGAGATAAAGTCATTGGAGTAGGGTGGGCCCTGATCCAGTGTAACTGGTGTTTTTTGTTTGTTTGTTTGTGTTTTTCTTTTGTTTGTTTTTTTGAGATGGAGTGTCACTCTTGTCACCCAGGCTGGAGTGCAATGGCGCAATCTTGGCTCACTGCAACCTCCACCTCCCGGGTTCAAGTGATTCTCCTGCCTCGGCCTCCTGAGTAGCTAGGATTACAGGCATGTGCCACCACGCCCGGCTAATTTTAGTAGAGATGGGGTTTCTCCATGTTGGTCATGCTGGTCTCTATCTCCTGATCTCAGACGATCCTCCCACCTTGGCCTCCCAAAGTGCTGGGACTACAGGTGAGCCACCACGCCCAGCCTGTAACTGGTGTTTTGGTAAGAAAAAGCCATGGACACAGGAAGACGGTCATGTGAACACGAAGGCAGGGGTCACAGTGATCCTTCTACAGCCAAGGAATTACAGTGAACACTGGAAGTCAGGGGAGAGGGCCAGGACACTCTCTCCCTCCCAGCCTTGAAAGGAACCAACCCCTTGATCTTAGACTCTCGCCTCCAGAGCTGAGAGGCGGTAGATTCTGTTGTTTAAGCTGCCCGGTCTACGCTGCTTTGCATGGCAGCCCCGGGAAACTCACACTGATGTCCACAGGCCTCTCCAAGCTGAAATTCCAAGGTGGCTCTCGTGACCCCACCCAGCTGCCACTACGACGGCAAGACCCCAGGTCAGCCGGGAAGCTTCTTTCTCTCCCACATCCTAGCAGCTGGCAGGCCGGCGGCTTCACCTCTAAATCTGCCAGAATCGGCTGTTTCTCACCACTCCACAGCTCTACCCTGGAGGTCCCCATCACCTCCCACCTGGGTCGTCAAAAGCACCTCCCTGGTCTCCCCTTTTCCCCTATGGTGTCCCTGCAGTGAAGGGGGCATGGGGTGGAGTTGGGATGGGAAGTCAGCAACTGTCACTCAAACCCACCAGGCTCCTGCCTCACTCAGTGGGAAGCCAAGCCTTTCCAGCAGCTCAAGGGACCCCTGCCATCTTCCCTTCTGGCACTTTCTAGTACCTTCTCTCCTGCCATTTTGCAGCCTCTGCTCACTTCCACAAAGAGGCCTCTGCCCTCTCTGACTGTCCCCTTGCCCTGGACGCCCTGTCCTGGCATTCTCCTGGCTCCCTCCCTCCCAGCCTCCAAGCCATGGCTCACAGGAGACACCTTCTCAGGGGCTTGCCCTACCGGCTTTGGGAGGATGTGCTTCTGTTCAGCAGCTAGTACTGCTTCCTTCTCCACCCTCTATGCCACGGATGCTGGGCTTTGCTGTGTAACTTGCTCTGGCCAGCGTGATGGGAGTGGATAGGACTCCCCTGTATCTGAGCAGCAGCTTGCATGGCCAACGGCCCTCTCACCTTCTGCTCTCAGAAAACCAAGCCCCAGTCTAGGTGAGACCCCTGGAACAGACTTGAGGCCACCACTCAGCCTGGGCACAGCCACTGCAGCTGCCTACAGTCAAATACATATGCGCCCTGTCAGTCACCGAGATTCCCAGGCTGTTTGTTACATAGCAGTGCTGCCGCAAACCTGAGTAATTTGCTATCCCTGCCCCACCATTGGAAATTGCATCTTGTCCTCCCTCCAGGACCACCCCAATCTCCCCTGTACAGGCCTGGTCTGGCTCTATTGTTTCTTTCCCACAGCACTGATAACCTTCCACATGTTCCTTAACTGACGATTCTGTCCATCGTTTGGGGCCATCTGCCTGCCCTGATGCAAGGTTCTCTGCTTTATCTTTGGCATATTCCAGACACCCAGAACAGTGATTGACACAGAGCAGGTGCTCAGTAAACATTTCTGAATAAATGAATGAAAGAACGAATGAATGAAAGCACTTTCATGGGCTGACAGCTTGTGCTCTCCCAAGGAAAGGCCTCAGCTCCTTCCAGGCAGCTGAGTGGCTCCCAGTCCCTGAGTGGCAGCTGAGCACAGAGCCAGGGAACCCATGTATCCAGATAAGCCTGTGATTCCCAAATCTGGATTAGAAATTCTACGAACCTCAGAAGAAATGGAGAAAACAAAGAGAGCTCCCTGCAGACCGCGATTTCTTCTGGCCTGTGTTCTTGTCTCCCAGGGGATGCTGTATTAGGTGTTTTCTCCACAAAGTGGAGCTTGGGGACCAGGAAAACCAACAGCTCCACAGTCTCTGCCCAGGTCCCAAGTGCCCAGAAGCCCCAGCCACAGAAAGCACCTGGCCAGGTTCTGAGGAAAGGGGAGGTCCAGGAAACCTCACCAGCTTTTTGAAGTCTGGCAGCAAGAATCTGGTGAGAAACTGCCTCTGGTGGGGTCAGAATATGCTGGTCAGAACTCCAGATGGCTTCCTTCCCTTCTGCTCGACCCCGCAGCAGCTGCAAAAATTCCCAGATGTTCCATGTGATGGAGAGATAGCCACAGACATATCTCAGGAACACCTGGGCACCCCAGGATCCTGTGCCTTTGGGCTATTCTCCCAGAACAGAAACTTGTGTCCATGGTGATAATGACAATTATCATCCCACACATGCTTAAATGCCACAAAGATGCCAAGTGATTTATATTCATTATTTCTTTTTCTCATAACATTTAATATATGGGTGACGATCCCCACATCACAGGAAAGAAAGTGGTCACTCAAGGTCACAGAGCTACTAGGGTGCCCCTCCAGGATGTGAACTCAGGGCTTTCTGGTTCGAAGTCTGAAGTGTCCCCTGGGGCTACCCTGCATTATCCTGGCTTAACTGAAAGTTGACAAACCTACTATGCAAGGTGCCCCGCTAATTGGGACGGGGGTTGGAAATGCTCGTAGGCACAGTTCCTGCCTTCCCGGAGGCTCAGCTGACACCCAGTAGCAGGTGCTGAGTTTCTGGCTGTGGAATAAATGCTTGGGCAACTGGGAGAGGGCTGAAGGAGTAACACACATGGAGAGTTTCAAGAGGGGAGGCTCGAAGCTCCCAGGAACCTCCTGGAAAAGGTGGCTTTAGAGTGCGGCGATGGAGGGTGTAGGACTTGGACAGGCAGATGGGGCAAGGTCACGCTGGCAAAGGTACAGTGACTCCCAAACCACCGGGACCCCAAGCAATGCCCTCAAATAAAAGCAGGAATGACAGTGTTTGTTTATGAACTGGGATGCCTGGAATGTAGGGAGCCATCCTGCAGCAGGAGGACAAAGCTCCTGCTGTCCCCGGTAGGGTAAACACAATGGGGGAAACTCATTTTATGTGAGTTTCTGGAAAGGCTGGAGGTAAAGGCTGCTTGTATAAACCACACATTCTTGCCCCAAGAATGTAATCACTTGAAAGATTCTTGACCTCATTTCTGATGGATCACTGATGGACTCTGGAACCTCTGTGTGAAATCCTCTTCCTTCCCCAGCTCCCGTGGCAGACTGGGCTCTGCCCATCGCAGTCATGATACGAGCTACAGCTATGACCCATGTGTCACTATCGGGTGGGTACTGCCCCTGATCCTCTTAACAAGTGGGAAGATGGCACTACCTTCCTTCCTAGGGGACAGGTGAGCCCCCAGGGGTGAAGCAAGGTGCATCAATGCCAGCAGGTGTCAGAGGTGGGATGGACCCTCCAATGCCAGCCTGGGGATCGCTGAAAAAAAACATCCATTCTGGGCTCTACCACAGAGCGGGGCACCCAGAATTCCCAGGGGTGGGGCCCAGGTATTTGCATATTTTTTTACAAACTCCTTAGACCTAAGAACTGTTGGCCTTTACTCTTTCAATATCCCAAACAGGTGACTCTTGGTAGCCCGCCCTTTAATGAAAATGGGGAGTGTTATTTCAAGTGCCGTCATACCAAGTGTGGAATCTCCTCCTGATGTGAAAATCAGTCTGAAATGTAGCTGTTGGGTTGCTGGGTCATGAGCTTGTACAAAGGGGGCCTGGATGGCCTTAGAGGATGGTTTGTTTATTTTGCAGGATGACTCAGGAGTGACAGAGGTTGTGGCCTAGGAGAGTCACAGCAGCTTTTCCCCCTTGGTCGCTGGGCTGCTGAAAAGCTTCGTGGCCTTAAGAACTCATGGAAAATCATTTATGAGCAGACTTTGGACCACATAGCTCGCCTGGCTGGCAAGAGGAGGCCCCATGTCCACATCCCCTCACACCAGGAGGCAAAGCCCAGGTCTGCCAGCCTCCCGCTCTCTGTTGTAGGCTGACTGGACGTCCCCGCCTGGAGACTTGGAAGGGACCCAGCAGCTGTGCACGGTACAGTCCCAGCCTTGGGCCTCAGTGCATTTTTATGGCCAAGTTATAAACCTCTGAGAAATGGGGTTTATAATGGAAACTCTGACACTACCTAAAATACAGCAGCACTACTGGGTGCTCCCAGAATACAGCCCTAATTTATAAACCACTCAGGGATCCTGGGCCATTCTGAAACTTATAGACAATAATCCAGAGATAGAGTAAACCAGGAGGGGAAAAATGGTACAAGTGTCCGTGGACTATAAAGCCTGCTGGGTCCACAGTTTAGAAATCAAACCTGTGTCACAGTGTTTGCTCTCTGTCCTGAATCCTGGCTCCCCCCACCCCCAAGTGTTGCCTGGCCTGGCTCTGGGGGAGGCGTCGGCTCTGTCAGCTGGCCAGCGCTGCTCTGTTTATCTTCCAGCTGTATTTTTAGCGTGAGGATGGGATACAGTGAAAGAGAGAAAAGGCGCCCAGGCTTTGGTTTGATGTAACAGATGCGTTTGTAAGAAGGTTCCAACACACTCTCCTTTAAACTGAAAAAAGTGGTGACAGGAGCAACCTGCTTACTCTCTAGAGACATGAGGCTCCCACTAGATGGTGGTTCCATTTGCCGCCTCCAGCTCTCTGCTCAGCCATCCCAGAGGGGCCAGTATCTTCCCTGGGGGGGACCCGCAGCAGCCAGGGAGCCCAGGACAGACCCAGCAAGGGAGGCCCAGGCTTGTCCTGCCCATAGCCTGTAGCGCCTGGTCCCAGGCCATGGGCATTTTTTTGCATGTTTTCCAGCCCTGTATGGGAGTGGCCTTCACCTTCTTCCTCATTAGCTGAGTGTGTTGCGGAAATCAAGAGGGGGAGAAGGTTTGCAGGGAGCTACAATGTGTTAATTTTGGTAGACGGGCAAAGTGGGTGTGGACGCCTCTCTCCTCCACGGCCAGAGCTAGGAGGCCTTGTCTTCCTGCTCCCTCCTGTTCTAGGACTGTCCCTTCCTCTCTCCCCTCCCTCCACCCTTCCAACCTTCCTAACCACCTTCCATTCTTCATCTCCTCCCCCACTTTCCTCCTCCCGTCTCTCTTCCCTCCCTCCCTCCCTGATTCATTGATTCAACAAGTATTCGGAGGCTTTGCCCTGAACCAGGCACAATGCTGGGTGCTGGGGGCACAGAGGTGACTCAGAGAACTCAGGGTGAGCAGGGAGGTCCCACCTGCCAACACGCAGGTGCACAGAAGCAGCATTTCCCACCCACTGTAGTCCGCCCCCCGCTTTGCTAGTCTTCGTTAGCGCTGTAAGGAATTTCAAAATAATTGTCAGGACTAGCAACAAATCAAAGTAGCAGGATTTTTGAAGAGGCTTTTGCAAGCCACACCAGCCCCACATCCCAGCTTCCAGGGGCCTCTGAAGTGCCTCTTCTGATGGGGGTGGGATGTAGAGTCGGGCCCTCTGCCCACCACTGGTGCTCCCCACGGCTGTGACAGGGGTCTGTGGAGGGTCCAGTGGAGGGCTGGGCCCGGCACTGCCCTGCTTCAAGCCCAAGCTCAGAGTCAGGGCCCCAGACAAAGCCCAGATCCACCCCTCTGGGCTCCAGGTTCCCCATCTGTAAAGTGACAACAGCACCACTTCCTACCTTCTCAGGGTACTGAACCGATTTGATGAGACAATAAGCCAGGGCTTAGCTCCCTGTTTGCACAGCCAAGTGCCTCATGAACCCTGCTGGTATCATCATGACCTGGTGAAAGAACAAGTGGGCATTACAGAGCAGGTGCCACGTGGCAAAGCCCTGGGGCATGGACCAGAATTCAGTCAACACACACATGCTTGAGAGCTGCAGTGTGCCAGGCAGAGAGGCCACCGAGTGCCCAGCTAGGAAGACCCAGAGGCGGGGTGGAGGCTTGTTAGGAGGCTGGCACAGGTGGCAGAGGAGGCTTGTTAGGAGGCTGGCGCAGGTGGCAGAGGCTGCCCGCTCAGAGCTTGGGCTCCCTTTGCAGGGTGGGGTCCAGGTCTGCTCTTATCTGGATGTGGCCCATGTGCCCCAAAGTTGCCAGCAGCCTGGAGAGGCCCCTGGGGCCTGGGCCCTACCTCTCACCTGCTCAGGGACTGGTGCTTGCAGTTTCCCTCCACCCGACCTCCCTCCTTCCTGCACTTCCATCTTGCAGGGCTCCTCGGAAAATGCAATTTGAGTCAAGCCACTTTCAATTACTGCGATGCTGTGTTCTGAGCCCACGAGGTAATAAAGGGCCTGTTTGCCCTCCTGGGAATGTTTGGGGTTTTCCAGGTGCCAAAGAAGAGAGAAAAAAGAAGTGAGGCCAAGTGCTGCTTGGGGGAGCAAACAGCTCCGATAGACCCCCCCGCCAGGCGTGTGCCCCCTCCCCAGCCTGTAGCCTGTAGGCACCTGTGCAGAGACGGCTCCCCACATCAGAGCGGCCAGGAGGCAGGGAGAGCTGGAGCTGGAAGGGGTGTGTGCAGCCGTGTGGAAAAGGCAGGGTGTGTGTGAGTGTGCAAATATGTGAGGGGTGTGAGCAGTTCTGTGTGAGCAAGTGTGTATCAGCGAGTGTGCCACTGTGAGGCACACTCACAGTGTGAGTGTGAGCTTGTGTGTTGTGTGTGGGAGTGTGAGTGTGTGAATGTGAGAGGGTTAGAGGATGAGTATGTAAGTGTGGGTGTGAATTTTGAGTGTGAACATGAGAGCAAGTGTGAATTTTGAGTGTGAGAATGTGTGTGAGTTTTGAGTGTGAGCATGAGATATTCGTGTGAATTTTGAGTGTTAGTATCAGAGCAAGTGCAAATTTTGAGTGTGTGTGAATTCTGACTGTGAGTACATGAGTGTGAGTGAATTTTGAGTGTGAGCATAAGACAGTGTGAATTGTGAGTTAGTGTGAGAGTGAGTGTGAATTCTGTGTGTGATTTTTCAGTGTAAGCACGTGTGGAGTTCTGTGTGAGCATGTTAGCGTGAATTTTGAGTGTAAGCATGTGAGATTTTGTGTGGGCATGATGATAGTGTGAATTTTGTGTGTGAGCGTGTGAGTGTGCATTTCGAGTGTAAGCATGAGATGTTAAGAGTGAATTTTGAGTGTTAGTATGAGAGTGTGAATTTTGAGAGTGTGACTTTTGAGTGTGAGCGTGTGTGTGTGTGAATTCTGAGTGAGCATGTGAGTGTGTACATTCTAAGGGTGAGTATGAGATGTCAGAGTGAATTTTGAGTGAGTGTGAATTTTGAGGGTGAACATGAGAGTGTGTGTGACTGAGTGTGTGGTGTCCAGCGGTGAGTTGAGGAAGCCCAGACCTCCAACCTTCCCCATGGGAGTGGGGCTGGGGCTCCAGGGCAGGACTGGGCCGGGCTCACTTCCCTCCTCTGGGAACCGGCCTCAGGGCCCTGGGACACCTGGGACTTGGTCCCACCCCTGCTCTCCTTTGCCACACCTGGAAGATTTTCTTGGTTTCTGGCATGTTCCTTTCATTCCCAGTTCCTGCCTCAAATCCTGACGCTGAAGCCCAGTGCCACAGCGAGGCTATAGAGGGTGGGGGTGGCCTGTTCCCCAGGCGGCCTCTGGCTGGCTTCCTTGTCTGCAATTCTCCACTCTCGGCTTCCCTCTGGTCTGGACTATTCTGTCATCACTGATGTGAAGAGCTCTGCCTCCCCTTCCACTGGCCTCTGCTTTCCACACTGCTGCAGCCCAGCCCCCACCAAACCTGCCCGCCTGAGAACCTGGGTGAGGAGGCCTCCCGGACTGGGAGGGGCAGGCAAGGTTGTGCAGGTGAAATGCCCACAGCTGCCTGCTGGGACCTCAGCAGCCCTTACTCCTGTACCCCAGGTGACTATGAGCACTGGGGCCAGACACCCAAGACCGTCCCAGACTGAGAAGATCAGGTACAGTGGGTCCAGCTCAGCGGACTGCGGGGTCCTCCTGTGCCACCCGAGGACATTCCAAGGTTGTCTGTCAACACTTCTGCCAGACCCAAATGTGCTGCTTCATGTGGCCTCTGGGTGGGCTGTCTCCTGGCCTGGTCCCCTCACCTGACCATGGGAGGAACACCCCACCCCTGGGGCACTGCCTGGTCCCTGAAGCCGCAGCCCTGGGTAGGTGGCCTCGTCTGCACAGTCCAGGCCCCCTCCCGGCCCCATTGGGGCAAGCACAGGCTCCTCCTCCCACTGTCTCCAGCAGGCAGCTGCGGGGCCGTGGGGAGGGTGGGCTGGAGCTGGGGGAGGGTGGCATGCTCTGCTTGTCCTGGGCCGCCCAGGACTGCTTTGCTTTTGCACTAGATGTCCACGTCCCAGTACACCCCTCAGGTAGATCCTAAACTCAGTGACCACAGTGCTTGTAGCAGCCCTCAGAAGCCAGAAGGAGCCCCGACCTGGCTACCGGGGATGTGGTGCGGGCAGCTGCAGCCAGTCCCACTGTGGCCCAATGACAAAGGTCCTGGGGGCCACTCAGGGCTCCCTTTCCTGCCACTGGCCAGCTAGTTGTGCAACAAACATGTATGCACTTGGCCTCCAGGTCAATATTATCATGCATATGCCCATAAGGCATCTGTGCGCTTGTGCCACATCCACCCGTGAAGGAGGCTATGCGCTACACTGAACTCCTCCTGCCCAGTGATTCTGCCCAGTGGTGGGCATGGCATTCTGCAAAAGGCCAGCTGTGCCACTGTAAGAGGCACTTGTGAGATGTCCATGCCCTCTAGGAGAGGCTGGTCTGCTGCCCTAAGGGTCCAGAGCTGCTATTCCCAGTGGGCCTAGACGTCTTTACTGCTAGGGTAGGAAAAACATGGAGGACCACTGCTCTAGAATGTTCTGGACCTTACCTCCCCCGTCTAGTACACGGCTGTGGGCATCTTTGGTGCATCACCAGCCTCCTCCCTCCTGCAGGTGGAGCAGGCGGGTGGCACGGTCAACCTCACACCAAACTGGAACCCCCAGAGGCTTGATCTTGGAGTCAGTTGGCAGAGAGACCAGGCAGCTCTGAGGACCCTGGAAGCAGGTGGCCTGCGAGGCCACACTTCCTGCCCGAGTCTGAGAAGGCCTCCCCAACGGACAGGGGTCTGTCTAGCAGGGTCCCCAGATGCCAAAGGGAATCAGAGCCCTGTACCCAGGCCAAGCCCAGGCAGCAAGGGGGCAGGACAGCTGGACACATTCCCCATACCTGGGTACCAGGAGCCACACCTGGTGGTTCCACTGGGCCATGAGGCTGTGAGAGACAGTAGAGGAAGGTGAGCATGGCTGCATGACCTGATTGTCACCTGAGACCTCCTGGGCAGCTGAGCCTGGCAGGACCCGGGAGGCTGATTGCAGACCCTTGGCCAGGGCGCAAAGTCAGTCCACACCTGTTCCCCACAGTGAGGGCACAGAGTCCCCTGGTCATGGCATCCTAAGAACCCACCACTGCCCATAGGGGTCCTCAGGATGGCAGGCATGGCCAGTCTCGGCCAGGGGTGCCACCCTCTCCTGCCCAGGAGGCCCCTCTAGCTGCCCTTGGGGTCAGACTGTTCCCCTGGTTCTCCTGTTCTGGGGCCCCAGCTCCTGACTCCCCTCCCCCAGCCCTTCCTCTGGCTCCTCTCCAGCCTCCACGCTTCTGTTCCCTGGGACACAAGTGCAGGGCAGCGGAGGTGGCTCAGAGTGGGGCAGACGCGTCACACTCGCAGGGAACTCCGATAGCAGGTGTAGCAGGTGCAGCACCGAGTGGGCATCACTGTGGGTGTGCAGGGTACACGCAAACGGGAGGCTTCCTCCACCGCCTGAGGGCTGCACATCAAAGCAGCGAGCTGAGCTGAACCTGACAGAAATGGAAATGGGAAACCTCCCTGAGAGAGCCTTCAGGTGCCCTAAACTTGGTGTTTTGCTCACCACCAGGCGTCCTGTGAAGCAGCCTGGCCACCGTCAGGCCTGGGTAAGTGCTTTCCAAATGCCCTGCGAAAGCAGATTAGGCCCAGATCTGGAGCCTGACCCTGGAAATGGTGGGGGAGGGCAGCGACCATTCCCTCCCCTTCGGCGAAGGTGGCCTGCCAGGGCCAGGCCAGAGAGAGACCCAGGTCAACTCCATGGGCCTCCACCTGGGCTGGCTGTATTTCCCCAGGACCCAAGGCTGTTCACTGCGAGGAAGTTCCCTGCATTGTGACCCGAAAGCCCCTTTGTAAGCACACCCTCTGGCTTAATAATCCCACTTCTCCATGTGTAAGCAAAATCCCAGGCAGGAGGGCCCTCCATGCCACACAGCCTTGCTCTCGGCCCCCAGCCCTGTCTCTCTCCAAGGGCAGCAGAGCCCGGGGCACTTTTCTGATTGTCTGGCACTGTTGGTAAAAGCCAGGGCTTCTAGGGGTTGTGCCTGGGTTTACGTCACAAGCCAGAGGGGCAGCCAGCAGCCTCCCCCATCCCACAGAGCTCATGACACGGCCACTACATCGTCCTGACGCTGACTGACGCCACTCTGTGTGCCAGGCTCTGGCTAAGAGGGGAGAGTAGAGAGCTGAATGGACGTGGCCCTTGACCATGGGAAGCTTCTAGTGTATGTTTCCCTCCAAGCCCATCTGTGCCCAGTGTGAGCCATGGGGTGCAGGGGCCACAGGGCAGGGCAGCCTGCCTCGCTGCGGCCCTCGTAGGGGAGCTCGAACTTGTGTGCTGCGCGAATGAAGTGTCAGGGGCGATCTCTGGAAATGTATTACACACCCCCCAATAAGCGCAGCGAGGTCATTTCTATTCCTGCGCTGACTTCACATCTCCGTCGGCATCGAATCCCCCTCCAGTGCTCAGTGTCCTCATCTCATTTATGAGGCCTGATTTCCTGAATTCCAGAGCCCTGGGGCTTTGCTCCTCCTTGGGGTCAAAGGCCAGAGTCCCCCCTCCCCACTTCCCAACCTGGTGAAGCAATTCTGCTCCTTCTTGGGAAAGCTGGGGGCTGAAGGCCACTTTCCAGATGTGGGGGGAGTCCTTCCTCCAAGCGCTCTCTCACTAAAGAGGCCATTTGCAGACCGTGGCTGAGCTCCTGCCCAAGCCAGGGACCAAACAAACACTTGGAATTCGTAAGGAGATTCGGCTGAGCTGCCGGAGCCCATCAAATTTTTATTGAATGCATTTCCTCTGGAGAACTTGTGTACTAAATCCTGCCTAGGCTGTATTAGAGGAATAAAAATTCCACACACAGCCCCGACTGCAAATGTTCCTTCCTAGAGTAAAGGACACACTTCTTCCAAGGCCACTTCTTTGCATGAAGACTGGGTTTAGGCTTGCCCTCGGCCAGGGTCCGGAGGGGTGTGAACAGGACCTCCAGAGGGGAGAGTGGGGTGGAGACCACCCTGTGAGCCCTAAGCACCTGCCTTCCGGGGCTTCCATTGACCTTGGACCCATCTTAGCAACCTGCAGTCTGCTCACCGCTGCACCACAAGTGCTAACCCCGAGCAGAAAACCAGCAGGCGCCTTGCTGCTTCCTCCTCCCGGGGACTTGAGATTGCAGCCAAGACAGAGGACCCCCTAGCTTCCTCCCCAGCCCCTCTGCAGTCTCAGAGATACAGGCTTGCTGCAAACACCAGGGGTCCCAAAGCCCTCACCTGGAAGCCTCAGCGGCTCAGGGAGAACCCACAGCACACGTGAGCCCCCACTGAGCTGCTGGCAGCTGAGGAATTTGGATCCCAGTGGGTGTCTATCCATCCTAGAACCCTCAGACTCTACTGCTTTAGTAGGAGTGGATAAAATGGGTGTGAAAGCAGGAGGTGGCACAAAAAGAAAAAGCTCAACAGAAGAACCCGCAGTGGGGGGTGCCGATGACATATGAATTTCAGATAAACAATAAATCAATTGTGGAAGTATATGCCAAATACTGTGTGGGACATACCTAGATTAAAATTTAAAAACACTGTTGTTTATCTGAATTTCAACAGTAACCAGGCATCTACAATTTTTACTTGCTAAATGTGGTAAGCCTGCATCCCAGCCTCCAGGGTCTCCAGGGCTGACTGCACAAACCATCCTGATCTCTTCTTCCCACCAAAACCCACACCCCACCCAGCCCAAGGCCATCCATCCCTAACGAGATGTTGTTGGTGAGCGCTCTCCCTCCAGCAGGTGCTGGAGCACAGAAACCGGAAGCGGCAGCTGTCAGGGCACATCTGGTCTGGAGATCCCGGGAACAAAGGCGGTTCTCAGGCCTCCCTTCCTCTTGCCTGCCAGGACCTGTGGCCTGCATTTCCCATTCATCTCAGCAATCTGCCTCCCGCCCTTCTGTTGGACTTTTCTCAGCCTGATGCCTTGCTCTGCTGACTGGAAGGGCGGGGACTGAGGCAGCCTTCCAGGGAGATCCTCCCTGGAGGGTCTCAGGAGACTGCCCTAGAACCTGCTTACTCTGCATCCTCTCTCTTGGCTGCCTCACCAGCAGTGATGTCAAGGACAAGCGGTGGCGCGTGGCACAGGTGGGTGGGAACCACTTCCAAGTATCTGTGCTTGCTTTGCTGAAAGGTCTGTGTGAGGCAGCTCGGGTCCTGCAGACCCAACCTCAATCCCTCAAAGATGGCTCTCGGCCTGGTGTATGGCTCCCAGAGTCTCTGCCCGGGACCCCTCTTGCCAGTTGGGTGTGACCAGTTAAACATGAAGCCCTGCTGTTTCCTGGGCCTGACAGCAGCCACGAGCTCTGCCCTGGAACTGCTTGATGTCACCCAGACTTGCTGCTTTAAGGCAGCAAAGGAAACAGGTTCTGCTCCCTTCTCTCTGAAGCCACCCGCAGACTCTAAAGGAAGGGAAACAAACACTGGCCCTCCTTCCATCTGGACGGAGCCAGCCCACGCCTCTGTGAGCTGTGGTAATTGAAGCTGGGCGACCACAGGCAGGAACACGGCCTGAGGAACAGAGGGCCCTTGAGAGGAGGCTGCTGCTGCTGCAGAAGCGGGCAGGGCCCCACGCACCCACCCAGGGGAGCAGGGCCACGTCCTCAGGGCCGGCATGCACAGAGTGGGCGCAGGAGCCTGAGCTTTGCACAAGAAGGTCTCCAGACCTGCAGAGAGAACTAGATGCCAAACACCAGGCTCACACAATCCTCTCTACATACTCACTCATGCACACACACAGTCATACACATATGCACGCAGACCAGGCTCACACAATCCTCTCTACACAGTCATGTACACATATGCACACACAGACTCATATACATATGCACACACACCAGGCTCACACAGTCCTCTCCACACACTCATCCTCTCCGCACATGCACTCATGCACACACACACTCATATACATACACATGCACACCAGGCTCACACAATCCTCTCTACACACTCATGCACACACATGCACATACCCTCATATACATATGCACACATACATACGCACACACTCAGTGCAGTCATACATCTACATTCACATGCATGCACACTCATACACACACTGCACACACATGTTCACACATACACACATGTATGCACATATGCATATACAGGTAGATTAACATGCACACGTGCAACACAACACTCCTATGCATATACACACTCACACTCACACACATCCACACTCACACACACGCACACACACACTCTCAGTCTCACACACATCCACGCTCACTGTCATACACACACACTCATACACACATGCACACGCACTCACACTCTCACACATCCACATTCACTCATACACACACACGTGCACACACACTCTCAGTCTCACACACATCCACACTCACTATCATATACACACACACGCGCGCACACACACAGTCTCACAAGTCTCCAGTATCCTGTTGCTCCTACTGGCGAGCAGGGGACGTTTCCTGCCCCCTCAGGATGCTACTCGCACCCCTTCCCCACTCTCACCCTCTCTTTCCATAAGGACTCTCCAGGAAGGACTGGACTCATCCCAACATGCCAAGGAGAGACTCCCACATGGAGCACTGAGGGCCTCGAGTGGGGCCCAGCAGACAAGGCTGGTCTTCCGAGCAGCCCCTTCATCTCTCCTGCCTGGGTTGTGGGTGGGCTGCTTGCATCTGTCTCTGCCTCAGTGTTTTGACTCTGGCAAGTAGAATCCAAATTAGCAGAACTCTCTAGAATGAAAATGGCCTCCCAGGTGTCTAGCGCTACCCCCCTTACTAAGGCGCACTCCAGTCCGTCTGCTCTCTCCTGCCGTCATGGCTGAGCTCTGTCATATTCTCTTCTGGGCCCTGAGTTTGTGTGGCTGTCTCTCCAGACAGGGAAGTCCCTTAAGAGAAGGTGTGGTGAAAAACAAAAGTGGTAACATTCATGAGAGTACAAGAAGCACAAATGGAAGGCACCACGCAATGTGACGTGAGATTTCCATTCTAGAATCGCACCAGGAACGTGTGGGTGAAGCAACAAAGGCTGACTTGTGGATGTGGCACCGTGAACCAACAGAGATTGCCAGCATGCAGGGCTGGGGATATCATTCCTGTTCTCTAGATGGGCAGTGCCTTGTCCAAGGTCGCCCAGGGTGAGGAGCAGAGCCAGGGTGGATTTCAGCCAGGGTATATGCTTTCTGCCTGCCCAGACACCAAGAGGTTTGGAGGATGGGATGGGGCCTGGGCTTGGCCCCTTGCATGAGCTGTTGATATGGGGGAGGTGGCTGGCTTCTAGTTCCAGGCCTCCTCAGGGACAGCGCAGTGTCTGTGACCAGCCATCGTGTCCGATGGGTGGGATTGGGACTTCAAAGGGGTTCCATCTCCAGGGGAGGTGTGAGACTGGCAGCTTCTTCCATCCGACAGGAGCCATTCAGCGAGTGGCCTCAGGAGAAGCGGCAGCCACTTTTCTTTCTGCTTATCTTGGGTGATGAGTTTAATGTTCAGTGAAACTGAAAACACCGTGGCCTTGGTGGCCTCAGCTATTTGTCTTGGCCCTAGATCCCCTGGGGTGGACCGTGGTTTGGCTTCCGTGACTCTCTTCCCAGGCTGTGCCACTTTTGCATGGCCTAGGAAGGGAGAGTGTCTCGGTGGCCGCTCAGGATGGAGGCTCTTGGGCTGTGTCCAGCCTGAGGTTGAGCTTCCTGACCGTGCAGTGACCAGCAGCCCTGGGAGGTGGCGTTGGGGCCTGGGAGGCCTCCTTTCCTGGCCGTACCTGGGGCCAGGGTGCTCTTAGGAGAGGCTGGGCCCCTGCCTACTGGGAGGCAGAGGGATGAACAACACGACCTTCCAAGCACCTTCCTCTCCAAGGACCACAGGACAGGGGTAGGGGATGCTGTCCTCTTTCCCTGCCTTTATTTTCTGAAGTACCCACTTTTTAATTATAGCCAACAGCAGAAAAGCAAAGCCCAACGGAGACGCTGGGGATTAATCCCAGGGAAATGTTGCTGTGTCTGAGGCGTCACAACCACCTGGGTATGGGGCAGACACTGCAGCCAGCAGGGCCCATGTCTGCCCTGTCTGCTGCATGAGGAGGTAGGCATGAGCCACCTGGGTATGGGGCAGACATTGCAGCCAGCAGTGCAGTCACCTGGGTATGGGGCAGACGTTGCAGCCAGCAGAGCCCATGTTTGCCCTGTCTGCTGCATGAGGACGTGGGCACCAGCCACCTGGGTAAGAGGCAGGCATTGCAGCCAGCAGAGCCCATGTCCGCCCTGTCTGCTGCACAAGGAGGTGGGCATGAGCAACCTGGGTACAGGGCAGACACTGCAGCCAGCAGCACAGTCCCTTGGGTACGGGGCAGATATTGCGGCCAGCAGAGCCCATGTCTACCCTGTCTGCTACACGAGGACATGGGCACCAGCCGCCTGGGTATGGGGCAGACATTGTAGCCAGCAGAGCCCATGTCTGCCCTGCCTGCTACAGGAGGACGTGGGCACGCATGTGCACACGCAGACTGTGACAGGTTGGGGGACGCAGGCAGTGCACATGGGACTTGCCCCTCCCCACATTCTCATGCTCTTTGGGCCTTCATGTCCTCACCCACATGCTTAACCTTGTTCAAATCCCTGTCTGCAGGCCACGCCCATACCCGGAAAGTCACGAGCCCGCGTGCCCCACATAGCCCCGTCTTACAGAGAGCCCACAACGGCCACACGCCTCTTTCCCTCTCCAGCACCTCCTCCCGCACATGGACTATTTTTCAAGTACAAAGGAGCCCCCGGCCTATTCAGGCTGCCTGTGTGAGGCTGACCTCAGGCAAAGGCAGCCCGGGGAGAGGATGGCCACATATCTCTGAGCCGGCCCTCTGGGTCCTGGCGGCTGGGTCTGCACAGGCCACTCCCCTCCGGCTCCTTGGGGCAGCCTAGAGAGCTGGCCCTGGGCCAGGATAGACAGAGGAAACGGTTCCCCAGTTCAGAGGGCCAAGCAAGGAGCTTTCATCAACCTGAAATGAAACAATGCCCAGGAGGCGCTCTGGGCAAGACCAAGACGGGACCCTGGGAACAGGAAGTGCCTGTCACCTCCGGGACTCGCTGGCTTTCCTGGGTGGATTTAGCCTGGAGGAGCCCTGAGAGGAATTCTGTCCCAACAAGATCCAGGGAACTCTGGCTTAAAGGGCACAGTCCCTTGGTTAACAAAGTCCTAATTAGCAGAAATCTCCCTGACAGACACTTAAATCTGGGGCTAGGGATTTTCATTCCACACCTGGCCGGGGCCTGTGGAGACTCCAGGGTGGATCCTTCTTTGCCTGGAAGGAGGAAAATGTATAGGGTGTTTCTTCCAGTCCTGGGATGCTAATAGGCTTTGCTAGTCCAGGAATGACAGGCCGAGTGTCAAGAGTCCTGACCACCCGACTCAGGCTCTGCCTGGCTGTGCCAGGAGGTGTGGGGCCCTGCCATGCCCAAGCCGGGTGGATGCCAGCTGGTGGTCAAGGCAAATCACTTCTGGGGATGGAACATGGGGCCCCCAAGACGAATGATCTTAGATCGGGCTCTGACGTCACAGGGAATTCATCGCTTCCTCTCCCTACCCTCACCCACATCCCAGACTTGATCCTCCCTACAAAGCCCCCAGAACACAGCTGCGGGAATCAAACGAACTCTAACCGTCATGATCGTTGAAGAGCGAGGCATGACAAAGCCCAGTGGGAAAAACTGCTAAATAATGGTTTGTAGTTTACCCCCCGAAACTCTCCAGATCTTCTACCTCTCACGAGGATGCAGGCTTGCCGTATGGGTGGAGATAATTATTAGGTTTCTTAATTATTTATGTTTGCATCTCTTATTTCTCTGTAGCAACCAAACAAGAGTCTGAGTTTGAGAGAAGGATTTAAACGAGGGGGACAGTCATTTAGGGGCAACTGCATGGAGCCCAACAGAGACCTAGGATCCTTTTCTCAGGATAAGAAGCAGGAGAGGGCTTGGCCTGAGTCACCCACAGTCTCGGGATCCCAGCCCCACTCTGAGGGCATAGAGAGCAGGGAAGGGTCAGTGTCCTCTTCCCCAGGACATGGTCAGCTTGCTGGTCAAGGCTGCCTGTTCCCTTCTCGTTCCTCCCCTGGCTTCTATCTGGACCAGGCCTCTTGGCCTTTTATTTTTTATTATTTTTTTTGAGACAGGGTCTCAGTCTGTCACCCACCCTGGAGTGCAGTGGTGCCATCTCTGCTCACTGCAACCTCCACTTCTGGAGTTCAAGTGATCCTCATGCCTCAGCCTCCTGAGTAGCTGGGATTACAGGTGTGCACCACCACACCTGGCTAATTTTTGTATTTTTAGTAGAGATGGGGTTTTACCACGTTGACCAGGCTGGTCTTGAGCTCCTGACCTCAAGTGATTTGCCTGCCTCGGCCTCCCATGGTGCTGGGATTACAGGTGTAAGCCGCCGCACCCGGCCCCTCTTGGCCCTTTGACCTCTGCATACCCCAGACCCCAGCAGCTACTCTTGGCTCCCCGCTCATAGCTTCAACTCCCTGGAGATGGCCAGAGCCCCTCCATGCCTCAGCCCTCCTGGCAGATGCCTGCAGCTCAGGAGATTGAATTCATTCATATTTCCAGGTGCTGTACATTCTGATGAGGTTCTTCTCCGGATCTCCTGCCCAGAAAAGGATAAATATTTCTGATCTATAGCAAATGTGTTTTCCTTTAGCTAACATCTTGGCAGGCAAGTACACTAATCTCTCAGGAAAATCTAGGGCCTGAATAGCAAGCAGATTTTTTTTTTCCCCTCTGAACAAATAGAAATTCTGAGTTACTTTATTTTTTGAATAGCAGATCTCGAGAAGAATCACAGTCCATTAAATCTGCATCTCTTGAAAGAAAAACCCAGAAGGCCACCTCCCCATCAAAGGCAAAATGAACCCAGTTTGGAAGTGTGTTTAAAATGCATGGGGGAGTGGCAGCCATCCTAAGTTACCCCGCTAGCCCTCCCGAGATGGGCTGGAGAGGCCAGCAGGTGGCCTGATAAGCCTGGGAGGCAGAGACGGGGAGTGAAGCCACATGGCCCCCGGGGGCCGTCCAGCACTGCAGAGGCCTCAGCAGCATCCTGCCCCCGACAGGTGCCACGTGACCCCCAAGCTGAACACAGAGCACACCCCCATAAGACTACAGAATCCCCCAACAGCCTCATTTCACAGACCTGCATTTCGCTGACTTCTGTAGGATGCGTGGCCGGGAAACCCTTTGAGGGAATCCTAGAGAAGGCGCCCCGAGTTTACAGAGTGGCCAATGTCCCCTCAAGGACAAACATTTCCGCTGAACCTCCTAGTTCCCTGGGGGATGGATGCTGTGCTTTTGAGGAATAAAAGAAAGGTCGGAGAAGGATCTAAAGTGTGTGGATCTGTCGTTGTGTGCCTGGTACTGTGTGCTCGGCACTTTCCTATGTGTGACCGTGCGCGTGTGTTTGTGTTTGTGTGTGTGTGCGCCTTTGTATGTTTGTGTGTGTGTGCGTGTGCATGTTTGTAGGTTTGTGTTTCTGTATGTCCGCGTGTGTTTCCATGTTTGTGTGTGCATGCGCTTGAGTGTATGTTTGTAGGTTTGTTTGTGTGTGCGCATGTGTGTGTTTGTATGTTTGTGTGTGTGTGTGCATGTTTGTAGGTTTGTGTTTGTGTGTGCGCGTCGTGTGTGTTTGTATGTTTGTGTGTGCGCATGCGTCTGTGTGTGTGTGCGTGTGTGTTTGTAGGTTTGTGTTTGTGTTTGTGTGCGTGCTTGTAGGTTTGTGTGTGCACGTGCATGTTTATATGTTTGTGTGTGCGTGTTTGTAGGTTTGTTTGCATGTGTGCACGTGTTTGTATGTTTGTGTGTGCAGGTGCGTGTGTGCATGTGTGTAGGTTTGTGTGCGTGTGTTTGTATGTGTGTGTGCACATGCGTGTGTATTTGTAGGTTTGTATGTGCGCATGTGTGTTTGTATGTGTGTGTGCATACGTGTTTGTAGGTTTGTGTTTGTGTGCATTTGTATGTGTGTGTGTGCGTTTGTAGGTTTGTGTGTACCTGTGTGTGTATGCTTGTGTGTGCGTGTGTGTGTATATGTAGGTTTGTGTTTGTGTGTGTGCGCATGTGTGTATATGTAGGTTTGTGTGTGTGTGTGTTTGTGGGTGTACATGTGCGTGTGTGTGTTCAAGTCCTCACAGTGCTATGCAGGAGTGGATGAGCTATCTCTCTTTCATGGCCATGGAAGCTCTTTCCATCCTTCATTGCTGCCTTCTGAGCAGCCTGGGGGCTGGAGGCAGGAACATAGAGCACCCTTGTTCATGTGCATACCACGGCTGAGGATCCCAGACTGCAAAAGGCTGGAGCCAGCTCTTCCGAGCCTCTATGCATGTCACACCCATAAGCCCTGCCCAGCCCCAAGCAGGGCAGAGCAGGCCCTGGGCCCCTGTAGTGCCTTCCTTTTATCCTGTTCACTGAGAAGCTGTGCTTTCTGCCGACTTCACTCTGTGAGCTGAGTGTATCGCCCCGGCCTTCCTCGCAGAGGATGATGAGAAAGACGCCCTACCCAGGAGGACTTGCTTAGCAGCTTCCCAGCTGGGGTGACCATCATGCTCTCGGCAGGGAGGGTGCCCTGAGCCTAGTGGGAGCGTGTCCCATCCTAGCCAGGTTTCCTCTACTCCACCCTAGAGCCAGGGAGTGTTGAGCCTCCTGTTTAGAAGCTCTAACCAAGCAGGCGACATTCCAACATCCACAACGTGGCCATCAAGACTTCGAGGCGAGCCGGCCGGAACCACGGACACAGATTCAACAGCAGCACGGCTCTTTGTTTTGTCGGAACACCAAAGCCTCCGCAGAAGCCAGCCCATTAAGTCTGCATTTTCCATCATGGAGTAAGTAAACAAACCCAGAGGAAGCTCTGCCCATCACTGAGCTGGCTTCGCGACAGGAAATGGTATGAGTGACTTCGTTTTTAAACATTATTATCCTCTTGAAAGCAAAAGATAAAGGATGCCTTGGAGCAGCCAAATTGCTTTGGCTCAAAAATCATTTTAAATACCATTTCCTTTAACAAGCCTACTGCCTGGGCAACGGATCAACACTATTCATTTTAACCTTAGTCAGTAGAAAAAAAATCACTGAAGTGCTTGTAATTATTTAGCGCTCTGCCTTTCTCCCCGCCCAGATTCGTTAACTAATGACCAAAACAATGAACCCCAAGCCCTGTTTTAAGCAATTGGACAATCGGCAGTACACGCATAACATTCCGGAACCATCTTCCCTCTGTGTCTACTCTAAACCTGGGTGGGGGGGATTCAGGGTTAGTTTTGGCCTTTTCCAGAAAGTGAGAGAAATGGCCTTCCCCTCTATCATTTGTGTTTGTGAAATCACCAGGTGGGGGTGAGAGCTCACCCGTGCCCGCCCTTAAGTGAACAAGCATCGAGAGGCTCCTTGAGAAATCTTATGAACTGGAAAGAGGGTGGGCGGAGTCCTCCCGGCTCTGCCTTGGTGAGTGCGGCTCAGGTGATGGCAGAGGGGACATGGAGGCCGGGGTGGTCTCTCAGGGTGCTGTGCAGACCAAACACCGTCAGAAAAGCTTGGAGGAGTTCAGATGCGGAGGTAGACCGTGCTAGAGCCTCCTTTTTGTTTTGGAAGGGAACAGAAGGAGTTTCATTCGGTTATTTGCGAACAACAAAACTCACACAAGTTCAAAGAGAATGACATTCACAGAACAAAAGCTGAGTCAGTGGATTGGAGCTGGAGTGGAGAGACATAGGCACAGAAAGAAATACCTGTGCTACTGAAGCCAGAAGTCCTAAACTGCTTTAGGGTCAGCGCGGAGGCCCACGGTCTTCCCAGGAAAGAGCATCCTGCCTGAGAGAGGGAAGCACCTCCCACTTTCTGTGTCAGGGAGAGGATCTCGGCCTGACAACCCAGTCAGAGGACCCCTGTGGCAGCAGCACCTTCTAGCACAGACCTCAAAAGGTAACACACGGTGCCTGGGTGCCATGGCCTCAGGGAGGGGCTGCTTTGTCACCACTGTTTTTTTCTTTTTTTTTTTTTTTGAGACAGAGTTTCACTCTTGTTACCCAGGCTGGAGTGCCGTGGCACAATCTTGACTCACCACAACCTTCGCCTCCCAGGTTCAAGGGATTCTCCGGCCTCAGCCTCCCGAGTAGCTAGGATTACAGGCACATGCCACCATGTCCAGCTAATTTTTGTATTTTTAGTAGAGACGGAGTTTTGCCATGTTGGCCAGGCTGGTCTCAAACTACTGACCTCAGGCGATCTGCCTGCTTCTGCCTCCCAAAGTGCTAGGAGTACAAGCGTGAGCCATCGCGCCTGGCCTGTCACTGCTTGTGATAACGACAGTTCCGACTTTATGTAGGATTCACTGTTGTGTTCTGGGCAGATGGATGCCCACAGCAGTGACCGCACATTCCTAACTGCATCTCTTATGCAAAGCACGTCTCCACATTGTCCACGGTGCAATCCCATGTGAGGAGGCATAGCAAGGGAAGCTCGGCCCCAGATTCACCGGGAGGACGGGCTGGTTCTGGATGTGGGGAGAAAGAGCTATTTGTTCCCATCGTACTCTGCAACATTAAATAGGACGCCCGAGTCACTCCTACAGCAGAAAGCAGTCACCTAAGGCAGAGGCTGCGGGGGAGGGCTTCACCTTCAGGGCGTCACCGCAGAGCAGGCCTGTGAGATCCAACATCCCAGCATGGAACATATCCACTGGGATCCAAGTGCACTCCTGTAACTGCTAAAAGTCACCCCATCTGCTGAGCAGCCAGAAGCAAGCTGATGATGCCAGTAGCCAGTCACCCTGTCTACTCAGGGGCCAGACATGGAGGAGTGGGGAGGGACATGTCCTACCCTCATCTAGGTCATGGGATGTTGGCCGAAGGCCCCTGACATGGGAACTGCTCTGGGCCAGTGGGTGTGGAGGGCTGGACGGGAAAGGCGTGAGGACAGCCTCCACCACTACAGCCTCAGGAGGGCGGGGAGGCCGGATGTGTGCCACTTGAACGAGTGTGTATTTACCAAATGGATAAATTCTGAACAAGGCTTTGCGTTCCAAAGAACTCACCACCAGGTCCCTTGTGAGTCTCCACCTGCCTGGACTGTGAGCTTCCTAAGGGCCGGGTCACCCCTGCAACCCTAGCACCTGGCATGCTGCCTGACCCCTAACATGCATTGATGCCTAAGGAGTGAGTTCCTCCGACACCTGGAGAACGAGATGCAGAGGCTCGCCGGGAGCCCCAGTGCCCTGCATGCCAATGGCACACATCTTCTCCAAACACGGCCTCTCTCTGAAGAGCTGCCTCAAATCAGTCATGCCTTGCCCTGACAGCTCTTTCCTTCCCCTGCAAAGACCCTCGAAAGATCTCTTGGCTGTGATTTAATGTGAGCTCTTCTGGAAGGTCCTATAGAGGGCCCCATCTAGGTTGTTGAATCTTCGTCAGCATCTGGAAATGGGGGACAGAAACAAATGGGAGTGTGTCTAGTGGGTGACAGGCATCATGGCCCCTCCCAGGCCGGGGCCCATCCGTGGCAAAGGAGGCCCCAAATAATAGCCATCCTGGTTTTCTTGCATGGGAGGCCACGGAGTGTGGTGGCTGTTGCCAAAGGTGGCTGAGGTGGGGAGAGCTCAGATTTACCCAGAGGCTCTGTGTCCCTATTTGCAGAGATGTTAGAGCCTATGTGGCACTGGGGGTGGCAGCCTGTGTGTATGTGTGCCTGTATGTATACGTGTATGTGTGAATATGTATTGTGTGTGACATGTGCATGGGTATGCGTGTGTATAAATGTGCATATGTACATGTCTGCAATGTGTATTGTGTGTATATATGTATGTGCATATGTATATCATTTGCATGTGTGTGATGTTAAGGTACATATTTGTATTACATGTATATATTTATATTGCAAATTACAAGCATTATGTGCATATGTACATGTAGGTATGTGTATGTGTGTATATGTTTACATTTATGTGTACTATGAGTATGTATGCATATGTGTTTATGTGTATTATATGTGTATGTGTGTATGCAAGTGCTTATGTATATGTGTGCATATATGTGTTTATGTATATATGTGTGTACTGCATGTGTATATGTATCATGCATGTATGTGTATGCATGTGTACAGATGCGTGTGTGTGCATGTGTATTGTGTGTACATGTGCATATGTGTATTGTATGTGTGTGTGATGGGATGGGCAGAAAGGCTGGGCAGAAATAGGCTGAGTTGTCGTCCCTGATCCTAGCCCCTTCCAGGGTCCCTTTGCTCCTCGGGGCTCCAGGAGTGAAGTTAGGGGTAATGAGGACTCTTTGGAGCCAGTGGGGTGCCAGACACCAGGGTCTGGAGCCATCCCTGGCCACTCCAGGCCTCCATTCCACATCCTACCAGAAGCACCCTCACGTGGCCCAGCCTCATAGCTGCTCCAAATCCCCCTGTCCAGGCGCTGCTGCTGGAAAGGTTCTGGTCACCTGAGAGCTCTGGGGCTCAAGCACCTAGAGAGACTCTAGAGAGATTGCAGAGAGATTCTAGAGAGAGATTCCAGAAAGGCTCCAGAGAGATTTTAGAGAGACATTCTTTTTTTTTTTTTTTTTTGAGACAGAGTCTCGCTCTGTTGCCCAGGCTGGAGTGCAGTGGCGCGATCTCCGCTCACTGTAAGCTCTGCCCCCCGGGTTCACGCTATTCTCCTGCCTCAGCCTCTCGAGTACCTGGGACTACAGGTGCCCACCACCCCGCCCAGCTAATTTTTTTGTATTTTTTGTAGAGACAGGGTTTCACCGTGTTTGCCAGGATGGTCTGGATCTCCTGACCTTGTGATCCGCTCACCTCGGCCTCCCAAAGTGCTGGGATTACAGGCGTGAGCCACTGCGCCCGGCCAAGAGAGAGATTCTAGAGAGACTCTAGGGAGAGATTCTAGAGAGATTCCAGAGAAACTCCAGAGATTCTAGAGAGGTTCTAGAGAGACCCAGAGATATTCTAGGGAGATTCCAGAGAGACTGCAGAGAGTAGACGGGAGGAGTCTCAGAGAAAGGGAAGGGAGAGCCCCGGCTTCAAAGGCAAGCAGGCTTTTCCTGAGAGGCTGTGTGGGAGGTGGCAACAAATGACCACCACTCCAGGGAATGACTAAGAAGCTCCCAGCAGGGCCTGGGTCCTGACGCAGAGCTGCGACGTGAGCAACCGAGGGGCTCAGCAGAAACAGCAAAGAACCTGGATGGAAAGGAAGGTGATGGAGGAGATCAGGGTAAAGGACAAACAAGGGCCTGGGATCCCTTCCTCTGGGGGGTGATAAGAATGCTCCGGAGGCCGGGTGTGGTGGCTCACGCCTATAATCCCAGCACTTTGGAAGGCCGAGGCGGGCAGATCATGAGGTCAGGAGATCGAGATCATCCTGGCTAACATAGTGAAACCCCATCTCTACTAAAAATACAAAAAATTAGCCAGGCATGGTGGCAGGCGCCTGTAGTCCCAGCTACTTGGGAGGCTGAGGAAGGAGAATGGCATGAACCCGGGAGGTGGAGCTTGCAGTGAGCCGAGGTCGCACCACTGCACTCCAGCCTGGGCAACAGAGCGAGACTCCATCTCAAAGAAGAAGAAGAAGAATGCTCCGGAAAGTGCAGCCTTTGGGGACACTCAGTTTCTTGTAGTCCTTGTCCCTCTACTCTTCAGTCAAGAACTCAGCACCTGCTGCGAGCCAGGCCCTGTGCGGGACAAGAGAGCCGAGAAGGCGCCGCATCCTCAGCCTTGCCTGCAGGCTGCAGCAGGTCCAGCATCTGAATGGGATGCTGGAGATCTAGGGCCGGTCCTCCATGAATGTCCAGACAGAGCTGGCCCTAGGGTGGAAATCTCAGGAGGTGCCCAAACACTCAGCCATGAAGATGAATGCCATTGCAGTGCAATATTTTAAAATATCAAAATTAATCCAAAAATCCATGATGAACAAAATATCAACATTTTAAATAAAGACAGGGTCAGTCTGACTGATTTCTCCCTTTGCCTTAAAGCTTTGGTGTGGCTGGGCATGGCCCCAGAGCTCGGGTGGGGCTTGAGCCTGAGTGAAGGTTTCTTACCCCAAAGTGCTGCCTTCTCAGTTCCCCCTTGGTGACCACAACTCTTCGCTCCACGGTTAACTGAGGAGCTTGAAGAGTAGCCGATAACCGCTGAGGGGCCTTCATGCATTTGCTACAGGAAGGGAGGAACATGGGACGCCCAGATGGGAGAGAGACCGGCTGCGGGTCAGAAAAGAGCCCCTCCTATCAGGAGCATCTCTGCTCACTGAGTATCTGCTATGTGCTGTGTGTCACGCTAAGTGCTTCACATTTGTTAGGGATTTTTCCCCTCCCAACAAGCCCTCGAGGCAGGTACTAGTCTCATCTTCATTGCACAGGTGAGGAAGCTGAGGCCTAGAGAGGCTGAGGTTAAGCCACTTCCCTAGAGAAGTCAGAGGCAGAGCTTGGATGTGCTGGGAGGGCAGACTGGGGAAGCCCCCGCTTCTGTATCCAGGGCATTGCTCACAGGGCTCTTCAGAGGCAGGATCTTGCCTCAGATCCTGCTTGGGGAGGTGGAGCTCCCGGGAGGAAAGATAAGGTTCACCCGAAGTGTCCTTTTGACCATCAAAGTGGAACCTGCCAGCGGCACTGCCACGACCCTGAGGAAAGGTGCACTTGGGTCATCACAGGCATGGGAGAGACAGGGAGCCTGAGATTAGCTACGCCTTAGGTCTGGAGGACCTGAGCTGCAGCAACAGGGCACAGAGACTACCCTGGAAGTCAAGTCTCAGAGGCCCAAAGCAGGCCCCTGTCAGCCTTGGAAATCTCCGTGGCGACAGATGACTTGCCCCAGCGGAGGCTCCAGAGGGAGACCTTGCCTTTCACTCCTTCAGGCATAGGCATTATCAGTCTTGGCCGGAAGTAGAGAGAGGCCCAAACAAGTCCTATGCAGTTGGACGTGCAGAGGCAATACAAGAGTGGGTTGTTGGAGCTGGCCTGTACTGACTTACGAAAGCAGCCTGGTACATTCTTGAGAATTTTGCAATGGATGTGATGATCTTATGTTGGTAGCTTGAAGTCAGCTACAGTGGCAGTATTTACACCATAGAAATTGGCAAACGTTACCAATCAGGCATTTTTTTTTTTTTTTTCTCCTGGAGAGCTGATTGTTCGGCATTTACCAGCATAGCACTGCTTTACAGGACAAAGTCTGAACACCTGTGAAAATCTGACCATTCTGCAATCTGTCACACCGAACTGAGGGGCACTTGCATGTCTCTTCCTGAAAGAGGCAATCATCATCTCAAACAGCAGTTACATGCAAATGTCACTTCTTGAGCTGGGAAAGCATGGTCTGTTTCTGGCAGCAGAATGATCTTTCATCTAATTAAGCTCAACCTGGGCTAATGTTGTGAGCGTGCACTCTCTGATCAGACACCAACAGCTGGCGGCTGACGTGCATGCCAGGGTGGCCTGAGAAGCTGGCCTGGAATGTTAAAAATGCTGTGGGTTGCCCACCATTTCTACTGAGAGGGAAGTCTCAGAAAGAGCCCCGGCCATGCAGTCACGAAGTTGGGGTTCAAGCCCAGCTCTTCTGCCAAGTCATTGGGTGTCGCTGTATAAGTCATTGGCCTGCCCTAGGTGACAGCTTTCCCATGCAAAGCAAGGCACTGGGCTGGATGGTTTCTGAAGTCCTGCCTGACCTGGTGAGGAAGGGGCAGAGCCACTGTGACTCAGTGGGAGGAGCTCTCCCGGACTCACCCAGGGGCCCAGAGCCTGGCAGGGTCCCAGCTGCGGAAGATCCTGCCAGTGACTCTGGCAAGGAACGGCAGCCCCAAACCCCAAGCATGCTGGATTCTCTCTGCTGTGGATCTCAGCCCAGCACTGCCCATACTACTTCAAGTTCAGAATTATGGCTTTGGCTGAAGAGGCACCATGCCCAAACCCTTTCACCTTCCGCAGCTGCCCCTAAAGGCAGCTGATTCTGGGAAGCCAACAGCAGCATGTGGTGGGGAGCATGAGCGGCTGTCAGGAGGGGGATGGGGATGGGGCCTCCTTCCCCTCTCCCCTGTGGCAGCAGGAGTGACTGCTCTGACCACCCTGAGAGATGAGGCACGATGGACACACGGGTGACAACTGGCAACTGCAGCTATGTAATGCACGCATAAGGGCCGTGGCTTTCAGGCTCAGAAGTCAGGGGACACAGGGAGGCCATTAGCCAGGAAAGGGTGGGGGCCTGGGGGTGGGCAGCCAGAGAAGATCTTGCTGCAGAATTCTGAATCCAAACCTTTTGGAGGCAACAGAAGGGGCTGGATCCAGGTCCGGGCAGCTCTGGGGACAGTCCCAGAGTCGCCAGGGCAGGTATGGCCCATGGTGAGCACGGGCCGGCACTTGGCCAATGTCTTTGGCTGTGAATGCTGGAAGCAGAGGCCTGGTGGGTCACAGTGTGTGACTCAGCTGATGGTCAGAGAGGGGAGAACCTAGGACAGGGGCTTTGTGGGCCCAGCTTGGCACGGGCAGCTCTATCAGGGGTTATCATGTGGTTTCGTGACAACACAATGGTCATGACAACAGCCACAGTTGTTATCTGAGTGCTGGTCTGTGTCTGACCCTGTGCAAAATGCTTTAAAAATTCTGCGGATGAGGAAACTGAGCCCCCGGTTATGGGTTAATTAGCCTGAGGTGACACAGCTCCACGTGGTTGAAGAAGTGGGATTAGAACCAGGATCAGTGGGAACACCCAGGCCCTGGCCTTGCGGCTGCACTGGGACAGCCCTTCCAGGCCTCCTGGGCAGAGGCTCAGTCTCCTGGGACTGGGGGTCAGCCTGGATCAGGCTGGTGAGCCCCCCGAGGGAAGGTGGGCCTGAGGTGGGCAGCCCCTGAGCCAGGTACTCACCCACCTACCCACACCGGGTCCGCCCTGGGATGGGCTGGTGATGGCCCTGGGGCCCCAGGCCATGCTGTGCAAGTGGCTGGTTTGATCTCTCTTGCTTGGTGAGACTCAGAGTGAATGCTGGGTCTATGATATTTTAGCCCATGGTGAAGTCGGCACTTACTACCTATGAGGGTAGTAAGTGCAGGGCCAAGATGGGGCTCCCCCAGTGTCCCTGGCCAAGGGTCAACGTGGGAATAAAAATGAGAGAAAGGTCCTCTGCCTCAGGAGGGAACAGGCCCAGGAGGTGTTTGGAGCTCAGGGCTAGGTCAGGGGCCAGCCCACTCCAGGAGCTGCCCCTGGAGTCCTGCCACTGCCTGTGGGCTGCGTTCTCCAGCTCCCTGTGCACCTGAGGAGACCTCCAGTCAGCAGGAGGCTGCAGAAAGGTGAGGTTTCCCTCCCTAGCGTGGGGTGAGACTCTCTTTGTTCTGCAAACCCCTCCCCGCCCCAGGCTACTGCCCTGTCCTGGGGTCAGCAAGACACCAGCTCTCAGCCTCTCTCAGGACGCTGAGCCCCAGTAGCCTGAGGTCAAGGGGGAATCCTCCAGCCCCTGCTCTGGTTCCCAGCTGGTCCCCCTGCCCAGAGGCTTTTACAGTTCACCCCGGGAGAGGAAGGGAACTTGCTTCTTCCCAGTGGCTTTGGCTGTGATCTGCGAGGGCTACATTCCTTGTCTCTGCCCTTCCTCGGGGTGGGGAGAAGAGCTCCCCGAGCTGAGGGTCTCTCTCCATCCCAGGCTCCCAGGCTGCAGTCTGTGGCCATGGTGGCTTCTTGTAGCTGCCATGGGCTGCTCTGCGCCAGATGTTAGATCCAACCCAACATCCCTTCTTAATGCAGAATTTGCATCTTAAACTTCTCGTGGCTGAAGCAGGACTCCTGATTTTCTCCGAGCTCTCTTCCTCCAGTCTGACTGCAATGACAGATCTCCATCCATGCAACCCTCCTTCATGCCTCTCTTTCCCTCACCGCCTCTTTCCTGCTCTCAAATATGTCCTGATCCTGCAGGGGGCTGGAGGATTCCCCGTTGACCTCGGGCTGCCGGGGTCCAGCTTCCTGAGACAGGCTGAGACATATTTAATGCAGAGGGGGTGGCTCAGCCTCCTGCCTGGAGCTCTGCAGCCCTCTCAGGCTGTGCAGGTGGCCCCAGTTGGCTGGCACCGGCTCCAGGCTCACCCTGGGACGACATGGGGTGGGGCCTGGGCACATTTACAGCTCTCATCACTCTGACTGAGAGGAGGTGTTGCCAGAGCCCCTGCATCAGAGACCTGAGCTGGGGACTTTCCACAGGGGTCGCCTGCAGAGAAACTGAGGGCACAGAGAGGGCAAAGTGAGACCCCATGGGAGCTCATTTCTTCGGAACTGACAGTGTTTTTCTGAGAACTTGGTCTCCAAACTAAGAAATATTTTAGCAATTCAGGATCAACAAACATTTCTGCCCTGAATTTCCTTCTCAATCCTCCAAGCTACACTCACAGAGAATTCTCCTGCCTCGGGTCCCCAGGGTCACCCTTTCTGGGCACTCCGAAGACTGTCTGATGCTTCAGTTCTGCCCACGCTACAGCCAGTTTAAACTGCATCTCTAAGGAGCATGCCTTCTCCCTCTTCAGGAGGAGGAGGCAGGCGGGGACACACTGCGGGGAGAGCGCATCCATTCGGGGGTCTTTACCGAGTGGTGGCGCTTGCGCTCGTGGGGGCACAGCTGGACCTAGGGGCAGCCGTGGGAGAGCCTGGGAGAAACTCCAGGAAGTAGTGACCTGGCCCTGCCCTCAGGAAGCCTGGTCCTGAATGGGTGGACGCCATTCACATCTATCCAATAAACAAGTACTTATGTGCCAGGCATGGCTCCAGGCACTCCAAATCTAGCAGTGAACAAAACAGATAATGCTCCTGACCCTGTGGAGCTTATGTTTGAAGGATGCGGCTGGGCTTGAGGGGATAGACAAGGCGTAAATAACACAGTGGGGCAGCAGCAACATGATGGATGGCAAAACACGATGTGGAGTGAAAGAAGCCGACTATATACCCGAGCGCATATACCACAGGATTCCAGTTCTACGAAGTTCTAGAACAGAAAAAAAGAACCTATAATGAAGAAATCAGAACAGTGGTGACCTCTGGGAGTGCAGTGGGGACTCACTGCAAAGGGACATGTGGGTGCTTTCTGGGGTGATGGTGATGTTCCAAATCTTGATGTGGGCTTGGGGTATGACTGACACATGCATCGATCGAAACTCATCAACTAGTGCACTTAACATGTATGCATTCAATTGTTTCACCATATGTAAACTCTACTTCAAAAGCAAAAAAGAGAACTGTATGCACATATTGAACTTTGGTTAATCCTTTGCACCTTGAAAGACTTGGGGGAGGTGTGCTGTGGCTGCTGCTTACTTTGAAATACTTGAAAAATTGCTGCATAGGTAGAACACATAAGTGATCAAACGATATGGTCAAATGTTAACGGTAGAATCTGGGTGGCAGGTGTATGGGTGTGTGTACAATTCTCTCAACTTTTCTGTATGTCATAAACATTTCATCATAAAATGCTGGGGAGGGGGGGACAGAGGGGCTTGCCAGAGAGTGAGGGAACATTAGATGGAGTGTCAAGAGGGCTTTGATGCAGAGTTGAAAGTTGAAAGGAGACCTGAATCTTAAGTGTCAACCACGGAAGGGCCAGGGCAGCCTCCAGGCAGAGGGAGGAGCACGTGCAAAGGCCCTGAGGCAGGAAAGGACCCGACTCTTTGAGGAGAGAAAGAAGCCAGCACGGCTGGAGAGTGAGCAGGGAGAGGAAGACCAAAGTCAAGGGTTCAGGTATTCAGAGGTCACGGTAAGGTTTTGGACATTAAGTGCTGTGGGGACTTCTTGAACTGTCTGAAGCATGAGGGTGATGTGATCTCATTTGGGATTTAAATGGCTGTCCCCACTGCTTTGTGGAGAGTGCAGCACAGGCTAAGAAGGAGGGACTCCAGCTCTGGGTAGGAGGGAGCCATGGCTTAGGGTTGGGAAGCAGAAGACAGGGAGAGAAGGAGGTGGGTTCAGGACATATTTTTGAGCAGGAAAGAGGCAGTGAGGGAAAGAGAGGCATAATGGAGGGTTGGCTTGAGCCTCTGCATGAACGGAGAGCCATTGCTGCTCTAAGGCAAGAGGAAGAGCAGCTCAGGGAGAAAACCATCAGGGGTCCTGCTCTAGCCATGAGAAGTTGGAGATGCAGATTCTGCATTAAGAGGGGATGTTGAGTCGGGTATAAAGTCTGGTGCACAGCAGTGAGGGAGGGGGCAGATATGAACGTGGGAGTCACTAGCATATGGTTGGCACTGGGGCCATGGGGCTGGATGAGATGATCCCAGGAGAAAGTGTAGACAGAGAAGAGAAGGCTTCAGCAGCTCAGGGATAGTCCAGCATCAGGAGGCTGAGAAAAAGGGATTGCAAAGAACAGGCAGGAGGGAGACAGCCGGGGAGCTCTCGGCAGCAGGGAGCATTCATAAAGAGGGAATAGCCGCCTGAAGGGGTACCGCTGGGAGGCCAGGAAATATGAGGATGGCACAGTGACCTTCTGGTATAGCAAGGCAGAGGTCATTAGTGACCTCTCCAAGAGCCTCATCAGGGCCTGGAGGAGAAGGAAAGCTGGAAGGAGCAGGGGGAGGAGAGGAAGAGACGGGACCTAGGGGTGAGGACATCTCTCTCTCTCTCTCACACACACACACACACTCTCATTTATGCACATGCAGGCACTCATACACATGCAAAAACACACACATGCACACATACATGAACTCATACACATACACTTACAAATGCACTCATACACACATGCACTCACACGCACACACATGCATTCACACACATGCATGCACACACAAGTGCACACACGCCCTCACACATGCACACACATGTACTCACATGCACACACACATGCACTCACACAACACACACACAAGGAACACACACAGGCACTCACAAGCACACACACACGCACACAGACACATGCACTCTCACACACGCACTCACACACACATGCACACACGGACACATGCACTCACACGCACTCACACATGCACACACGGACACATGCACTCACGCATGCACACACATGCACTCACACACACATGCACACATGGACACATGCACTCATACACACATGCACACACATGCACTCACACACAAGCACACACGTGCACACACGGACGCATGTACTCACACACGTACTCAACACATGCACACACTTGCACTCACAAGCACACACACATGCACACACACACGGACACATGCACTCACACATATGCATGCACACGCATGCACTCACACACAAGCACACACACACAAGCCCAGATGCCCTCACACACATATGCACACACACGGACACACGCATTCACACTCATACGGACTCACACAAGGACATACACATGCACTCACACTCATACACACACATTCACACACATGCACACACATTCACATACATACACACTTGTGCACTCATACACACTGACACACACTCATACACACATTCACACACATGCACACACACATATCTTCTGCAGGAGGCAGAATACTGGGCCGAAGGGAAGCTGAACCCACGGGAGCACTTGGCTACATGGGTTCGGTGGCTGTCAGCTGGTGGGGCTGCTCTGGCAGAAGCAGTTAAGGGAAAGGTAGAGAGGCAGAATTGCAGGAACAGCAAAGAAAGACACGAGGCAGGATGGCTTGGCATGCTGGGAGGTGGCCTAGGTTCCAGGGCCTTCAGGCTTGGGATGCCTGCTGAGCTGGGTTGAGCTGGGCTGGGCTGAGCTGGGCTGAGCTGAGCTGGACTGGGCTGGGCTGGGCAGGAGGCTCGCCAGCACCAGCGCATCTTACATGGCAGCCCAATGAGGCCTGGGGAAGACACCCTGGGCTCATGGCTGCCTTCTCCCAGCAGCCAGGTGGAGCGAGAGGACAGCTCTGTTAATATTCCCCATCACCTAGGGGGACCCTGGCATGTCTGGAAAAAAGAGCAGAAAATCCCCCAGGACGTCCTGCCCATTTTGGGGTGGTGATAGGGATGGCAAGAAGCCTCCTTCAGGCCCTCCCAGATCCTGACTCCAGCAGGAAGGCAGGAGAACTGAGAGGGGAAGCTTGCAGAGCAGTGACGCCTGTGTACAGCTGTGTGTACCTGTGGGTACCTGGGCAACCTGTGTACACCTGTCTAGCCAAAACCATTTGCCAGGAGTCTGAAGCAGGTGGTGTGTCTCCCGTGGGAATACAGAACCTGCATCCTGAGAGCCACTGAAATATTAACGGTGCTAAAAGTGGTGATGACACCATGTCATGGGACTTCCCTGTTGAGCTAGAGTCTCTGACACGCCCACGCAGACCAACGTCACCAGCTGGGCGCGGCTGGAGGCCCAGAAAGCTGCTGACGTCCACACGCAGAACGGGTCACCCACGGCCCACGTTTTCCACGGCATTCTGTGCCACTACGTCTGGATTTCACTCTTTGCCCTTTGAATCACTTCAGAGGCAAAAGAGAAAGTGATTCCTTGAGGCAAAGTTTTGTCTTTTGCTTTGGAAACTACAGTCTCCCTTTTGCTCCAAAGGAGATTAGAATATTAAGGACACAATGTCAGCTGAAGATTACATGAAAAGGATAATTAAACAAAAGCCCCATATTATAAGCCATCTAGAAGGGAAATTAAGCAGCTTCTGCATTCTCTGCATCTTTGAAGGATGTTTTTAGAGGGGGCAGGAATTGTTTGGCTTGATAAATAAAGATAGTAACCAAACTGTATTGCCCATTGTTCTGGCTGTATATGAAAAGCGATTGTTTAGCCAAGCTGACAGCACATGCCGTGGAGGCATAAACCCCTCTGCCGACGGAAGGATTAAGAGACTGACAAGTCCTGGATAATAAGACTAATTAATAATTTCCATCTCTAAGGAACTGCGGCTCCGGCAGCTTCATCCTTCCTCTCTCCCAGTCAAACCTGGGCAGCCCAGTCCCTAAGGGCTGAGGTTCAGAGGAGCGTTGGCTGGCCAGGCCAGGAGAGGTCCTGGTGGCAGTCACAGTGGGTGGTGTGGAGCAGAGGGGTTTGGGGAGGGTGGCACGCAGGAGACAACTGCCAGAAGGTAGAGCTTCCATCTCACTCAACCAGACACTAGATTCCCACCTGAGGCTGCGGAACAAATGAGTTCTGTTCCTAATCACACAGTTGCATCTCACAAGCCTAGCGTTTTGCCGTTTGCAAGGTGGGCAGGATAGGACCTTCTCAGGGGACCCCTTCCCCGGTCACTGCTACTCCCACCCGCCCAATCCCCTAGAGTAAAAGCTGCTGGAAAGGGTGGGGTGACAACAGCCATCGCTTCCCAGGGGGCTGCCGAGTCCAAAAGACCTCTGTGTGTCTTAGCTCAATTCATCCTCCCATTCAGCTCGGGAGGGAGGCATTTCATTTTATTTTACCAAAAAGGAAATAAGGTTCAAAGAAGTTGATTCGGTTGGCCACCATCACTTGGCTCATAAGGGTGGAGATGGACTCAAAACCTTTGGCTCTGGTGCTCCCATGTAGGTGGCCAGGAGGAAGACTCTCCTGATGCCCCGAGGTCTCCCCTGTACTCAGTACCCACCCGTCCACACGGCAGGACCAGAGGGTGCCACCTCCCCAGAGGGCTCTGGCCGCACAGCAGACGTTGGCCACTGTAGTCTGTAAGGTGAAGGGTGAGCAGGGGGGCCTGCAAGGGGACCTCTGAGAAAGCCGACTGGATGTCCTCCTGTCGCCCAGTCCCCAGACGTGGGGAGGGGTGAAGGAAGGAATCAGGAAGAGGGAATCTTCTAGAAAATGCCCAGTGACTTTCCTCAGAGAGGATAATGGCCATTTTGGGAGCCCTGCTGTATTTTTTGGAGGCTTCAGGTGGGTACAGCAGTGGCCTTGGCATCGTAAATTGCAATCAAGCAAAGATGTCTGAGCAGGAAATACCATCCACTCTGCCGTGCAGCCTTGGCAAGGGTCCTGAAATCTTAATGGAATTGAGCAATTTTTTGCATAGCACCATAAATTCCCAGTGTCTACCTTATCTCCTCATCACGTTATTCAAGGGACATTAAATGGAGAAAGATGTGGAAGCTGCCAGCTAGAATGAAGCCAGACCCAGAAGGCAGCTCAGGAACCCTCTGGCTGACACAACCTTTCATCCTCAGCTCTCTTTTCCAATACCTGCCCCTCCCCAGCTGCGGGAGGGCTTTGCTAGTCCAGATGAAGCTTTCGAGGCGGCTTCTAACACCAGGGCTGGGTTTCTATCCCTGTCCTGCAGCTTCTGGACTGAGTGAGTTTCTCAGTGTCACCATGGTCACTCCTGCCAGGGTTTCCTCCTACCTGGGGCACCACTGGAGTCCTGGCCTCCCTCACACCCCCTTGCCCTTCTCCTAATTATCTAATGACACAAGCGTCTGCTGGGGTCTTGTCTTTTCTGCAGGCTCCGTGAAAGGAGCTGGTACTGAGTCTTCGGCCAGCCTTCCCTCTGCATGGCGACGGCTGCAGAGGCCCAATGTGAAGCACAAACCCAGCCTCCTTTCCACATATTGACAGTGACTAAATGCTGGCCTCACAGGCAGGCCAAGCGCTTGCCCACAGCCTTCGATGACTATTGTTATTGCTCCTGATGACAGGATGAGGATGGCCACTGCTGTCACTGTCAGCTGGGGGAAGCTTGCACGGCCACGCAGAACCTGCATGCCCTGGTCTGGTGAGGCTCTTCCTGTCCTGCTCTCTTCTGAGCCCAGCAGAGAGACAGGAGGATTCCAGGCCCTTCCCCATGCTCCCCTCCAGATCACCTGGCTGGTGCTGGTGCTGGGACACCTGTCCTGAGGGCCTCCTCCCAGACAGCCCTGTGCCGGGTGAGATATGTGGAATTGGCTCATGGGAACTGGGATCCCTCAAGCGGTCTTGTTAGTCTCACTGGGCACTTAGCACTGTGACCCATGCTTGCCTCATGTCAGAGGGCATGGAAACTCCCCCTCCCCATTTCTTGCATCCTTCAACTTTGGGCTCACCTCCTCCAGGAAGCCTCCCCTGACCACCCAGCCCATTCTGTGTCTCCTTCTCTGGATTCACCGTCTTGACCAGCTTTAGGTACCACCGACTAGGCTAGGGTCAGAAATGGCTTTGAAGCCACAGGGTCCTCCACCTGCTGTCCATGCAGGGATTCACCCCAAATGTCAGGGCTTGGCCACTCCTGTCTCTGCTGCCGAGTTCCAGCTACCCCTTGGAGTGGAGTGGGCTGGCTCAGTGTCCTCTACCGAGGCCCACATGCTCTGGAGCGTGCCTATGGTCAGCTCAGCTGTGGCAGCCAAGGGTGTGGAAGAAAGGCCCCATCAGACTCCAGACTCACAGGGACGCCCAGGGCCACGTCAGGGGAATCTTGGGGTTTACGTCAGGGTCGGTCAACCTCTCTTTCGCCCTTCTTGGCATCGGGACTGGCCCCTGTGAAGCCAGCACATCCAGGCTCGGCAAGCTGCTCTTCCTTCTCATCTCTGTTCACTGCACATGTGTGCCCCTTGGGCCTGTGGCCGCTGTGGCCTGGGAGCTCCCCCAGGACAGGGACCATGTCGGTTTAAAGTGCCTGGACCCGCGCCCTGCCTACCCTGTGTCTTCTGGAGCCCCTTATTCTCATCCTGACCCTCAGTTTCTTCTTCTGTGAAACACTGGGACGAACTCACCCCAGCCCTTTCCTTCCCAGGGTAGCTGTGAGAACCAAAAGCCAAGCCTTGAAGTTCCTGATCAAGCGCTCAATGGTTGTCACCCGCGGCCAGGGCTGCGGTCCCCTGAGCCACGCACGGTGGTGAGCATGTGTAGGGGGACGTCACCCGCGGCCAGGGCTGCGGTCCCCTGAGTCACGCACGGTGGTAAGCATGTGTAGGGGGACGTCACCCATGGCCAGGGCTGCGGTCTCCTGAGCCACACACGCTGGTGAGCATGTGTAGGGGGACGTCACCCATGGCCAGGGCTGCGGTCTCCTGAGCCACGCACGGTGGTGAGCATGTGTAGGGGGACGTCACCCATGGCCAGGGCTGCGGTCTCCTGAGCCACGCACGGTGGTGAGCATGTGTAGGGGGACGTCACCCATGGCCAGGGCTGCGGTCCCCTGAGCCACGCACAGTGGTGAGCATGTGTAGGGGGACATCACCCATGGCCAGGGCTGCGGTCTCCTGAGCCACGCACGGTGGTGAGCATGTGTAGGGGGACGTCACCCATGGCCAGGGCTACGGTCTCCTGAGTCACGCATGGTGGTGAGCATGTGTAGGGGGACGTCACCCACGGCCAGGGCTGTGGTCTCCTGAGCCACGCACGGTGGTGAGCATGTGTAGGGGGACGTCACCCATGGCCAGGGCTACGGTCTCCTGAGCCACACACGGTGGTGAGCATGTGTAGGGGGACGTCACCCGCGGCCAGGGCTGCGGTCTCCTGAGTCACGCATGGTGGTGAGCATGTGTAGGGGGACGTCACCCACGGCCAGGGCTGCAGTCCCCTGAGCCACGCACGGTGGTGAGCATGTGTAGGGGGACGTCACCCATGGCCAGGGCTACGGTCTCCTGAGTCACGCACGGTGGTGAGCATGTGTAGGGGGACGTCACCCACGGCCAGGGCTACGGTCTCCTGAGCCACACACGGTGGTGAGCATGTGTAGGGGGACCTCAGCATCAGCCACGTCCCCACTCTTGGTGGCTGAGGGTAACACATGGTGCTTATAAGACCAAAGATACCAGGACTGGGCTGTGGGATGGTGCACAGATGGTCTGGCAGGCCTGGGGCACCTTCTCTTCCCTGCTGACCCCAGATGTGGAGGCCTGGACGCCTCAGGAAGCAACTTGCTTCCTTTCCTTGAAGCACATGGGTCCAAATGTCCTCTTTGGGGCAGAGTGTCAGCCTGACAACAATGCCTCCTGTTGCTCTAATCTCCCCTGAGCCAAGCCTCATTTGGTGGGAGCCGTGGGGCCCTGCCCCAGCGACGGGTGGCGGTGGAAGGCCCAGGTACAGAGCCAGTTCCATCGGGCTTTATTTCCCAGCCACTTCTATTTCACCCTGATGAAACATAAAAATGATTACTGAGCAAAAAGCTCAGGTGTTTTTTATGAAGCTATAATATTCTCCATTTTAAGAAAGATTTTTTAAAAAGAAGAAAGAAAAAGAAAGAAAGAAACGATGTCCTCTTAAACTAGTTTGTGCATCCTAGAGATGGCCTGTTGGAGAAGAGCCCAGCTCACCCGAGTGGAGAGGTCCCCACCACCAGGAGGAGGCCACAGGCTAAGGGGCGAGCACGGCCATGCTCTTCCGGGTGTCCCACTTGGCCTGCAGTCCCTTCCATGACCGAGCTCACCACCAGGGCAATCCTTCCTGAGGGCTGCAGGGCATGGTCCTATGGGGAGGTGCGGAGGGGCTGCACTTTTGGGGAGACACTTGGGTTGCGAAAATGCTGTTCATTCTCCAAATAGACATCAAGTCTGTTGGGTGGCTGAGGGACATTTATTGCAATGACAGCACCATCATGGTATAGCCTTGGCTCCCTTCTCTGTCCGGGCTGCAGAAGATGGTGGTATGAAGGGTGGAGAGGTTGCCTGTACCAGTAGGACTCCTGCCTGGCTCATGCTTTGGGAGGGGCTGGCTGGGCCTAGCTCAAGCCCACTGGGAGAGAGAAAGCAGAGGTGGGATGTTAGGGATGGGGTGGGGATGTCACAGATGCTTTCTCCGGGATTCAGGATGTCAGCTTACAGGTCTACCTGGTGCTAGCAGCACCAAGCTGTCATCCGTGGGATGCGTGCCCTGTGCCAGGAACTGGGTGACATTTTAAATGCACAGCATCAATGCAGACTTCCTCAACACTGTTGTTGAGCACTCCCTCAACAGCCTCTGTAGTCCGTGCTGCTGCTGGCTCCATTTTATGGATAAGCAAACTGAGACTCAGAGAAATTAGATAGACTGCCCAGAGTCACACAGCTAATAGCTGCTGCTTTGCTGTTGGCTCCATTTTATGGACGAGCTAACTGAGACTTAGAGAAATTAGACAAACTGCCCAGTGTCATACAGCTAATAAGTGCTTCTTTGGGTGATCCTAACCCCACTATTTGATGGGTCTAAACCCTACCCCACACAGAGGGCTGATGGCGCCCATCCACTCACCCAGTGTTCAGGGGGTGGCCCTAGAAGGGCAGCCTCCTGTGTGGTTGCAGCGGGCAGGAGCTGGTGTTCAGGGACCCTGCAGGATGCCTAGACCTGACACAGCAGCACGCTTTGGTGCTCCGAGAAGAGACATGTTCTGAGGACCCTTTTTGGGGAACCAGAGGCAGTCAACTCAGAGGGGCCATTGCATTCCACAGCCAGGTTCTGGTGTCAGTGGAGAGAAATATACACTAATGCCCCAGTGTGGAGCTGGACTCATCTCAGACCCCCCATGAGATGCCACGGTCCCTGGAGCAGGGCCAGGAGGGCTCACGGCCTGCTCTCTGCTGGCTGGGGGTGCCTGGGACTCAGTTGCCCTCAGGGACCTGCAGGGCCTGTCCCTCTAAAAGGATTCTTCAGCAGTGAGGGGCCCCACGGCCCCTCTTGAGGGCTGCAGCAGGAAGGGAGGACTCCCTGGGGGCATGCCTGGGCTGAGGCCTACAGGGCCTGTGTCTGGGGCAGAGGCTGAAATGGCTGTTGGCTGCAAGGTCTCCAGAACAAGGAGCAGAAGTAGCTTCTCTGGGGCCTGAATATGGAACTCCAGAGGCTGTAGCAGCCTGGAGAGGCCATTTGCCCTCCTCCTCCTCCTTGGGAGAGCCCCAAGCCTGGGCTCTAGGACTGCTGGTCCCTCTGCCATGGAGCTGCCCAGCCCCAGCTGTTCCTCCTATGGGCCAAAGGGCTGAGGACGCCAGTGGGACCTGCTCTGGCTGGAGAGATCCATGTTCTGGCTAACTCTGCAGGGTTCCCATGGAGGGCAGATGGCCTGGGGCAGGAGTGGAACCGGGGATGTCTCCCCCAGGGCCTCTCCCTGCAGTCTTGCCCTCCTCCCCTCTCTGGGAACCACCCTAGGAAACCCTGCTTTCAGCCGGAGGGTGGACAAGAAGCTGACCACGCTGGGGACAGAATACCCACTGATTTGGGGATCTAGGGCTTCAGCTCTCCCCTGTGAACCTGGTTTCGGAGTCCCAGGCCTCGTGGGGAAGCCTGGATCCCACCTGGAGGCAGCCCCATCGAGAAGGCATCTTATTCCTCTCCTGGGGGGTGGTGAGTTCCAGGTAAAGGCATCTTCGCTCCTGGACATGGGGGCCCTTTGGGGCCAGGACAGCCTGGAGTGAACCCCATGGTGAACCGACATTGTCCCTTCCCCGAGTGCCCACTCAGCAGCACCAGCCACAGAGGCTGCTGTGGGTGGGCTCTGTTCTGGCCTCAATGCCTGTGGTGCTCAGTCTCATGGTGCCTGCTCTAGGGGGTGATGGCACCCCTGTGCCCTGCACCCACTACTTCTAGGGGGACCCAGGGCTGGCAGAGGCTCATGCGGGGGCAGCAAGCAGACAGCGTCCAGGCTGAGGGCCCAGCAGCTGTCCCACTTTTTGGCCACTTCCGTGATCTGTGACAAGATACCCAATCTCTCTAATTCTCAAACGCCTCATCTATAAACAGGGGTGACGGTGGCGCCCCCACGGGAGGCAGTGGAGGGCAGCGATGATTGCCCCCTATTGACTGAGCAACTGTGGAGCTTCTCGGAGCCTGTTTTTTCCGAGGTGAAGTGCGGTGCGCGGTGGAGGCTCATTGCCAGCCAGGAGCCAGCACCAGAGGCGGCCAGCAGCATGGTCACTGCTACTGGTGCTCAGGGAGGTCCAGGCAGAGCTGGAATCCAGCTCCTCAGACTCTGAATCCAGGGTCCCCCCGAGGAGCTCAACTCCTAGAACTCAGGCCCAAACATCTTCCTGTTCCAGTGATTTGGGAGCCCCGGCCTGCACTGCCACCCTGGCCTGTGGTCTCCTAAGGCCCCGGGGTTCCCCGTCTCCCTGAAACTGTGCTCTTGCCCCCACAGGCTTGGTCTGTGCTGCCAGCGTGGGCCAGGAAGGACCCCCCGCTGCCTCCACCCAAGCAAGCTGGGCTTGGCAGCCAAACAGCCCCAGCCTGGCAATGGCAGCCGTGCGGGGACACACCCCCAGTTCACTGGAGCACGGAAAGCAGTCATTAAGCATTTTAGAGGACAAGGGCACAAAGAAAAACACTCATTAGAAGCAGAAATAGTTTCCAAATGAGCCATACAGAATCTGCAGGGAAGTCTGGCCTGGAATGGGGGCCTGGTCCCCTGAGGGGGCAGGCAGAGAATGCAGAGAAGGATGGAAGGTGGAGGACCTGGAGAAAGGTGCACACGGGAGGTCAGGGGGCCCTGAACCTCTGCTGCCTACCCCTCGAAACCATCAGAAAATCCCAAACAGGAGGGACTGCTCTGTCTGGCTCACCCCTTCATGCCACCTCCACCTCACGAGGCTCAGGGCCCAGTGGCTGCAGTGATACCCACATCAGGCAGTAGGGGTAGAGGCCAAGGCATCAGGAGAATGGAGCACTGCCCGATCCTCCCCTGCCTGCCGGGCGGCCTGGGCCTGGCCCTGCTCTCGCTGGGTCTCAGAGACCCTTCTAGAAAATGCACTGGGCAGACTCGGGGAGCCCAAAGGCCCTGTCAGCTGTGACACACAGAGCCCCCAGCAATGCTGACGATGTGTGCCACCAGCAGAGGGGAAGAGATGGCCTCCTCCAGGTCATGGCTCTGGCCCTGCCCAGCTGGAGTGGACTGAGCTCAGGTCATCTGGTCCCTCCCCAGCTGTGCTGGTGACCTCACATGGTGCCCACTGGTCATGCCAATGGTTTTATGCATCTGTGGGCCAAACGGGCTTTAGTGCCCTGCCTGTGAGAGGCTTCCTGCCTGTCTCCTTGCTCATAGCTTAATAGAAGATTTGTCAGCAATGAAGAGATAGGGAGGGAGGGAGAAGAGGACAAACAGAAAGGCAGAAAGAGACAGAGAGCCTAAAAGACAGACAGACAGACAGACACAGAGAGGTTAGCACCCTTTCCTGAAAGCCCACCTACTCAGAAGCTTACGTGCCACGTCAACTCGGGCCCTCCTCTGTAAGTCTTGGCACCAACCCTGAGCTCCAGGCCCCGAGTCTGCGAGGCCTGCTCATTCCTGCTCCGGGGTGGACAGGTCACCACAGCAGAACATGGCTCTCCCAAATGCTGGCTCCTGCCCTGTGGTGGCTGTGGCTCTGTGCTGGGCACTCAGGGGAGACAGGAACGCATATGTCTCCCTCGGGGAGTTAACTAGTTGGAGAGGAAAACCCAGGCCGACGTAGGCAGACATGCCCACTAAGTGCAAAGTGGCCTTGGGTAACATCAGCTGGAGCATCTCAGAGGGCAGGAGTGAGTTCACGGTGGGCTGGCAGGAGGCAGCCACTGAACTGAGGCTACAAAGGTGGGGCAGTGGGTGCTGTTCCTTGGAGAAAGTCTCCTTTTTCCAGAAGCACCTCTTCCTTCCCTTCCTCCCTCCCTCCTTCCTCCAATGCCCTTACCTTTCTAGAAGGCTCACCCCCTGCAGGGGACTGAGAGAGCATAGTCAGCCCATCACTCCCTTTCCTAGTGCCTCCTGCATTCAGAGGACCAGGCTGGCTCGGGGCTGGCATCTGAGCAGCCTCCTTCCTCAGCTCCCACCATGGGCGCTGTCCTGACACCTTGGACCCCACCTAATCCTTTTTCTTGGTAATTGGTGTCAGAGACAAACTTGAGCCAATTTCCATCTGAGCCAGTATCTCATGGCTTCTTTCCTATTTAACATCAGAGGAATTAAGCCTGGCCACGCCGTCATTATCCTGGTGTTGTAATTAGCACCAGAACAAATTGCCCTGAGCGGCACCGGCTGCCGCATTGGCTCTGGGCTCCGAGCAGGACGTGTGTTGTGCTAATTGCTTTGGCCTTAGCTCCTTAACCTCCTGTTGCCCCACACAGACCCGGGGGAGCAGGAGCCCCCACACCTGTGTTCACTCCCGCTTTGTGATCTGATGCTGGAGGACACAGAGGAGAGGGACCGGGAGGGATGGCTCCCCCGGGCTCAGGCAGAGAAGATGAAGAGGCCCCAGCTCGGCCATGAAGAAGCCTGGTCCTGCCATCCCGGCCTTTTGGGAGACTCCGGCTTCCCCGCCAGCTGGGAGGTAACGAACCAGACACACATGAATCAGTCCAGGTGTATCTCCAGCATACGGAGGCTGGGACACAGGAGCGCCAGTGAGGGAGGGCTGGGGCAGAGAGCAGGATCCCTCTCCTCTCTTGGCCCGAGGAGAGGAGCAGGAGCAGCTGAATCTAGGAGGGACCTGGAATGAGCAGAATGCAGCTTGGGAAGTCAACAGCTCAGACCTCGTGGCTGCCCAGTGGTGTCTGATTCCAGGAAAGTAAATTTAGTGGAATTAAAAAGCCACAAGAGCATGATGGAATGAGGGGAGGCAGGCGGAGGCGTGGGCGCAGGAGAAAAGGCCTGGAGGAGCGGGTGGCTGGGCTGCTGGCAGGATGCCAGCTTCCAGGTGCTGCCCCGACAGGAGGGCAATGGCTGAAGAGGTGTTCTGACCAGGGGGCATGAAACCGAAAAGGGAAAGGGCAGAAACCAGGCCCATGGGGCTGGAGGCCCGGGAAGGAGTGAACAGGGCTGCAGGCTGCATTGGATAAATGGTGTTTCTTGGGAAGCCAGAGTTTGTCCCTGGGGACTCAGGGACAGGCTATGACTCTGACTCAACCGCCAGAACTCTGGCCTCGGGTGGAACCCCACCCTTCATCCGGTAGAGGAGAAAACCCTCTGCCAAGGGGTGGAACACCTTGGGATCAATTCCTAGTAACAAGACCCCGAAAGCCTCATCCCATGACCATGTGACAACTCCCCTTGTCAAGGACACAGGTCTGAGCAATTAGAAAAGCAGGTGCTAGCACATCAGCCTCCAAGGGAGCAGAGCCAGGGAAACTGATGACAGGGTAAGGTATCGGGAAGCAGCCCCTGCGAATCAACACATCGCTGGACGGTCTCGGGCATCGTTTGCTACGGAACTTGCTGAACCACAGACAGCTATTTCTGGGAACTGAGGGAGAACAGAAAGGGTTCGGAGGCTGGGGCTGGGCAGAGCCGACGGACAGAGAGCCTTGTCTAGGCTGAGCCCCAGCCTCCACATCGAGATGACTCCGGCCCTGTGGGTACCTTCCAGACCAGCTCTCCTGGGACCATCAGCCTCTCTGCACTCCACGGCATGTGTGACTCTTTTCTCCCTAAGCTTGTGTCATAGCGTTGGGGGTCTTGCTTCCCCAGCTGCCAGGCCCCTCCAACGACACCCCCGCCGGGTCAGAGAGATCCTTAAACCATCAAGGCCCAGGGGTTTGCTGTCTTGAACAACAGAAAGTAGAACCATGGTGGGAAAGGCCTCAGGCAGCAACTCCTGGGTAGAGGCGACAGTAAGAACTTGGGGTGACAGAGGCAGGCCATGGGGAATGGGTGCTACCAAGAACAGCTGCAAATCAGAGGATGCATTTTGAAAAGGACCTATGTCTAGTCCGACTGCATGGATCCCTCAGACCTTCCCGCCCACACGGCAGGCAAGACAGCTGGCAGACAACCCCCAGAGGGCAAGAGGCCAGGTGGGCCTCCCGCACCTACCTGCCCCTGGCTCAGCAACACTGTGCACAAACACCATGGACAGAGATCTGGGCACCAGGCCACTCTCCCACAGGAATGGCCAGCATGCCCAGCCACGACCTGTTCCATCCCTGCCATGGCAGACATCACAAATCGATTACGGCGCTCCTTCCTCCTTTCCCCACAGCTATCCTAATTAATCCAACTGCACCTGGCAACCTCTGGGAGCCTGTTTTCCACACGTGCCTTGTAACTAACCCACGAGAGAAAATGAATTTACAGCTTTTAGCCAACAGGCATTTCAGGGCAGGATACTTGGCCTTCTTTCTTGTCCTCATCAAAAGAACACTGAGGCACCTTGGCAGCTGGAAGCACCTAGGTTTATTTCCCATCGGTGGGTGAAAGCTACCCCTGCCACCAGGCCTTCTCCCCTTCCTGACACCTGACAACACCAGCCCAGCCACTGTGCTGGCCTCAGAGCCACAACAGCCGAAGTCTCCCTAGGCAAGCTCACCAGGGCTCTCAGCCCGAAACCGTGTCGCATGCGGAGCCCCGCGCCCTCAGTGCCCTCCACAGACCCTTCCCGAGCACCGGTGACGGAAGAAGAATCCAGTCCCAGCCACCTACCTGAAGGAGCCAGTAGCACCTCCGGTGGAAGGTGGGGATGATGGAGGAATGGACATAGCAGCCGTACAAGCACTAGGGAGAGAGGAAAAACGAGAATTCAGTTGGAAAGAGGGAAGGAAGGAAGGAACGAAGACAGCGCAACAGAGAAGGAGCAAGAAGGGGCCACAGCCGCCCAGCAGCGGCCCAGGGAGGCCGAGGGCACCTCTGTGTCTGGCTCCAGCTCTAAGACTAAGGCTCTGGGACAGTACCTATGAAGCCCTGTAGGGACATGCCAGCCGGCAGACTTGATGGGCAGCTGGGGCCTTACCCTCCGGGGGCCACAGAGGTATCGAGAACCCAGGACAGCCAAGGACCAGGGAAATGTACCTACATATGCATTTTCCTGTAATTTTAGGGGCTTGGATTTACTTGGAGTTCATTCCTAGAGCCTAGGTTAAGACCCTTTGGGGTACAGGGAAGGGCTGATGGTTATAGAATTCATTGAAACACACATGCTGTAGATCTTTCCTGGCCAGGGTCCCCTGGCTGGTACGAGCCCAACCCGGGGGGACAGGGTGGGGTGACACTTCCCAGGATGGACTTCTAGAGCTTGTGGGGCCTCTTGTGCATCCCTGCTTGTTGATTCTGCCTGTTTATTCATATATTTGTTAAGTAATCCTGCATCTTTTGCAGATGGATTTGGTTTTGGAAAACAGCCAGAGTCAGGTTGGAGAAGGTGGGTGGAAAGTCGAGGTCAGGAAGGGCAGACTGTGGGTCGGGATGGCTCTCGGGGGCCCGTCACCTTGAGCCAGGTGAGCAGAGTTGATGGGTGGGTGAGGTCATCGGGGCTGGCACGTTGGTGAGGAAGGCCGCCCTGCTCTGATTCTCTGGCGCTGCCTGTGTGTTCAGAGCTGGGCACTGGGGGCCAGGCTTGCTGGTGAGGTGGAGAAAAGGGCCTAAGGAGAACCATTGATCAGGTCCCTCTTGCAATCCAGCTGGAGGGTCTGAGTGAGAGGGAGGGGCCCAGCCTTGAGCAGGTCATCAATTTGGAGAGGGAAGTCTCATGTCACCCAGTGATGGGGGTCCCCAAAGCCAGGGGCAAAGTCTTCTTTTTGCGCCTCTGATTCCAGACTGGAATGATCTCCCTTCCATCAGCGTCAGAGTTCCCCTGGCTTCCCACTGCATCTGCTCCAGCAGGGGTGGGGCATAGAGGGGAGGAAGGTTCCTCAGAGCCACACAGGACATCCACTAGGTGGGAAAAGGCCTCCCCCACCTCTCCTTGCTCATTTTAATCTCACTGTTGTCCCCCACACCCTTGAGCCAGCTCTCCAGAGAAATGCTACCAGTTCCACATTTAAAGCTTTCATCAGCTATTATTTACACCCCCAAAAAGACCGAGTGCAATTTGGTTGAACTAGGAGTCCACTGGAGCCCTGCCTGTCTGATTAGCAGAGTTGAAAGAGAAATCATTTTGGACTATGGGATTCTGGCTGCAAGAAAATCAGATTTCAATATGTTAGAACTTTTACAGATCACTGTCAGCTGGGACTTAAGCCCTGTATAAACCAAGCAAACAAAGCGGAAATTAATTTAAACGATTCCCTTGCAATTCTTCCCCATGAAATGTATTTATTATTAAGAAAGCAATATTCTTTCTTGACTTTTCTGGTTTTCAAGACACGGTGTTTTGTTTTCGTTGTTTTGGTTGTTTGATAACTCACTCCTTGCCAAAGGAGACACACGTCTGGACCTTTTTTGTAAGCGTTTGGTTGCAATGAACAAGCAACACACCTGTGACATTCATCAGCTCCTTTCCTTTGGAATTTGCATGTTCTCACAGGCAGGTTCATTACTTTGACTCCTGCGATGAGCCAATGGAGGGAGATATCAACGGCTGAGGGATGTTTTTCTCAATCCTTTGAAATAAGAGGTTTCCCTCTGCTTTTTCCCCACTCTGTTCATCGCTAGACTCTGCAATGACTCGCCCTCTTCACCTGTCTTGTTCTCTGTCCGCTACTTTCTCTTGGACTTGAAAAGATGGTGGTTGATTTTCACCATCACTTCCCCTTCGATTGCCTACCTGTCTGCCTGGACTGGGCTTTAGCATCTCTGAACCCCACACTCAGAGGTGAGCATTTCCCAAACACCAACTGTGTTTCCTCGGTGAACGTACAAAAGAAGAGGAAGGCCCAGGCCCGCTTTTCCCCGAAGCCTCCTAACACCTTTCTGCTGACAACCTGGTCTACCCACAACTGCCCCAGAACCATCCAACAAGCAAAATGAAGTTAAGATTAAAGAAACGCTGCTGTATCTACATCAAGGCTCATGCATTTGAATCAGAGGAACCCTCGGAGCCTCACTCCAGAACCCGGTTACTCAGATACTCCTCTAACCACTGTGGCAATCCCATGCCCCGGTCTTCTTGGATGAGAAGCGTGGTCCCCAGATGGCGGGAGGGATGGGAAGTACGGCTGGAGGTGGATCCCTGATAGGCAAGGATCATGTCAAACGGTACCAGAGGAGGAAAGAAAAACGCTACACAAAGAGCCCCAGGGACTCAGGAAGCCCACGGGCAATGGGACCCCTTCCATGTTGCCTGGCTCAGCACACTGGGCCACCCCCATGGTTGGTTATTTGGTTAATTTTCCCATCTGCCTTCTCAGAATGGGGGCTTCTGAGGGCACGTGGCCTCAGGCTTTTTGAATAAAGATATCCCAGTTCTTCCCACTGGCGGCTCCAGGACACAGGTCCCAGGAAAGGACACCTGAGACAGTCAATGTTTAAGTTTTGCCCATGGCACCCTGAACGCTAAGGACTTCTAATACACGCTAGAAAACAACTGTGAAAAATGGCTCTCATTTAGGGCTTAAAGGGTTAAGCTTCAGTTTCAAGGAAAGCTGACTTGTGTGGAGTCGTGGTTTGCTGTCCAACTGGGGAAAGCATCTCACAACAATCCCCTCCTGGTGAGCCGGGGTGGAGCCTTGCCAAGAGGTGGAGCCTGCCTGGGGTGGGAGATGTGTGACTTGGGCTCCGAGAATCCTTGTCCTGCCAGGCTGTACCATGGGTACAATTTAATCCTTTCTCTCAAGTGGCTGTGTGGGCAACGGAACCCTTAGGACGCTCCTTGGATCCCCCGTGCGTGTGCACCCTCATCAGTGACTGTCACCGGAAGGGGACATCAGAGGAGGTTGCAAAATCTTTAAGGATGAGCAGGGTTTGCTAAGGGAAGCATAGCGGCAGGAAAAGCAGCCGGTGAAGGACAGGAGATTCCCCCTCCCCTTCCCTTCACCCCTTGGCCCAAACCACCCACGGTGCAGCCCTGACCCCAGGCTCTTGCTGCCACCACCACCCTCACTTTGCAGTCTTTTCACCAGATTCCAGGCCATATGATAAGGTCATTACCAAGTCAACTGGGGATTAATTGCACAATATTCCATGAGGCCATTCCATGGCGAATCCATTCCCTTTACCCACTAATCAGAAAAGTAATCAAGTTTGTCTGTAGTGATTTGTGTTGTACAAATTCCTGGTGCTTTTTGATCAGGCTCTCGGGGTCCTCTGGGGTTTCCCCAGTTGAGCTTTTCACTGGGGGGAGTCACATTCCGGGGCTCGTGGATAAATCTGCGTAAGTGTGAGGTGCACACGCGTGTGGGAATGTGAGGGAGTGCGTGCCACGGATTCCCTTGTTTTTGTGTATACACAAAAAGGGAGAGAAAGGAAGCAACTAGGTATTTATAGGAAACCTGGGAGGACGTCAGCCTTCAGATGAAAGCAACCTTTAAATCAGTTATATTGGGGAATTAAGGCCTGGTAGCTTCCCCTTAACGTGGCAGTTGAGCAAGGAAAAACTTTTTCGTAAATATTCAAAATTTCTTTTATGACACTATAGGGCTTGCTTTTTTTTTTTTTTTTTTTTTTAAATAAAAAAGCAAAGATGAAATTACAGGGGGAACCAACAGCAAACAAGAGCTCCCTTCAGCTCAAAGTAAATGCCTCAAAAAAGAAAGTGGCGTTTATGAAGGCAGTACGGCTACAGACTGCAGAGCTCCCCTCAAACGCGGTGAGGGTCCTGCACCAAAGAGAGTTCTGAAGGCTGGACAGCGATGGCTTAGTGGCCCAAGAAGGAAGCACCTCTCTTATAGATTGGGATGTGGTGGGCACCTCTCTTCCCGGACAGCTCTCTACAGCCTCATCTGATGCAGCACATTCCCGCCCGACCCTCCCAACCCCCACCACCATCTGTTTCTCTCTTCCTATCTCTGTATCTGTGTCTCTCTCCTTGCCTCTCTCTGTCTCTGTCCCTTTGTCTCTGTCTCTTTTTCTGTCTCTATCTTTCTCTCTCTCTGTATCTGTCTCATCCTCTTTCTCTCTCTGTCTCTCGCTCTTTCTCAGTCTTTCTCTCTCTCTCTCTCGCTCTTTCTCAGTCTCTTTCTCTCTCTCTCTCCATCTCTGCAACTGTCTCATCCACTCTCTCCCATTTCCCCCATCTCTGTTTCTCCCCGTCTTTCTTTCTCTCTCTGTTTCTGTATCTGTCACTGTCTCTCCTGCTATCTCGCTCCATCTTTCTCTGTCTCTCCCTGTCTCTGTTTCCCTTGCCTGTTCCTCTCTATGTCTGACATACACACACCTTCCATCTCTTTCCTTCTACCTCATGCTCAGACTGGGGGAAGCCGCAGAGGACTCAGCAACCTACCCAAGGCGCCCTGAGCAGAGCATGCTCAGGGCATAGAGCCCCGGGAAGCTGATAGGGCCTGAAGGTCACCGTGGGCCACAGGGCAGCCCTCCTCATGTCCCTGCTCACGTGAACTCCCTGGCCCCAGGAGGCCTTATGTGCCCATCTACAGGCTCTGCTGCACGCGGTGCTACTCACCAGGACAGCCACCCCCTGCGCTGCCTCCGAAGACCCCACTCAGCCCGAATCCAGCTCAGGACCCCTCCGGGTGCCCCTGACCCAGTGGCCTAGCAGCAGACCCTGGAACACCCATCAGAGCGAGGCAGTGGGTATACGGGCGGAGGGAGGATGTGGGCTCTGCCTCGGGTCATTTCACTTTTCACCTGGGCAGCCTCGCCTCACCCATCCTGGGGGCTGGGGGACTTCTTGCTAAGAGCCAGATAGCAGATGTGTCCGACTTTGAGAGCTGGGTGGCCTCGGGGGTTACTAGCTCCGTGCCAGGGCAGGGGAGGAGCGGCAGGCGGAATGGGGTGGGGATGCGTCCCAAACAAACTACCATGGACACAGAAATCTGAATGTAGATGACTTTCAAGCGTCATGAGTATTCTTCTTTTGGCTATTTTTCAACAATTTAAAAACATGTGAAAACTATTCTTACCTCACAGCTGTGTAAAAACAGGTAGTTAGGCCGGCTGTGGTGGCTCACGCCTGTAATCCCAGTACTTCGGGAGGCCAATCACCTGAGGTCAGGAGTTCGAGACCAGCCTGACCAACATGGCGCAACCCCATCTTTACTAAAAATACAAAAATTAGCCGGCACGGTGGCGTGCGCCTGTAGTCTCAGCTACTCGGGAGGCTGAGGCAGAAGAATTGCTTGAACCTGGGAGACGGAGATTGCAGTGAGTCAAGATTATGCCACTGCACTCCAGCCTGGGCAACAGAGTGAGATTCCATCTCAAAAAATAAAAAATAAAAATACCAGTTACTTGGGAGGCTGAGGCAGGAGAATTGCTTGAACCCAGGAGGCAGAGGTTGTGGTGAGCCGAGATCACACCATTGCACTCCAGCCTGGGCAAAAAGAGTGAAACTGTCTCAAAAAATAAAATAAAATAAAATAAAATAAAATAAAATAAAATAAAATAAAATAAATAAAAATAGGTAGTGGGCCGGATTTGGCCTGTGGAGCATTGCTTGCTGACCTCTGACCTGTCAGGTTGGGACAAGTGTGGATTAGATCGTCCTTTAAAAAATTCCCAGTTTTAAATCACTGCTAGTGATGTTCGCATAGCAGGCGCTCAATATGTGTGATTTCCTGTGCGCCCTTCAGCAGGGCAGGGAAGGGAAGCGTGGCCCAGGCATACAGGAGATCATGGACTACGTATGTTACAGACACAAGGTAAGCTGGAAAATGTCTTTCCAATTGCACTTTGTTTGGGATGTTTGTTTTCTGGTCCTGAGTATGAGCATGCCTGGCCCTGTTCCCCTGGGGGAGCAAAACGACCCTAGAACTTCTAGTTGGCCTGCCATGAAGACCTTTTCTGGAGAAGCCCCCTTTTTGCTGTTTTCTTGGGTCCACATCCCACAAGGAGGCAGGAAGCCCCAGAAACCAGGGGCTTGCTGTTGACCTCCCATTCTGGGAAAGTGTGAGGCCAGCATCTAATTTCACGGATTGCTCAACAAGTGTCTTTAAAGCTGGGCTATCTTACTCGGCAGCCACTAGTCGCTGCGGCTGTTCAAATTCAAATTTAAATGACGTAAAATTAAATCGAATCAAAGCCTCAGTTCCTCAGTTGCAGAAACCATATTTCAAGCGCTCAACAGCCACATATGGCCGAGGGCTACCACACTGGACAACACAGAACGTTCCACGATGGCAGAAAGTTCTACTGATGCTCCCACGCTAGAGAACACGGGTTAGGATCCAGTTCAGAGATGTTTGGCAGAGACACTTGGAGCTTGGGACCCCAGGGGCCATGATCTGGGGGAGTCAGGGCTTCAAGGGACGAGGACTTGGGAAATCAGCATGCTTGAAGGTTGGCACCTGCTGTTCTACCTGGGCAGGCCTGAATCAGCCAGTGAAGATTCCCCAGAGCCTTCTGTGCCTGTGATGGAAAAGCTCGTTCCTCAGCTCCCCTCCTCTCTCTTCCCTAAAACCTTCTCTAATACAAGGATAATACCCGCGGGGGCCGCAGACAAGGGTGTTTAGGAGCAAATCTCCATCTATAATCCTCTTTTATGACGGTCCCTCTGCTACCTCCTCTGCAAACAGCCCTGCCCCAGTCCTAGCAGCCAGGCCACCGGGAGGGGTCAGAGAGCACCGTCAGGCTGGCTGTGGTGGCCTCCACACCCCCACAGCCCCTGTGGCTGGCCCCGGAGGCTCCACTGGGCCCATCTCTCTGCCGCTGGGGAAGTGGCTGTCTACACAAAAGCAATCAGAGCGAACATAGATTTTTTTGGTGCTTGGTTTATCTCTCTTGCTTGTATCTGATGCACCCATGACAAAGATGAATAGTTTTTAAAATGTGTCTGGGGTATAAAGCTGATGGAAGAAAAACAGCTCATGAAGGGAAGGGAAAATCCACCTAGAAGATGAGGGTTTAATGCTTTCCTCAAGCAATGAGGGCACAGGAGCAGGTGAGAGGCAGAACCAGGACCTGGGGGGAGAGGGAGGGCAGTCACAGCCTCCAGAGCGGGGCATCCTGGGCCGGCCGGGCCGTAGCTCAGCCATCCAAGGAACGTGTGGGACCAGATCCCATGTGAGTAACTTTTCACTGCTGTCTGCTCTGTGCCTGCCTTGAGCTCTTGTCCTGCAGCCTCCCCCCGTCTCGTGGAGGAGAGAGATAGAGAGCATGTACATGCCAGGCAAACACACAAGACCAAATCAAACAGCCCTGTGGCTAAGTGCAGAGTACCGAGGGGGCAGGAGCAGCCCGGAGGATGAAGTGTCCCCTTTTCATTCCCAAGGTCAGCAAAGTCACCTAAGAGGAAGTGACATTTGTGCTGAGCCAAAAAGGGTGAGAGGGAATTGGCCAGGTGGACAACAGGTGGAAAAGGCCCGGCCAGGTGGACAAAAGGGATGCAAAGCAGGGGGGCTGCCACAGGCGAGGATGGCGGGTCCCTCCCCGGCTCTCTCATCTGTGTTCTGCATGCAGGGTGAAGCTGCGGGGGCTGAGTGCGTGACTCCACACACAGTTCTGCAGAATCTCCCCCAGGGGACCCACCGTGAGCGGCTGGCAGATGGCCTTGCCTTTGAAGCAAAGGCCCTGTGATTTTATGGCGCTGCCCTTCTCCACTGGTCCAGACTCTGTGCATCGAAGCAGATTTCCAGGAAGGACTCAGGGTTGCTCTGAGAACTGACGGCTCAAGTGCAGACTCAGGACTAGAACCTTGGCTCTGACCCACCCACCATCTCATGTCTCCATTTCTCCTCTCTGAATGCCTTCCCTGCGCTGTTTCTCTCCCACTACAGTCGGGCTGACTTCATGTGGCAGGCAGAGTCCCTTTCTTCTGACTGTGACTCAAGAGGCAGGAAAGTCTCTCTTTTCCAGATTTGGGGCGACAACACCAGGGACTTTGACCTACCTAGACTGCAAGCCCAGGACTGTCAGTGGGGTAGGGTGAACCTGAGCAGGGGCCTGCAGCCTGGAGGGCAGATCTGGGAGCAGAAGCAGGGCCTGAGTGTGCTATGCTGATGTCCAACAGCAGGGCTGTGGGGCTCACAGAACGGGGTAAAAATGTGGTTCCTTTCCTGTCAAAGCCTAGATGTCAGGAAGAAGTTGGGGCTCCTCAAAGAGCAGGTGGGAGTGAAAACCTTCCAGCACTTTCCAGAGCTCCCCAACGAGCAGAAGGTACAGTGCAGCACAGGAGGAGGACCAAGCAGCCCTGTTGCTCCCCAGGGCACCCTGAATGCAGATGTAGATCCTGGGAGGCCTTGGCAAGATCCTGCATGGGGCAAGGAGAGAATGACATGGATTCCTCTTGCCCTAGTTCTCTAGTTGCACAACTGTCTTGCACAGAGGCATCTGTGGGGAAGACCAGAGCCTAGACAGGCTCAGCAGTTTGTCCAAGGTCACACGGCTAGGAATAGGCAAGATTCAAACAAGCATCATCTGACCCCAAAGATCTTGCTCCTTCCTCCCCAGCACACCACCCCCTGGTCCTTGCTCAGACACCCATGCCATTGGCTGATAGTCAGGTCTTCTTTGGGACCCGCCTTCGTCAAAGACAATGAGATGAAGTCCCGGAGCTGCTCCCAAGACTGTCCTCACTGAAGGATTTGGTTTGTATTAATCTCAGATTAGACCAAATGATTCAATTCACATATTGCCTGCAAAAGCACAGGCGCCTCAGAACTTGTTAAATAGTGAATTGCTTTAAAACGAGTTTGAGCTAAACGGATTGCAGTCTGATTCAGCCTCTAGGTTTGGGTCACAGCAGAGATTTGGAATATTAGATCATCATTGACCAGGGCTCTAGCCCAGCCTCTTTCCTAAGACAGTCTGCAATGGTGTCTCCCAAAGCAGCTTGTGGTCCTCCCACACCAGGGGACTGAGGCCAGACAGCAATAGCGCCGGCCTGGATCCCCAAACCCTGATGCCTTCAGGTTATGAAGGCAGGTGCCGGCCACAGCTCAGGCCCAGGCTCCCCCAGTGGGACCAGAGGCTCCCCTGAAAACAGCCCCTTAACACTGTACTTTCTTGGGGGACACCTCTGGGCGGGGGTGGGAAGGCTCCCAGAAATTCATTCTCCCGGGCTCCCTGGGAGAGTGGCCACCCCTTGGCTTGGCATTCTGGCTGGTTCCGTCCTTCCACAATGTTAAGTTGCTCTTTCTGCCATAGTGGACCCAGGAGGATGAGGAAGGGTAGCCCTTCCAGGGACATCACCACCCTCCTGGAAGGAAGAGTAGTATGAATCCCTCTCTGCAGATGTGGGAACTGCGGCTCAGAGGCGTCAATTCCTTCCTTGGCAGAGGTCACAGGGGCACGACAAAGCTAGAATCGGAACTCCAGTCCCCTGGTCGACAAAGCCTAAAGGAGTTCAACCCCATCTCCTTTGTCAGAAGCCCTGGTGCACACCCTGGAGGGACACAAGGGACCAGGTGGCCCAGTCTGGCCATGAAGTTTGGCTCTTTCGAGATGGAGGCGATTGAAGAGCAGATAGAAACCAGGAAGGACAGCAAACCTCAAAAAGCTGGTGACCCGCCACCCCCCAGTCCCCACCCTCAGACAGGAAGCTGGAGAGGGAAACAGCCAGGAGAACCAGGCAGTGCCAGGCAGGCGCAGGACACGTGGGCACCCCATCCCATCATGAGGCAGAAAGTACCTGCGAGCCTCTGGCCCTGGGGGGCAGGACCGACACCCCTGGGCATCTGGGTCAGCCGGAGCCCGAGGAAGGGGGCTCCTTGGGCAGTCAGAGAGGAACAAGAAGACCAGCCAGGTGGGAACCCTGCAGACCCCAGAGCTCTGCTCAGGAGGGAGGACAGGTGTCCCATCAAATGAGGAACAGGAAGGAGGGCCCCTTGGTCCGGACAAGGATTAGTGAGAAACTCTGCAGGAGGGTCATGGAGAGAGGGACACTGGGTCCTCAAGCTGGAGGCTCCCCCAACCTCTCTGAGGAATGTTCTAGATTGCTTTTGCAGCATAGGCCCTTTTGCGAGCTGGAAGGCAAAATGGGAGCAGAGGTAAGAGTCGTGGAGAACTGCGCGTGCTCCAGAAAGGAACCAGGGAGGTGTGCAGCCTTTCCCAGGGACACTGAAGGGCACGGGACCCAACCTAGTAGTCCTCTAGGAGGCCGGCATCCGTGCCTCTGCTCCCACCAACCTCCCCTCACCTGAGCTTCTTCCTGCTAGGACCCCCAAGTATCTGCAGGAGAAACATCTAAATAAAACGGCTGCTGGCCTAACAACGACATGAGTGAGGAGGGCAATAAAAATTAAATGAATTTTTAGATAAAAAGTCATAAAAATCACATTTAAAGATATAAATAAAATCTCTGGAGCTTCAGCTTTATTGTTTTTTGGGGTTCCAAGATTAATAAATTAGTGGGCACAAAATGGAATAATAGCTAAAAATTGATAATAAGGTAAATTTAGATTTAGAGAAAGAGTTTATCCGAGTCATGAATCTCAAGTCAGAGAAGGCCAGGGGTGGGTGAGGGGTACAGCGGCGCAGGGGGTGGGTGAGGGGTACGGCGGCGCAGGGGGTGGGTGAAGGGAGATGGAAGGGAGGGAGGAAGAATGGGAGGGAGGAAGAATGGGAGGGAAGAAGAATGGGAGGGAAGAAGAATGGGAGAGCGGCACTGAACTCTGCTGGGCCTCGCTCCACGCTCCATATGGCCTGTCCCCATCGGCTCTAGCACCTGCTGCTTAAGGTCAAGTCCAGGAACCTGGCCACTCTCACCTGCCTGTTTTCCCATCCTCTGAGGACTTTCAGCCAGGCCCACATGGGCCCCTGCTGTGTCCCAGCACCTGCCAAACCACTTTGGGGAAGGCAGCCTGGCTCCTCACCCTGCACAGGCCCAGCCAAGCAGGAGCTGGAGAACTGCACCTTTCGTGTCTCAGAAATCTGTCCTGATACCTGGTTCCCCGTGGACCCCAGCAAAGAACAGGCTTTCTCTGAGCTGGGTGTGCCAGGCCGCTGGGCTCTGCAGTCCTGCCACCAGCAGGAGCTCTGCTCAGTGTACGTGTATATTCTTGCTCAGTTATCTCCCACCCACGGGCTCTTGTTCTTTTAGTCTATTTCAATATATCAGTGCTGTTGCTATCTCAAATACTTCCTAAAAGTACTGGACATAAATAATATATAAATAAAGTGAAATTCCCTCTCTTTGATCAAAGTGTACCGTTGAGACCTATTTCTTGGAGCCCTGCCAAGTGGTTAGAGCTGGTCTCCAGAGTGGCCTGCCTTCCCCCTTCCCACTCCCTATCCTTCCTTCCTCCCATTCTTCCTTCCTCCTTCTCTCCCTCCCTTCTTCCCTCCCTGCCTCCCTCCCATTCTTCCTCCCTCCCTTCCATCTCCCTCCCTCCCCTACTCCCTCCCTCTCCCTCCCTCCCTCCCTCCATCCCATTCTTCCTCCCTCCCTTCCATCTCCCTCCCTTCCTTCCTTCCTCTGTTATAGGCACCCCCTCACCCTTCAACAGGTCTGCCTGCGTTAAGCACAAGGAATCTCTGATGAATGCCTGCAAGTAGCTCTGGGTCTGATGTGTTCCTTGTCAACAGCCTGTTAGGCCAGCAGTGGTGGTGTGCATTTCAGCCTCAGGGATGACCAACAGTGGGACCCTGAGCCTTGGTAAGGAGGCCCAGGCTGCACCCTCTGGCGCTGGGAGCTTCGGCTACACAGCCCCAGGTGGCCGGCCTTTCTCCCTACTCATCTGCCATTCCCAGAGGACAGCAGATGCAGATGCCAGCAGCCCACTCCCCAAGGCCATTCTGGACAGCATGGAGGGCCAAGTGCTGCTCAGAAATCAGTCTCTCTCTTCGCCTGTGGGCAGGCGCCTGTGGGGCTGGCACTGCTGGAATTCCTGGCTGTGATTACTACTCAGCTCCAGAGCCTGCTGGAATCCAGCTCCCCAGCGCCACCTGCTCTAGGCACCCGTGACGCCACGCCGGTACCTACAGCACACTCCAACATGTGCGGCTGCATGCGGCCAGGGAGTCTGGGCCGGGATTCTTGCCTAAAACAGACAACGGGGTTTTGTTTATGAAGCAGGTGGAGGGAAATGCCGGGCCAGTCTGTGGTTATGTTAATGCAAGGCTGAGCTGTCTGCCAGGACATTAAGTGGAGTCGGATTCCTGAAACCAGCTTTCATCAGCAGACTTTTAAGGTTAGAATTACTCTCTCCTCTCCAAGGCTTGCCAAGGTTAATTCGGGCCTGGGCATGCAGAATTAATGGGCTGGGCAGAGGGAATCCACCTTTTCCCGATTTTTTCTCAAGTTCACAAAAACATCTCTACAAAAGAGAGCAGACAGCAGGGCGGCATCAGACCCTCCACCTGGGAGCCAGCGTCGGAAACACACGCAGACCCATGCCGAGCTGCAGCTCCTGCACTAGGGAGGCAGGAGGGATGGGCAGCATGTCTTGTCCTGGAACGGACTAAGCAGGGTCTGCACAGCAGCGCCCCTTCCCCTGAAAACAAACGTGCCTCAAACACCAGCAGACGTGCTGCCCCAGCCAGGCCGGCCCTGGATGTCTCCAGGGCCCTGAGTGCATCAGAACCTCCGAGGCTCCGACACGGAGCAGGGGATGAACCCCAGCTGTATCACTCAGTCTCACTCAGCCCCAACTTCCTCATCTGTAGAATGAAAATAGTAATAATGGTGAGTCTTAAATAATAACTGCTACGAAAATAAGTCTGCTGTTCAGCAGAAAGAAGGGCTACACTGTGAGGGCTCTGGGATCTCAGGCAGAGGAGAAGCCAACCTTCCTTTAACACAGGGACTGAGGAACTTTGCCCCTTGAAGGAAGAGGCAACGTCTCCAGGAAGCTCTGCACCCTCAGACCCAGGATGACTGAGGCCTCGCACCCAGCACTGCTGTCCAGGCCTCAGACCCTCACGAGGAGAGAGCTGAGTGGGACGAAGGGGGGCAGAGGCCCCTCCCTACCCTCCCCGATCAGGCAGAGAAACTCACTCGGTCCTCCCGGGTGGAGGTCGGGGTGCCTGGCCTTGGGCCTGGGGTGCCTGGTGGAGGTTTGGGCACTACGCCAGATCTGGGTTTGAAACTCACCTGTACATCTTAGCAGCACTGATGACTGTGGCCCAGTGGCCGGGACTCTGAATCACAGCGTCCTCAATAGTAGGGAGGGGAAGAAGGATGACCTGATCTTGCAGGTTTGTTGGATTAAATGACAATACATTTGCAGTGACTGGCACATAGAAGGTCTTCAATAAACACAAGCCTCCTCAGTTTCCCCAGATACAGGGCACTTTGTCCCCTACCTGCCCATCTCTTGATTACAGCAGGATCCTCCTAACAGCTCTCAATGGCTTGGGCGGCCACCTGGTTGGGGACTCCCGCCCAGGAAGCGTGAGGCAAGGCTGCCTCTGCCATTTCCTCTCTCAGCTTCCCCAAGGAGTCAGGGCTGTTTTAAAATAAACAGCGGCTTCCCAGGACTCGAGAGCCCTGCCCAAGTGCAAACAGAAAGGGGGACAGAGTCAGAGCTCCCCCCAGGGACATAAGCTCTGGGATCCCCTCCTTACTGGATGAGCACAGGGACCTCCTTTTACAAAAATGTCAGATCCTCCCCGGTTCTGGTCAGGTCTCCCCTGAAGTTCCCAGCTTTCTTCAGAACCAACCACACAGGTCTTTACCCAACACGTCTGCTGCAGCTCACCACAGTGGATGCACCTCCAGGCTCCCAGGCTGCTGTGGGGGGCCGGGTCCCAGCATGAGTGAGCAAAGACTCCACAGCAGCTCCAAGGAAAGTGGGAACCCCACCGTCCCTCTCCTTTCCTCCCTCGGGGGGTCTGCTGTCTGCCACCACCACCCCTTCTTCTGCCTAAGGGTCAGCTCTCCAGGCCTTGCCTCCTACTCAGGAGAGAGCAGGGAAGGCCAATGGGATCAGCCAGTTGCCCGGAACATGGCTTTTATGGCCAGTGCCACCTTTGTGCCATCCGCCCATATGTCCCCCTCCAGAGACAGGTGCAGGGCAGCCTTCCCCCAGGACTTGGGGGGCCAGGGAAGGCCTGTTTGACTCAGAGCTGGGGGTTCCAGCATAGTGCCTAAACTATTTCATCTGGACGTAAAATGCTAAAAGGGCTGCCTTCTCTGTGGAAAGGCCTGGAAGGCTTGGTGGAGGAATTTCCTTCCTGACTAGTGGTTCCTAGAATTGGGGTCCAGGGGTATAGAGATCTGGGCACCTGGACAGATTGCTGGAAGCTGTCAGGCCCACCCCTGACTCTGCAGATAATGACAGTGGCGAGGGAGGTGCAGGGAGAGGGGGACCTGCCCAAAGCCACAGTCACTCCATGTGGCTCACTCTAGGCCATGTGCTTTCTGGGCCAGTCTCCTCCCATGAACCTCCCAGGCTGGGGAACCCAGGCTGCTGCTGGACATTATTCCACATTTGTGCTTCAGGGTAAAAGCCGAAAGAAGGTTCTGCCACCAGATGCTGCGGGGAGATCGGACTCTCCAAAGCTTCCCTAGGGTCCACCTGTCCCAGCAGCAGCTTTGCTGCCACACGTGGGCTGAGAGCAGGCCAGGAGATCCTAGGGGGCTGGGATGGGGTCTTATTTCATCTGTGTTTCCTTGGAGCCTAGTTAGTCAACTGGAAGCCGATTCAAAAACCTCTTTTGAACTTCCTGGAGAAACTGGGGCCCATTCCTCAAAAAGTTAAACATAGGAATAGCATACGACCCAGCAATTCCTCTCCTAGGTAAGTGCCCAAAAGAACAGAAAACAGACTCGAACAGGTACCTGCACACACATATCTACAGTGGCATACTTTACACAAGGCAGGAACAGCCCACATGCCCATCAGCGGAGGAAGAGGTAAGCAAATGAGGGCTCGCCATACAATGGAACATTATCCACCCCAAGAGGGGAACCAAGTGCTGACATGTGCCACAACACGGACGAACCTTGAAAACAGACTCACTGAGAGAAGCCAGGCACAGAAGGCCACACATTGTACGATTCCGTTCCTAGGAAATATTCTGAAGAGGTCAACTTATAGAGTCAGAATGCAGACTGGTGGTCACTAGGGGCAGAGGGAGGGAAGAAGGGGGGATGGCCGCAAATGCATTGGGAGTTTCCTTTCGGGGTGATGAAAATGTTTTGGAACAAGATAGTGGTGATGACGGTACAACACTGTAAATGTACTAATGCTTCTGAATTGCTGACTTTAAAAAGTTAATTTTGCATTATGTGAATCCGACCAAAATTAAAACAAACGAAAAGAAACTGTGGCCCAGGCACAGACGAGGGCCAGGGATTCCACTCCACCCAGTCCCTGCCTCAGCACGCACACCCTCCTGGCAGGGTGGAGGGGGGCCTGGAGAGGAACTGGGGGAGGGGGGCGGATGCAGGAGACACAGGCCCCCTGTGAGTCTATCTGTTCAACTGACAAGTTTGCTGAGCACCTATTATGTGCCAGGCCCCATTCAAGGTGCTGAAATTTGATGGGGAACCAGGCAAAGCGGGTCCTGCCCTCCAGGCCTCCAGTTTGTGGGGGGGGGGGGGGGCGGTTAGCCCCCCTGGCCTAGTGTTCTGTGTAGCCCAGGGAGCCTGAGGTCTAAACCTCAGCACTGTGGCTGGGAGCTGCCTGCCTCTCATGTCCCCTCCACATTAGCTTCTAAGGGGCCCACCTGCCCAATGAGGCTGTTGACTCCTTGTGGGTGTGAGCTTGACCTTTTAAGTATTTCTGCATCCCCGAGTCTGCACATGCGGCCCAGTGGAGCTGCTGGACAATGGTGTGTGGCTGGGACCCAGCTCAGAGGAAACCAGGCGAGCTGAGGGCAGGGAGCCAACAGCCCTTCTGGGTGGGTGGCGGAGGTCTGACCCTCTGGAGCTGAGGGCTGAGGCTCTGCCCAAATTCAGCTGTGGACTCCAGACCTCACAGGAAGCAGCCACAGAGAACGTGCTCAGTGATGGTTCATTGACAGGAGGAAGGGAGGCCTCCCTGTCCATCCCAAGCCTTCTCAGGGAGAGGCTAGGCTTCAAGTTCCCCACCACCTCCCCAACCTGGCACAGCACCTGGCACACAGTGAGTGTTCTGGAAAAGTTCAGGGGGCCAAGGACTCAAGGCAGAAAGGTGGCTCAGGAGGGCCCTGGGGCTTCGGAGAGCAGGGATGGGGTGAGCTGACTCATCCCCCGTCCCCAGGCAGAGCTGTGACCCTCCTCAGGCAGTGCTGCAGCAGGCGAGGGTGGCCACCTGGCCACAGTGGGAAGGAGATCCCTGCACCAGGCACAGCCCGGGGACTGAGCTGCCCGGGGTTGTCCAGGCAGCTGCAGAACTCAGTGCACTGATCTGGAGCCCTGGAAATCCACTTTCCAAAACCCCTCCCGGTAGGTTCTGAGCAGCTCCCCAGCAAGAACTGCAATCTGCAGATGAGAACATCATGCAAATGGCTCTCAACTGGAGCCAGGGACTGGAGAGATGGGGCTGGCTCAGAGCTTTAATAGGACCAGGCAGGAGGTTTGCTCTCTGGACCTGCAGCCTCAGCAGGGTCTGGGGCCTCAGCAACATGCACATAAGTCTCTAGCTGCAGAGCCTACATCCATTAATGCAGTGCCCTGCCTGGGCCTCTGTAATTACACCTGCTTCTCTCGAGCGAACACCTTCACCGACCTCCCTGGGGAAATAACAGATTGTCCTGCAGCCTCTAGGATGATCCTCCTGGGGGTGGAAGGGAGGGCTCAGTTCTTAACGGTAAGACACAGACGCCCTGCATTTAGCTGCTCTCTCTGCCCCACTAGAGGGGCTCTCACCCTTGGACCTGCATTTTATCTGCCTTGTGATGGGTCTGCGGGCTCCAGAAAGAGAGAATGCAGTATTTTCAAGTGTGTAATGACATGCAGGCTGCATGTGGTACAAATTTCCTGGATGTATAAAATGGGAAAGAAACAGGTTTTCTGTCGCCTGCAACTATCCGGCAGTGTTAAAATATGACTCGTTGGAATCCAATGTGCTGCTAACCTGCATGGGGCGGTATTGAATCTTGCAGGCAGAGCGGGGAGGCAGTGGGGCCTGCAGCCTCAGGCACCTGTGGCTAATTCAATCGCACCTGTCTCTACTTCTGCATCTGGTCTGCTTACAAGGTGTGAAAGCTGCAGAGGCCCCTTCCACCCCCGTCCCTCCAGCAGAGGTGGCGGAGGTGGCAGGGGGCCTGCTTTCCTTCTTGTGGCTGCTGATAATGGAAATCCTTTGCCTGATGCCACACTTTCTGTGTTCCAGATCTTTAGGGAAGTCTCTCCAAGTTGTCTCACTGGGCTGTTGTATCTCTGGGCCACTGTTGCCTAAGGAAATGTCCTCACTGGCTGGCTGACGGGCCCCCATCCTCACTCTTGGTCCTTACAACAACCTTCAAGGAGGGAATTAGCACACCCTCTTTCAGGATGGAGTATCAAGCCTTGGAGAGGCTCAGGACTTGTACACATTCCACAGGGATTCAGATCCAAGGCTTGCTGGATGGTGGCCTCCAAGTTGGTGCCTGTGGTCCCCAAGTGGGCCGCATCCCTGCTGGGCTGTCTGGTGGGGCTTCATCCTGGGCCTCATCTCCCCAAGCAGGACACCAGGCCTTAAGGGTAGCATGACGGCAGTGCCAGAACTCAAACCCAGCCCCTCTGCTCCCTCCTACCCCCAAGCAACCTGGTGGTCCTGTTGCAAAGTGTGGTATCAAACGTATTTCTCCCCTGGGGGGTGCATTGAGCGAGGAGTCAAGCTTATACTCCTCGGGTGCTGCTCTGAGTCCCTGCCATTCCACTGAGCCCCAGTACTTTCTTTTCTTTTTTCTTTCTTTCTTTTTTTTTTGAGACAGAGTTTTGCTTTGTTGCCCAGACTGGAGTGCAGTGGCACTATTTCGGCTCACTGCAACCTCCGCCTCCCAGGTTCAAGCAATTCTCCTGCCCCAGCCTCCCAAGTAGCTGGGATTACAGACATGCGCCACCACGCCCAGCTAATTTTTGTATTTTCAGTAGGGATGGGGTTTCACCATGTTGGCCAGGCTGGTCTCGAACTGCTGACCTCAGGTGATCCGCCCGCCTTGGCCTTCCAAAGAGCTGGGATTACAGGGCTGAGCCACTACGCCTGGCCCTCATTCCTATTTTCTAGGTGAGATAACTGAGGCCCTTGGAAAAGACGAGGTCAGAGGGCTCTGGCTCCCTCTGGATCCCACACGCTGCCAGCATCCTTGCCTACCCTGGTGGGAGCTGCTCTGCCTGGCCCAGTGGTCTTAGACTGCTTCTAACTTCTCTGATGAGAGTTAGGGACCTCGTGTCAGAACATTTCGCTCGGCCCATGCACACCACGTTGGGTGCAGCTTCGTTTGGTTAAGAAGCCCCGGCCCCATCCTGACAAATGTCTAGGTCTACATCTCCTTGCTTCATCAGCCTTGTGGTTTGTCTAGAATCCAGACAGAGCCCGTGTTCCCAGGGTCAGCTTCTTTGTTGTTTTCCTTAATAATGTACAAACCGCCAGCCACCCTTCCTGCTCAGCAGTGGCACCCGGCAGCTGCCCAGGCCTCCAGCCCATGGCGCCTCACAGACCATGTTGGCATCAATGTTCACAGCAAGTTATTGTTTGTTTTGGGAAACATTTTGCTTCTGTACCTTGGAGCCATTTCCATCTGGGTGTGCAAAACAGCCTGGATCGCTCTCTCAGAGCAAGCAGACGGTGCTGCTGGGCTGGGCGCCCACAGAGGGGCCAGCCATGTCTGCACGTTTGTGTGTCCCCAGATTCATATGCTGAAATCCTGACCCTGACCCCGAGGGGATGAGATTAGGAGGTGGGGCCTTTGGGAAGGGATGAAGTCATGGGGACAGAGCCTTTGTGCACAGGATCAGTGTCCTTATAAAAAGAGGCTAGAGGGAGACCCCTGCTTCTTCTACCATGTGAGGATGGTCTATGAACCAGGAAGAGGGCCCTCGCCAGATACCGGATCTGCTGGCACCTTGATCTTGGACTTCCGGCTTCCTGAACTATGGGAAATAAATGTTTATATACCACCTAGTTTATAGGTCATGTTATAGCAGCCTGGACAGACTGGGACAGGCTCTGTCTCCCACCCACAAGGAGGGCTGGCGCCTGCCCAGCTCCCAGCTTGGACACAGCACAGAAAGCCTCTGCCTCCGCAGGGGCCTCAGCTGAGCACCCACCTGGAGACCAGTTCTCCCCAGGCAGAGGGTCCTTCCTCCAGGACATGGAGGCTCACACACATTCCAGACCCACGGAAATGTCAGGTTTCACACCTTCCTGTCACCCAGGAGCCTGAGAGGGTGGCACTGGCAGCAAGTGTCATGCATCAGAATTCTGGAGGGGAGAACACCCCCCCTCCATGCCCATGCCTGCTGCCAGTAAGTTGAGCCCATCAATCTTTGTGGCCTCCTCCTCATCCCAGAATTTGCCCGGAGAAGGAGAGGAGGGAGGTGCGGGGACTGGACTTGGGCACGAAGACTCCCTCTCTGCTCTGCTGGTCTGCAAACACATGCATTTGGAATGACGGGGAGGAAGACAGCAGCCGCAGAGGGGCACCCGCTGACCTGCTCTGAGGACTCAGTGACATGGGCAATCTGTGTGGTATGCATGGACAGCCTGCTTCAGAGCATGGGCTCCGAGGTCAGACCGACCTGGGTGTAAACCTGGATTGACTGCCATGTGACCTTGGGCAAATAGCTTTGCTTTTCTGCACCCAGGTGCCTGCACTGTAAAAAGCAGAGAAGAGCTTCTCCCTCGTTCAGCAGTGAACCTGCCTGGGATGCTGACGGGAGTTCCTCACACTCAGCTTGGGAAGGCAGGAGGGGACAGGGTCCCTGCCCTCCAAGGGTTGCATTCAGGCTGGGGAGGCTTCCAGGGCCTGTGAAAGCACTCGGGTGGACAAGAGAACCCCCACACAGGGCTGGGAGGCCCGTGGCACTGGCAGGGCTGCTCTGAGTCTCTGCCGTTCCACTGAGTCCTGAGCTCCTGGGAGGGTGAGGGGCTGCAGCATATGCCTAGCGAGTGCCAGGCAGACGTGAGCAGAGCCAGGGACCCCTTAGCCTGGCACCATCCCCTGAGGCCTTTGAGAAGAAGCCCATGTGGGAACTGAAAGCTGGCACCGTGGCTGCTGAAATCCTGCACCAGCGGCTCCCCCGCCCCCTCTCCCCCTCCCCCCGCACCCACTCAAAGCCCTTCAGGTCAAAGGCAGGCCCCACACTATCAACCTGACTTCACTCCGCTTCCCTCCCCTACTATCTCCCTCCAGACGGTGCCACACCATCCACAGGCGCCACGTGTTTACCAAGTGCCCTTCTTGTAGAGTCACTCTGCTTCCCTCCCCTACTCTCTCCGTCCAGATGGTGCCATGCCATTCACGCACACCACGTGTTTACCAAGTGTCCTTCTTGTAGAGCAATGTTCTCAGCCAGGGGCAGTATGGCTCCCTGGGGGCATAGGAGGTGTCTGGGCATTTCAGGTGGACATGAGGGGTTGGGGGTGCCCTGGCATCTACTAGGTGCAGGCCCAGTGGGAGCCGCGTCCTCCAGTGCACGGGACAGTGGACTTGACTCCTCTATCTGGCCCAAACCCCAACAGCTCCACGATTGAGAGCCCCCTGCAGACCCCAGCACCATGCCTGGGAGGTAAGAAAGACGGTGGGTGTGAGGGGGGCCGGCACATGTCCTGCTCACTGAAAGCTGTTTATACTCCACTTTGGGAGACCAGGTGCCCTTACAAGGAACGACCGGACTGTGAATCCAGTTCCACAGAACCCCAGGGGAGCACCTCTCCCCTCCACAGCCCCGGGGAAGGGACGTCAAGGGTTTCCAGCCCAGCTGCTGGTCTGATAGAAGATCCCTTTCACAATGTCCCCTGCACGTGGCTGGTGCTGGGGTGGCCTAAGCCAGAGGGCAGCCCCTTCGGTGGGAGAGCCTTCTTCATAGCCCACAGACGGGTCCAGCCAACGTGGGTTCAGCTCCCAGCTGCACCACTATAAGCCACGTGAGCTCCATTTGCCATGTCACCTTTCTGAGGTCATTCGCCCGGTCAGCAAGCCCGTGGCCACCCAGGCCCTCCTGGTGGCCAGGCGTGTGTCCCTCTCCCGGTCTCTCAGCCTCCCCCCTCTTAACCGGGATTCCCTGCACCCATGGGACCAGAGCCCCAGACAGAGTCTCACTGTTCCTGAGCCTCAGTCAGGCCAAGCAGCTTTTGTGATCAAATATTGTTATATTTACCTAAGGATCTGTTAGGAAGCCATTTTTGAGATGATGAATATTTAATGAAATATTTAAATATTTAATAGGAACTTTCCAAACCTGACTTAATAATCCATGTCATAGGGAGAGGAAAATGGGGGTCGTGTTTTTACATTTCCACTTCCTCTAGGACTCTCAGTGTTTGCTAGGCTTTTTTCATTTTTTCACAGCAGAGTTTTAATTATACTGAATATTCCAGAGAGAAATTCTTTTCTCATTAAAACTTAACTCTTGCCAACAGCAAGGTGAGCAGGTGGGTGGAGGATGCACTGGGATGGAAAATGTGTGGAGCAGAGAGGGACTGTCCACCCACCAGCCTGACTCCCCCGTTTATTGGGTGAGGAGGGAGGCCTGGAGCGGTGACCATGGACCAGGCATTTGTGGCCACACCCATATGGGACCCAGGTCTTTGGACCCGCAGGCTCTGGGAGCTCCATTCATGACACCATCCTGACCCCTGAATGTTCCCTTAAGGCTGACATCGGGTGACACCTCCTAGCCTCAGTGACGCAACCCCTGGCCCTCTGTAGCAGCAGCAAATTGAGATTTTCAACACTTAGGAAGAGGAGGCAGCCTCCGACCTTCATGAAAGACTTGAAACATTTAAACTGAGTTCCAGACTCTTCTACCACGAGGGTGGGTGTGAGTGAACGTCCAGTCGCGTCCTTGTTCTGTGTCCCCTCTTCTCTCTGGCTCCTCCAGCGTCAGGTGGCCTCGGGCTCAGGGCCTTCCACCTGGGAGGGGACACAGGCCAGCTACGCCTCCCCCTCCAGGCTGAGCCTTTCCCTGGTCCATGGTCACCTTGGGCGGTTCTGCTCTGGCTGGGCATTCGTTCCCTGCAGGCTACCCTGGCACCAGCCTCACTGTACCCTGTGGGCAGTGGGGCATCCCCTGGCTGACCAGCCCTTCAGACCCAGCTCAGACCACAGCTCCCATGGGCTTCCCCTTGCTCACCAGCTCCGTCTCCACCCTCGTCTCTGTGGGGCAGTCTTTCCTCATCGTAGCAGCTTCTCCATCCCTCTCTGCTTGGATCATTCTAGAAGTCTCTGGCTATCTCTTTCCCATGCCTTTCCCTTGCACTCCTGGGCCCTTTCTCTGGTCTCATTCATCAGTACTTCCCTCTCTCCCCATCTGTCCCGGCCACACCAAGCCACTGCACATTCCTAGCGAATTCAGGGTATCCTCAAAACCTGCTTAGACATCACCTCCCTTGAGGCATCCCTCCCACCTCCCACCTGAGGCACAGAGGTAACCCCCGCCACACCCCCCACCCCTACCCTGTGCTAGGGAGGCAGTTGCAACGTGCTTTCATTACAGCACATTTCATTTCATTCATCCACATCATGGGCTGTTTTTAGTCTATTTCTCCAGCTAGGTGGGCAAATTTTACAGGGAGCAGGAACATGTAACATTCAGTTCTATATTCTCAGGGACTGGCATGGTTCCTGGCATACAGTAGGTGCTCAACTGCTTACTGAACAAGTCCTTGAACCTGTATGTCTTTGTGTTGTCTGGTTTTGTTTTTGGAGGGTTGGGGGAAACTCCCATTTCTATGTCCAGTGAACTCATGTTCACCTTTTAGGGTGCTGCTCAAAGATCTAATTCTCATCCTAATCCTACAACAGCTTCTCCTCTAATCCGGCTCTAATTCCTCCAGGCAGAAGTGGATGCTTCTTGCTCGGTGCCCCCACGACCCTCTGCTTGCCCACCACCATCAGCAGGGCTAAGACCTTGCTGTGGCTCAAGGCTTCACTTCCTGTTTCCTCACTCCCTAGGCTGGGCTGTCCTTAGCTTCTCTGCCTCCAGCCCAGCCTGGTGCCCAGGGAGGAGAGAAGCAGCAAACAGAACCATGGGCTGGGCAGAGTGCACTGTGGCCACGTACTGCAACCCAAGCTGCCTCCTCCCCATAGTCCCTGACACCTGCTCAGGCTGGTGCCGGCCCATCACGTGGCAGAAGCTACTGTGGCTGGAGAGGCAGATGCTTGGGCAGCCACAGGGCTGGGTAGAGTGGGTCCTCAGAAACCACTTGAAATGATCTTGGGCCCCAGGGCAAAGAGGTTGTCTGTTTCTGGGGTGCTTGGATACAGCCCTGAGGCCACACTCCGGAGGGAGGATGTGACAGATGAAGATGTGGCATTTTTAAGATGGTAACTCTTTTAATAAGGGGTCTTTAAATATTTAGCAAAACAGTAGAAGAGGCCAATTCAGCCAGGAGTGATAGTTTTAATCTCACTGAGCACCAGCGGGTTTCCTCCGAGCAAGGGAACCTAACTTCTCCCTGCTCCCAGCCCCAGCTCCCACCCTCTGCAAACTCCTGCAGCTTCTTCTGGGGGACTGAAGGAGGGGCTCGATGGCTCACCAATGGATCACAATGTCTGAGCCCAACAACACAGGATGGCATTTCCTGGTCCTGTGTCCAGGCAGAGGCATGGGTGATAGGCTGTGTCTCCTCCCACTGGCCTGCTCAACTGGGACCCCTGTAGAGGCTGTCTTGGGACCCTGGACAGGATGTCAGGAGGTGAAAATAAATGGAAAAGACAGTGCAGAGACCCGAGGGACCCTGTTTGGAGCCCCACTTCTCCCTTCTTACCAAACCTACCCACCTCTGGCATCAGCTAACCCAGAAAGCCCCGGGCTCTGGACTTCCCTCTACTCCAATGGTGCACTGTAGGGCACTGCAATCATCTCTGCTTGTGAGCCTCCTCTGTGCCACTCAAAATGGCTGGAAGGTGAAACCGGGTCCCCAGTGCCCTAGCAGGGCCATATGCCAAGCAGAAGCTCAATCAGTGGTAGATACTGTGCTGAGGTGGTCCAGGCGCCAGTCTCCAGAAAATGCTGATTCGGATGCCCAGGGCTGGGTGACTTTCTACCCTCCCTGCTGTCTTCTGACATGGCTATCACCATCTCCACGGGCTTCCAAGGCCACCTTGATGCACCATCTACTAACTCAATAAGTACTAGCTAGGCTTGCCATGGGCCAGGCCTGATGCTGGGGCTGAGCATGCGATGGGGACCAGAACAGACCTGGTCTCTGTCTCAAGGGGCCTGTACCCCATGGAAGTGGGGAAACGGGCGTCAGACAGATCATCATACACATCTAGGGTATGAAGCTTGTGTGTGACTGAGCTGGGAATCAGAAGCCTCGTGCTTTGCAGCCGTCATCCAGGGCTTTGTCTTGGGTGGAGACACAGTACACTTGAGCTGGGAGGGGCAGTTCTGTTGGAGTGAACGAGGCCAAGAAGTCAGGAGGAGGATTTGCACAGGGGCAAGGAGGGACCACAGGCAGGAAGAAGTGTTCAAGGACAGGGATGGAAAGGACATCACTGGGGCTGAGTCCAGGAGGTCAACAGGGAATGTGGCACCTGGGAAAGCCAGGGCAGTAGCACTGTCATAGGCCTTGAGTCTCACTGTCTGCCTTCTCCGTAAGAAAACCAGCTCTGGCGGAAGGGACCATGCTTGCTTTATTCCTTGCCAATCTCTAAATACCAGCACAGTACTGACATACAGTAAGTGCTCAATAAATGTTTGTAAACTAGATAAAAAGTGCCTCATTTACTCTTAACAACAATCCAGTGGAATCAGGATTATTAGCATCCACATTTTGCCAGTGAGGGAACGGAGGCTCTGGGAGGTTGAGAACCTCAGCCAAGTCATGGGTTGAGTAAACCATGGAGGCCAGCTTTGCACCCAGGGCTGCTCTGCCCCTCAAACTCATATTCTCAACCCGTGCGCCGCTTTGCTTTGGCCTCTTTTTCTAGCAGATTCTTTCTCGGAGCTGCTGCTACCACCTCCATGAATACAACTCAGCCATCGGTATGCGAACCTGCGTGCTCCCTGTACCGGCTGCCTGCTCATCTATGCATATTTCGTTATTAAAATGGGGATACTTTAATCTCAGTCTAATTTTGTCTTCAGGGAAGCTCTGTCCCCAGCTGCCCACAGCGAAAGCCCCCAGGAAGCAGGCACCTACTTGTGATTCAGGCCACCGTGTCCATCCGTCAACACGCTTGTCTCCTGTATCTGCCATCTCTTATTTATAATCCCGCTCAGATTAATGAATGACAGTAGTTCTCATCACAGGAAATTTGATTAATCAATTTAAGTGCTTAATCACCACAGCCTTGTTGAGTGCTGAGCATCAGGGATCTCACTTTGATGCAGATGAATTTCAGAAAGAAGAGGGAGAGTAGAAACAAAATTGTCAGCACTTCTCCATGGAAACCCCATGGAGGCTTCAGGACGGAGGACAGTGCTGGGGAAGTCCTGGGGCCCCCAGAAGCCAGAGGTGGGGTGACGAGAGGATGGGTGGATGACTGACGCATGGAGCAGCCCTCTGAAACCTCTGGAATCGAGGGACCCTTGATTCCACCCAGAGTCTGCGCCTACGCTTTGGGCAGGGGAGGCAGAACCCACGTTGGTCTAAGAGCAGGGAGAAGTGGGCACGATCCTGCCACGCTGCAGGGCCTCGGGATGGGGCTGGGACTTGCTGCTTTTTGTGCTCAAATAATGAACGAGACGAACAAGGGCACCGAGCAGCTTCCTGCCGGCTGTCCCCTTTGGCAGCAAACTCATTCCCACCTCTGGGCCTTGGCTCGAGTAGTTAGCCATCAACCTTGAAGCTGTCCCTTCCTGTCAGCCCATGCAAATTCTGCCATCAGCCCAGGACCACCTCTTCCTCTTCCAGGAAGCTGACTTCAGGCCATGCCCTTCCCTTTTCCAAGCTCCCGGGGCTCGTGACCCGCAGCCCACCCCTGCACCAGTGGACGCTGCGGGATGGCCCGGCCTCGGTTCTGCATTTTCACTTCTCTTAGCTCTCATCTCCTCCACCACGGAGACGGCTCTTTCTCAGTATCTTTGTGATACTGTTTTTTTATCCCTCAGGATTGGCCCAGCCCAGGGCACTGCATACAGCAGGCACTTAATGTAACACAGTAGCAGCTTTTAGTTTCTCAGGCCAGTGAGATACGGGCAATCACTGGTAGTTTTTCAGTCAAGCATCAAGGGTGCATGCCCCTGGGGGACACTGAAAAATGCTGGCTGTGGGGAGCAGTCTGAACACCAACATTCAATATTACACCATGTTTTCATTTTTCAAAGGCAGAAAGAACCTATTAGTTTGAATTACAAACAACAGAAGTAGAAAACTCCACAACGAAAAAGCTCAGCTGGTGGAGAAGCTCAGGAGCTCGCAGAAGATGAGCACTTGGGGGTAGGTAGGCTGGGCGTCTCGGGGAGTTTTGTGATGTCCAAAACGAGATGTGGGTTATATAGGGTTTAAAACCCGCACCTGTAGGACCAGTCAAATGGGGACAGAGTTGGCTTCTCAGAGCCACGGCAAGGGCATGAGGTAGGAGGACCAAGCTACCAGTTACTGAACGGGCACTGAGCAGCTACAATGTGTGCACTAAGCTTATTCCGTCTCGATCCCAAAACAGTGTGCCGCAGTAACCACAATCATCGCCATTGGCTAAGGAAACCAAGGGGTGCAGAGGTGATGTCGCTTGGCCCCCAAGCCACGGAGAGTGGGAACAAGAGGAGGTCTGGTCAGGATGCCTCTGCCTCTGCCTTGCCCGGCCCACAGGCTCCAAGCAGGCAGGACCAGACCGCAGCTTCCAGGTGCTGGGATCCGGGGACCGCACCTTCACCTGCTGTTCTCTTGAAGAAAAAACAAATATCTGCCTCTGGCAGGTAAAAAAAAAAAAAAAAAAAAAAAAAAAAAAAAAAAAAAAAAGAGTGACTCATGCTGTTTGTGATAGCTGCTACACAGAGAAAGACTAATTTCGGAAACCGATTATTAAAAAATATATTCACTCTGAACAGCGCAATCAATCAAACCTTCAAGATGCAGGTTCAGCTGGTGCCGTGGGACTCCCGGGCAACACACGGCTCCTTCCCAGGCTGCTGTCTGGCCCGGCCAGGCCTCCTTCCCACCGGGACAGTCCCGGTTTTGCCCTGTGGACTTTGGCCTCCGGCCTGCCCAGGCTGCAATGAGGATGGAGAGGAGGAGGCCAGAGGTCCCAGTTGTTGACTGGTCGGGAGGCAGCTACGGAGTCAGGATTGAAGCCACATCAGCTCCCAGGCCATGAAGTGGACCAAGTGGATACCTCTCTCCCCCAGTAGTGGGCACAGAGCCCAAGACACACTGGTGGGAGTGGTCCCCAGCCCGCCCTCTCACCTATGCCATGGGGCCAGTGCCACCTGAGCCATAGGCTAATGTGTCAGAGATGTGGGGCACATGGGATGCCCAGTGCGGGTGCCCGCCCAGTGCCGCCTGCCTTCCAGGAACCACCTGCCTCCCTTGCCACTGAGACAGACCTGCTGGACCTCAACAAAGCCTTACGGAATTCTAGCGATGATTCTGTGAAGGGATCTCCGAGCTCACTGGGGCCTCTTCATTTCACAAATGAGGAAGCCAGGGTTGGAGATGCAGCTCATGTGGCTCCGACACTCCACACCTCAGACAGCCTCAGATACCCAGGCTTTGCCTCCTGGAAGGCCGGGCTCCGTACTCTCCCTCCCTTCACCCCTTCATCCGCACCCGGGGAGCTTGGAGCCCTGCACCCTGGAGGCCTGCAACACTTCCATTCCTGCCTATCATCATCGTGAGGCAGTCCTGGATGAGAACCTGCCCAGGTGGTGTCTGGCCTGTGGGCCTGCATCATGGAGGCTGGATCCCAGGACCTATGGAGGACGGTGGCCGTGCCATGCGCAGGCTTGAGCTCAGAGGGTCCTCAGTGGGGAGCCCTGGTCCTGCATGGGTGGTGGGTCCCACACAGACTCAGGCGAGTGAATCGACCCTCCACGCAGGCATCAGGTGGCAGAGTCGCAGTGAGGCAGGATTGGGGGCTGGACCGGGAGACATGCTTCAGGGCAGTGTCCACTCAGCCTGACCTGGGTGGTGCAGGGGCAGGGACCTCTTTCATTTACTGCAGAGTCTCAGGGAGGGGCTCGATTCTAGACAACGAAGGATATCAGAGTCGCAGCCAACGATGGCTCAGGTGGCCCAGGGGACACAGACCCCCCACCCAGGAGAGGTCAGTGGCAGTGTGGACCCAGGCAGAAAGTAGCATGACAGAGATGGGGAGCCTGTCCCACCCGTGTCCTGTCAGCAAGGGCAGGCCCAACCCAGGACTGCAGACTCCACCTGGGAGCAGCAGGGCCCAGAGGGGCCGTCGGCCCTGGGAGGACGCAGCTCTGGACCTGCAGCCCCACCAACCACCTGCCTGCAGCCAGAGGCCACCCCTCTTCATGGTGGCCTTCCCTCTCAGAGCCAGCACGAGCCCTGCTCACTCTGTCCCTGGTGTGATGAGAGGCGGCTCCGCAACACCCCTCTGTGCAGGCACCGCACCCGGGACGCTCAGAGATGGTCATTCCATCCTCACTGTCTCACTGTGACACGGAGGTGGGCACTGGGTTTCACAGATGAGGAAGCTGAGGCCGAGAGCAGCCAGGACTTTTCCTCCTGTCCAACCCTGCTCAGTAACTGCAGGTCAGGCCTTCCAGGCTCCACAGGCCACGCTCCTTCTGCTCCGCCAGGACCCCTGAGGCCCTTTGAGTTCTAAAAACTGTCTGATTCCTGTGGGTGGGACCCCCTCTGCCTGCTTCCACCTGCCTTTGTCCCTCGGAGGTGACAGATATTGGGGCCACAGCTGCACTGCAGCCATAGGAAGGAGGGAAACTGGGAGCCAGGGACCTCTCACGGCTCTGGGTACAGATGACCCCTCCTGCCTGGACACAGGGTCCAGTGGTGGACGATGGGGGCCTTGGGATGCCCTCAGGTGAGGATGGAGACTCCTGGCTGAGTCCAGGCTCTTGGGGGATCCCAGCCTCTCCAGCCACGGTGGCCCCGAGTGACTGAAACCAACTCAAAGTCACATCTTCCCGTCGTTCCTGGCCACTCTGGCTCACTCATCATTTTGGCTTCTTCTCAAAGGATTTGAAAGACTCCAGAGAAAGCTGTATCTGGGTTTTCCTTAGAACAGAGTCCTTCCCACCATGCTCCATCCTCCAAACCTGCCCTTGGACAGTGCATCTTGCCCCTCACCCCAGTCTCAAGGCCTCTGACCTGCCCAGGCCCTGCCCAGCTGCCTGGAGGTGGCAGCCAGATGGGCCGCAGCTGGGGTGACAGCTGGCATCTCCAGTTCCCCGGACACTGCCCGGCCCTGCCTTCTGCCTCCACCTCCACCTCCACACCACACACCTGTGGTGTTCTTCCCGGGTTCCTCAAAACCCCTCCTTCAGATTCTGCTCAAACGTCCCACTCTCAGCAAGGCCCTCTGTGATTCCCCGTCACGTGACTTTGTTCTTAGCTCTCATCCCCACTTGAGATGATTTTTTATATTTGTTGACCTGTTTGTCCTCTGGCTTCTTCCCACAAAGCAAGGCCCAGGCGGTAAAACCTTGGCTGTCGTGCGGCCTGCTTCACCTGGTGCTGGACACACCGCCCGTCCGTGTAGGAGCCGGTCGTACTTGCTGAATGAGTGAGTGCACCTGCTGGCCCGGGACTTACCCTGCAGGGCCCGCTGGGGAGGCAGCGCCCCGCATCAGGCCCTCCAACCCGCCAAGCTGCAGCCTTCTACAGACCCAGAATCTGAGGTTTCCCAGGGGAGGGGTCTCTTCCCTTAAAAGTCAGAGGCCCCCTGTTATGGATGGAATTCTGTCTCCCAAAATTCATACGTTGAAGTCCTAGCCCCCAGGACCTCAGAATGTGGCCTAATTTGGAAACAGTCTCTGCAGCTGTAAGGAGTTCAGATGAGTCGGTGGCCCTGATTCTACACGACTGGTGTCCTTACATGGCGGGCAGTGTGGGCACAGACACGAACGCAGGGAGAATGCCAGGTAAAGATGAGGGCAGAGCTCAGGTGAGGCTTCTCCCAGCCCAGGGACGCCAAGCAAAGCATTGGAAGCCAAGAGAGAGGCCCCGGACAGGGTTTTCCTCACCGCCCTCAGGAGGAATGGATGTGCAGCCTCCAGGGCGGGAGGATGGATCCCTGTGGTTTCTGTCCCCTTAGGAGGATGATCCACTTTCCAGGCCTGGAGGCCAACGAGGGGCCGGGCTGTTGGCTGGACACCAGAGACCTGCCTCGGACATCCAGGCCTCCGAGGAGGATGGGGCTAGGAAGGGCCTCTGCTGGGCCTGCCTCCTCTGCCTGTGTGGCCTCCTCTGCTTGCCTGTGGCTGTCGGTTTCCCCTTTCTGCTCCTGTCCCACCTGGCCAAGCCTGCCAGCTGTGCCCCAGAGGGGCTGAGACACGGGGGACTTAGAGAGATCCTCCTGCAATGCTGCTGTGCCCTGCCATTCCTCCCCAACATGCAGGCTTTGCCCACAGCTCAGAATGTGCCCCACTTTTATACCCGGCCCCCACAACCTCCAGCCTCAGTTACCTCTTTACATCCTACACCCAGACTGCAGGGCCCTCAGCTCGCAGCCACAGCCTGCATCCCACCTCCGCATCTTCCCACTGGTACCCCGCCCCAGTGCCATTCCCAGGGCACGAAGATGAGGGACTACAAGTTAATAAGAGACAGAATCTAAACAAAATGACTCTGGAGGTAATAACCCTTTCAGATGCCACAGGCCCGGGAGGGGCAAGTCCAGGAACCAGCCTTCAACTGCTCTAGTACCTCTGGAGCTGGGGAGCTGGGAGGAGGGGCCAGGCCCTGGCCAGGAGGGACCTTGACCAACCTCACCCTGCTCCTCCCACTTCAGGCTCCCTGGGTCCCTGTGGTCTGCAGGCAGAGGGCGGCCCAGAGGCTCTGCCAGGCCCACGAGACAGAGCTTTAGAACTTCGCAAGGATGCTGCAGGAACCTGGGAGCACCCCTCCAGGTGCTTAGTGCTAAGCACTAAGGGAGGGAGTGTTCAGGGAGGGATTGTTCGCCCCTCCCTGAACAATCCTGTGCTGGAACCAGCCCGGAAGCCAGGGCTTCACCTGGTCCTGAGGACAGGGACCCGCGGCGCGCAGGGCATCTCCCAGCTTCAAACACGCTCTCTTCCCGTGAGCCTCTTCTCCCCATGCCCGGCTCCCTCTCGCCTCCCAGAGTGCTCAGAGGGCTCTCTGGCAGCCCCGGGCCTGGGGGATGAGGGGAGAGACATTTTTTCCAATCAGTATTCATATCAGGCTGTGGCTCAAGCTGCCATGAGGCTGAGAGTCTACTCGATAAATAATGGGCTAAGAAAGCCCAGAGCCTCCCACTCCTGCTTGCAAATTGGGCTGGTTCTCTGCTGCAAGCTCAGGGTGGTGGCACAGGGAGCTTCCCTGCTCCCTCCTCTCCTCCTGAGGTGCCTCTTATAGCTAAGACACAATCTTTCCCCAGGTGCAAAACAGCCAGGCCCCTGGGTCATGCTGTGAGCTCAGTGGCATGCAAGCCCCACTGGAAGGTAAGGGTGCAGGAATGGGAGGGTGGCTCCCTGAGCCGGGCCATGAGGAGGGCTCTCTGCATGGACTGCCCTGACTTCAGATAGGCGGGCCCCTGTGCCACCATGACAATGCCATGATCGGGCTATAGGAACTAAGTACCCTTCAGTTGTCTAGGCAGACTGCAATGGCTTGAATGTGCCCCCCACCCCAAAATGCAGCTGTTGCCAATGTGATTGTTTTAAGAGGTGGAGTCTGTAAGAGGTGAGAAGGCCACAGGAGCTCCTCCCTCAAAAATGGGATTCAGGCACTTATAAAAAAGGCTTCAGGCAGCATTCAGCTAGCATGCCCTCTGCCTTCTTTCATTCAGCTAGCATGCCCTCTGCCTTCTTTTTGTTTTTTGTTTTTTCTTGTTTTGAGACAGGGTTTTGCTGTCACCCAGGCTGGAGTGCAGGGATGTGATCTCAGCTCACTACAGCCTCAACCTCCTGGGCTCAGGTGATCCTTTTACCTCAGCCTCCCGAGTAGCTGGGATTATGGGCACGTGCCACCATGCTTGGCTAATTTCCGTATTTTTTTTTTTTTTTGTAGAGACAGGATTTTGCCATGTTGCCCAGGTTGGTCTCAAACTCCTGAGCTTAAGTGATCAGCCTGCCTCGGTCTCCCAAAGTGCTGAGATTACAGGTTTGAGCCACCATGCCCAGCTCCCCTCCCCACTACCTTCCACCACTTGGGGACTGAGCAAGAAGGCCCTCACTAGGCAAGATGCTGGCCCCTTGGCCTTGGACTTCCCAAGGGTTCTGGAGAGAACCATTGATGGGAAATAAATTTCTGTTCTAAGTTACCCAGTCTCAGACATTCTGCTACAGAAGCACAAACAGACTAAGCCTCAAGCCAATGTCTGATGATGTCAGACTCATTTTAGAGAACCCAGTGCCTAGGGCAGGTCTTAGAAGGTAGCGGGGGGTCAGGGGGGACTTGCTGAATCTGAATGAATGAATGAATGGTGCTTTCCTCCTAAGCCCCAGGGGTGGCCAACCCATGACTGCCTACTGAGAGTATGTCACATAGACAATGTCTGCCCTGGCAAGATGGAGAAGGCCAGCGTCTGTGCAGTGTGTTCGGGGCTGAGGGAGCTGTCCTCACTGCCATGCTCCCTGTGGCTCCTGCATCCTGCGGTTTTTTGCACGGGGTGAGATATGGTTGCTCCATGAGCTGATCCCTTGGGAAAGAGCAGAGAGTTCTGCAAATGCTCAGAGCAGCAGAGGGCCAGCCTCCTCTTTTCTGAGAGCAAGTTTGGAAAGTAAAAGAGAGAGCTGGGAGGCATGGATGCTGGGGGAGAGACTCTCCAAGAGGAGGAAGCGACGCGGGGGAGGGACAGGGGATCAGGGCGAGGCAGGCAGTAGTGAAGCCCGAGGTCCTGGCAATAGGCTTAATGCTTCCCCGTCCACCAGGGCCCCCCCTGCTTGCATTGCATGAGGAGGGCTGATCCTGTGCTGCTGGCTTGTGAGCTGAGGCTGGGGCTACTGCTGTCCTGGCCCTGTGAGTCTCCCTTTCCTGTACATCCCAGATGATACCAGGACAGTCAGGAAATGGAATCTTCCATCACAAGGGCCCTTTCTGCTACCCTTTTCAGCCACACCGACTTCCCTCCCAGCCCACCTCCTTCTTAACCCCTGGCGGCCACTAATCTGCTCTCTATTTCTGTAATTCTGTCATTTCAATGATATTATCTAAATGGAACCGTGTAGTATGTGGCCTTCTGGGATTGGCTTGTTTTGCTCAGCAGTGTTCTCTGGGGGTTCCTCCAGGTGCTCACATGCATCAATTACGCGTCCTTTTCTCTCTGTTGGTGAGGTGGTAGTGGCTTCACCTTGCCATTGGACCTGGCTCCTCCTTGAGAAGTGGGTACCCAGAGGGGCCCTGCAGCAAGAAGCTGCTAGGTGGTCCTTGGGAGCCTCAAAGGCAAAGGCTGGGCCTGGCCAGGAGTGGGAATCACACAGACCATGGCTTTCAGAAGCCCCCAGCCGCCACAGTCCCATCTGAAGAGCTGCAGAGGAATGGAAAGGAGGGAGTCACACAGCTGTGGCCACCAAGAAGTTGCTCAGGTTGCTGGAGGCTTAGACAGAGATGCCCAAGTGGAGGATGCCCGCAGCACAGCCCTGCCTCCTTCTCTGACACCCACCACCAGCCTGCTAGGGGAGCCACAAGCCTCAGGCTGGTCCATTTTCTGGGGAATTCCTCCCTTAGGGACCTCCATGAGCAGGAGGCAGGCAACCTGGGTCTATCGAATAGGGCCACAGGGACCAAGAACCCTTCAGCCATGGGGCCTGGGGGCCAGCATGCCCGGTGGTCAGAAGGAGGCTGCCTGTTTCCTTCTGAGGAGCTGATTTCACCAAGGCTGGGGGTCTGTCGGGTCTGGAGACCCCTCTGGGGCTGGCCCCGGTGCAGAATCTACGCATGAAGTGAGGCAGGAGCTAGCTGGGCCCTGGATGCAGGCTGCCCACTGCTACTTGTCTCCCCAGCAGGGCTCAGCCTGGGCATTGCCTGCAGACAGCAAAATAAACAAGGCCATAAATAATCCTCTCCTGGTGAAGCTGAAAGGCATAAGGGCCCTGGATAGAGATAACAGGAGATGCAGGGCCACAAGGGGGAACGGCAAATTTTGTTCCACTGAGTGGAGCTCAGACAACAGAAAGGCAGCTGGTTTGCAGGGAGCAACCAGATTCCCTTCCAAGGGCTGTGCTCAGGACAGACTACCGCAGCACCAAAGGTGGGCTGAGGCCCAGATGGAGGCAGAGCACTGTCCCTGGCCCCTCAGCATCCTGGCCCCGTGGTGATCCCACCAGGAGGCTTCCTCTCCCAGACAGCCCTGACTTCTAATGCCACGCAGCCACCTCTCACTTGTCCTCTGCTGCGTAGAATGGTCTCTGTGCCTCAATTCTGCGGCTGCTACTGGAACATGCTCCTCCCATCCCCGCAGATCCTCTAGATCATGTTAAACACCCACAGAAAGGCCTCCTGGATTGAACTCCCTGGGACACCAATTTATAGTTAGACCTGAGTTCAAAACCTGACTTCAGTACTTTCTGGCTGTGTGACCTTGGGGAGGTCACTTTCCCTCTCTGGGCCTGTTTCTGGTCTGTAGACTAGGGATGTTATGTTTAGCTCACCAGGCTAGGTGAGGCATAAAAGAGAATATGGATGCCCCTGGCACCTAGCATACCCACAGCCAACAGCAATTCTCACAGCTCCGGCTCTTCCCAGGGCTCCTGGGCTCTGTACTGGTCAGCCTTGTTTCTAGTCCCCTTTGTCAGCGTTGTCTGATCATCTTCCCAGGTTTATGTCTTATTCTCCAGAACTGACTGCAGGCTTCTTGGGGACAGGGTTGCCTTTGCCTGGCTCAGGGCCCAGGTGTTCCCCTGGCACCATCATCATAGTCACTGCCTTCGGGGTCCCAGGGTCTGGTAGGATGACTGGCACCCACGCTGCATATGCAAAGGGACTCTGCACAGATGACGCAGGACTTTGGGAGCTTGGGGGTGGGGCAGGAGAAGGTAAGGGTGGTCTCCAGGGGCTTAGGCATCAGAAAAGCCTTAGAGAGTTGGTCTCAAAGATCTGGAGGGAAAAAGCAGTTCGAAGGAAGGGCTTACTGGGAGTGGGAGACACTTGGCAAGAGAGCAGGGGTTGGAATTCACCAAATGGGACCTTATCCACAGATGGGCTGGGGTCCGCTTGAGCGGTGCCACGGCAGGAGGAAGTAGAGGCCACCAGCAGGCTTAACTGCCTGACACCCACCCCAAAGTGACTGTCCATTCGGGAGAGCAGTTGGGAGTGCTTCCTTCTTCAATCTGCCAAGTGGGACCATCCAGTGTGGAGCTGAGTCTATGGCAGGATGCTCTTCCCAGTGACTAGGGACCTGGGCCAGCCACAAGCCTGGGGCTGAAGGCACAGTAGGAGCTGTACTCCTGGGTAGAAACGAGAAATCTGGCTGCTCTTTGACTGGGTCCTCTAGGGTAGAGTCAGCCGTGACGGCCACCTGGAGCAGCCAGGCTTACTCAGAGGCCATGGACAAGGCTTTCCACTTTTGCCCTTTCAGACCAAGCTTCCTGGCCAGGCTCCTTGAGGACCCAGCTGCTGATCGATCTCAAAGGAGTCATCTCTGAGTTCTTAGAAATGGCGCAAGGGAAAGAGACTTCAGGGCTGTTGGAACGGTTTACTCTCAAAAGGTTGAGAAGGCATCTCTAAGTCGGCACAAAGCCGCTCTCCCTGAGTCCTCATAAAGTGTCCTGCACTTCCACTAACTCATTGATCCACATGTTTTCCCCAGCCTGAAGATTTCTTAACTGTCATCACAAGGTTAGAAGAATTGTGAGTTGGAAAACTATGCAGCATATTAAAGTCAGGCTGAAATATCTCCACAATACAGAGAAATATTTTATATTTATTCTCTTTTAGAAATTGTTATAAAGGGAATATAATGAGAACGTTGCAAACGCATGGAATATTTTCTTCTAACCTGACAATAAAAATATGTCAAAGGGATGTGTGAGACTCTAACAGGAAACAGATGGCGGGCCTTGGAAGTTCAGGGATTTAGCAAAGATTTTACTTGGTGCCTTTACTGGCCCACAGGGCAGAAATAGAGGCCTCTCCAGCAGGTTTCCCTATGGGTGAACATGCAGAGAGTGAGAGGGAAGGGGCAGGGTATTCTATGTCCTGGCCCTGGTCAGATAACAGAGAGGCTTGCCAAGACCTGAAGCCATGGAGCCTCATGGAGCCTCAAAATGGTAGACACATACCAAGATCCCTGTCACCATCACCTCCACCATCATCTCCATCATCGTCATCCTCATCCCCATCATCATCATCATCATCCCCATCATCAGCAGCAGCAGATTCACCACCATCGTCATCATGACCACCATCATCACCATCATCCATGTTATCGCTGTCATCACTATCGCCATCGTCATCACCAGCACCTTCACCATCATCTCCATCATCCTCATTATCATCATCCCCATCATCAGCAGCAGATTCACCACCATCACCATCACCATAATCACCATCAACCATGTTATCACTGTCATCACCACCCCCATCACCATTATCACCACCATCATGATCACCATTATCCATGTTATCACTGTCATCACCACCCCCATCGTCATCACCATCACCTCCACCATCATCCCTCTCATTGCCGTCATTGTCATCAGCATCCCCACCAGCAGCAGCAGTAGCAGCAGATTTGCCACCTTTGGATCTATGTCCCTACCCAAATTTCATGTTGAAATATAATCCCTAATGCTGGAGGTGGGGCCTGGTGGGAGGTGATCGGATCATGGGGGTGGTTTCTCATGATTAACACCATTCCCCTTGGTGCTGTCGTGGTGACAGTGAATTCTTGCCAGATCTGGTTCTTTAAAAGTGTGTAGCATCTCCCCCACTCTCTCTTCCTCCTGCTCCAGCCATGTAAGATGTGCCTGCTTACCCTTTGCCTTCTGCCATGATTGAAAGTTTCCTGAGGCCTCCCCAGTAGCCACTATGCTTCCTGTACAGCATGCAGAAATGTGAGCCAATTAAACCTCTTTTCTTTATAAATTACCCAACCTCAAGTATTTCTTTATAGCAATGTGAGAACTAACATACCATTATCACTATCATCATCATCCATATTATCAGTAGTGTCATCACCACCACCATCATTATCACCATCACCACCATGAGCATCACCATTCACCATTGCCACCATCATCACTATCATCATCACCTGTATTATCACTGTCATCATCATCACCATCCTCACCATCACCACCATCAGTACCACCATTAATACCATCATCACCATCAACATCACCCGTATTATCACTGTCATCATCATCACCATCCTCACCATCACCACCATCAGTACCACCATTAACACCATCATCACCATCAAATCACCCGTATTATCACCGTCATCATCATCACCATCCTCACCATCACCACCATCAGTACCACCATTAGCACCATCATCACCATCAAATCACCCGTATTATCACCGTCATCATCATCACCATCCTCACCATCACCACCATCAGTACCACCATTAGCACCATCATCACCATCAACATCACCCGTATTATCACCGTCATCATCATCACCATCCTCACCATCACCACCATCAGCACCACCATTAGCACCATCGTCACCATCATCATCACCCGTATTATCACCGTCATCATCATCACCATCCTCACCATCACCACCATCAGTACCACCATTAGCACCATCGTCACCATCAACATCACCCGTATTATCACCGTCATCATCATCACCATCCTCACCATCACCACCATCAGCACCACCATTAGCACCATCGTCACCATCAACATCACCCGTATTATCACCGTCATCATCATCACCATCCTCACCATCACCACCATCAGCACCACCATTAGCACCATCGTCACCATCATCACCCGTATTATCACCGTCATCATCATCACCATCCTCACCATCACCACCATCAGTACCACCATTAACACCATCGTCACCATCAACATCACCCGTATTATCACCGTCATCATCATCATCATCCTCACCATCACCACCATCAGTACCACCATTAGCACCATCGTCACCATCAACATCACCCGTATTATCACCGTCATCATCATCACCATCCTCACCATCACCACCATCAGTACCACCATTAGCACCATTGTCACCATCATCATCACCCGTATTATCACTGTCATCATCATCGCCATCCTCACCATCACCACCATCAGTACCACCATTAACACCGTCATCACCATCATCATCACCCGTTATTATCACTGTAATCATCATCACCATCTCCACCGTAATCACCATCATTGATATCATCATCACCACCATCATGATCACCATAGTTATAACCATCATCATCACCACCATTAAGCCCATCATTATCTCCATCCTCATCACCATCATCATCATGCTAATAGTTTCCATGTGTTGAACACTTAAAATATGCTGTGCACTATGCTAAGGGCTTGACATAAATCATTACATTTTAACCTCGCAACCACCATATGAGGTATTTGTATCCAATTGTGTATCCAATATGGAAACAGATGCTCAGAGAGGTTAGGAACTTACTCAAGGACATACAGCCTGTGGGTGGTGAGGCTCTAATCGTAACCCAGGTCATTATGGCTCCCAAATTCTGACAACACTCTTAAATGGAAGAGTATTCGTAGAAGCAGAAAGCACTCCAACAAATCTCAAGATGGGAAGGAATCTTCTCCCTTAGAGGTGTCCATTAGAGGTACTGGGTATTTCATTCAGCCCGTGGCTTGTATGCAATACAATGGGCTAAGATGACCTCTGCCATCACTGCCAGTAGACCAGAGAAAATGCCATTTAATAAACACCCATTGAGCCCTTACAGTGGTGCCAGGCACCGGAGCTAGCTGCAGGAACCAGACGCACAGAGACAACCAGCTCTGAAACCAATATGCAAAGGCCACACAACACAAGACGTGGGACTCAGGGAATCACTCTGATTAGGCACAGGGATGGCGGGGTAGGGCAACCGCAGCTTTGAAGGAGTGATGGAGGAAGGAGAGGGGATGTCATCCTAGTGGAGAGGACAGTGTGGGGAGTCAGAGGAAGAGCCAGGTGCTCTGGATGACTTTAGAATAGGACTCTGGGGAGGATGTGGTGGGGACGCTGCTGGGAGGTAGTGCTGGGCCTCCACCGCAGAGCCCTATCACCTGTGTGGGGAGGCATCTGGACTTGACTCCATGTTCCCTGGGGAGCCACCCGAGGCAACTGAGCAGGGCAGGGTCATGAGAGCCACACAATCCCTGGTTTGGTTACCGGCCCTTGGTAAAACCCTAGAGACAGCAAGGTGTGCCTCCATCTCCTCCCTTCCTTCAGAGCCCCCACCACAAAGATCCCATTCACACAACAGATACTCAGTGAATGCCTCCTCCACCCCGGGCATTGGTGCAGGTGCTGGGGATGGAACAGTGCATGAGCCCGACGAGATCCTCCCCTCTAGAAATTCGCCTTCCAGTGTGCAAGAGACAACTTTCCCTGCCCCAGGCTGCGCTTCCCAACAGTACCAATGTCTCCATAGCTCTCCAGGGTCTGATGGGTGCCCGTGGACTTCCTGCCCCCACCCTCCTTCCAGATAGCACTTCTGCATGCTGACCAGAACCTTTCAGGGACACTGTGCTTCCCACAGATGCCAACTCCAGTGCTGACTGCTTCCTGCTTCCCTCCCATGGCAGCAGCACGTCCTGGAGCCTCCCTTGCCAGGTCTGCTCTGTAGTTTGGAGTTCATTTCTGTAATCCCCAAATAGGGTACCCTAGAAAGGAAAGGATGAGTCGCAAGGAGCCCTGAGAATATTCTGGAATCCAGAGCTCCCTGTACTTCAACGCTCACCCTAAAGGACCTGCAATGTCCGAGGGGCTGAGTGCTCAGGAGTAACCCACCCTCCCCCAGAGGACCAGCTGGGATTGCGCCTCGTCCCTGGGAGGCAGAATGTGTGCAGAAGGAGAGGACAGCCCATCCCAGGGGAGCGCTTTCTCAAATTGACATTCAGTTTTCCATTGCTAAAAATATTTCTGAGCCAAGCCACTCAGGATTAGAAAAGAGACTAGAGATTGAAAATTAAATACATATGCACTCAATGCTGGGAAGGATTTGACCTTCAAAACTTCCTTTCAATGAATTCCCAAATAAAATACTATTTATACAGCTTAAAGCAAATTATTGTGTAGCCCTGTACTAAATCTTCACATTCCAATTCAGACTCTGCAGAGCTTCCTGAGGCTCGGATACATTGGCAAGAGTGACAATCAGCGGTGTTTGAGGAGGTCTTTTTGAACCCATTGCTGTAGAAATACTGAGTTTGGATCACTCACAATCTACTTATAAATATTGCATTTGTATTCCTGCAGCCCAAATAGCTGAGCATTAATCTCTTAAGATTAGTGACTAAATGTGCTGGAATTCACAATGTATAAATAGGAACGGAGCTTTTCTGACATTTGTGGGCCACTTAGGAAGCAGTCAAAAGGTCAATGTCATTGCGGTATTAATTTTTTATCAAAGATGGCCAAGCTCATTTTCAGGGTTGTAATAAACAGCTCTTCTCGGCTCAGACACCTCCTGTCCCCCACCTGCTGGAGCCCTCGCTTGCCCTTGAGGATGGATGCCACCTCTTCAGGCCTCTAAGTCAGCTACCCTGCTTCTAGAAGATTCATCTAGGGCAGCTTAAAAGGGGATGACGCCTGGGAATGTTGAGTAAGGAAAACACCATTCTGAACGCCACTGCTGAGCAAAAAGGCCTTGCTGGTGCCCTGATAAATTACTAAAAACACAGGCCAGATTTAAGGACCAAATTTAATCTCAACCTGGCTCCCAGGAGGACAACTGTTCAGGTCTTTTTAACTCTGATTTTGCAATTCTACGAAAGTCATTATTTTTAAGTCACACGCAAGCTAATACGCTGCAACTAAGCACAAAAATGATCTTATTCAGAACTCCCACGTCTCTGAATCTCAGATTTCTCCTGCCCAAATGTGGTGAGCGAAGGAGTTTTCTCCACCTTTCCCCCGCCCCCACTCCCAGCTTTTTTGCACAGTCGCCACCAGCCCCCCAATCACAGAAACTCTGGGCCAGGCTGATTAATTATGGATTTCCCAAACCTCGAAGCTTTCACTAAAGTTCATCTTTTAAACGATCTCCATGTAAATCAGGCCTTGCTCAGTCCCGGCCACGGCCCTCTGCTTGATCTAACTAACAGTATCAATCGAATCGATGCAGTTATTTCGTATTAATAGATAATGGGCTGCAAGTTGGAAACCCAGGGAGGCAGTTTTTTTGGGGAAATCACTCCTGCTGGTCCTATATCCAATGCCGGGATGGGAGTTGATACCACCTGCCCTTGCTGGTCCCATGTACCCACCAGGCAGAGCACCCTAGGGCTCCAAGGGGCTACAGAAATGCTAGTGAGGATGCCCTGAGATTCGGGATGTGCAGCTCTCTCCAGCCCTGGGCACCTGGGCATACAGTTACAGAGCAAGGTCCAGGGGAGGTACCCTCACCTTGTTAAACTGTTAAAGTCAGGCTAGAAAGGTAACCTGCTCAGAAGTGTTCAGAGATGGGGTGGACGATGGGGCTAGCAGAAGGAGGGAGCCCTGCGGAGGCCAGGAGCCCCCTACCCTGCCATCTTTTCTAGGACCGCAGCTCACCCATGATCTCAAGCATGTGTAGTGCCAGTCACTGCAGCCTCTTTTCTCAGCACCGGGCCCATGCCCGGCACAGGGCAGGTGCGTGAATGAATGAAAGCACAAACGCTGGCCTTCAGTAGCTGGCCCAGTGGCTACGGGGAAGGGAGAAGATGGGGAAGCTGGAGTCACAACTGGGCCCCTCTGGCTGCAGAGTGAGACCAGGGCCCAAAGTGAAAGGGAGACTTGGAGTCCCTGTGGACCCTGGGGCCCCTGTCTAGGAAGCGAGCAGGTGGGAAGGGGTGCCCCCTGTTTGCTGGCCTCAGCAACAGAGTGAGGTGGATGGACCCTGCCAGTCCCAGAAAGGCTCTTGGTGGGTGGTGGCCATGCCTGACCTCTTTGAGCCATAGAGAAGGGGTGGTATAGTGTGGGGGATTGCTCCTGGCCCCCTCTGACTCTCCTCTGACAGCAAGAAGTGCCTGGCTCTTTAGACACCCCAACCAACCCACAGCTTCCCACCTGGCAGCCTCATTCATGCTCCCTTTTTCTGCCATGGAGGCTGCTCCGAAGGACCCTTGCAGCGCCCACCTCAGACAAGCTCCTAGGGGACTATCCTTCCTGCCCCCACCGCCATTCACAGAGGATGACTGACGTGGGCTAGGGGACTGCCAGGGCCTCTTTCCCAGGGTCTAGGTGCCACCTGAGCACCCAGACCATAATGCCACGGGCCTGCCGGCCCCCCGGGAACTGTGCGGCCCTTCCTCAGGGCACCATGGAAGGCCCACCTGCAAGCCTCCCTCTCTCTTCCCTGAGCTTTGGGCTGTGCACCTTCTCTGAGCCTCTTCTCAGAGCAGGAAGCCTTCCCCACAGCCCTGGATCAAGGCCTCTTGGCCTGGGGTCTGTGGACTCTTTGAGCCCTTACAAACGTGAGTATAGTGAGCCGGTGTACACTTTGTTTATGGGGACCACGTTCTCAGCTTTGGTCCAATTCTCAAATACATCCAAGTTCTACCAGAAATAAATAAGCAGTGCTCTCGGGTCTAAGGGCACAGATTGGATTCCCTGAGTTCTCCTGGAGGTGAAGCCAAATCCATCCTGCTTCCCTCCCTCCCTATGCAAGGTCACCCCCTTCTTCTTGCCCCCTCAACCTCCGACTAGAAGACAGCGTTCTGGGAGGATGAGCGCCACCATGACAAACCCGCACATTATTATCTTTACGTCAGAGTGGAGCGCTTTTTAGGCACAGGGATGGCTTCCCCACTGCAGGCGCAGACTGTGTTGAACTTGGCCAAGGACCCATTTCACCTTATCCGACACCTTTCACCTCCCAGGAGCCTTGAGCATGACTCAACTGTAGCCAGAGGCTGAGAGGAAGGAAGGGGAGGGTTTAGCCCATGAGAAAGTGCCATCCACCGCAGCCTGTTCTCTTACTCACAATGCGTCAGCTGCACAACAGGCTTAGTTTTAGGCCAGGATGCGGCTGTGCCGTTTGCTCCCATGCAGCAAGTGGGCTGGGAGTCACCATGTGTACCCCCCTCTCAGGCAGGCAAAGCCCCACCTGTGCCTCACCCCCACCCCCACTCATCCTCCCAGCGGGGCCAAAACAGGACACTGCTTCATGAAAGACCCCTCACCGCGACACGCGATACAAAATGATATTTCTAAGATCTGGCAGAGAATACAAAAAATCAAAGCAATTTAATTTGTAGAGCAGAGGAAATGGGTTGGGGAAGGACCTCTAATTATGTTTACATGATGACTGCAAAATGCTTCTTCTTGGTACCAGAGAGAAGTAGCTGCCCGTATACAATGGCTGTACCTGAGGGGCAGCCTCCCTGAAGGTAGGAAAGAGATGCCCAAGAGAAGACAGCCACAACCACAGAGCCCAAGCGGGGACGGTGGTGAGAGGAAGGTCGATGTGGGCTTATTCTTCCGCCCCCATCAGGTGCCCACCAAGCACCTCACCCCAAGAAAGGTGCAGCATGGTGCTGGGGCAGACAGCAAGGGCTTCCAAATAGCCCACAGTGCTTCCTACAGCCAGAAAGAGGTGGCATTTGGGCAAGGAGTTCGCCTGGTTGATAAAGGCGTAAGGAGCATCCAGAGTCCCTCCCCTCTCTGTCCTCTTGCCCTGTACGTTGCTTTATTTTCCACCTGGTATGTTAAATATTTATTTGCCTAATGAATGAATGAAAAAAGAGATTGTGCAAAATCCTAGCAGCACAAACACTCGGCCATAGGACATCCTCCTCCACTCATCACAGCTGACCCAGTGATGGCCCTGGGAGGTAAGCTAGGGAAGTCGTGGCGCGTTTTATTGGTAAGAAAACTGATCAGAGAGATTACACAGTTTGACCCTTGTGGAATTCATGTTCATTGACAAAAGCAGGATATAAAATTGAACATGTAGTCGCATCTCACCTAAGTAGAACAATAGAGAATGAGGTAATGACACCCAGACGGGGGAGGCTGGGTGCAGGCAGGCAGCAGGCATTATCTGTGTGCTGGTTCTCTCTCCTTTTTTTTTTGAGATGGAGTTTTGCTCTTGTCGCCCAGGCTGGAGTGCAGTGGCGCTATCTTGGCTCACTGCAACCTCTGCCTCTGGGTTCAAGCGATTCTCTTGCCTCAGCCTCCCAAGTAGTTGCTAATTTTGTAGTTTTACTAGAGATGGGGTTTTGCTATGTTGGCCAGGCTGGTCTCGAACTCCTGACCTCAGGTGATCCACTCGCCTCGGCCTCCCAAAGTGCTGGGATTACAGGCCTGAGCCACCGTGCCTGGCCCTGTGTACCGGTTCTAAACCATTGAGGAAGGCTTGCTCTGGGGCCAGGCCCCCACCCGGGACTGTGAGGGCTGCCTCGCCCTGGGGCTCTCTTGCTCTGAGACTCTGTCTAACTCATGCTGTCTTCATGAGCCTTACTGGTAGTAATCGGCTCCTGATTGAGATTAATGAAGAAAAGATTTTCAAAACACTTAAACAGGCACTTCCATTAATCTATGCTCTGAAAATGCATCTTGCAGGGCAACCTGGGAAAGGTGTTCATTTGCAGTTTCAAATACAAATCCATCAAAGGTTTGCAAAGGGCCCCTCGCACCCACGGGCCAGTCTCTGAGAGCCAAAGGGAAGCCTGCCCTCGCTTGGTGCTTGCAGACCCCAATGTAGCGGGGTGTGGGGACTGCAGGGAGCCCTGTGTCCAGGTGGCAAGTGCCACCCCTATGCGGGAAGCTGCCTAGAGAGTGGGTGAGTGTGTAGGCCCTAGGACTGACAGGCAGCGTCCACAGCCTGGCCCCATTGGTTGTGGGTTGCCTGGTCTTGGTCTTAACTTCTCTGACCTCCACTTTCCCTGTCTGTAAAAGAGGGATATTAAAATCCTCATTTTGAATATTTGTAGCCCATTGTCTAAAAGATGTATCATCATCATGGCATCCCATCCCTGCTAGGCTGCTGTGATGGACAGCAGCACAGCACGGATCCCCCCAGCACAGAGGGGGGTCTGGCCATCTGTGTTGTCAACCCCCTTTCTGCCCAGAGGTGCCCTTTTTCCTGCTATGTCATCTCGCCTGTCTGTGGAAGCCGGGATCTGCTGTCTCCTCCAGGGCCGTTTCCCTGGTCCTGAAGCCCCTCTCACCCGCCCCCAGCAGGAGGATCCACCAGGCCCCGGTTGGAAACCCCTGGCCTTTCCTCCCAGCCTCTTGCATCGCTCACTGTCTCCCTTCAGCTCCTAGCGTGGGTACCAGGACCCACAGCTGGAAACCAGGCATCTTGAAGACAGGGACCTTGCCTGCGTGTACGACCCACAGCACAGGCCCCTGCACAGGGGAGGGCCCAATCCGCCCTGTCCAGCTCCCACTCTGCCCCTTCAGACCCTCCCGCCAGCCAGCCCTGCTTTATGTTCTCATGGTTTCTGACATGTGGCACTTTTCTCCCTGGGCTGACTAAATATCTCCAGGAGCTGGCGAGGTGATGAGGAAAGCTGGCGATCCACACGTTCCTCCACTCCCCCAGCCACGGCGCACTGAGAGGGCACCTGCAGATGCACAGTGCAGACACCACAGAGAGCAACGCTCGCCAGGGGAGGGAGGCTTCCGGTGTGGAGTAGGCGCTGCTGAGTCGTGCCCCAATGCCCCGTGGGCCCGCAGTGGGTGTGGAGGAGCCATAGGTCCCCTCTGTCTGTTGACCACAGATGCCCAACCCCAGGAGAACGGCCTCCTGCCTCCTCAGTCTTTCCCTTCCCATCCTCAATCACGGATCCGCCTGGTACCACCAATGAGGTGGCAACAGTGAGTGCTGGCATGGAAGGCCCCTCTGTGTGCCAGGTGCCATTCTGATCACTTCACATCAACTAATCCTCACACAGCCCAAGAAGGGGAGGCCGTTGTTACCTCCAGTTCCCACAGGAAGAAACTGAGGCCCAGAGAGGGTTCAGTAACTTCTCCAGGTGATGTCGCTAGTAAGTCCCAGAGCGATCCAGCACTCGGTAT